>NC_064566.1:28298500-28942750 GCF_937001465.1 Orcinus orca
CATTGTATATTCTTGCTGCCTTTATCAAAGATAAGGTGACCATATGTGCATGCTTTTATCTCTGGGCTTTCTATCCTGTTCCATTGATCTATATATCTGTTTTTGTGCCAGTACCATACTGTCTTGACTACTGTAGCTTTGTAGTATAGTCTGGAGTCAGGGAGCCTGATTGCTCCAGCACTGTTTTTCTCTCTCAAGATTGCTTTGGCTATTTGGGATCTTTTGTGTTTCCTTACAAACTGCATACACACAATCTTAGTTGGCCCTTTGTGTTTGATGGATTGTAGGAGGAAACGAAATGAGAAGTGTAAGGCATGTAGGTTTTTGAATCTTACTTTTATTATTACAAATTGTGTGACTTTGAGTAAATAACTCTCTTTTCTGAATCTCAGTTTCCTCTCCCCAAGAATGGGCCTTCAGCTGCCTAGGTGGTTGTTATAGCGTTCAGTGTATTAGTGATTATAATTCACCTAGAAAAGTGATGCACATGAAATGTATTCAGTAATATTATACCTTCAACCCCATGGGATAAAGAGACCCATGCTACTCTGAGACATACATTTCTATGGGTGAAGAAATTCCCACTAATATTCAGAATGCTTCAGATTGAACCCCATCTCCATCATGCAGCAGCTGTGTGAATTTGGATAAGTTTTTTGAACTTATTTTAGTCTCAGTTACTTCATATGTAACATAGCGATAAGAATCCTCATTCTGTCTAACAGTTTTTTATGAGGACCCCCTGAAACACATGATGTGAGTGGTGAGTTCTTAATCGTGTTGACAGCCTTCAGTTAGAGTAAACAACATCTTCCATTATTCAGTACCTGTTTTGTGCTAGGCCCAGCGTTAAACTCTCAATATGCATTGTCCCAATAATCTCATGAGGCTGGTAATCATATCCTCTCATTTCGTATTTGAGGAAACTAGGGCTTAAACAATTTAGGAATATTTCCTATGTTAGTTTTCTAGGGCTGTTGTAAGAAAATATCACAAACTGGGTGGTTTAAAACAACAGAAAATTACCTTCTCATAATTATTGAAGCTAGAAGTCCAAAATCATGGTGTTTACATGGTTGTGTTCCTTCCAAAACCTGTAGGGGAGAATCCTTTTCCTCTTTCTGGCTTCTGGTGGTGGTAGTCAATCTTTGGTATTCCTTGGCTTGTAGATGAATTACTCTAACCTCTGTCTCTGTCATCACATGGAATTCTCTCTGTTTCTGTCTATCTCTGTTTTCCCTTCTTATAAGGGCATCAGTCATGTTAGATTAAAGTCCACTCTAATGACCTCATCTTAACTTGATTGCATCTGCAAAGATCCTATTTCCAAATAAGGTCACATTCGCAAGTGCCCAGGGTTAGCACTTCCACAAATCTTTTTGGGAACACAATTCAATCCGTAACATTACACAAGGCCAACTATCTAGAACGTGTTACAGATTTGATTCTAGGAATGCTGTTTCTAGAACTTGAATTCTTAAGCAGTAAGACTTATAGAAATTCATTTATTTAGATGGTAGCTGAGCCAGAACTGGTACCTGAGCTTCATGATTCCCAGTTCACTGATTTTCATTCTTTGCCTGGCTGCCTCTCAGGAAAAAAATATTATAGACTAGAGGTAGCAGCAATTTTTTCTCTATTTTAATAGTGGTTTTTGGTTGTGTTTGATATTCTGTTTCTTAAAGAACATGGAATGAATAGTGAGCTATTTTAGTGAATAGTGAGATAGGATACACCCCTTGTCCACTGTCAGACTATGTTTTTGGGTGGTGCTAATCTTCCCCAATCCTGTTTTGAGGGTTGGCATGTGACAAAGGCTTAGTCAATGAGAATGTTCTAGCTCAGTGGCTTCACGGATACGGTGAGCGATGGGTAAGCGAAACCAACTAGGTCAGTGGGACTCAAATCCAAAAGTCATATCCAAAAATGTTCAGAAGAAAAAATTAATATTTATTTTCACTCATCCCAAGTGAGGTTGATAAGCTATGAAGAGGCAAAGCTGGAGCTAAGTGGTGGCCAACTTCCTACTCCAGTATAAGTTATCTTCTGGGAATAAAGTTGACAGAGAAGAAAACGATGTTGAGGAATGGAGAACATCTGGATTCAGATGTTGCTGATTATTCCTGAACTTTTCGTTCTATAGAACAATAATTTTTATTTTTTTGTCCAAGTCAGTTTACTCTTCAGTCATTTGCAATTAAAATAATACAGTGGTTTTCTGGAATTTGAAGCCTGCATATCATTTAGAGCTTGTACCTTCCTTAAGATTGATTCCCTATAAGAGGGGATAAAGAGGTAGATTATTATTAGAAAAATGTCTGATCTTGATATAATAAAAGCAGAAGAAAATGCCATTATCATATGTAGCCTGAATATCCTTTGAGGTATATATATCCTGGGGAAAAAATTCAATCACATTCACAGTTTTTAAGTGTGTTCAAGTAGACCAGCAGCCATCGTGAGCTCTCTCGTACATGATGATCACTTTATTTCAGACACAGACATTTCTTGGGGCCTCATTTTAATGGGCATATCTTTGAATCAAACATTTAGTGGAAGCTATTTCTCTTCACATCCATTCTCTGGTTATTTCCCGAAAGTTTGTAAAGCAACTTGATTTCAAAGTCACATGAGTTTTACTACAGAAAAGAATTGGGAAAAGATGATCAATGAATATGTGCTTAAATTGTGTGTTATTTCAAAACATATTATAACTGTTAGATAAAAACAAGTCTCTCAATTGCCAACCAATCTGACAAATTGTAATAATAAAATGCAGGCAGTATGAAGGGTCTTCTGAGGAGATATGCGTGGCTATTAGGAAGATTTATAGTTCATCATTTTAAAATACAGATGAACTATTTATAACAGTGGAAGGCTTTGAGTGGAAAGATAAAAGTCTTGCTAAAATAAAACCCTAGTGTTTGTTTAGGGCAGAATGAAAGCAAGACAAATTACTAGAAGAGTATACATTTGAGGTGTGTCATATTAGGGCATGACCCTGCTGTTTTTACATATAAGTTGGCCACATTTAACTTTGTTGGTCTTTCCAGTCATGTGAAGTAATTTGGAGAATTTAATACCTCAAATTGTTCCCAGAATCAGAGAAATTAAGAGCATAGGGTCCAGAGGAAGACTACCTGAGTCTTAGCCCATGTACTGAATGCTTCCATTTGTGGGCTATATGAGCTTGGGCAAGTCATCTAATCTCTCTGCAAATCAGGATCCTCATTGGAAAACCGCGAAAAATCATAGCACCTACCTGTTAGGGTTCTTATAATTTTAAATGATGTACACACAAAAAATGAGATTATAGTATGTCTTATAGGAATTATTATAGGAATTCTCTATAAATTATAGGAATTGTTAATAATAATATTATTAAACATTCAGATAATGGTGGCAAAGTTTTTTTTAGTCATAGAAATAATTATCATAATTTTTGTCTTGTACATTATTCTTTGGAAGACAAACCTCAAGAAATATTTGTTCAGCATCCACCATGTGTCAGGCATTGTTTCGGCTGGTTTTATTCACTGAGACACATCAGTGAACAAAACTGACAACATTCTCTGCCTTTATAGTATTTCTTTCTACTGTGGGTGGAGATAGTCAATAAATAATACACTAAAAAAAGAGTAAATGAGCAGTTGTTTTAATGTGAAGAATTCTATGGGGGAAAATGAGTATAGAAAAATAAGGGGAATTGGAAGTTCCAGGGAGTGCAATTGTAAGTAGAGTTGTGTATCATTCAGGGTTCTCCTATTGGTTCTGTACACATACACACGCGCACGCATGCACATTCCTTAAAAATTCCTTAAAATCTTAAATCTTTATCTCTACATCTATCTATACAAATAAAGAGAAATAGAGAGACACAAATACGGCATATATATATATTAACATATATGCATACATATATATATATATATATATATATATATACATACATACATACACAGAGAGAGAGTGACACAGGCAGAGAGATACAGAAAGACAGAGAGAGAGCCAGAGAAACAGAAAAGTATTTTAAGGAATGGCTCTCTTGTTTGTGGGAGCTGGCAAGTAGTGAAAACTGTAGGGCAGGCCAGCAGGCTAGAAGCTCAGGCAGGATCTATCTTACAATCTTGAGGAAGAATTCTTTCTTCTCCTGGAAACCTCAGTTTTTGCTCTTAAGGCCTTCAGCTATGTATTAGTCCCATTCATATTGTTAAAAGTAACCTTCTTTACTTAAAGTCAACTAATTGTACATGTTAATTACATTTACAATATGCCTTCACAGAAATATCTAGACTAGCATTTGACCAAACAACTGGACACCATAGCCTAGTCAAGCTGACATATGTAATAGCCATCACAGGTAGTCAGGGCAGGTCTTATTAAGAAAGTGACATTAAACCAAGATTTGAAGGATGTAGAGGAGTTACTCACGTGAATATCTATGAGGAAGAACTTTCCAGGCATAGGGAGTATCCAGCACAAATTCCTTAAATGTGGACTGTGCCTCACATGTCAGAGGAACAGCAAGGGGACCAGTGTGGCTGGAGTGGAATGAAAGAGTGGGAAAATAACAAAATATGTGGTTAGAGAGTAAGGTGAAAGAGGTGAATTAGGTAAAGCCCTGCAGACTATTCTAATGAAGAGGTGAAGGAAGAAAAACTAGGGAGTGAATGAGTATAACACTAATTTGGTGGGATATAGTAATATAAATTTGTATAAATGTTTGAAATCAAGATATTTCTCAGAATGGTCTTGGATGGTACAGCTCTGAAGGCCAAGGAAAGGACAAATACTGCAATGGAAATAGAGAACAAATGTGATTCCCTGAGAAGCCAAATGACAGAGTTATCCCTCCCAAATCAGGGAGTGTAGGCTCCCTGAAGACAGGTGCTAAGCGTGCCTTGCTGACTGTATACCCCTAGTACCTAGTGCAGTGTATGGTATGTTGTAGGTGTTACTAATATTTTAAAAATAAAAGAATCCTCTACTTACAGCCAGTTACTTATAAATCACCTCAATTTGGAAAACTATTACTGCTAGTCTGCAGGCACAGGGATGCTTTCTTGACCATAATCCAGTACTCTTATTATTTTCTTTTTCCATTCCCAGTGTGGTCTCATTTCTGTTTTGATCTTGATTCTTTTATTCATCTGCCATTTGTAGTCTCTGGCACAGGATTGAGAGTGGAACTCACCCCCTGTTATTGATGCTTCTGATGTTGGCATACATTTTTCTGGGCTTTCTAGATTCTGAGTTTTGAAAGTTTTAGTGGATAATCTGGGAAAACACTTTGATCAAGTGAGTGATGCATATCATGGTCTTTGATTTATAAGAGATTTCTAAATAACAGGAACAAGCAAAGGCAGAGAGGCCCGATCAGTTAGGTGAAGGATCTTCATTTTGAAATAATGGAAGCTGAGAGGAGATGTGATTGAGATAGATGGACTCAAATGGGCAAAATATGAGTAGGATGAATATAAATTCATCAAATTCTTAAATACTGTACCTGAAGTGTTCAACCAACCCAAGAAAAGTAATAATTTACACCATAATAATTGCTAACACTTAGGACAAAAAGAAATGCAAGTTAACATATAAATAGATTCAAGAATGGATTGCTTAAATTCTTAGAGCACAAAGCCACACCGTTATTGAGGTGGCATACTTGTAGAGGAATGCTATATAACCTAGATATTAACAGTGGTGTACTGCAGATGTTTAACAACAGGTTCTCTGATTAAAAAGCATGCTTATATATGTGTACTTAAGCTTATAACAAACTTTAATGATATTAAGGCTGCAAGCACAAAACTTACAAATAATAGTGAAATTAACAATATTCTGTATTGTAAATTCCATATAATCAATTGATTCTAAATGATTTCGCTAGTTTTGTTAAATTCTTCTATCTGCAGCCTACCTATGGTTGCAATTCAACAATAATCTGACAGAATCAGGCTACAAATCAATGCTTGATTACTATCAGATTTGATAAAGGTGTCACTTGTGACTGATAAATGAGTGTAGACCCAACATGAATATTGATTGATATTTTCATTTACTTTAATGAGTAAGATGAAAGTGAAACAATGAAAATGTTGGTTGCAACTTTATTCATTCTTCAATCATGCAAGCGATTTCTTTGCTGTTTCGAATAATAGTTTTTGAATACCAGAAGAAAATTTCCTTGTTTTGGGTGGAAATTCATAATATAACAGCTAGATACATGATCCACTTTAAATTTAATCTTTATTATTAATATTTTCCATCATTTTGAGTCTAGACAATCAACAAAACAATAAATCAACCTTTAATTCATAGCATTTGATGGTTTCTGTGGTGTAAATACTCCCAGAATAGCCAATTTCAAGCTACCATTGTAATGTTACTGAACGTGGCATTTGGAAGAGATGCACAGAATCTACTATTATATAGTATTTCCATCATACAGATAAAATAGATGTAAATAACCTCAAAAGCATAATTAACAGTAAAGTATAGCAAAAATAATTAGGAAATGATGAGTTTTGAGTGTTTATGACCTTTGTTTTTATTATAATTTTTCAATTGTGAGGTTTTATAACAATTTTTTAGTGGTAGCTGTGTTTCAAAACTAGTTGACAAAATTCCTGAACATTTAACTCTTGGCTCTTGCTGATCAATTCTAGCAGCTCCAGTTCGCCACTAGATATAACCACAGGCAAGAAAATTCATCCTTCCCACGCACTGTGTTTTGATAGGTATCTTAAACACAGAACCTGTACACATTAGAAGAAAAATTTGACCCTATGTGCCATTATTTATATTCTTCTGTAAAGAAATCAATTGACCCCTGTCTCCTAGGTCCTGCTATGCTTTTAGATTGTTTTCTTTAAATGGACAAAAATTAGGCAATTATTTTTTTCCCCATCTTTTCAGCCAAAATAGCTAGGGAGAAATAACCATGTGCAGTAAAGTATGTTTTTCAAAATCTTTTAACAATTTACAGGATTAGGTATTTCATGACAGAGTACATAAGAACACAACAGAAAATATCAATAAAGGTTGGTTTTTTCAATCCTCTTTACTGCCCTTTTACATGCATATCATTTTTTTCTCAGAAACCAACTCAGGATTGCAAGTCCTGGCTTGAATACAGTTTACTTTGCCTTCCTTTGGCTTTCCTAAAGCTGCCTTGCAAAAATATCCATAGTTATCACCCATTTTAGTTCTATTTATAGTTCTTAGTACCCTACCCCCAATTTTCAAAACTTATTTCTATCAGACACTAACAGATCTATGGTAAGCCCTTGAAACTTCAGCAACCCTCACCGTAGTTAGTTTTCTGATGAGATAACTATTTTTTGGAGCATATGGTTGTAAAAGTCTATTTTTGGATATTTCCAGCCATTTTGAACACGAACCCAAATTCTTGTCCAATACAGTGCTGCAAAATCATTTTATTCCTAGGAAAAGGAATAGCAGAGTTAACCATGTAATATTCAGAATAGCTCTGTTCTCTACTGGAATAGGTGCCTTCATTCCTGAAGGTATTATTGACTGAATTACGAGTGATTTTGCTGTTTTGAGCCCTCAACTCTTCCAACAATTCACTTCTGGCAAGTTTTTATTCTAAGTATGTGATCCATGTGACTAAGTATATGCATCAGTGTTATTGAAGTAATGGTACCTTAATCACATCCCAAGTAATTGAGTTTATTGGGCAGAAAAACAAATTGGAAGCATAGATTTTTGTGTTTGTTCAGAAAGAGTGTTAACAGGCTAATCATTTATAAGCACGCCTATTTTCTTTTGGCTATTTACCACACTGAGAACTTACGATATTCTAGTTTAAACCCCTGAATAAACACCATATATGAAAATTGGATAAACTTGAAAGTTCTTAGCTTAGGACGACAAATACATCTGTTTTTCCCAAGTAATTAGTCTTCATATTTTTCCAAAGTGATATTTGCAGAGGGTCATTCTGAAGCACATATATATTTTTAGGCTCATATTAATGCTATATAGTACTGACATAATGAAAATGAGACAGGCGTTAACTGGACCCAGAAAATGGATATATGATTTCAATGACGTATGAAATCTTTGACTTTATCATGTGACTAATCGGGACTCTGAGTGAAGTTTGTGTATAACTCTAGTTTTATGACAATGAGGGTGTAGATAAGAAAATCTGTTGATTGTACATTTTTTTTTAAAGAAACTAATGAAAAATCTGAAAAGATTACGATAACTGCCTTCTACCCCTTCCTTAATGTCCTTCACGTGTAGATCATGTGATAAGTGTTGCTTGATGAGAAGATAGTGAGGCTGTTGTGTGAGGTGTCCGAGAAGTGTCCTTACAGGTGATACTCTGTCCTCTGCCTCTTCCTCCTGCTTCCTGAAATGTGAACTCTCCAGGCTTCACAGCTTTTAGGGAAATGAAATGATCACAGGAATAGAAGCTAAACACTGTAGAGTAAGGAGAGAGTGAGAGCTCCCTGATACAGTGGAGCCACCGTACCACCTGTGAACTTCTTTCTCTGGGTCTCTGTTTCTCAGAGCTGAACATAATTGTAATTAATACACATGCATTTACATTAGCTCATTTAATCCATACAGACTAGGAGGTCCTATTATTAGCGTCAACATTTTACAAACGCAGAGTTGCAGAGACACATGAAGTAACTTGCCTAAGGTCAGATATCTCAGTACAGAGTTGAACCAGGATTTGAGCCCAGGCAGTCCTTTTCTAGAGACTCTTAACTGCTGCCCTCTATGAAAACAAGAAAATTCAGCTTAGTCTATCTGATAAAAACAGTAAGTATCCATGGTATAAATGAATATAAAGTGTCAGGTACAATTCCTCATAATTTTAATGGAACTTTACAAAACATCATCTAGTTACCTCATCTTCTAGATGCCAGGGTGAGAAACAGCCTCAGTGATGCCAAGGATTTGGAAAGAATTTAATGCTGTGCAAAGTGCTAGGGCTGGTCTTGACAATATAAATAATAAGAGAAACAATTGTTTTTGTCAAAATAATTCAAATGCTGTGGTTAGTAAAGGGCCATAGAGGAATATGAAATTATTAGTCAGAGATGCTCAGAGTACTCTTATTCCTGAAAATTCTTAATAGAATGGCTTGCTTTTTAGAGCATAAAAATTGGTAATGAGATGATTGATAGCAGAATGAAAGCATTTGGTCAGAATGTTAAGCTATTTGATACCAGTTCAAAGAGGTGAGATGCTACATTTCTGGATGAAAATATATTATTTGTCTCAAGTATACCCTCGGTCCTAGTCAGATTGATTGATTCTTTTTTTTTTTTCAATTACTGCTTCTGCACTTGTGGTTATTCCCTTCCTAAATTATGTCCAGTTAAACTCATTTCTCCAGATCATACAGATCCCAGTTTCATTCTTGCTTTTTCCAAAAAGGCTTTTCCTGATTAACCTGGCCCAGCATTATCTCTGTCCTCTCTAGAATTTAATGATGCTCTATTTGTTGTACTTTTCACATGTATTGCATTGTTTGCTTAGAGACCCTTGCAATGGATTCCTGGCAAGTCTTTTCAAATGCATAGAGTTCTGTGACTGTGCATTACATCTTCTGTGTGTGTGTGTGTGTGTGTGTGTGTCCAGATGTTAGCCAGGGCTCCTTTGCTTCTCAAAGATCTAAACTTAATCAGTTTCAATCCTGGCTAATTCCATGCCTGTGGAATCTGAATTTCTCAGGATTGCTACTCATTTCTGTGGACATTTGCTCTCAGGCTCTTCTCTGTTCCTCATTCTTCCATACGCATATGCTTATCCCTTATCCTTTTCTCCAGTTTCCACAAGATGTCTATTCATGCCACAGATTTTGTGAATTAGTAATATGAACTGAAGATGCAGGGGTGGGGTGAAGAATGGGAGGCACCTCCTCATGCAACACTCAGTTATCTACCATGTTGCCAGCTTGCTTACATCTCTCACTGTGTCTTCTCCTCTCCTCATCCTTCCCAGATTATCCTCTCTGGGATAATCTAACTTTTCCCCTCCCTTGTGCATAGAAATACAGTTATTCTCAGTTTCTGAGCAAAACTTGCAAACCCAAACCCATAAAAGTGCAGCAGAACAAGGATATGTTGAATTACTAGAATCCATGTTCTTTACGGAATACTTTAAATGATAAAAGGGCTTTTTTTTTTTTTTTCTATTTTACTTGTAGGCTTACCCACTTGTATAAGCTGTAAACTAGCTCAGTACCAAGGGATGTGTTAGGCACTGGGAATGCAAAAATATAAGAGAAGGTCCTTGACTTCAAAGAACTCCCAGTCTAGGGAAGAGGCTGACACATAGATCATATGAATATAACACGGTGAGAATAAATTTAATAAATTAAACGAAGTGATAGAGGTCTAATAGTATAAAGTATGAACCAAGTGTGAAAGTTAAAGTAAGTTTTCTCCTTTGAGAACAGAACAGAGCTTGAAGAAAGAACAGAGTTACCTAGGCAAATGGAGGTTGAGAGTAGGGAATGAAGGGCATCCTAGGCAGTTGGAAGTTAGTTCACAAAAACATGGAGATCCAAAGAAACATGAGATATGTGTGGGACACTACAGCAAATTCAGGATTTCAGGAGTGTAAGTGTAAGGGGAATGCTGGGAGATGAACCTGGTTTTAGATGATAGAATACATGTACTATCTCATGCAAAGGAGCTCAAACTTCATTTTGAAGGCAATGGTAAACCACAGATGACTTTTAGAAATACGTGTGTGGGTCCTGATCAAATATGCCCTGAGAAAGATTGTTTGAAGGGAGACAATAAAAGGCAAGGGCAATGGCAGTCAGTGAGAAGAGAAGTGATAAGTACCCAAGTTAGGGAAGTAAACATAGACACAATCACTAAATACAAGTCAAGGCCGTGTACTGTGTAATCAATCCCAGAAGACCCACTGTTCACAGTGTGGATGGTGGCACAGCTGCAGGGCAAATGGAGTGGAGGGAAAGATTGAGGCAGTATCTAGGGATAAAAGTCAGCAGTCCTTGGTGAGCAGTTAGTATTTTTGTGAGGAGGGAGAGTTTTAGGGAGACTGTGAGGTGTCTGGTTTAGAGGAATGTAAAAATCTAAAGATTACATTTCAAGAGTATTCTTACGGATGGAAATGCCAACAACTCTGCCCTCTACTCTTGTAAACTAGACTATATATAGAAGCAAAAACATGGCTTTGACCCTGAGTCCATGAGATACAGGCAAATGACTCAACAAAAGTGAATAGCTGGGATGTTATTGTACCTCTAAATGTGTTTCTGTTATTTGGGTAATGTAATAATCTAGTGGTTTCCAAATATTCTTGATAGCACACCAATACAGGTAAGACATATTTGGACTTCCACCAATATTTGTACATAAATTTTTAAAAACAAATTATGTAAATTTACCACCTTATTAATATTCTATGTACATATAAAAACATGTATGTAAGATAAAATTTTGAAACACTGAGATTTTAAAAAATAGGAAAAGAAGTTCCAATATTTCTTCCATTCCTTAATGGACGATTTTGCCTTCCCTTTGGAGAACACTGTCTTAGTCTAAAAGGCTTTTTTCCAGTTGATATGGCGTCATCTGCAGTCATTCTAGAATTTCTTTGCTACCTGAAGTCTAGTCAAAAACTAGGCTTACCTCACATTCTCTCTTTTTCTGTCTCTCTCTCTCTGTCTCTCCTTCTATTAGAAGAGTACTCGTATGGGAGGTCGAAGAGAACAGCCAAAAGTAGCCAGGAGCCATTTTAACCAGTGTTCTTCTAGTACTTGGGAAACTATAAAACTGACCCAGATAATAAAAGTGGCAGCAGTTGTTTTTGACATGAACGATAAAACTCTATGACATGCTGCAGTCAGAACTCCAGTTCTGAGTTCCCTTTCTCAGCTCTGCTTGAGAGACTGGAAAGATGCTGGTCTAAAATAAAGGCTTAGCGAAAGAGGGTATGCGAGTTGAGGTCTGACAGTTTGCCAAGCCCTTCACAAGCTGAGGCCATATTGTTGCTGATGAATGTGATATTCCTGTTGCAACAAGTTCCCTAAAGGAATAGATCTCCTCCAGTTTGCATGGCGCAGTGATTGGGATTGTTATTTTTGCTTTTAACAAAACATGAAAGTGCTAAGCTGAACTCGCCACCTCTGGAGGGGAAGTAGTAGAAAAAAATAGCATGAAAAGGACCAAATTCCTTAGCATCTGGGCAGGTATTAGACGAGAGGCCAGCCCAGTTGAATAGAAATCTTTGTAGGGACCATGAAGGGACACAGTGGCTGGATAGATCATGGTGTTATTAATAGAGGTAGGGTACAGTGCAAGAGCATCGTATTAGGGAAGGTGAGGGGAGGGCAATGGGGCCGAGGTGGAGAGAGTAGACAGTTGTTGAATTCAAGTTAGGGGTAATTTGTCATCTGTTTAGAGTCACAAGGAAAGTCAGAGATTGAATAGAATATGAAGCCCTTGGGTCATTGCTTCCAGCTTGAGCACTCACATTCCCCCATTCCTGTAATGAATCTCTATTTACTTTGAAGGCAGTCTGCTTGTTTGGGGACTGAACTTGAAGAAAGCTGGCAGAGGGAAGGCTACTAACAATTAACTTCTTATTACAGTTAAGATAATTGGAGTTGTCTCTAGAGAAAGGCATGTCTGTTGCATAGAGCTGTTTAAGTTTTCCTCTTCTGTCCATATAGTCTGTGCAACATTTTTCTTTTATTACTCAGACGATAAATGATAAATAGAGAATGACTTAGCAGTATATATCTTTTGAAGTTGGAACACTAGCATTTCTTATTAGATGGGCTTCATCTTCCCAGCCAGAATGAATCAAAGATGTTATCTTTAAGCATTTTAAAATTTGCCGTGAAATGACAAACGCCGGGGACTTCAAAACAAAGTTTGGTTATTTTTCCTAAGCTTGTGATTCTGAGGTGGAAGAAAATGCTATTTAAAAAATTGAAGTTGCATAACATCTTGCATTTTCTGGTGCTACTTAAGTACATAAATCTCTTCAATTTTTTTTCCATTACAACTTCTGTTTTAAATAAATGAATAAAGATTATCATAGAAATTGAGTTTCTGAATGCTACTAAATATGTCACAGGCCAGTAATGAATGGATTTCATTTCTAGTCTTTGTTAAAGAAGCCGATGTCATTCTTGCGATTAGGTGAGAGATGTGAGCTCTGCTGGTTTAAGCCCCAGGCTAAAAATGAAAAGCCACTGGTTTCAGTTCTGGCTTTGAAACCAACTAGACCATAATCTTCACCATATTGTTCAGCCTGCTAAAGACAGTATCCTCTGATGTACAGTGCCTAAGCCTTCCTTCCTAACTCACTGTGGCAATGGAAGCAATAATAACAGCAGGAAAAACCCTCAATAATTACCACTAACGTTTACTGAACAACTATTAAGTGTAGCCATCATGTTACATACTTTATTTAGCTTAGTAAATATGAAAAAGTTAAGTTCACAGCTGATGATGCCACTCTAAAAAGAAGTAAAATGTTTTTTAGAAAGAGAAACTAAACTTTTTTTCTAAGTTTCTTTTTGTCTCAAATACTGTGATCCTTAGGTAAATATCTAAAAATGATTCACCCACATCTTTATTGAGGACAGTCTATACCCAGAGCACGATGTTGGGCACTGTGTAGGCTATTAAGCTGTACCAAACTCAGAACTGTCTTTGGTTTGTTTCCAGTCTAAGAGAGAAGGCAGAGTAGTGAGCGTGGCTGACAGTGAGTTCTACATTCAGGCTGCCTAGTTTTGAGAGCTAGTATTTCCACCCTTTTGTAAGATGTTCTAATTGTTATTACCTCAGTTTCTTCATCTGTAAAATGGTACAATAATAGTTTTTAACTCACAGGGTTGTTGTGAGAGTTAAATAAGACAATTCAATTAAAGTGTTTATCCAACTTCCTTGGTAGCATTCCTTGGCATAGGCTAAATGCTCAATTGTTCTTACTACTATTACTATTATGGGAGAAAATTTATATATGAAATAATTATATAATTAGATAGAATAGGGTAAATGGCCAGTGGATGGGATAGGTGGATTATAAATAAAGTTCAGAAAATAAATGTTATTTCTACTGGGAAGAATCAGATATTAGGACGGGGTGAGGATGGTTACATTTGTGCCAGACCTTGACGAGTAAGTATGATTTAGACATGTGAAGATTAAAGAGGCATCCCAGGTACAGGGAAGAGTTTAATTAAAAGCACAGAGGGAGGAAAGTAAAGAGCCACAAACAAGAAATAGTGATTGATCCAGTTTGGCTATAATAAAAGGAAGGAGAGGAAGAAGTTGAGACTAAGTTGGAAAGGCGAGGTGGGTCTGTTACATGGAAATTCTTGAATATACATCCACTGAAGGAGTCTGAACTTTGATTTGTCCACAATGGACAGTCATGGAAGTTTTTTGAGGAGTGATGTGATGCGAACACAGTCATTGTTAAAGATTAACCTGGGTGTGCGTCTTAATGATAAACAGGGTCATCTTGGAAGGAGGTAGAAAGCATGAAGTTAATCAGTTGAGAAGAATTTTAAATTGAGCCTGGGGGCAGACAGTGAGACAATAGAGGTGACTAAGACCTACTGAGTTAACTTTACTTATGGATGTATTTATTTAGCTTTATTCTCCCCTAACACATAGAGGCTTCTTTGGCTTCAATGGGAGAAACACAGCCACCAAAGACTTCACAGCTTAACAACTTCAAAACTATGTTCCCAGAGAGAAGCTGATTCAATCCTCAATTCCAGCTCAGAAACCATTACAAGAGATTCTTATGGGCTCAGCTTGGGCCAGGAAATGCTCTTTGTCCAATAGACTCCATGAAAAGTTTTGGAGGCCATGTAAGAGTGTTTGAATCATATCCTATGGAGCAGTGTTTCTTAAATTAAATTTTGTGTGCCACGCAACCCTTTGGTAGTCTAGTGAAGCCTACAGACTCCTCAGAATGACATTTTTAAGTGATATAAAATAAGACTATTAGGATTTCAAAGGAAGGCATTTAGCTTGAACCAAAATAGTTTTTAAATTGTGATATAATAATATATATATTGTTTCTTTACGAGTGCAGTAAATGACAAGGTGCAGTGGCAGGCCTAACAACTAACATAATTACAAAAATGGTGATGGCAATAAATAATATTTTGAGATATTTTGCAACTGTTAAGTGGTATGAAAATATCTGTGCTTTCTATTAGTGACAAAGTTGGAGGTACTACTAATGCTGCTATAGTGTTTTGCCTACATTCGTAAATATAGGATATGCCAAAGTGAAGGGGTTGGTAAAAATGAAAATGTTATTTTTTTCTCATCCATGTTTATAGACACCCGGAATTCTGTCTAGAGCCAATTTATGACAGAATGAGGAAACTTGCTACAGGTGATGAGGGGCTGTCAAAAGATTGTAATCAAGGGAGTAACATGTTTATAGAAACACTATGTCAGAATAGTTAAGATCATGACATTTGGCATCAGAAAAATGTGGACTTGAATCCTAGTTCTGTGAACTTTGCTATCATTGTGGATTGATTGAACCTGTATCTTAATTTCTCTAAGGATTTTTTTCATCTACTGAATGATTATAGCTGTAACTAAACTCTGAGAGTCATTGTAAGGATTAGATTTAAAAGAGATAATGTATGTCAAGTGATTAGTGAAGATGTGGCAAGGAAATTTTAAGGTAAAAATAGTCATTGTGAGTATTGCTACCTTTTTTTTTACCTCTTGTACTCTGGATATTGACATACTTTGATATGTATTTGTAGAAGAAAATCTTTGGTTATCTTCTTGGAAAGAGTGCTAGACTATTGCACATTAAACCTTGCTTGGAAGGAGATGGGGGAGAATGATACTTCCTTTTCCTGTTAGTTTGGGGTTACAGGCATAAATTCATGACATCTTAGAAAGAGTGACTTCTCATATGGGTGGCAGATGGGGCTGTCATGTTTCTTAAAATACCAACAGCATAACCAGGAAAGGTTCTATTCTAAGCTTGGGATGTAAGCTCAATCTCTTGGGTATGGCAATCTGTGCCTTCCAGCCTCCTGAAATGATTCCTGCTAGCTAAAATAACACTGAAGTCGCTAAAATTTTAGTTGACTTTGCATCCAACACCTGGCTCTTGCTTGAATTGTTTATACTCGTGAGTTTAATTTTAGATTTAAGCTTCATATTTTTCCTACTACTCTAGATATTCTTGATTTTCTAACTGAATTTAAGATGTTTATCATTTACCAGCAGATTCCGTAGTTTTAGACCTTATTATAAATATACAAAATGCTACAGCAGCCCATTAGTATAAACTTGCTTATTTGCTATCTGTCTCGTTTGCCAGGACACAAATCTGTAGCTGCTTTACCAGTTCCTTTTATATTTAACCCCTTGTTCATTGACAAAGCCAATAGGGATTTAGGTAATGAAGTGCTGTTTATTTTGTTGACTTATTTAGTTGGCTTTTCGCCAGTTTTTGTTCTTATTCTATCTGTTTGAAAGAAGCATAAATATATCCAAAGAAGACTACAAAGCCTTCTAGTCATTCTGTGAAAGCCCCCCTAAGTTTTTAGCAAAGCACTCACTTCTCAGGAATCTCAGCTCCTCTTTCTGACGTTTTGGAATATCCATGAGTAATGGCAGATGCTGAAAGTAGCATTTTGTACAACATATCTGGGTCTTTTTACATTTGAACATTCTTCCCCCTTTCTTGCCCTTCTAGATTGAGATCAGCCATGGCCTTCTTCATCACTGTTTCACTGTAGATGAGTTTATTTCTTCAGTTGTCCAAAAAGGCACCTGACTCACTTTCTATAGTGGGACTCCTGAATCAGAATATCAGTTTGACTTTTTCTCCTATCAGCTTCCCCAGTTCTGCATTTATATCACTGTTATCTCACTTAGTACAAATAGTGTAATTATCTTCAGCAGGGCATGAACTGTAGAGTATATTATCAATGAATAAGTACAAGGTTCCCGCTCTCACAAATTTAGAGTTGAATGAACTTTCATACTATACCCCCAACATTTTCCACCAAGTCGGCATACAGGAGGTAGTCAGGAAGAGTTGTCAGAATAAATAATGTAAAACTAAATTTGTAGTTTACAAAACTGTTAAGATACATGACTGAATTTACCAACATCTAGTTATAATAAATAGAAACTCTCCTGAGAATATTCTGGGCAAAGGAAAAAGTAGAAGACAGGTGGCGTTTTGAGAAACATATCTTCTTTCTCAGGCCAGACAAGATTTAATTTTGGAGAAGGCCACTGTATTACCAATGATTTTGAAGGAGCAGTGCATCATTTCTAAAACTTTCCAGTGCTGACCTAAGAAAAGGCTGCCTGCAGGTATTTCAGGCCTCTGCAGGTATTTCAGGCCTCTGAAACTTTCATTTCTAATGATTGTATTCAGGTGTGTGCTCATTGACATGCAGTGACATTGCGCTATAATGAAATGTATTTCCACGGCTTGAATAGTTTTCAGTGCTCCATTCATTTGATAGTCTGGTTCACTAAAAACCCAATCTGTGCCAACTCTCTCCTGTTGCATTATCTTTGAAATACAACCTGTGAGCAAAGATAACACAGAATGGATATTACTAAAAGCACATTTTTTATAAGAGGTGTACCAAATGTCTGATATGGCTAGGAGATTGTTTATTTTATTAGTTAAGGCCAAAATGGGAGATTGTTTATTTTATTAGTTAAGGCCAAAATGAGGTGCGGAGAAGAAATCTTAGTATATATTTGGGTAAGGCAAGAGCAATGCAATTCACATGGCATGGAACGGAAGCTGGTAGCTGTGGAGACAAAAGGAAGGTGGAGCAAAGATTAAGGAATAGGATCATGGATAAGAAGAGGAAGCTGTTTAAAACATAGACACAGACATTCTGCATGACATGGATTCACTGAGTAAGATGGTTCGCATTCCTTATGATCAGTTAAGGGAACAGCTTAAGAAATCTGCATTTAACAGAATGGCAAGTCATTGACGCTAAGGGATGTTAGGCAAATAAGTTGACATCTCTGGAAATTAGTTTCCTCATCTACCTTGTAAGGACATGGATGAAGTAGCTTCTAAGGTCCTTTGTACCCAAGAATCTCTAAGTCTTTTCAGAGCACTCAAGGGCATTCAATCTTACTTTGGCTACTAAGTGTTATCAATAATAAAACCCATATAGCAAAAGAAAAAAATAACTAAGTTCCTATCGGTTTTAAGCTAATGATACTATATTTTTTATACTTTTTGACATATTTAGCTTTGGCTAGTTATCAAATCTGTCAGAGGTTTGCAGCAGGAATGGGAATTACAGCATCTTTGTACCAGTCAGCAAAGAGAGCCATTATAAGTTTTATGGAAATTGGAGATTTATTATAAAAATTAGAACTTACACAAATGGAGGAGGAGATGAGGAAGTAGAGGTATGAAAAGAGTTTAAGTAAGAGTCACAAACCAATTTGCCTGATACACTGTGGCAAGTGGACAGGTCAGAGCCAATGTGGACAGCACAAGGGGGACTTTAAGGAGTCTGTGGAAATTGCTGTCTTGGAAGATGCTTTCACTTCTGTGGAGGTGAAGTTACCCTTTGTGGATCTATAGCCAAGTTTCTAGTGTTGGGGCTGACATTGCTATTGGTCAGTGGAGCCAGTGGAGCCTGTAGTAAGGCCCTAGCTGGATGTGGAGCATCAGAGAACATGTACAAGTTTGGATTTACCTGGTACCTCTTCATTTGTCCTTATCATGTTGGTCTGACTGCAACGACTTCAAGGGAATATTGGCTTGACTTCCAAATCATGTACGAGTTCCTCTTTTGGCCAACTCTGATCTGGAACATACAAATGACATAGCACACAGGGACAAAGAGAGACGAAATCAAATGTGTTTAAATATTTCTAATACCAAATTTCAATACATATGACTCATTGGATACTGTTTTTAAGAATTTTTAAGTAGAAGACCAAGCTAAGACAGATTTCTAAAAGCACTATCTAAAACAATAAGAAGGTGAAAAAGACAAAACCTGTAATGTGTTTGTCACATTACAGTGTACAAAATGCTTTAATTTTATTATTTTATGAGGTTTCACAATTACCTTCAGAAATGAGTAAGGCAGGAGTTACTAATCCTGATGATAGATGAAAGAACATGGCTAAGCAAAATCTTGAAGATGGCTGTGTGCGAAGACACAGAGTTAATGTCTCCCCACAACTAGGGTGACTGCCAGCCGCTGGTGGAGGACTCTGATGCCCAAGGAGAGGGGAGGAACCCCAAAGTGAACTGGTATGATGTAGGGGGACTGAGGGAAGTGGATAAGTGGAGGCCAGACAGGATCGGTGCCCCTGAGGCTGGGGAGATCAGGAGAGGCAGGTGGGAGGGGCCCTCCCAGACTGGAGGATCAGGAGAGGAGAGTAGGACATTTGCCCCATCCACTCAAGCCCAGGAAGCCTGTTGGGCCCCCAGGTGAGGTCCCCTGCACTCTGAGACCAGGAGTGGGGGGCACACCTGGGCCCCTTCTGTTCCTTGAGTCTAAACCCCACCCCCCAGAGCCCCCAGGGCCTTTTCCAGCCCTGTGGGTCCTGAGCATAGGTCCCTACTCACCACCCAAACCTCACCCTTGCTTAGGCCCCCCCACTGCCCAAACCTCGCCCTTGCTTAGGTCCCGCCCTCCACAGCCAAGGCCTTTCCCCACCTTTTTTTCCCCCTCCTCTTTTTTAATATTGTGGTACTGATGTACCTTTCAGTTGTTGATTAATCTATATTTTTATTTTTATATTCTTTCTAACATATTTATTAGTTTCCTAGTCTAATTTTATTTTTTACTTTGTTGTTGTTCTCTCTTTTTTTTTTTTGGCCACTCCATGCGGCTTATGGGATCTTGGTTCATGAGCCTGGAGTCAGGCCAAAGCTCCTGCGGTGGAAGCTCTGAGTCCAAACTACTGGACTAACAGAGAACCTCAGACCCCAGGGAATATTCATCGGAGTGAGGTCTCACAGAGTTCCTCATCTCAGCACCAAGACCCAGCTCTACCCAATAGCCTACAACCTCCAGTGTGGGAAGCCTCAGGCCAAACAACCAGTAAGACAGGAGCACAGTCCCACTTATTAAAAAAAAAAAAAAAGAGATGGCAAAAAATATGTCACAGATGAAGGAGCAAGGTAAAAACCTACAAGACCAAATAAACGAAGGGGAAATAGGCAATCTACCTGAAAAGGAGTTCAGAGTAATGATAGTAAAGATTATCACAATCTCAGAAATAGAATGGAGGCACGGATTGAGAAAATACAAGAAATGTTTAACAAATATCTAGAAGAACTAAAGAACAAAAAACACAGAGATGAACAACAAATAACTGAAGTGAAAAATACACTAGAAGGAATCAGAATAACTGAGGCAGTAAAACGAATAAATGAGCTGGAAGACAAAATGGTGGAAATAACTGCCACACAGCAGAATAAAGAAAAAAGAATGAAGAGAATTGAAGACAATCTCAGTGACCTCAGCGACAATACTAAGCACACCAACATTTGAATTATAGGGTTCCCAGAAAAAGAAGAGAAAATGAAAGGGTCTGAGAGGGCTTCCCTGGTGGCACAGTGGTTGAGAGTCTGCCTGATGATGCAGGGGACACGGGTTCATGCCCCGGTCTGGGAAGATCCCACATACCGCGGAACGGCTGGGCCCATGAGCCATGGCCGCTGAGCCTGTGCTCTGCAATGGGAGAGACCACAACAGTGAGAAGCCTGTGTACTGAAAAAAAAAAAAGGGTCTGAGAAAATATTTGAAAAGATTATAGTTGAAAACTTCCATAATATGGGAAAGGAAATAGTCACCCAAGTCCAGGAAGTACAGAGAGTCCCATACAGGATAAAACCTAGGAAAAACACACCAAGACACATATTAATAAAACTAACAAAAATTAAATTTAAAGAAAAAATATTAAAAGCAGCAAGGGAAAAACAAAATAACATACAAAGGAATCTCCATAAGGTTATCAGCTGATTTTTCAGTGGAAACTCTATAGGCCAGAAGGGAGTGGCAGGATATACTTAAAGTGATGAAAGAGAAAAACCTACAATCAAGATTACTCTACCCAGCAAGGATCTCATTCAGATTCAATGGAGAAGTCAAAAGCTTTTCAGACAAGCAAAAGCTAAGAGAATTTAGCACCATCAAACCAGCTTTACAACAAATGCTAAAGAAACTTCTCTAGGCTGGAAACAGAAGAGAAGAAAAAGACCCACAAAAACAAACACAAAACAATTAAGAAAACGGTAATGGAAACATACATATCGATAATAACCTTGAATGTAAATGGATTAAATGCCCCAACCAAAAGACATAGACTGGCTGAATGGATACAAAAACAAGACCCATAGGGCTTCCCTGGTGGCGCAGTGGTTGAGAGTCCGCCTGCTGATGCAGGGGACACAGGTTCGTGACCCGGTCCAGGAGGATCCCACATGCCCCGGAGCGACTGGGCCCATGAGCCATGGCTGCTGAGCCTGCGCGTCTGGAGCCTGTGCTCCGCAACGGGAGAGGCCACAACAGTGAGAGACCCACGTACCGCAAAAACAAAAACAAAAACAAAAAACAAGACCCATATATATGCTGACTACAAGAGACCCATTTCAGACCTAGGGATACATACAGACTGAAAGTGAAGGGATAGAAGAAAATATTCCATGCAAATGGAAATCAAAAGAAAGCTGGAGTAGCAATACTCCTATCAGTCTTTAAAAAAAGACTGTTACAAGAGATAAGGAGGACACTACATAATGATCAAAGGATCAATCCAAGAAGAAGATATAACAATTATAAATGTTTGTGCACCCAACATAGGAACACCTCAAAACATAAAGCAAATGCTAACAACCGTGAAGGGAGAAATTGACAGTAACACAATAATAGTAGGGGACTTTAACAGCCCACTTTCACCAATGGACAGATCATCCAAACAGAAAATAAATAAGGAAACACAAGCTGTAAATGACACAATAGACCAGATATATCTAATTAATATTTATAGAACATTCCACCCAAAAGTGGCAGAATGCAATTTCTTTTCAAGTGCACACAGAACATTCTCCAGGATAGATCACATCTTGGGTCACAAATCAAGCCTCAGAGAATTTAAGAAAATTGAAATCGTATCAAGCATCTTTTCTGGCCACAACACTATGAGACTAGAAATCAAGTACAGGAAAAAACTGTAAAAAACACAAATGCATGGAGGCTAAACAGTGCACTACTAAGTAACCAAGATTTCACTGAAGAAATCAAAGAAGAAATTAAAAAATACATAGAAACAAATGAAACCGAAACATGATGACCCAAAACCTATGGGACAAAGCAAAAGCACTTCTAAGAGGGAAGTTTATAGCAATTCAATATCACCTCAAGAAACTAGAAAAATCTCAAATAAACAATCTAGGGGAAGCGACCTTCAAGATGGCGGAGGAGTAAGATGTGGAGATCACCTTCATCCCCACAAATACATCAGAATTACATCTACATGTGGAACAACTCCTACAGAACACCTGCTGAACACTGGCAGAAGACCTCAGACTTCCCAAAAGCCAAGAAGCTCCCCATATACCCGCGTAGGGCAAAAGAAAAAACAAAAAACAGAGACAAAAGAATAGGGACAGGACCTGCACCTCTGGGAGGGAGCTGTGAAGGAGGAAAAGTTTCCACACACTAGGAAGACCCTTCACTGAAGGAAACGTGGCGGGGTGGGCAGGGGTATGGGGGAAGCTTTGGAGCCACAGAGGAGAGCTCAGCAATAGGAGTGCAGAGGGCAAAGCGGAGAGATTCCTGCAGAGAGGATCGGTGCCGACCAGCACTCAACAGCCTGAGAGGCTTGTCTGCTCACCCGCTGGGGCGGGTGGGGGCTGGGAGCTGAGGCTCGGGCTTCGGAGGAGTTCAGATCCCAGAAGAGGACTGGGGTTGGCTGCATGAACACAGCTTGAAGGGGGCTAGTGCATGACAGCTAGCCAGGAGGTTAGCCAGGAGGCTAGCCAGGAGGGAGTCTGGGAAAACTCTGAATCTGCCTAAGAGGCAAAAGACCATTGTTTCAGGGTGCATGAGAAGAGGGGATTCAGAGCACCACCTAAACGAGCTCCAGAGACGGGTGCGATTCGTGGCTATCAGTGCGGACAACAGAGACGGGCATGAAACGCTAAGGCTGCTGCTGCAGCCACAAAGAAGCCTGTGTGCAAGCACAGGTCACTCTCCACACCTCCCCACCTGGGAGCCTGTGCAGCCTGACACTGCCAGTGTCCTGTGATCCAGGGACAACTTCCCTGGGAGAACACATGGTGTGCCTCAGGCTGTGGCAACCTCACGCTGTCCTCTGCCACTGCAGGCTCACCCTGCATTCTGTAACCCTCCATACCCACAGCCTGAGTGAGCCAGAGCCCCCTAATCAGCTGCTACTTTAACCAGGTCCTGTCTGAGAGAAGAACAGATGCCCTCAGGCGACCTACACGCAGAGGCAGGGCCAAATCAAAGGTGAACCTCAGGAGCTGTGCAAACAAAGAAGAGAAAAGGAAATCTCTCATAGCATCCTCAGGAGCAGCAGATGAAATCTCCACAATCAACTTGATGTACCCTGCATCTGTGGAATACCTGAATAGAAAACAAATCATCCCAAAATTGAGGCCGTGGACTTTGGGAGCAAAAATATATCTATTTTTTTCCTTTTTCTCATTTTGTGAGTGTGTATGTGTATGCTTCTTTGTGTGATTTTGTCTGTATAGCTTTGCTTTTACCATTTTTCCTAGGATTCTGTCAGTCCTTTTTCTTTCTATTTTTTTCTTTTTAGTATAATTTTTAGTGCTTGTTATCATTGGTCGATTTGTTTTTGGTTTGGTTGCTCTCTTCTTTTGTTCTTGCTTTCTTTTAAAAAATTTATATTACTTTTAATTTTTTTAAATTTTTAATAATTAGTTTTTATTTTATAACTTTATTTTATTCCTTCTTCCTTCTTCCTTCCTTCCTTCCTTCCTTCCTTCCTTCCTTTCTTCTTTCTTTCTTTCTTTCTTTCTTTCTTTCTTTCTTTCTTTCTTTCTTTCTTTCTTCTTTCTTTCATGTTTTCTCCCTTTTCTTCTGAGCTGTGTGGCAGACAGGGTCTTGGTGCTCCAGCCAGTTTTCAGGACTGTGCCTCTGAGGTGGAAGAGCCGAGTTCAGGACATTGGTCCACAGGAGACCTCCTGGCTCCATGTAATATCAAACAGCGAAAACTCTCCCAGAAATCTCCATCTCAACGATAAACCCAAAGACCACCAAGCTATAGTGCTGGACACCCTATGCCAAAAAATTAGCAACACAGGAACATAACCCCACCCACTAGCAGAGAGGCCGTCTAATATAATAATAAGGTTACAGACACCCCAAAACACACCACCGGATGTGGACCTGCCCACCAGAAAGACAAGATCCAGCCTAATCTGCCAAAACACAGGCACTAGTCCCCTCCACCAGGAAGCCTACAAAACCCACTAAACCAACCTTAGCCACTGAGGGCAGACACCAAAAACAACAGGAACTATGAACAGGCAACCTGCAAAAAGAAGACCACAGACACAGTAAGTTAAGCAAAATGAGAAGACAGAGAAACACACAGCAGATGAATGAGCAAGATAAAAACCCACCAGACCAAACAAAAGAAGAGGAAATACACAGTCTACCTGAAAAAGAATTCAGAGTAATGATAGTAAAGATGATCCAAAATCTTGGAAATACAATGGAGAAAATATTAGAAACGTTTAACAAGGGCCTAGAAGAACTAACGAGCAAACAAACAATGATGAACAACACAGTAAATGAAATTAAAAATTCTCTAGAAAGAATCAATAGCAGAATAACTGAGGAAGAATAAAGGATAAGTGACCTGGAAGATAAAATAGTGGAAATAACTACTGCAGAGCAGAATAAAGAAAAAGGAATGGAAAGAATTAAGGGCAGTCTCTGAAACCACTAGGACAACATTGAACACACCAACATTCAAATTCTAGGGGTCCCAGAAGAAGAAAACAAAAAGAAAGGGACTGAGAAAATATTTGAAGAGATTAGAGTTGAAAACTTCCCTAATATGGGAAAGGAAAGAGTTATTCAACTCCAAGATACACAGAGAGTCCCATACAGGATAAATCCAAGGAGAAACATGCCAAGACACATATTAATCAAACTATCAAAAATTAAATACAAAGAACAAATATTGAAAGCAGCAAGGGAAAAACAACAAATAACATACAAGGGAATCCCCAAGGTTAGAGATGATCTTTCAGCAGCAACTCTGCAAGACAGAAAGGAGTAGCAGGACATATTTAAAGTGATGAAAGGGAAAACCCTACAACCAACATTATTCTACCCAGCAAGGATCTCATTCACATTCGACGGAGAAATTAAAACCTTTACAGAGAAGAAAAAGCTAAGAGAATTCAGCACTGCTAAACCAGCTTTACAACAAATGCTAAAGGAACTTCTCTAGGCAGGAAACACAAGAAAAGGAAAAGACCTAAAATAACAAACACAAAACACTTAAGAAAATGGTAATAGGAAAATACATATAGATAGCTACCTTAAATGTAAATGGATGAAATGCTCCAACCAAAAGACATAGACTGGCTGAATGGATACAAAAACAAGTCCCGTATATGTGCTGTCTACAAGAGACCCACTTCAGACCTAGGGACACATACAGACTGAAAATGAGGGGATGGAAAAAGATATTCCACGCAAATGGAAACCAAAAGAAAGCTGGAGTAGCAATCTTCATATCAGACAAAATAGACTTTAAAATAAAGACTATTATAAGAGAAAAAAAGGACACTACATAATGATCAAGGGATCAATCCAAGAAGACGAGATAACAATTGTAAGTATTTATGGACCCAACATAGGAACACCTCACTACATAAACAGCCATAAAAGGGGAAATCAACAAAACACAATCATAGTAGGGGACTATAACACCCCACTTTCACCAATGGACAGATTATCCAAAATGAAAATAAATAAGCAAACAGAAGCTTTAAATGATACATTAAACAAGATGGACTTGATTGATATTTATAGGACATTCCATCCAAAAACAACAGAATACACTTTCTTTTCAATTGCTCTTGGAACATTCTCCAGGATAGATCCTATCTGGGTCACAAAGCAAGCCTTGGTAAATTTAAGAAAATTGAAATCGTATCAAGTATCTTTTCTGACCACAACACTATGAGACTAGATATCAATTACAGGGAAAAATCTGTAAAAATTAAAAACACAAGGAGGCTAAACTATACACTACTTAATAACCAAGAGATCACTGAAGAAATCAAAGAGGAAATCAAAAAATACCTTGAAACAAATGACAATGGAGACACAACGACCCAAAACCTATGGGATGCAACAAAAGCAGTTCTAAGAGGGAAGTTTATAGCAATACAATCCTACCTGAAGAAACAAGAAACATCTCAAATAAACAACCTAACCTTACACCTAAAGCAATTGGGGAAAGAAGAACAAAAAATACCCCGAAGTTAGCAGAAGGAAAGAAATCATAAAGATCAGATGAGAAATCAATGAAGAAGAAATGAAGGAAATGATAGCAAAGATCAATAAAACTAAAAGCTGGTTCTTTGAGAAGATAAACAAAATTGATAAACCATTAGACTCATCAAGAAAAAAAAGGGAGAAGAGTCAAGTCAATAGAATTAGAAATGAAAAAGGAGAAGTAAAAACTGACACTGCAGAAATACAAAGGATCGTGAGAGATTAGTACAAGCAAATATGTGCCAGTAAAGTGGACAACCTGGAAGAAATGGACAAATTCTTAGAAAAGCACAGCCTTCCGAACCTGAACCAGGAAGAAATAGAAAATATAAACAGACCAATCAAAAGCACTGAAAATGAGACTGTAATTAAAAATCTTCCAACAAACGAAAGCCAAGGACCAGATGGCTTCACAGGCGAATTTTGTTGTTGTTTTTACATCCTTTTTTTTTTTTTTTTTTTTGCGGTACGCGGGCCTCTCACTGTTGTGGCCTCTTCCGTTGTGGAGCACAGGCTCCGGACGCGCAGGCTCAGCGGCCATGGCTCACGGGCCCAGCCGCTCCGCGGCATGTGGGATCTTCCCGAACCGGGGCACGAACCCGTGTCCCCTGCATCGGCAGGCGGACTCTCAACCACTGCGCCACCAGGGAAGCCCTGTTTTTACATCTTTATTGGAGTATAATTGCTTTACAATGGTGTGTTAGTTTCTGCTTTATAACAAAGTGAATCAGTTATACATATACATATATTTCCATATCTCTTTCCTCTTGCGTCTCCTTCCCTCCCACCTTGCCTATCCCACCCCTCTAGGTGGTCACAAAGCACTGAGCTATCTCCCTGTGCCATGTGGCTGTTTCCCACTAGCTATCTATTTTATGTTTGGTAGTATATGTATGTCTATGCAAGTCTCTCACTTTGTCACAGCTTACCTTTCCCCCTCCCCATATCCGCAAGTCCATTCTCTAGTAGGTCTGTGTCTTTAGTCCCGTCTTACCCTTAGGTTCTTCATGACATTTTTTTCCCTTATATTTCATATATATGTGTTAGCATGTGGTATTTGTCTGTCTCTTTCTGACTTACTTCACTCTGTATGACAGTCTCTAGGTCCATCCACCTCATTACAAATAGCTCAATTTTGTTTCTTTCTATGGCTGAGTAATATTCCATTGTATATATGTGCCACATCTTCTTTATCCATTCATCCAATGATGGACACTTAGGTTGTTTCCATGTCCTGGCTATTGTAAATAGAGCTGCAATGAACATTTTGGTACATGACTCTTTTTGAATTATGGTTTTCTCAGGGTATATGCACAGTAGTGGGATTGCTGGGTTGTATGGTAGTTCTATTTGCAGTTTTTTAAGGAACCTCCATACTGTTCTCCATAGTGGCTGTACCAATTCACATTCCCACCAGCAGTGCAAGAGTGTTCCCTTTTCTCCACACCCTCTCCAGCATTTATTGTTGTAGATTTTTTGATAATGGCCATTCTGACCAGCGTGAGATGATATCTCATTGTAGTTTTGATTTGCATTTCTCTAATGATTAATGATGTTTAGCATCCTTTCATGTGTTTGTTGGCAATCTGTATATCTTCTTTGGAGAAATGTCTATTTAGGTCTTTTGCTCATTTTTGGATTGGTTTGTTTGTTTTTTTGTTATTGAGCTGCATGAGCTGCTTGTAAATTTTGGAGATTAATCCTTTGTCAGTTGCTTCATTTGCAAATATTTTCTCCCATTCTGAGAGCTGTCTTTTGGTCTTGTTTATGGTTTCCTTTGCTGTGCAAAAGGTCTGAAGTTTCATTAGGTCCCATTTGTTTATTTTTGTTTTATTTCCATTTCTCTAGGAGGTGGGTCAAAAAAGATCTTGCTATGATTTATGTCATAGAGTGTTCTGCCTATGTTTTCCTCTAAGAGTTTGGTAGTTTCTGGCCTTACATTTAGGTCTGTAATCCATTTTGAGCTTATTTTTGTGTATGGTGTTAGGGAGTTTTCTAATCTCATACTTTTACATGTACCTGTCCAGTTTTCCCAGCACCACTTATTGAAGAGGCTGTCCTTTCTCCACTGTACATTCCTGCCTCCTTTATCAAAGATAAGGTGACCATATGTGCATGGGTTTATCTCTGGGCTTTCTATCCTGTTCTATTGATCTACATTTCTGTTTTTGTGCCAGTACCATACTGTCTCGATTACTGTAGCTTTGTAATATAGTCTGAAGTCAGGGAGCCTGATTCTCACAGGCGAATTCTGTCAAACATTTAGAGCAGAGCTAACACCTATCCTTCTCAAACTCTTACAAAATATAGCAGAGGGAGGAACACTCCCAAACTCATTCTGTGAGACCACCATCACTCTGATACCAAAACCAGACAAAGATGTCACAAAGAAAGAAAACGACAGGGCAATATCACTGATGAACATAGATGCAAAAATCCTCAACAAAATACTAGCAAACAGAATCCAACAGTACATTAAAAGAATCATACACCATGATCAAGTGGGGTTTATCCGAGGAATGCAAGGATTCTTCAATATACACAAATCAAACAATGTGATACACCATATCAACAAATTGAAGGATAAAAAGCATATTATCCTCTCAATAGATGCAGAAAAATTTTCAACAAAATTCAACACTGATTTAAGATAAAAACCCTCCATAAAGTAGGGATAGAGAGAACTTACCTCAAAAAAATAAAGACCATTTATGACAAGCCCACAGCCAACATCGTTCTCAATGGTGAAAAACTGAAACCATTCCCTCTAATATCAGGAACAAGACAAGGTTGCCCACTCTCACCACTGTTATTCAACATTGTTTTGGAACTTTTAGCCACAGCAATCAGAGAAGAAAAAGAAATAAAAGGAATCCAAATCAGAAAAGAAGTAAAGCTGTCACTATTTGCAGATGACATGATACTATACAAAGAGAATCCTAAAGATGCTGCCTGAAAACTACTACAGCGAATCAATGAATTTGATATAGTAGCAGGATAAAAATTAATACACAGAAATATCTTGCACTCCTATGCACTAACAATGAAACATCTGAAAGAGAAATTAAGGAAACACTCCCATTTACCACTGCCACAAAAATAAAAAAATACCTACAAATAAACCTTTCTAAGGAGACAAAAGACCTGTATGCAGAAAACTATAAGACACTGATGAAAGAAATTAAAGATGATACAAACAGATGGAGAGATATACCATATTCTTGGATTGGAAGAATCAACATTGTGAAAATGACTCTACTACCCAAAGCAATCTACAGATTCAATGCAATACCTATCAAACTACCAATGGCATTTTTCACAGAATTAGAACAAAAAATTTCACAATTTGTATGGAAACACAAAAGACCCCGAATAGCCAAAGCAATGTTGAGAAACAAAAACGGAGCTGGAGCAATCAGGCACCCACACTTCAGACTATACTACAAAGCTACAGTAATCGAGACAGTATGGTACTGGCACAAAAACAGAAATATAGATCAATTTAGGATAAATTGGGATATCCTATTAGGATATCAATTAGGGGATATCAATTAGGGGATATCAATTAGGATAAATAGGATAAAAAGCCCAGAGACAAACCCACACACATATGGTCACCTTATTTTTGATAAAAGAGGCACGAATATACAGTGGAGAAAAGACAGCCTCAGCAATAAGTGCTGGGAAACGTGGACAGCTACATATAGAAGAATGAAACTAGAACCCTCCCTAACACCATACATAAAAATAAACTCAAAATGAATTAAAGACCTAAATGTAAGGCCACACACTATAAAACTTTTAGAGGAAAGCATAGGCAGAACACTCTATGTCATAAATCACAGCAATATCCTTTTGACCCAACTCCTAGAGAAATGGAAATAAAACAAAAATAAACAATGGGATCTGATTAAACTTTAAAGCTTTTGTACAGCAAAGGAAAGCATAAACAAGACGAAAAGACAACCCTCAGAATGGGAGAAAATATTTGCAAATGAAGCAACTGACAAAGGATTAATCTCCAAATTATGCAAGCAGCTCATGCAGCTCAATATCAAAAAAATAAACAACCCAATCCAAAAATGGGCAGAAGACCTAAATAGACATTTCTCCAAAGAAGATATACAGATTGCCAACAAACACATGAAAGATTGCTCAATATCAGTAATCATTAGAGAAATGCAAATCAAAACCACAATGGGGTATCACCTCGCACCAGTCAGAATGGCCATCATTAAAAAATCTATAAACAATAAATGCTGGAGCAGGTGTGGAGAAAAGGGAACCCTCTTGCACTGTTGGTGGGAATGTAAATTGATACAGCCACTATGGAGAACAGTATGGAGGTTCCTTAAGAAACTAAAAATAGATCTACCATATGACTCAGCAATCCCACTACTGGGCATATACCATGAGAAACCATAATTCAAAAAGGGTCATGTACCACAGTGTTCATTGCAGCTCTATTTACAATAGCCAGGACATGGAAGCAACCTAAGTCCATTGAAAAATGAATGGACAAGGAAGACATGGCACATATATACAATGGAATATTTCTCAGCCATAAAAAGAAATGAAATTAAGTTATTTGTAGTGAGGTGGATGGACCTAGAGTCTGTCATACAGAGTGAAGTAATTCAGGAAGTGAAAAACAAATACTGTATGCTAACACATGTGTATGTAATCTAAAAAAAGAAAAAAACAACGTTCTGAAGAAACTAGGGGCAGGAGAGGAATAAAGATGCAGACATAGAGAATGGACTTGAGGGCAGGGGGAAGGGTAAGCTGGGATGAAGTGAGAGGGTAGCACTGACATACAAACACTACCAAATGTAAAATAGGTAGCTAGTAGGAAGCAGCTGCATAGCACAGGGAGATCAGCTCGGTGAATTGTGACCATCTAGAGGAGTGGGATAGGGAGGGTAGGAGGGAGACACAAGAGGGAGGAAGTATGGGGATATTTGTATACATATACCTGATTCACTTTGTTTTAAAGGAGAAACTAACACACCATTGTAAAACAATTATACTCCAATAAAGATGTTAAAAAAAATAGAATGTAAAAAAAAAAATGGGTAAACTGTAAATGGCCAAGATCATATAGTAAGGGAGAAGGATGAAGTTCTTAGAATATGCTGAGTAGGGGATCCTTTGTGCAATTTAAAGTATTCAAAAAAGTGCACTTCCTTCAACTTGCTTCTAACTATTTTGTTTTGACAAAATGGAGATTGATTAAGGGTGATACACTTCTTCATACTGAATATAACATTATTATTATTAATAATGACTTCATTTCATGAGTAATCCATTTCAGAGTTTACCATGGGCTTTCACATCCTTTATCTCATTTTGTTTTCAGAAAAATCTTTTTCTGATTGGTCTCTATTTTCTCCTTTTTACAAGTGAAAAAGTACATCAGAAAGACTGGGTAACTGTCTCAATTTCATGCTGATTTGACTTGTTGAAGCAGAGCTCAAAGTCATACAACCTCACTTCAAGTTCAAGTTTAAGTTTTCTATTCTTTCTTCTGTTTTTCCTACTCTAGACATGGAGGAGGCACTAAAAACATTTTGTATGCACAGATTTATGAATGAGAAAATACCTTAGGCTTGGAGTGTTAAACATTTTCCTGTTCCTTAGTAAGTGAGGCTCAGAACAGAGAAGTCTATATTTAGTACATCAGCACCAGGAGGGGGACCCTCAGAAGGGGTCGGGAATCCAGAAGCCATGGAGAGAGGTACATGTTGGGCGAGGAAGAGTGTACAGATGCCCTGAGAATGAAAGTCCTTCATCAAGTTTAAGGTGGAGGTAGCTGACCAGTAAATTGGGCAAGTGTCAATTTTTCCCTGGGAAAATGAGGGTATAGGTAGACAAATAATAATGGAACAAAGAACATATCTTGTTCTCATGTGTATCATCCCTTTAGAGCACTGATGGCAGAGAGATGGTCATGAGTGTCACAGTCAGCCCTTGAAAATAGAGACTTCAAAAAAAATCATACTATTTATTTCATAATATATGTTTGAAATGGCTCAGAGAAGAAGTCTACCTTATGATGGGTTTTGCCAGTTTATTATTTTGATATGTAAAATTGCTATTTCAGGTCCCTCTCTGAGATCTCTGTTGTATAATGGAAATAGACTCGCACAGGAGAGAGTGGTCTGGTAGAATGCTGTAGTTTAATGTATCCTTAGATCTCTTGTCTATTTCTATTTTAAGATAGTTTTTGGTCATCAGATTCTGCAACTACTGAGGACTTTATACTTCTCACCCCTGAAATTCTGGGATATGTAGGGCTAGAGATCCTAGTCCCCAAAGGAAAAACATTCTTGCCTTGTTATAAAGCAGAAATTAACACACCATTGTAAAGCAATTATACCCCAATAAAGATGTTAAAAAAAAAAAATTCTTGCCAGGGGAAAGAGCAGATCTCATTCAACTATAAGCCATGGCTGCTGCCCAAGAACTCTGGACTCCTTGTGAAAAGGGGCCAGCAGATGAGAAAAGTTACCATCTTGGCCAGGGCAGTTGATCTTGATCAGCAGGAGGAAATAGGGTTCTTTTATACCTTGGGGCAGAAAAGAACATATATGGAACTCAGATGATCTACTTGTTTCCTCTTGGTATTCCCTTATACAATTATGACTGAATTATCATGTGAAATGCTCCTCACTTGAGATGTGTATGATTACCAGGGATTTAGACCCTTTAGGAATGAAGGTTTAGGTAATACCAGGTGAGCTATCAAGACTTGCAGAGGTGGTAAGTGAAGGTGAAGGGAATTTAGAATGGATAGTAGAGGTTGGAGACCATCACCAGTTGCAGTCTCAAGACAACTGCAACAATGGAGGATGTAGCTCATCCCACTAACCTCTCTATTCCTTTTATGAAGAGAGGGTCAAAGGAAAAATGGAGAAAATGCTTTAGAACTTTATGGAAAAATTGATCTGTGCAGAGTGAGGGGTGGACTATGGCAGTAACAGAGTTCTGCTGCTCAAATATGTTAAGAGAGAAGCTCCTGTGAGGACTGAGTAGCTGATAGCCTCCAGCTATATTGTTATTGGACTATGCTACCTTGTTCACACTGAGGCCGGGATCCCTCCATCCAGTGACTGAGCCCAGCAGGGGTACTAGACTCTGGCCACTTATGCTCAGTGCAGGACTCTTAATGGGTATTTTTCCTCTGGGCTCCTCTGAGTTGGCTGAGACTTTCTCAGAGCTGCAGTGCAACATGAAGCTCTTCCTACTTCATTTTCCTTCCTTCCCTCTCTCCTTTCCCAGGTGTCAGAGCTGAACCAGTCTAAAGGCAGTCCCCATCTACTCCTCTTCCTTTTTCCCTTTATTGTTCACTGACCTTCCCCCAGTAAATACCTTGTGCTTCTTTTTTTTTTTTAATATTTATTTATTTAGGCTGTGCTGGGTCTTAGTTGCGGTACACGGGATCTTTTAGTTGCAGCATGTGGACTTCTTAGTTGCAGCAAGCGGACTCTTAGTTGTGGCATGCAGATGATATCTAGTTCCCTGATCAGGGCTCGAACCCGGGCCCCCTGCATGGGGAGCACGAAGTCTTACCCACTGGACCACCAAGGAAATCCCTATCTTGTACTTCTAACTCTGCCATGGCATTTGCTTCTTGAACTGACATAAGGCTCTAATTTCATTCGCCCCTCTCCCCACCTATAGTCCTTCTTGTTGAGATGGCATCTGTTTACTTAAGAAGCTGGAGTGGCAACAGCCAAGGCAGTGCAGTTGCAAGGTAACAATGCAATGTGCTTTTGATAGGTTTGACTTCTGCAGCACTTTTGCTCCACTGGCTGCTCATGGTAGCTTTTTGGCTCTTAGTACATTAGAACCAGAGGGGATATCCGGACTAAGAATTTGCTTTTCCCTCCACTGCTGGCAACATACACATTTGACTCAGTCTCAATCTGTCTTGGTCATTTGCTGATTCTCACTTTTCAGTTTGACAGTCCCATCTTCATATGACATCACAAATTTCTCATACACCAGCTTTCTTCTTACACTTTTCTTCAGTCACCATGGTTTCTCTTTCAGCTGGCCCATTTTCATGCATAGGCTCTTGCAAAACTCTATCCTGCTTCTCTTCCTTCCAGGCAAGCTCTGGTCATGAGAGACTCTTCAAAGACACCTTTTACCCTGTCCCATAGCAATCCTTTAGCTGGGTTTCAGCATGAACTTAGATTTGTTTTAGTGAAGTCATGACATTTATCCATAAAATTATTGCAACTATAGATAATAGTATATTATATATACTATATATATATAGTATTTGTAGTTCCTCATAATTTTGAGATGAATTATGAATAATCTCTGCAAAGAGACATTTTTAGTCTCCTAAATAGAACATAGCTACAGGACCTCATTTAAAATATTTAAAATATTCCTCTTATATTAACCAAAGAAATCCACCAAGTCTGGATAATGATTTTAAAAGACACTATTTTTTTTTCTTAAACTTGTCTCATTTCATGTATTATTTTGATGAAACAGCCCATTATCTTAATAATTGTTAAGTTGAAATTTGACTAAATAATTCTCGTATTTGAGACTCTGGGTCTTATTAATTTGTTAGGTTTAATGATTTTGGGAAATAAAGCCTACAGTGCTGTATCCAGATGACCTACCAAAGACATTTCAAATGTTTTCTCAGTCTATAAGCCTAGCGCTCATAGGAAGTTAAATCTTCTCTTTCTTTGCTAGGAAATCCCAGGTTCAAATATAATGATAACTATAAAAGTGAGAGAGAACAACACTTACTTTTAAAAGTAAAGTTCCTGTCACTATTTCTCAAACTCCACTATTTGCTCCATAACTGACATTACTCAGATGGCCCTGAAACATGCTGAAATTGGTTGATGGTAACAACCAATTTCAGGGTGGTGAATAAATTGCTAGGGTAGTGAATAAATAACTTATGTAAATATGACTTCAGCTCCTTAGTTTCTGTTGGTGTTTGTAATGAGTCAAGGCAGCCAATTTAGCACCTTGTTTTTTTTTGTTGATTGAAAAGTTAAAGATTCCATCTCCCAGCTGTCTTATTTAGAACACTTATGTCAAACAACTAATTCACTGATAGTTTTTCTCCCATTTTAACCTTTTCCCCACTTAATTGAATCTCATCTTCAAGTCTGATATAAAGTCCTGATAAAAGGAATAAAATATAGCTAGAAGGCATGACTGATGATACCTCATCTTGGTTTTACATTTCTCTATGTTGACTCCATTCCTAGACGGTCTCTCTCCCCAAAGTATCTCCAGTTTCTTACTCTTAGTTTAGCAATCCAGTAAAAATTTAAAAAAGGATTTTGAAAAATTCCAGTATCTCCCTCACTCTTAAACAAACAAACGAACAAACCTGGACATTTAGACATTCCTTCAGACTGGATCTCTAAAAGCCTGTCTGGTACCTGTACAGACTCCCTTTCTCTGGGAACCACTCCAGTCAGTTTGTTCGATATTAAAAACCCAAGTATTAGATAACTTTTAAAAATGGAACCAATTTTTCATCTCAGTGAAAAGATTCAGACTAATTGTAGATATTGGCATCCCCAGTGTTATAGATTATAAACCCTGGTCATCCTGAGGCATAAGGTAATTTGTGGTGCCTAGAATATTTTCATAAGAAAGTCAGTTAATAAATGTGTTTGATAATCAGCAAAAACGTATTCAAAGACAAAATGAGTCTGGTTGTAATGGATGTTAAAGTGGACACAGCTGGGAGATACGGTTCAGTCATTGACCAAAAGATTAAACTATAAAAGGTTAAGATATATTGGACTCTCAGCCCTTTGAGAATAAGAGCTTTTCCTTGACATTTTAGCCTAATAAGGAGTTTAGTAAATGTTTACTAAATGAATACATGAGGGATTAGGAAAGGAAAGGAAAGGAAACAGTTTAGGGCTAAATTATGCATAATAGATGATTCTTGATATAAAGTCCTGATAAAAGGAATAAAATATAGCTAGAAGGCATGAGATCTTATGTCATATACTGAATAGCGACTTTTTTTTTTTTTTTTTTTGCGGTACGCGGGCCTCTCACTGTTGTGGCCTCTCCCGTTGCGGAGCACAGGCTCCGTACGCGCAAGCTCAGCGGCCATGGCTCACGGGCCCAGCCGCTCCGCGGCATGTGGGATCTTCCCAGAACCGGGGCATGAACCCGTGTCCCCTGCATCGGCAGGCGGACTCTCAACCACTGCGCCACCAGGGAAGCCCAGAATAGCGACTTTTAAGAGGACTTTGATCAAAACCATGGCTTAAATTGTGGCCTCAAAGGTACAGCTTGGTATAACAAAATTTCCGCTTATTCCCTTTCACCGAACCCATATTTCTGTGTTTCCTAGTTTCTGAGACTACTCGTCACGTGTCATTCCTAGAGAAAAAGTTTCTTCTTTCTTAGTAAGTTCTAAGCATCCCTTTATGCCCCCTTAGAACCCATCTGCTCTCAAACCTGCCTTTGAAATCACAAATTATGCTGGTCAGCAGCTCGTGAATACCCAGAATCAACATTGAAGGCATACCCTTTCTCTAATTCCTCCATCACTCTGGGCACTCCACCCAGTCAGAACACGATATGTAAGCATGTGAAGGCTCCTGGTGTAGAGAAGCAGCAACAAGCATGGGTGTTTGTATTGTTAGTCACCCCTTGAATTTCCAGCCTTTTCTAAGTGCAAAGCCTGATGTCTTTGACCTGCAGCTTCCTATCCCAGTTGCTGAGTGATTCAATCCAAAATGGATGGTATATTATCATCTTATCTTACCTATGAATAAGGCGCCCTAAGCTAGTCTTGCTGAATTAAGCCTGTTATTAAGCCTGATCATTTGAATCCCTCAGGTCAGCTTAGGAGTACTTTTATAGTCAATGAACTGCAACTTTCCCCTAACCACTGCATCTGCCATATTTGGACAGTCTGAATGAAATGTGTCTTTGTTTTTCTGATTATATTCCAGTTCATAAAATCTTGACTTTTCCCCTGAACAATGTGTTTGACTGGCACTTTGACAACTCCTCCAGCCATGGTCGGCTTTTTCCTAGGACTGATTGCTGTGTAGAACAGTGTTATTGTTATTATTATTTTAAAGTGTAGGCCATAGGATACATACAGAATCTCCTAGACTGATTAATATAAGTGCACAATTCAGTACTCTGATGTACACTCATGAAACCATAATCTCTGTAGGTAGGACCCTGGACTTTGCAAGTAAACAAGCTGTCACAGTTTACAGAAGTTTGAGAAATAAAAAAAATATTCTTTTCTTTTTTTGTTATCTGTATGAAATGATAGATGTTAACTAAACTTAACTGTGGTAATCATTTCACAATATATGTAAGTCAAATCATTATACTGTACACCTTAAATTTACACAGGGTTTTTTGTCATTTATATCTCAATAAACCTGGGAAAAAAGTTTGAGAAACACTACACTAAAGCTTGAGAAATACTACTATGGCTTGTACATCTGACACTGAGAGATGTAACCAAATCAAGCTGTAATTATTTTAATAACAGCTTTATTGAGATATAATTCACTTACCATAAAGTGTACCCTTTTAAATAGTTTGATTCAGTGGTCTAATTATATTCAAGATATGACCTTGAGGGTTTTTTGTTTATTTTTAATGGTTCATTGTCCTGGAGACTTCTACAAGAGTATCTTCATATATAGTATAGACCCCTTTAAATCTAATGGATGAGTTTACCATACCTATGAACATTTAGATTGCTGATTATTCATGTTGCAGTCCAAGTCTACTACTAGGAATATTTCCTTGGACTCATGATCCATGATCACAGACTTTTTTTCTTCTAAACTAGGTTTCTTCTGAAGAACTACCAGGCCTGACAGTCAACCCCACTGAGAATATTTCACATGAGATTGTTTGGTGAGAGCCTTTCTAGAATAACAGATAAGTGTTGGAACGAATGCACGGTTAGCTTGGTAGAAAGGATGGGGTCATACTAATAAATGAGAAACTGAAGTTTACATTGGGTTTGGTAGAAAATAGAGACCCACTGGGAAATCAATAAAATAATATGAAGGAATACATTGTGGATGTTTGTGTAAAATTGAACTGGTAGGGTTATCCAGATGGGTCAGAGAGAAGCAAGCTTAATATCAAGAGATCTGAAAAGAAGGATATTGAAGTGAACCAGGAGCTAGATGATGAGGGCATGGGTCTGAGTACTATCAGTGAGAATGGAAAGGAAATACTGCTAAGATTTGTTGAATAAATGGAGCTGAAAAGGTTAAACTGCATAATACCTCGGCTTGGTGGCTGAGACACTCGTAGTGCTGCTAAGAGTGGTAACAAAGTTGATGGAGGAGCTGATCAAGAGGAATGAAAGCTCTAAGCCCTGTACCTGACACCTGAGCCCAAGTTGCCATTGTCATTTCTCAACTACAAAGTGTGATTGATGCTAGGATGCAGAACTAAAAGAGGGCGATTACTGGATGTTGGGGTGAGGTACATAATGCTATGTTGTTTGAGCAAATAATATCATTTCTGGAAAACGGTAAGATGAATGGTGCTAGTGTGTATCCATCAAATGAGTCATATTAGGCGTTTATCCAGTATTTTGTACAAGGCATTCTCTCTCCAAAGAGACTCAGTTTCATCTTCTGCACCACATTTCACCCTAATACCTTTGTTTGCCAATCCTCTTTCCAGTATAGAGTTATGGGAAAAAAAAATTTCTAATTCAGGACACTTGGTTAAAAATATCCAAAAACAATTTTGTGGAAACTAAAATTGCTCACAATACTTGATTCTCCCACATGTCTTCACAAAAAAACATATGACTAGTTTTAGCCAATGAAGCATGAGCAGGCATAAGTGTAACATTCTAGACCAAAGTACTTAAGAAGAATGTGTTACTCCATGCAGTTTCTTCCCCTTTGGCAGTGATTGTTCAGGCCACAGGATGGATCAGCCTGGATCCTTGAGTCACTGCGTGGAGAAGAATTTCCTTTGAGAGTTGCCTGCTCCAAATCAGAGTTTGTGTGAGTGAGAAATAAATCTTTCTTCTGTTGGGCATTTACTCGTTACCACAGTCTTGCTTATATATTCTGCCTGATATACTAAATCAGGGTGGATTGTGGGGAAAAAAATGAATGCATAACCTAAAACTCCAGAGGTAAGTGACTTTAGAAATAGCTGGACTGATGATACCTCATCTTGGTTTTACATTTCTCTATGTTGACTCCATTCCTAGACGGTCTCTCTCCCCGAAGTATCTCCAGTTTCTTACTCATAGTTTAGCAATCCAGTAAAAATTTAAAGAAGGATTTTGAAAAATTCCAGTATCTCCCTCACCCTTAAACAAACAAACGAACAAACCTGGAATTGAATATCATTGTATTGGCTTGGCTCATGTATTTATATCTCTATCCATGAATATGAATCATGACCATAGATTTAATGTGTTATGATTGGCCTGTCCAGGGGCCAGAAGGTATGGTTAGTCCCGCTCAAATCATACAGACTAACAATGAGTGAGGAGTGGTTCCTTAAAATGAAATAGGATTGCTATTATTAAAGAAGGGTAAATTGATGCTGGGAAGCAAAACAAGTTCACATTAATTTATATATTTTTCAGTACAGACATTATCTCCTTATAGCTCTAAGCAGTATTGTACAGGTATGCCCTGTTGAGTGCCTCCTTAGTTAATATTTCCTGATGGAATAAGGTCCCTTAGTTTTTAATATCCAAACTTCACGGAGCTTACAAAACTCTCAACTGCAACATTTTCACCCTATGTTTGCATCCGAAATTTTATATTTTTGTCCCCAGAGTTCAATATAACACTTCAGACAAATGATATTTATGAAAAGCCTTGACTTATACTCCGAAAACAGTTAGTAGAATGTCAAAGTCATGATAAATATTTTGAAAAGTATAAAGTATGATGAGTGTCGACAAAGGGACGTATAGGTTGGATGTGTCTGATGCTGAGAAAGGCATCCCAGTGTCACAGTCAAGGTGAGACATCCTCTGCCACTGGGCATTTGTCCTGAATGTCTTTCCTATTGTTGCCAAGATTTGCCAAGAAATAATTGTACCATGTGACCCCCCGCCCCCTAACACAAGGAAGTATTCATAAAAATTGTAAGGAAGTAAGCAAAGCAAATGAGAAAGTGATTGCAACAAAACTGAAGTGTTACTATATTAAATGCAATTTTAAAAAATTACTGTGCTAAATATTTGATAACCATAGGCCTATATTCTAAGTATTTTATATCCTGACATGATAGTTTGTTAATGCCCTAAAGGCATTTTTGTGTGTGTTTTAGTCATATTTAGAAATACGTTGAGAGATTTGGGTTGAAGCATAACAAGTATCTTTTTTTCCTACATAAAATAATGGGAAGACTTTCTAGGTATTGTTTTGTTTTGTTTGGATTTTTTTTTCCAAGGCACGTATGATTTTCAGGAGTGGATTACTATCCATAAGCAGGAGATCCTGTTGTCTTGGCACTCTACTTGGCTGTGTGTTAGCCTCTCCCCTCTGGAGTCACCTCCTCTACTGTTCTTCATTTTCCAGGGCCATGGTGTGTCTAGACCTCTTATCCAATGGGAAGTGTGATATGAGTGAGGTCCAAAACTTAGAAACTGCGTTAAATACTAGCATCTTCTAGGCCTCCTCTTAGGCTATAGAACATCATTAAATAACCCTGAGGCTCTCATGGATTCTGAGAATGTTTCTTAGACAGTGGACTCAAAGAAATTCAACTCCTTTATTTTACTTACGGATTATATGTGTCATTAGATGGCATAACACAGGGTACATCTTAAATAACGAATGTGGTTAAATAGTCCAATTTGTGAATAAAATGTAAGGTGTTGAGAACACATTATAAAGCATAGAGCATCTGAAATGATTGTTGTTTCCATTTTGGGGTGAACATCAGCTGTGCCTTCTGGTTTGTTCATTCTTTCATTAATTCAACAAATATCCATTGACTTTCTACTGTTTACAGAGCTTAACCTGACCAAAACATTTCCACTTTGAAGGATAAACCTTAGTTCTTTGACAGAAACTCTCTTCAGTGATCTATTAGAGCTGAGATTTGAAAGGATGGAAAGGAATTCATTCTCATCTTTGGGAACAGAGTCATGGCTATGAGGAATTGCTCAGGTAAACAACACTGGAATGAATGAAGATAAAGTCTATTTAAATACTTGTTTATTTAAATAGACTTTATCTTCATTCATTCCAGTGTTTATTATTATTAAATAATAAATAGCCTTCACTAAATACTTGTGAGCCAGACATTGTGTTAAGCCCTTTACATGCAGTGTGACTTTACTCTTTTTAATAACCCTGTGAGATAGTTATTATTACTATACATATTCTACAAACAAGGAGAGGGGTAGGGAAATGAAACAATTCATCCACAATTACTTAATTAGGGCATGGTAGCTAGAATGTGTAACCAGTTGTGCCTTGAAAGATGGATAGAATTTGCATAGGTGCATAAGCATGAAACCTGTATCATGAGCAAAGACATGGAGAATGCACAGGTGAAGTCAGATTAAAAACCCATTAATAGACCAATCCCACTGGAATTGGCATCGGGAATGTATTACAAATTCACATGCCATTTAAAGATAATGTGCGCTTTGGTCATCTTTTGTTGTGTAACGAATCACCCAAAACTTGGTGGCTTTAGAATGATAGCAATCATTTATTGCCACTCAAAATTCTGTAGATAGATTGGGCTCATTAGGGTTGTTTCTCTGCTCCATATGGTATCAGCTGCAGCTGTGATAGTCCAGAGGCTTGAATCAGTTGGAATATAAGATTACTTACCAATGTAGTTCACAGGTAGTGGTGGCTGCCAGCTAGGATATGGCTGGGATTTTGACTGGAGTGTGTTGGTTCTCTTGCACACGGCCTCTCCATATGGCTTGGGTTTCCTACAGAGTGACATCTGAAATCTAAAGGAAAATGTGTGAAAATAGAAGCTGCATATATCATAAGTTTATACAGCATCATTTTTCCATTGAATTTTATCAGTCAAAGCAAATCACAGAACTAACCCAGATTCAAGTGGGGAGGAAATAGTCTCACCCTTGGTTGGTGGGCATGTCAAAGACTTTGTGACCATTTTTAATGAGTGAAGCAGGACAGGTATGAGATTAAAAAAAAGAGTGGTAGGAAACATGCAGATCAGATGGCATCTTTCCCCTCCTATGCACTTTGGATTTCAGATATTTAAGAAGTACTGTTTACTTCATACAGAATATATTTAGGGGTTTAATTCACTATTGCCCACCTGTTTATAAGCCTTGATATTGGGAAATGTTGGGATATATAGACTATACAGGTAATCTAGAAATTGTCAAGAGCTAGAATAGCAGAAAAAAGGGTTTGAATGCATTCTTATAAAAATATAAATATGATGAAAATGAAATGGAATTTTGTTTTGATGAAATAGAATTTTTATTTTTACTTTCATGAAATAGACCAGTGGTCTAAAAAGCAGGGTATTCAAAATGATCTGTGAGGGAGAGAACGAAAAATATTAGACTTTGCATTAATATTTATTATTCATTCTTCTTTAAAGTACTATTTTGGCTTATGTATTATAAGCATAATATGTTCAACCAGTATAGTACCTGCACATAATTTATAAATAAACCAATGTATATTTTTTAGGAGATGGTGTTCAAAAATTTTTACTGATCACTATGTGTGATGTTTGTTAGGGTTTGTAGATTATTGATCTAAGAAATGAAAATAACCAGTGTAACATCAAGTAATTAAACATATTGTCCACTTGTGGTGAAAAATTTCCTGGTGCTTATGTGTAGTTCATATTGAAGTATAGAACTGAATATGGCAAAGACTAAAAGATAACCTCTCCCTTGCCCCAGAAAAAAGAAAGACATTTTGTTCATTACTGTTTATAGGAAAAAAGTAACATTTTGAAGATAAGTGATCCAATTTTATTGTTAGGGAAAAAATAGCATCCATTAACTTAAATTATATTCTCCTTACCTGGAAGACCAATGTGGCTAAATTTGCTTGTGGTGATTATCAGAACACACATCATTATATTTGAACCCGTAGCTAAATGTCCAAGCAAGAACCCTTGATTACTAAAATTGATTTGTTAAGTACTTGACTGTCTAGGACATTATTCTGAATCATAGTTTTATTAGCAGTTTTTTTTTTTCTCTGCAACAAACTCCTTAAAAGCATGCACTCTTTCCTCTTTTAGAACTCTTGTCCCCACATGTCATCTTCAAATATCTTTCCATTTCTTTCATTTCTGGGGGCTGGAGATCTTCATAGAGTTGCTGCTTGTGCTACGGATGCTCCCTATTTCTTTAGGGACACAGTACTCCTTTTTATCTCATCTCGGTTCCTTGTATGACCTTGAGAAAGTCACTTGGTATCTTTGTCCTTAGACTCCACATCTGGAAAAAAGAAATTTCTAAGATTCTTCTTAAATCTAGAAATACAGAATTTGTCTCTCTAGGTCTCCTTGTTAATACATACCATTGAGAAATCAGGTAGATCCTGACTGGTACCTCACTTACACAAACCATTTTCAAAAGTCGCAGTGAGGTCAAGAGAGACTTCCTAGAGAGCCTTGGCAGTCACTGGGCAGTCAGCCAAAAGGGAAGCACCCGTGCTCACAGTGGACTGTTTTGGGCCTGGGTGAAGGGAAATGGTATTGCTGATAAAAGCTGTAGAAGCACAGACTTGAGGAAAGGAGATCATATCGTAGCTGGGAAGTAGAGCAGAATTGAGTGGCTTGAAAAATCTGTATCATATGTCTAATTGATTGGGTTTATATTGAAGAATCAATAGAACAAGGTTGAAAAATAGAACCAGGAGTGAAGGTAAGGTAGGTAAATTCTAACAGGTCAGGATCTGTATACATAAATTCTGGGTGTCTGTGTCAGTTTGGGTCTTCCAAGAAGCAGCTGTCAAGATGGGATGAAACTGCAGAGTTTTGGGGGAAAACTCTGTGAAGGATAAAAAGGGAGGGGAAGCCAATGGAGAAAGGGGGCCTCACACTACTATGCAGGTCTGTCACCTGAGAATGAGAGAGCGAGGAAGGAGGACAAGGCAGGAGGAGTCTCAGTTTGGAGGAAGTTGTAAGATAATTTAGGCCACATTGGTGGGGAATCTTTGAGCCGGAGACACGTGCTAAATAAAATAACCCTGGGCCTTGTAGGATGGAGCTGCATTAGTATTCCCATCATGCTCAGCTGTTGACTGGGAGCAGCCCACAGGAAGTGGGGCCTTGGCATGACTGTGGGGATAAATCCATAAGGGCAGCTGCTGGGGTTGTCAATCAATTATACTCCCCACAGCAGGAGATCTGCGATGCATATTTCAAGGCTGCCACAGTATCCAATGGACCCCCATATGCCTCCTTTAGTACTTCAAGTGGTTTGAATAATGTAGAAAATAACCCTTTGTGACAAAGACTCTGGATAGCAGATTTTTATGAATACTTGAGGAAGATAGGATAATGATAAACACTGTTTTGAGTTTATTCTATGAACTAGCCCCATGCTAGGCAGTTTAAACACACTGTCTCATTAACATTGTATAAGAATGCAATGAGGTAGCCATTATTATTTTAATACTTATTTTACAAATGAGAAAACCAACTTACTGAGATTGAGGTTTACTCAAGGTTGCACATGTTGTAAGTGACATAATTCTTTTCTATTTTAGCACTTAGAAGCCTCTTCTTTATTGAAGTATAGTGGATTTAACAATACTGTGTTAGTTTCAGGTGTACAGCAGAGCAATTCAGTTATACATATATATTTTTTTATACTATTTTCAATTATAGGTTATTATAAGTTATTGAATATAATTCCCTGTGTTATATAGTAAATCCGTATTGCTTATCTCTTCCATGTATAATAGTTTGTTAATCTCATAGTCCTATTTTATCCCTCCCTCCACCCTATCTCTTTGGTAACCATAGGTTTATTTTCTATGTCTGTGAGTCTGTTTCTGTTTTGGATATAGATTCATTTGTATTATTTTTTAGGTTCCGCATGTAAGTGATATCATATAATATTTGTCTTTCTCTGTCTGGCTTACTTCACTTAGTGTGATATTCTCTAGGTCCATCTATGTTGCTGCAAATGGCAATATTTCATTCTTTTTTTATGGCTGAGTAATATTCCATTGTGTGTGTGAGTATACACTCACACACACACCAACCACATCTTCTGAAATCAATCATTTGTTGATGGACACTTGGGTTGTTTCCACGTTTTAGCTATTATAAACAGTGCTGCTATGAACATTGGGGTGCATGTATCTTTTTGAATACAGTTTTCATCTTTTCCAGACATATGCCCAGGAGTGGGATTGCTGGGTCATATGGTAGCTCTATTTTTCATTTTTTAAGGAAATTCCATACTGTTTTCCATAGTGGCTGTACCAGTTTACATTCCCATTAACAGTGTAGGAGGGTTCCCTTTTCTCCACACCCTCTCCAGTATTTATTATTTATAGAATTTTTGAAGATAGCCATACATGACATAATTCTTAAGCACCATCACAAACAAAAACTTTTAAATACTACTAGATTCCACTTCCACCTGGGTGCAATCTCACTTAGAATCTCACTTAGAATATAATTCAACAGAATTTGACCTATTGAGAGTTATGAGGCTATCACACTGTCACAATCTTCATTACAGTCCAAGAAAATCATTATTTTGTATTGCAGTTCCCCAATATTTGGTCTGCTAGCTTTTATTTTCATATTTCACTCTAGAATCATCATATTCTAGTCCTTACTCCACTTAAGATATACCTTCTTATGTTTTCCTGACCATATTTTGGAAGTATATACATGAGGCTTTTGAAAGATGCCTGTGGTATATAAGAAGGAAAAGAAACAGAATTAAGGCAACTATGCTTACAATATTTTAATGTAATAGGAGCATCATTTCCTAAAACTTCCTTGAAATAGCTCAAAGTTTTAATGACTACTAGACTTTAAGCTCCTTGAAAGCTGGGACTGTGTCTCATTCACAATAACACTCAAGAAAGACCCTTGTCACATGGAGACAGCCTAAATATCCATTGACAAATGAAGGGATAAAGAAGATGTGGCATATATATATATATATACATACACATACACACACACACAATGGAATACTACTCAGCCATAAAAAGGGAATCAAATAAGGCCATTTGCCAAAACACGGATGTACCTAAGAGATTATCATACTAAGTGAAATAAGTCAGACAGAGAAAGACAAGTACCATATAATACCACTTCTATGTGGAATCTAAAATATGACACAAATGAACTTATCTACAACACAGAAACAGACTCAGACATAGAGAACAAACTTGTGGTTGCCAAGGCATAGAGGGGGTGGGGGAGGGATGGATTGGGAGGTTGGGATTAGTAGATGCAAACTATTACACATAGAATGGATAAACAACAAGGTCCTAGTTTATAGCACAGGGAACTATATTCAGTATCCTCTGATAAACCATAATGGAAAAGAATATGAAAAATATTGTGTGTGTATAACTGAATCATTTGCCGTACAGTAGAAATTAACACAACATTCTCAATCAACTATACTTCAGTAAAATAAATTTAATAAAAAAGAAGGACCCTTTTCTAAGATATGAAATCAATCCATAGTTCCTTAATTTTTTTTAGTGTAAACTGAGACACAGGAAAGTGAGTTAATTTGCCCAAGGTCATATAGTTAGCAAGTGCCAGAGCCAGGATTTGAAACCAGGTGGTCTGGCTCTGGTATCCATTCACTGAACGAGAGAGTTTCTCCCCTTAGTACTGACTAATTACTTACAAGGAGGTGGTAGCCTGTAATAAAAAGTGATCGATTCATTATTCAGTAGTTCTGGTACAACCACTGACAGTGAGTTGAAAGAGTTTGTCAGAATTGTTTTTACCCTCCTGTTGGGATGATCGTAAGGATTTCAGTTTAAAAGAACATTTATTCGCTTATTTTCCCTTCCTTTGTTCACAAAAAAAATGTGAAAGAGTAAACAGACAGGTGATGGAGCAAATGCATTCACTCTGTCCCAGCTTTGTCCAGGCTGAAAGTCTGCTATCACTGGTTTATATTCTATTGGTTCCATATGGAGCAAGAGTAAACTTTACAGCTTCTTCCTTTAGGAAGAATTGCCTTCATTGCCTCAGGCCAGAGGAGAAGTCTGGCAAGAGAGTGGGGGAGACAGAACCTTCATGTATGAATGAAACCCATTTAGTGTCAAATTCATGAGAAATTGCCGGTCACTTTGAAGAATGAAGCTCAGTGTACTGGTTGTATTGACCAGGAGCTGGCTAAATAAATAAAGTTTTATTTACAGCCAAGCTCATTCATTTATGTATCGTCTGTGATTTCTTTTGCCCTATAACAGTGGAGGTGACTAGTTTCAACAGAGACATCTTTGCCTAAAATATTCACTCTGTGGCCCTTTACAGAAAAAGCTTATTGACTCTTCTTCTTGAGCATTATGGAAGCTTATTCTATGGCTCTGGAGCTAGATTCTTAGTGTTGAGGTCCTGGCTCTGTCACCCACTAGTTGTGAGACATTTGGCATGGTGCTCAACCTTTCAGCATCACAATTTCCCCCTTTTATAAAGTGGGATGATAATTTTTACCTCTTAAGTTTTCTCCAAATTAAGTGTATTAGTACATGTTAATCCCTTAATATTATGGGTGATTCATTGTGAGTACTTAGTAAATGTAAGCTGCAATTATTTTTTATCAACATTATTTGTACTTTACCATTATTGTCTTAAATTATTTCTTTTCTTAGTCAAAGAAATTACTTCTTTTCTTAATCTTTACTTTTCTTAAATTATTTCTTTTCCTTACTTTAGGGGGAAATAATGGAAGCAGCTCCCTTTTGAATTAGACTTTGTATCAGGGACAAATATTAGTATTTACTCGATATTATGCAAGTTATCCATGGTTGCCTGGGCTGTCACCCATCCTCTGCTTACATGGAGGAACCAAAACATTTCCCAACCAGTATAAATTGTTTTTCAGTATATTTGTTTATAAGCTAGTCACTTCCTTGAAATGAATGAATTCATTAATCAATTATCATAAGCATGGACATGTCGGTTTCTGTGATTTCCTCCTATCTAGAAGGAGTGAATATGTATATATATATATATATTAATGGGGTAGGAGATATAAAGGACAAAGAGAGCTGTAAGGGATGTGTGGTCTGATGTTCTAGGAAGTGGAATGAAATTCAGCCCCTGTGGTCCTTTCGGGGGTCAAAGAGCAAGCTGCAGACACAGTGGTTCTGCTGAGCTGTTTGTGGCTTTCAGCAAAGCTGCTAATGGAATAATGACAGTTTCTGACATAAAGCAGAAGGTGTTCTATTTTTAGTCAAGAGGAACTATGCTCCAGAGACAATCCAGACACATTCTTATCTTAGAGGATACTGAAAAATGCCCACACTTTCTGAACACCCTGTTGCCATATATAAGATGATGGTCTCCTGGAAAGGAGCTATACCGACAGTCCTAATAATACCACCATTTATCAAGCATTTACTATGTACCTGAAACTGTGCAAAACACATTATCCCCGTGAATTCCAACAACCATCCAATGAGGAGGCACTAGTATTGTTCTCATTTTACAGGTGAAATTGCTACTCAGAGGTGTACCTTTTTGGGTGTGAATAGCAGAGCTGTTTTCAAGTCCATTTTTGGCAGAATCAAAATTCCAAGCACGACTGAAAAGGAAAAAGGGGATGTAATTAGTTTAAACTCTCAGCTCTCAAATCAAATTAGAGAAATGATACCCTAGCAATTGCAAGGCATATTACTCTCTGGTTCATGGACTGGAAATGAATAAAAACATCCAGTTAGAATGTGATGATATTCCATGTTACTGGAAGAATTGGGCCAACAAGAGGCCAGCATCTGAAACTGGACTTATGAATGGTGGACGGAGTTAGGACATGGTATTCTGAGGAAATAGGAGTAGACAGTAGGATCAGACCAGCGGTTACTTTCAGGAGAGGCTGACGGGTAGGTCACAGATGTGGGCTATGTAAAAGTACACACCATTTGGATGCTAGGAAGGTGGATAGAAGGGAATCATGTAACTGTTCAAAGAAAGTCAGCACTGAACTGGGTATGTCTGGCTCAGGGGTCCTATCTGAAGATTTTGATAAAAGATTGACAAGTCCGCAGTGGAAAGTTTTTCAGGACAAAAGATTAACTAAAATCTCAGTTGTTGAAACAGAGGCCTAAGTACTCATATTAAAACAAGCAATAAGTAAGACCAGCAAAAATTTCAAGACAAAATCTTTCAACAGTTGTGTGTTAACCACCTATCATGTGCCAGGAACTGGGACCAGAGTGTTAGGCCATATGCAATCTAAAAACGTCCCTGACTAGAGTTAGGCAGAGCTGGTGGCAGAATCTGGGAAGGAAGATCAGTGAACTTAGCGAGAATGAGGGCAAATGAATATATCTTCAGATATGTTCATGCTGGGTAGTTTTAAACCGTATCTGGGTTTGGCTCCATTTAAAGTGGATATATAAATTGAAGCAGTGATTGATAGGACATGGCATTATTCAAATCTTAGAACTATATATGTCATTTATTCATCATTTACTCTTTCAAACACTCATCTTTCCAAAAAAATCATTAAGTCTCTGTATATATCAGGCACTGTGCCAAGGGCTGGGGATACAAGGACAAATAGGATTTTTTTTCCTTTTGTTTGAGGAGCTTAGAGCATAAGGCAGAGATTCTCAGGCATTGGTAACAGGGCACAAGTTAAAAATTCAGATGTAGGTGCCCACTCTGAAATGCAGATTAGGTAGATCAGTGTAAATGGACTAGGATTATGCATTTTCATCAGGCACCACAGGAGATGCTGACCAGTCTAATTGAAGCCAGTGTATGGAGACCTCTGATTTAGAAAAATAAGAAAGTCTCTGATGAGACTTTTTTATGTGTGAACCATAAGATTTCAATGCAAAAGAGGAAAAATCTAACATTTTGAATTTCATGAAAATGAAATATATTACTAATGGAGAAAGCCAATTATTCATTCCTGAATGTGTTCAACCAAGCATAGATACTTACTTGCCTGAGTTCTGTATAGGAAAACTCCATGTCTTTTAAAACATTTCCAACACTTATATCTGTGCTTCTGTGACACTGAAATTTAACCCACCCCAAACTTTGTAATTTAGTTTAAAAAAAAAGCAATTTTTCTATTTATTTCAGTTAAGGCCTCTGTTTTTGTTGATAGTTTAATTTTAATGTTGTCCTTTTCTTTTTCTTTCTTTTTCTTCCCTCCCTCCCTTTCTTCCTTCCTTCCCCTGCTCCTGAGTTACTTACCACTTCCTTAACTATTTTTTTAACATATTTATTTGGGTATAATTGCTTTACAATGGTGTGTTAGTTTCTGCTTTATAACAAAGTGAATCAGCTATACATATCTCCCTCTATCCTGTCCGTCTTGTGTCTCCCTCCCATCCTCCCTATCCCACCTCTCTAGGTGGTCACAGAGCACCAAGCTGATCTCCCTGCACTATGCAGCTGCTTCCCACTAGCTGTCTATTTTACATTTGGTAGTGTATAGATGTCCATGCCACTCTCTCACTTCTTCCCAACTTACCCTTCCCCCTCCCCATGTCCTCAACTCCATTCTCTACATCTGCATCTTTATTCCTGTCCTGCCCCTAGGTTCTTCAGAACCAGTTTATTTTATTTTTTTAGATTCCATATATATGTGTTAGCATAGGGTATTTCTTTTTCTCTTTCTGACTTACTTCACTCTGTATGACAGACTCTAGGTCCATCCACCTCACGACAAATAACTCAATTTCGTTTCTTGTTATAGCTGAGTAATATTCTATTGTATATTGTGCCACATCTTCTTTATCCATTTATCTGTTGATGGACACTTAGGTTGCCCCTGCATCACTTATTGAAGAGGCTGTCTTTTCTCCATTGTATATTCTTGCCTCCTTTATCAAAAATAAGGTGACCATATGCGTATGGGTTTATCTCTGGGCTTTCTATCCTGCTTTTTGTGCCAGTACCATACTGTCTTGATTACTATAGCTTTGTAGTATAGTCTGGGAGCCTGACTCCTCCAGCTCTGTTTTTCATTCTCAAGATTGCTTTGGTTATTTGGGGTCTTTCGTATTTCATACAAATTGTGAAATTTTTTGTTCTAGTTCTGTGAAAAATGCCATTGGTAGTTTGATAGGGATTGTGTTGAGTCTGTAGATTTCCTTGGGTAGTATAGTCATTTTCACAATGTTGATACTTCCAATGCAAGAACATGGTTTATCTCTCCATCTCTTTGTATCATCTTTAATTTCTTTCCTCAGTGTCTTATAGTTTTCTGCATACAGGTGCTTTGTCTCCTTAGGTAAGTTTATTCCTAGGTAGTTTATTCTTTTTGTTTCAGTGGTAAGTGGGAGTGCTTCCTTAATTTCCCTTTCTGATTTTTCATCATTAGTGTATAGGAATGCAAGAGATTTCTGTGCATTAATTTTGTATCCTGCCACTTTACCAAATTCATTGATTAGCTCTAGTAGTTTTCTGGTAGCATCTTTAGGATTCTCTATGTATAGTATTGTGTCATCTGCAAACAGTGACAGTTTTACTTCTTCTTTTCCAATTTGGATTCAATTTATTTATTTTTCTTTTCTGATTGCTGTGGCTAAAACTTCCAAAACTATGTTGAATAATAGTGGCGAGAGTGGGCAACTTTGTCTTTTTCCTGATCTTAGAGGAAATGGTTTCAGCTTTTCACCATTGAGAATTATGTTGGCTGTGGGTTTGTCATATATGGCCTTTATTATGTTGAGGTAAGTTCCCTCTATGCCTACTTTCTGGAGGGTTTTAATCATAAATGGATGTTGAATTTTGTCAAAAGCTTTTTCTGCATCTCTTGAGATGATCATATGATTTTTCTGCTTCAATTTGTTAATATGTTTTATCACATTGATTGCTTTGTGTATATTGAATTATCCTTGCAATTCTGGGATAAACCCCACTTGATCATGGTGTATGATCCTTTTAATGTACTGTTGGATTCTGTTTGCTAGTACTTTTTGTGGATTTTTGCATCTGTGGTCATCAGTGAGGCCTGTGATATTGGCCTGTAGTGATATTGGCCTGTAGTTTTCTTTCTTTGTTACATCTTTGTCTGGATTTGGTATCAGGGTGATGGGGCCTCATAGAATGAGTTTGGGAGTGTTCCTCCCTCTGCTATATTTTGGAAGAGTTTGAGAAGGATAGGTGTTACCTCTCCTCTAAATGTCTGATAGAATTTGCCTGTGAAGCCATCTGGTCCTGCACTTTTGTTTCTTGGAAGATTTTTCATCACAGTCTCATTTTCAGTGCTTGTGATTGGTCTGTTTATATATTCTATTTCTTCCTGGTTCAGTCTCGGAACGTTGTGCTTTTCTAAGAATTTGTCCATTTCTTCCAGGTTGTCCATTTTATTGGCACATATTTGCTTGTAGCAATCACGTATGATCCTTTGTATTTCTGCATTGTCAGTTGTTACTTCTCCTTTTTCATTTCTACTTGTATTGATTTGAGTCTTCTCTCCTTTTTGCTTGATGAGTCTGGCTAATGGTTTATCAATTTTGTTTATCTTCTCAAAGAACCAGCTTTTACTTTTATTGATCTTTGCTATTGTTTTCCTCGTTTCTTTCTCACTGATTTCTGATCTGATCTTTATGATTTCTTTCCTTCTGCTAACGTTGGGTTTTTTAAATTCTTCTTTCTCTAATTACTTTAGGTGTAAGGTTAGGTTGTTTATTTGAGATGTTTCTTGTTTCTTGAGGTAACATCGTATTGCTATAAACTTCCCTCTTAGACCTGCTGCATCCTGTAGGTTTTGGGTCATCATGTTTTCATTGTCATTTGTTTCAAGGTATTTTTTGATTTCCTCTTTGATTTCTTCAGTGATCTCTTGGTTATTTAGTAGTGTATTGTTTAGCCTTCATGCATTTGTATATTTTAAAGATTTTTTCCTATAATTGATATCTAGTCTCATAGCTTTGTGGTCTAAAAAGATACTTGATATGATGGCAATTTTCTTAAATTTACCAAGGCTTGATTTGTGATCCAAGATATGATCTATCCTGGAGAATGTCCCATGAGCACCTGAGAAGAAATTGTATTCTGTTGTTTTTGGATAGAATGTCCTAAAAATATCATTTAAGTCCATCATGTTTAGTGAGTTATTTAAAGCTTGTGTTTGCTTATTTATTTTCATTTTGGATAATCTGTCCATTGGTGAAAGTGGGGTGTTAAAGTCCTCTACTGTGGTTGTTTTACTGTTGATTTTCCTTTTATGGCTGTTAGCATTTGCCTTATGTATTGAGGTGCTCCTATGTTGAGTGCATAAATATTTACTATTGTTATCTCGTCTTCTTGGATTGATCCCTTGATCATTATGTAGTGTCCTTCTTTGTCTCTTGTAATAGTCTTTATTTTAAAGTCTATTTTGTCTGATATAAGAATTGCTACTCCAGCTTTCTTTGATTTCTATTTGCATGGAATATCTTTTTCCATCCCCTCACTTTCAGTCTGTATGTGTCCCTAGGTCTGAACTGGGTCTCTTGTAGACAGCACATATACGGGACTTGTTTTTGTGTCCATTCAGCCAGTCTCTGTCTTTTGGTTGGAGCATTTAATCCATTTACATTTAAGGTAGTTATCGATATGTATGTTCCTATTACCATTTTCTTAATTGTTTTGGGTTTATTATTGTAGGTCTTTTCCTTCTCTTCTGTTTCCTGCCTAGAGAAGTTTCTTTAGCATTTGTTATAAAGCTGGTTTGGTGCTGCTGAATTCTCTTAGCTTTTGCTTGTCTGTAAAGCTTTTACTTTCTCTGTAGAATCTGAATGAGACCCTTGCCCGGTAGAGTAATCTTGGTGTAGGTTTTTCCCTTTCCTCACTTTAAATATGTCCTGCTACTCCCGTCTGGCTTGCAGAGTTTCTGCTGAAAGTTCAGCTGTTAACCTTATGGGAATTCCCTTGTATGTTATTTGTTGCTTTTCCCTTGCTGCTTTTAATATTTGTTCTTTGTATTTAATTTTTGATAGTTTGATTAATATGTGTCTTAGAGTGTTTCTCCTTGGATTTATCCTGTATGAGACTCTCTGTGCTTCCTGGACTTATTGACTATTTCCTTTACCATATTAGGGAAGTTTTCAACTATAATCTCTTCAAATATTTTCTCAGTCCCTTTCTTTTTCTCTTCTTCTGAGACTGCTAGAATTCGAATGTTGGTGCATTTAATGTTGTCTCAGAGGTCTCTGAGACTGTCCTCAATTCTTTTCATTGTTTTTTCTTTATTCTGCTCTGCAGTAGTTAGTTCCACTATTTTATCTTCCAGGTCACTTATCCATTCTTCTTCCTCAGGTATTTTGCTATTGATTCCTTGTAGAGAATTTTTTTTTTCTTTTTTTTTTTTGCAGTACGCGGGCCTCTCGCTGCCGCGGCCTCTCCCTTTGTGGAGCACAGGCTCCGGATGCGCAGGCTCAGCGGCCATGGCTCACGGGCCCAGCCGCTCCATGGCATGTGGGATCTTCCTGGACCAGGGCACGAACCCGTGTCCCCTGCATCGGCAGGTGGACTCTCAACCACTGCACCACCAGGGAAGCCCTCCTTGTAGAGAATTTTTAATTTCATTTATTGTGTTGTTCATCATTGTTTGTTTGCTCTTTAGTTCTTCTAGGTCCTTGTTAAACATTTCTTGTATTTTCTCCCTTGTATTTCCAAGATTTTTGGATCATCTTTACTATCATCACTCTGAATTCTTTTTCAGGTAGACTGCCTGTTTCCTCTCCATTTGTTTGGTCTGGTGAGTTTTTACCTTGATCCTTCATCTGCTGTGTGTTTCTCATTTTGCTTAACTTACTGTGTTTGGTGTCTCTTTTTCGCAGGCCGCACGTTCATAGTTCTCATTATATTTGGTGTCTGCCTCCAGTGGTAAGGTTGGTTCAGTGGGTTGTGTAGGCTTCCTGGTAGAGGCGACTATTGCCTGTGTTCTGATGGATGATGCTGGATCTTGTCTTTCTGGTGGGCAGGACCATGTCTGGTGGTGTGTTTGGGGATGTCTGTGACCTTATTATGATTTTAGGCAGACTCTCTTCTATTGGGTGGGGTTGTGTTCCTGTCTTGCTAGTTATTTGGCATAGGGTTTCCAGCACTGTAGCTTGCTGGTTGTTGAGTGAAGCTGGGTCTTAGCGTTGAGATGGAGATCTCTGGGAGAGCTTTCACTGTTTGATATTACATTGAGCCAGGAGGTCTCTGGTGGACCAATGTCCTGAACTCAGCTCTCCCACCTCAGAGGCATGGGCCTGATACCCGGCCAGAGCATGCAGACCCTGTCAGCCACACAGCTTAGAAGAAAAGAGAGACAAAAGAAAGAAAGAAAAAAATCAAATAAAATAAAGTTATTTAAAAAATTATTAAAAGTTAAAAAATTGAAAGTAATAAACCAAGAAAAGAGAAAGAAGAGAGCAACCAAACCATAAAACAAATCCACCAATGATAACAAGTGCTAAAAACTATACTAAAACAAACAAACAAACAAAAAACCAGACAGACAGAACCCTAGGACAAATGGTAAAAGCAAAGCTATACAGACACAGTCACACAAAGAAGCATACACATACACACTCAAAAAAAGCGAAAAAGGAAAAAATATATATCTATATATGTATAAAAAGAAAAGGATGGTAGCAACCAAATCAACAAGGAAATCTACCAATGACAATAAACTCTAAATACTAAACTCAGATAAACATAAGACCGGAAACAAATTAGATCCAGAAAGCAAACCCCAAGTCTACAGTTGCTCCCAAAGTCCACTGCCTCAATTTTGGGATGATTCGTTGTCTATTCAGGTATTCCAGAGGTACAGGGTACATCAAGTTGGTTGTGGAGATTTAATCCACTGCTTCTGAGGCTGCTGGGAGAGATTTCCCTTTTCTTTGTTCGCACAGCTCCCGGGGTTCAGCTTTGGATTTGGCCCTGACTCTTCATGGAGGTCCCCTGAGGGCATCTGTTCTTCGCTCAAACAGGATGGGGTTAAAGGAAAAGCTGATTAGGGGGCTCTGACTCACTTAGGCCAGGGGAGGGAGGGGTCCAAAATGTGGGGCGAGGCTGCAGCGGCAGAGGCCAGCATGACATTGCAACAGCCTGAGGTGCGCGCTGTGTGTTCTCCTGGGGAAGTTGTCTCTGGATCACTGGACCCTGGCATTGGCGGGCTGCACGGGCTCCCGGAGGGGAGGTGTGGATAGAGACCTGTGATTGTATACAGGCTTCTTGGTGGCTGCAGCAGCAGCCTTAGCGTTTCATGCCCGTCTCTGGTGTCCGCGCCGATAGACACAGCTCACACCCATCTCTAGAGCTCGTTGAGGTGGTGCTCTGAATCCCCTCTCCTCGCGCACCAGGAAACAAAAAGGCAAGAAAAAGTCTCTTGCCTCTTCAGCAGCTACAGACTTTTTCCCGGACTCCCTCCCGGCTAGCTGTGGCGCACTAGCCCCCTTCAGGCTGTGTTCACGCAGCCAACCCCGTCCTCTCCCTGGGATCTGACCTCCGAAGCCCGAGCCTCAGCTCCCAGCCCCAACCGCCCCGGCGGGTGAGCAGACAAGCCTCTCGGACTGGTGAGTGCTGGTCGGCACCAATCCTCTGTGCAGGAATCTCTCTGCTTTGCCCTCCGCACCCCTATTGCTCCTCTCTCCTCTGTGGCTCCGAAGCTTCCCCCCAGCCACCCCGAGTCTCCACCAGTGAAGGGGCTTCCTAGTGTGTGGAAACCTTTCCTCCTTCACGGCTCCCTCCCACTGGTGCAGATCCCATCCCTATTCTTTTGTCTCTGTTTTTTCTTTTTTCTTTTGCCCTACCCAGGTATGTGGGGAGTTTCTTGCCTTTTGGGAAGTCTGAGGTCTTCTGCCAGCATTCAGTAGGTGTTCTGTAGGAGTTGTTCCACAGTAGATGTATTTCTGATAAATTTGTGGGGAGGAAGGTGATCTCCATGTCTTACTCCTCTACCATCTTGAGGGTCTCTCCACTTCCTTAACTATTGATTTAGATATTTCTTCTGGGAAATTTGTAGCCAAGATTTTTTAATACAGTTGAATAAAATTCCTTGCATATAAACTAATAATATTCCTTGAATATAAAAGATATGAGGCAGCATAGTGAAAGCATTTTTACTCAGCTTTATTCAAATACTCAGGATCACCTTTAACTATCTCAATATCCCTGGAAAGAGGGTAAAATTGGTATTATTGTTTCTCTATCACAAATGTGTTAGAGATAAAGTCAAGCTACATACTTTCACAATGTATCACATAATGTTTCAATTACCTCTAGATGTATAATAAACCACTAGACTAAGCCCCAAAACTTAGTGGCTTAAAAAGAACACCAGGGCTTCCCTGGTGGCGCAGTGGTTGAGAGTCCGCCTGCCGATGCAGGGGACACGGGTTCGTGCCCCGGTCTGGGAAGATCCCACATGCCGCGGAGCGGCTGGGCCCGTGAGCCATGGCCGCTGAGCCTGCGCGTCCAGAGCCTGTGCTTCGCAACGGGAGAGGCCACAACAGTGAGAGGCCCGCGTAATGCAAAAAAAAAAAAAAAAAAAAGAACACCAATTTGTTATTTCTCATGGTTCTACAGGTCGACTGGGTAGTTTTTCTGCAGATATCATGCAGCTACAGTTACGTGATGGATCAGATGGGAGGGCTGGAACAGCCCAGAGGACCAACCTCTTTGTACCCCCACGGTCTTTCATCCTGCTCTTTGTCACAGAATGGTGGTCTCAGGTTATGAAAGGAAAGAAGCTACAATGCCTGATGAGGCTTTTTCTTAGAATGGCTTCCTCCACATTCTTTGGTGAAAGCTAGTTGCAAGTTCAGCCCAGATGCAAGAGGTCAAATGTAGACTCCACATATTTTTTTTAAATTGAAGTATAGTTGATTTACAATGTTTGTATTAATTTGTGCTGTACAGCAAAGTGATTCAGTTATACACATATATACATTCTTTTTTATGTTCTTTTCCATTATGGTTTATCACAGGATGTTGAATATATTTCCCTGTGCTATACAGTAGGACCTTGTTTATCCATCCTATATATAATAGTTTGCATCTGCTAATCCCATGCTCCCAATCCATCCTTCCTCCACCCCCCCTTCCCCTTGGCAACCATAAATCTATTCTCTATTAGATTTTACATATTGATGAGATAAATGGCAAAGTCATATTGCAAAGAGGCTTGTGTATTAAGAATGGAAGTGGGTGGCCATCTTTTACAACTCATCACAATTTACTAGTAAATTTGGTACATTTCTGGCTTGCAGGCCACAAATCATTCACATTTCTCCCACATGCAAAATATATTCAGTTCCACAGCAGTGTCTGCCAAGTGTCTCATTCCAGTTGCAGCATCAAACTTGAGGGGCTCATGTTATTGGGTTCTTCTATTCATGGGGAAGAGCATATTCTTAGGTTAGTTTAGAATTAACTTCTGCTTCCTTGATTCTCTGTTCTCTTCTGCTCTTGACTCTGACCTCTGGGCTCCTGTCTATGCCCACTGAAATATAATTAATATTCTATATTTACAGCTAGGTGGCTTAATCATCCTGCTTCCTGCTTATAGAATTTGGGGAACTATGGGCCTCTTTTCATTTTGAATTATCTCTTTTAGTCTAAGCTGGTAAATGACACGCAAAATTTTTGTGGATTTTTTATAAATATGATTGAGCTTAACTCTATACCCCAAAAGTCATGTGTATAGTTCCTTGTGCGACAGACATTTCTCTACCTTGAACTGCATATATGGCTGCTATGGAAACACATCTTTTAAGATTCCAAGAGTGTCTGGTAGCCACCACCTCAAATCTTTCTGAGGTCTCAACCAAGGGTCTCAGAACAATATTCTTGTTTTAATCTCTACCTTGGGGTCATTGCTTACTTTCAGAAGATTTTATCACCTGGAGAGACCAGAAATATAAAATAGTTTTCTTTTCCAACCCAGAAAGTCTTGGCTTCTTTATACTTCTTTTAAATTCTGTTTGCATAAGGCAGAATTTCTTTCTTAGCTCATCATTCTAGTATCATAATTTTAAATGGTTAGCTTAAAAATAAAAGCCAGTTGACATATTTAACACACTGCCCTGAAACTTTAGCCAGAGCCATAAATTCTTTAGTTGCATTTTGTGTCTTCCAAGCTATCACAGGAGACAGATTTTTCAAATCTCCTACAACAAAATATAGGTTTCCCTTGTCTGAGTCTGTGAGAGCAGTTTCTTTGCGTATATCAGGTATATTTTAGCCTCCACTAAATATCTCCCTTCTTCTAGTCCTGTCTCTCTGCCTGTTGTCTGATCTGAGAACCAATGCCACGTGCTTTAAGTTTTAGTTATGTGAGCACCCCCACTTCTGACACCAATTTCTCTTAGTTATTATTGCTCCATACAAAAAAAAATACCAAACCACTAAAACTTAGTAGCTTTAAACAACAAAAATTTATTAATTATCATGATTCTGTGTGATGACTGGGTAGTTCTGCTGCTTTTTCTTGACCTCACTCATGCAACTTCAATATGCTGGTGGATCAACTGGAGTGGCCAGAACATCTGGACCTTTCTCTCTCCATCATAGTTTTCAACCCAGGCTTCTTCACAACATAATGGTTTCAAGATTCCAAGAGAACAAATGTAGAAGTATCAAGCCTCTTTAAGTCTCAGTTTGAAATTCACACCACATCACTTCTGTTACATGTAGTAGTCAAAGCAAGTTACAGGACCAGTAAAAATTCAAGGAGTAAAAAAAATTGATTCCCACTCTCTATGGGAGGAGTGGCAACATTACAATGTAGAAGGGGGCGTATTCAGACTGAGAGGAATTGTGGCCATATTTGCCCTATACTACACACAGGTCATTGGTAGCTTCAAACAGAACCCAGATATAGTGATTTCCAATATAAGTAGTAACATATAAAAAGTGCCTAGGGGCTTCCCTGGTGGCACAGTGGTTGAGAGTCTGCCTGACGATGCAGGGGACACGGGTTTGTGCCCCAGTCCGGGAAGATTGCACATGCCGCAGAGCGGCTGGGCCCGTGAGCCATGGCCGCTGAGCCTGCGCATCTGGAGCCTGTGCTCCGCAACGGGAGAGGCCACAACAGTGAGAGGCCCGCGTACGGCAAAAAAAAAAAAAAAAAAAAAAAGTGCCTAGAAATATGTATAGAATGTAAGAAATGTTATTAAATATTATTTCTTACCACTTTTTGCTTCCTCAATATATTTCAAAAAGTATGCATGTTGCAGGGAATATGCTAATTTGCTTTACATGTTATATGATTTAAAATCAGTGAGTCCAGAGCTAGAATAAAAAATTTCACAATTTGTATGGAAACACAAAAGACCCCGCATAACAAAAGCAATCTTGAGAAAGAAAAATGGGACTAGAGGAATCAGGCTCCCAGACTTCAGACTATACTCCAAAGCTACAGTAATCAAGATAGTATGGTACTGGCCTGAAAACAGAAGTATAGATCAATGGAACAGGATAGAAAGCCCAGAGATAAACCCATGCATATATGGTCACCTTATCTTTGATACAGGAGTCAAGAATACACAATGGAGAAAAGACAGCTTCTTCAATAAGTGGTGCTGGGAAAACTGGACAGCTACATGTAAAAGAAGGAAATTAGAACACTCCCTAACACCATACACAAAAATAAACTCAACATGGATTAAAGACCTAAATGTAAGGCCAGGCACTATAAAACTCTTAGAGGAAAACATAGGCAGAACACTCTATGACATAAATCACAGCAAGATCCTTTTTGACCCACCTCCTAGAGAAATGGAAATAAAAACAAAAATTAAAAATTGGGACCTAATGAAACTTCAAAGCTTTTGTGTAGCAAAGGAATACATACACAAAACAAAAAGACAACCCACAGGATGGGAGAAAATATTTGAAAACAAAGCAACCAACAAGTGATAGTCTCCAAAATAAACAAATAGCTCATGCAGCTCTATGTCAAAAAAACAAGCAACCCAATCAAAAATGGGCAGAAGATCCAAATACGCATTTCTCCAAAGAAGACATACAGATGGCCAAAAAGCACATGAAAAGATGCTCAACATTACTAATTATCAGAGAAATGCAAATCAAAACTACAATGAGGTATCACCTCACACAGGTCAGAATGGCCATCATCAAAAAGACTGCAAACAATAAATGCTGGAGAGAGTGTGGAGAAAAGGGAACCTTTCTACACTGTTGGTGGGAATGTAAATTGGTACAACCACTATGGAAAACAATATGGAGGTTCCTTAAGAAGCTAATAATAGAGCTACCATATGATCCAGCAATTCTGCTCCTGGGCATATATCCAGAGAAAAACATAATTAGAAAAGATACGTGCACCCCAATGTTCACTGAAGCACTATTTACAATAGCCAAGACATGGAAGCATCCTAAATGTCCATCAGCAGAGGAATAGATAAAGAAGATGTGGTACATATATACAATGGAATATTACTCAGCCATAGAAAAGGAACAAAATAATGCCATTTATAGCAACATGGATGGATCTAGAGATTATCATACTAAGTGAAGTTAGTCAGACAAAGACAAATATCATGATATTACTCATATGTGGAATCTAATTTAAAAAATGATACAAATGAACTTATTTACAAAACATAAACAGACTCACAGATTTCTAAAACAAACTTATGGTTACAAAAGGGGAAACGTGGGAGGGGGGAGGGATAAATCAGGAGCTTGGGTTGAACATACACACACTACTATACATAAAATAGATAACCAGCAAGGACCTACTGTATAGCATAGGGAACTCTACTCAATATTCTCTAATGACCTATATGGGTAAAGAATCTGAAAAAGAATGAATATATGTATAACTGAATCACTTTGCAATACACCTGAAACCAACACAACATTGTAAATCAACTACCCTCCAATAAATTTTTTTTAAAAAGTAAAAAAATAGACAATTGAAATTATGCTTAGGTATAAAGAAGTTTGTTAATCTTACCTTTTGAAGTATATACCTCCAGATTACTTGATATTGCTTCTCTCTGGCCTTGCTTAGAGAAAAATGACTTTTCCCTGTCCTTGAATGTAGCTGTCAACGTTGTCTATGCCATGTGATGGATGATGAATAAACTTGGCAGGCAGCAGAATAGGAAGGATAGGCAGGGACCAGAATGGGAAATAGATACCATTGTGAAGATGCTGCAGCTGCACAGTTAGAAAGAGTCCAGAGGGCAGAATATATGCTCTCCAGAGCAGTAAGCACCTGTGGTTTTGACCATTGGTAGATGTTAGGAAGGCACGTTCGAGGTCTATAGGGGAACAGGTTACCACAATAAGGATTCTCAATGGGCAGCAGTGTGTAGTAATGCAAGCAAGAGGGAACTTGGCAGGAGTCAGATCAGAGATCATGTAGCATGACCCTATATGTTAGGAAGAACTGGAAATAACAATATAGAAAAATAGAGTAGTCAATACGGTGTTTATCAAAATATTATTCTGGTTAAAACACTGGCTTTATGTTGCACACACCTGGATGTAAATCTCAGCCCCTCCATTTGTTAGCTCTTCAACTTAGGCAGTTTATTTATCTCCTGCTCCTTAGTTATCATATGTAAAAAATAATAGGGAGTAAAAATAACTACCCTGAATATTTCTTGTGAGGATTAAATGAAGAGTATATGTATAAAGCATATAATAAATGTCTGACACATAAATATTACTACTACTCTTTCTACTAATCATACAGCAGCAATGATACAATGGTGAAGCTCAGGCTTGGGGAGAAAGATGGGAAAAGATTCCTCAAAATATGGTCTAAGAAGGGAATTGTAGCCAAAAATAAGAGTTTATTTCCTAGGGCTGAGATTCTGCATCACAGTGGAAGGAAAGTGAAAGGGACTTACTGATAAGTCATCTAAGTTACTGAATTTGACTCCTATATTCCCTTGCCTAAGGACATAGTAGACCTCAGAGCAAGTTTTCAAGGGAACCTATGGAGGTGAGGAATGAGAGGGAGCAATCAAGAGGAAGAAAGTTCGGGGGCACTGTTAGGGGCCCAGCCAAAATGTCTCACTCAGGAGAAAGCCTCCTGTTGGTCTGTCTGGTTTGTATGCTTGAACTCTTTTCACAGGCATGCTAGTGCATTTTTGCAGTCAGCTCATTTATCTAGTGAAACACCAGATCCTTCTAACCCCCTTCCTCACCTCCATTCCTTAAGCTGAGGAGAAGGTATTCTGGCTAGCAAATACCAGCAGGAGTCTCATCCAGATAAACAATCTACCCACCTCTCTGCTCTGTTCTTAACTCCCACCTGTGGGCAGAGATTTCATTCTCAAAGCACACCTGGGTCCAGGGAACCAGTCTGTCAATTCTCTCTAGCTGTACAAATTCTATAGTAGGTGCAAATGGACCAGAAGGAAATTGCTTCTAGGAAGAAACGGAGGGTTGGTTGTTGTTATTATTGTTGTTCCTATTGGCACCAAAAGCTGTTGAAGGAGATGGGCCGTGCCTTTCTTTGGTAGGTTGCCATTTTAGATTCATCATCGCGTAGATTTCTAAAACCTTGTATCTGAGGTTGCAAGATTGCAATTGCTAGCAGGTTCCTCGCCTCAAATTTGGTGTATGTTTTGGAGTCTGTCAGCGTATGTGTACTCATCGTGATAATTGCATCATTCAATTTTAGAGTGAATTATCGTTTTTCATAGAAAGCAAAATTATCCCAAAAGAAAAATATGAAAGATTAAATCCCCCTATAACTACCCTTTGCTATAACTCTCTACCAAGCATGAAAGATTGTCCCTATAAGCATTCCGTCCTCTTGATTTTTTACAATGGTATTTATATGTAGTTATAAGTACTTCCTGGGCATGTCATGTTTCATTGTACTATTTGTTGTCATGCAGCTCTCCCATGCCCTATCAACTTCCCCATGCTTTGTCTTCTTAGTATTTACATACTCTGTAATATCGTTTTGGTTATTTATTATCTGTCTCTTAATCATAATCACCTTGCCACCACTGGTAGAATGTAAGGAATGTTTACCCCCAATGTTTCTCCCCTAGTCTAAAGTTCCCCTTAATGTTATTGTTGAGTTTGGTGGTGATTATCATTATTATTATTAATATGTCAGACACTTTATTGTGTGCTTTACTCACAGATCTTATTTAACCCTTACAACAAATATTACAAGTAGCTATTTCTACCTTCACTTCTTTTTTTTAAAATTAAGATTGATTTTTATTATGTGCTGGATATAAATTTTTGTTATTACCAAAGCACTTAAGTTACAATAGAAGTCAACAGGGAAATGTGTTTATTTTTTCTTTATTGAAGTATAGTTGATTTACAATATTATATTAGTTTCAGGTGTACAACATAGTGATTCAATATTTTTATAGATTATACTCCATTTAAACATATTATACAATTTTGGCTATGTTCTGTGTGCTGTAAATATATCCCTGTAGCTTATTTTTATACATAGTAGTACATACCTCTGAATCCCCTGTACCTACCTTGCCCCACCCCACTGGTAACCACTAGTTTGTTCTCCATATCTGTGAGTGTGTTTCTGTTTTTTTATATTCATTTGTTTGTTTATTTTTAGATTCCACTATAAGTGATAATATATAGTATTTTTATTTCTCTGACTTAGTTCACTAAGCATAATAACCCCAAGTCCATCCATGTTTTTGCAAATGACAAAATTTCATTTTTAGTGGCTGAGTAATATTCCATTTCATTTATATATATCATATCTTCCTCATCCACTTATCTGTTGATGGAAACTAGCTTCCTTCTGTATCTTGGCTATTATAAATAATGCTGATATGAACATTCTGGTGCATATATCTTTTTAAATCAGTATTTTCATTTTCTTCAGGTATATACCCAGGAATGGAATTGCTGGATTATATGGAAATTCTATTTTTAGTTTTTTGAGGAACCTCCATACTGTTTCCTATAGTGGCTGCACCAATTTATATTCCCTCCAACAATGTACCGGGGTTCCCTTTTTCTATATTCTCGCCATCATTTGTTATTTGTGGTCTTTCTGATGATAGCTATCTGACAGGTATGAGGTGATACTTGTTGTGGTTTTGATTTGCATTTCTCTGATGATTAGCAAAGTTGAACATGTTTTTTCATGTGTCTGTTGTCCATCTTTATATCTTCTTTGGAAATATGTCTCTTCAGGTATTCTGCCCTTAATATCCAAAATGCATAAACAAGTCATACAACTAAATACCAAAAAGACAAACAACATGATTTAAAAATGGGCAGAATACCTTCTTTACAAATGAAAAAAACCCAAAAAACAAAAAAAAAAACCCTAAGGCTCAGAGTAGGTAGTTTGCTTTGTTCCTAAAGTATCACCCGTGCCAAGAAATACACCTGGCACATAGTAGGTCCTCAGTCAACAGTTGTCAAAAGAATTCATGAATAAGTTGGAAAATAAGAAGTTGTCTTCAGTTCCTCACATTAGAAAAAGAAGAGATTAATAGAAAGGAGAAAGTGTTATAAATGCAGTTGTCTTTTTTTTTTTTTTTTTTTTGCGGTACGTGGGCCTCTCACTGTTGTGGCCTCTCGCGTTGCGGAGCACAGGCTCCGGACGCGCAGGCTCAGCGGCCATGGCTCACGGGCCCAGCTGCTCCGCGGCATGTGGGATCTTCCCGGACCGGGGCACTAACCTGCGTCCCCTGCATCGGCAGACGGACTCTCAACCACTGTGCCACCAGGGAAGCCCTGCAGTTGTCTTTTAAGGGCAATAAGCTATATTATTTAAAAGACCTTTGTTCAGGTGAGTGCCTTGATACCTGGCTAAGTTATTTGCTATTTCCTATGTGAATTCTTCACCATGACCTTCAAATCTTCCTGGCAAGGAAAGGAAGTGTGGAGAGTTAGGTGGGTTCAGAGGTAAGACTCAGACCAGGGAACCAACATACAGCAGACTCAAGAATCACAACCAAAAGGGAACTTTAAAATGTGAATTCCCTGGAAATTTTAATTCCCTTCAAGGAATACTCCAAGGAAGCCAATGTAATTTCAGTCTTAATGAAGTGGAAGACATGAGCTAAAATTAGTGTTACACGTACCTAGCACAAAGAGGGCATTCTCCTCTCTCAGAAACCAAAGACAACAACACAAAAAACAACAACATATGAACTGTGTATTCAGCATAGTTTAAAGAGAGAATGTAGGTTTTTTTTTTTTAGTTTAAAATTGAAAAATGCTAAAATTTAGAATAATGATCTAAAGTAGCATATAGTAGAGACAACTATAATTCAAAAAGGTGTGTTAATGAAGACAAGGCATTAGGAAATGCACAGAGAAGTAAAGAAATTATCCTGTTTTCATAATTATCCTCTTCCTCAGATGCCATACAGTTTTTTTGAAAATCTTTGTCAAAGTATAGATTGGGATAGAATTAAAACAAGCCCAAAGTGAGAACAATGAATTGTCAAGACCAAAGGCATGGTGATGTCAATGCTCTTATGGGGAGCACTTAGGGATGAAGCAACCGTTCACCTCCCAGAATATGCCTATTAAGGTGGTTGAGATGGGGACTCCACTCTAGGCCCTGGTTGCCACTTCGATGTATAAATCTCCACATGCCTTGCATATTTTAAGGGCTTGATAAATAATAGCAATTTTAATGATTACTTCTCTGCCTTATGAACTTCTCTTCAATCTGTATAGTCCAACTGAAAGATGATTTTCTCTTTGAAACATTCTCAACTTCCCTTTCTCCCTTTATGGCAGGAATAATTGCCCCCCTTTTGTTGTGCATCCCTAGTATCTCTTACACACCTCTCTTATAACCTTAAACGTTTTCTGTAGTGAGTATCCTATGCCCATTTGTCTTCTTTGTTGGGTGTATGCTCTTTGAATGCCAGGAATACATCATATTCATCTCTGCCATGTGCTTACCCCAATGTATGCAGATAATTAGCAAATTTTTAATAAATGAAAGAAAAAAAGAAACAATGAATAAGTGCATGAAGGAGTGGGGGGCAACCCTGAATGATGGGCAGGTTTGTATCAACTCCAGTTTACTGATAAACAAAAGTGAAGATGAAAGATGCTAAAGTTACAGCTAAAATTTATTGGATATGTACCATGCTCCGGTTCTGATGGGCACTTTTCATGTATTATCATCATCCTTACAATAGTCATTCTGTGTAGGTGATATTAGCCCCATTTCACACTCATCTTGGTAGCAACCATCAAACACATTCATTATTATCCCCATTTTGTAGATGAGTAAGTGGAGGCTTGTAGAGCTCTGAGACTTGCCCAAAGTCTACATGACTATTAAGTGGCAAGGACTGGATTTCACCCCGAGTTAGCTACAAAGGTGCAGGTAGTTATAAAGTTATGATGAGAACCTAGACTCTCTGACATTAGTCCAGTATTTCATTTTAACTCTCATTCTCACTTTTGCAGCCCAAAACTTTTAACAAAGCTTTTAATAATCTCAAAGATAATCATGTGCAGATAGATCAGGTGTCTATATACATTGTGGAATTTGAGAGGAAAGTAAAGATCTGCCGTACTCTTTATTATCTATCTCAGTATTTTGCCCATGTATCTATAACTCCTAGCGTCATGGAAGGTGACGTTTCCCAAAGTGGGTTCTGTGGCAGCTCATAGGTGTTCTGGGTTCAAATAGTTCAGGGATTTGAGATTAAATGTGGGATTAAATACAGTGTAATTTATTTATTTATTTATTTATTTATTTATTTATTTATTGCGGTATGTGGGCCTCTCACTGTTGTGGCCTCTCCCGTTGCGGAGCACAGGCTCCGGACGCGCAGGCTCAGCGGCCATGGCTCACGGGCCTAACCGCTCCGCGGCATGTGGGATCTTCCTGGACCGGGGCACGAACCCGTGTCCCCTGTATCGGCAGGCGGACTCGCAACCACTGCGCCACCAGGGGAGCCCCAGTGTCATTTATTTTTAAGTATCTCGTGCAGGACTCCTTTGATGTGCTAATGTGTATTGTGAATTTACAACACGTGAATAAGATATGGAGCAATTCTCAATTTGAGATACGACACCATCCCCCTTCCTTTTTTTTTCCCTGAGTATAACAGAGAGTTTTGTTCCATAACACATACTTCTGAAAAGTGCTTGTTTAAGGCACTGTGCCTCTGGAAATCTCCAACAAAAATGTCAGTGGTATTAGCGGAGGCAGTTTACACAGATCCATGAGCTTTCACCCACAAGTGGTGGCAAGAGAAGGCTATTTTCTGCCATGCAGTTTTGTCTAAGTTGAAATTGGACTGCTCAGTAGATCTGTATCATCATTCCAGTCCTATCCATTAAGAGGAACTTGTTCAAGTTATTTTCCCTCTATAAGCTCCAGTTTCCTCTTCAATAGGGTGGAGCTAGTAAAAACTACTATATAAATGTTGTGATTAACTAATAATAACAATCATAAAACTATTGAAAGAGCAACACTTATTTGTCCTTACTACTGCCAAGCACAAGTTTAGGTATTTCTTTTATCATCTTTTTTAGCCTTTGTGTCAACCATGAGAATGGGTTATTATGCTCATTTTGTAGCTGAGCAGACTGCAAGTCAGAATTGTTATGTAGGTTTCTCATGATCACACAGCTAGAAAGTGGAGGAACCAAATTTCAAATCCAGTCCATCTGATTCTTTTACCTGTGGTTTACTAACTTGAAATTCCAAATGTGATTATTACCTTGATAAATAATAATGGGGATAGCAAACATTTTGATTCTCCTTATGTGCCAGGTCTTGTTTTAAGTAGCTCTGTGTATTTTTTAATCATCACAATAATCTTGTTTATGTAAGTTTGCTGTGTAAATTTTATATGCTATGTAATTACAGCTTTCTATTATTACTACTATCATGAATAATGAATAAATCCTCATGCATTATTTTCCTGATTCTATTTTCCTCATTTTTTTCAAAACTTTTAATATAAACAATGTTATAGAATGTTAAAGCTGAATGAGATATTAGGGGTTATTTAATCTTATGGATATTCTTTTGGGGACTGTCTCTTAATTTGCTAAACCACCGTGGGCATAGTGCTTAGACTGGATTGTTTGTGATTCTTGACTTTACATTGGTCAAACTATTTGGAAAGTGTAGCTTCAAAAGAAATGTTGAGAGACAATTACAAGGTATCACCAAAAATCTAGAAAATAAGTTTTAACTTGAAATAAGACAGGCATCCTATTGGTGCATATTTACCTTGCAGTAAATTTAATAGGACTCGCACCTCTCAAAAGGCTCATCCTTGGTAGCAAACACCCAGTTATAAAGCTTGGTATTGGAGAATGTCATTGAGAGAACGTGACCACCGGTTGACCCAAGAGCTGGATCCTGTCAATCAGCGGCTATTAAATGTTCCACCTACCAGTCTGGAGTGGTCTGCCTCTTTCTTCAGTCTCTCCATGCCGTTCGTGTATGGGGGACATTTTCACCCGGGAAGCTCCTGAGTTTGCAAACCAACAGTTGGGAACAGCTCTGTGGTACTATGAAATGCACCTAGGTCTGTGTGGCAGGAAAACTGGACTCTAAGACCACATGCTGCCATTGGCTTGCTCTGTAGCTTTGTCTTTAATTAACAGTTATTCATCCATGCCATCCATCTTTATTGAGCAGCTACTAAGTGTCAGGTGCTATGCCACACAGTGAGAATAAAAGAAAAGCAAAAATTCAGACAGTTCCTGACCTCAGGGGGTCAGCCTGATAAAGCTGATTTGGGACACAAAGCACCTGTAGATAGTGTCTTGCACTTGGTAGAAGCCTGGTGCCCTGTAGTTTCTTCTCCTTGATTCCTTGGGACAGTAACTCCACTTTCCTTGTTGGCATTTCCTTCATTCATGAAGTGGAGGACAGGACAGAGAGAGTGGCATGATGGAGAGGACAAGTTCCAAGATTCCTTCTGGTTCCAACTTCAAAGATCCATCAGTTTCAGGATAATTACCAGGTACAGATCCAACATATAATGTGTTTGTGATGGATGGTGTTTGACAATAAGAGAGGAAGAAGTTGCTCTTTCTGTTTCATTTTCACTTCACTGTGATAATTTAATAGCATGAATGATAAATCCAATCAATATGCAATCGAGTTTACTAGTTCAATTTGTGAGAAATCTGGAGACCTAATCCACCTCTTCCTGCTTCTTACAAGTGTACTCATGCTATGCCCTTTATCAGTGTTAAGAGGTGAATTTCATTCTCAGTTGATAAAGTATGTTGTTTAAAAAGCATTTCAGGGACTTCCTTGGTGGCACAGTGGTTAAGAATCTGCCTGCCAATGCAGGGGACATGGGTTCGATCCCTGGTCCGGGAAGATCCCACATGCTGCCGAGCAACTAAGCCCATGTGCCACAACTACTGAGGCTGCGCTCTAGAGCCCATGAGCCATAACTATTGAGCCTGCGTGCTGCAACTACTGAAGTCTGCGTGCCTAGAGCACGTGCTCCACAGCAAGACAAGCCACTGCAATGAGGAGCCCGCGGACCACAACACTCGCCGCAACTAGAGAAAGCCCGCACATAGCAACTAAGACCCAACTCAACCAAGAAAAGAGCATTTCTTTTCTTGGTGATGAGCTTTTGTGCATAAACTCTAAGAAGTTTTCCATACCAGCTACAACAGGAATGCCACTCAGATTTGCAAGTCTCCTTCCCTTGAATATAATCAGAATTGAAGTGTCCTCATCTGGAGCAAGATCGTTCTATTATCTACCATTTTAAATAATTAGGTTTTAAGTGGTCGATTTTTTTATTCTCTACACTGCCTGACACATTTTGAAGGGCTGGTTATCTATCATTTCTCAGAGAAAATCATCCGTCTGAAAAGTTTGGGGGCAGATTTAAATTCTAGTGAAATAATTTTCTCCTTTTAAAGTAGTCATTCAACTTCTAATATTGGAGAAAACTTTCTGAGATTTTGGTCAATGAGTACTGCTTTCATTAATTCCTAGGTCTGAAAGGACTTGCTAGTAGCCTATCTGAAATGTTGATACAATGATGCCATAAATCTCCAATGAATAGTAATAATAATAAAAGCATCTCATACTGGAGCATCTCAAGTTTTAAACTCAGAAGGCTTTCACAACAATCCTACAATCTATGGAATAGTCAAGCACTATTATTGCCATCCTCTGACTGAAAAAAGAAAGTTACATATTAAAGAGTTAGTATAAATTAACTCATTTTAAAACTTTACAGAAGTCTTATTGCAGCCTGAAAAATTGTCCACTTTTAACTCCTATCACAGTTTATAATTATTATTCAATAACTGTCTCCCCAGACTGTAAACTTCTCAAGATTAAGATCCTTCTATATGTCTTTGTATCCATGACACCTAATACGTTGATTGGCACATAGTTGCTGCTCAAATGTATGTTAAGTGAATAGCTCATCATAACACATGGCCAATCGTGACTTGGTTGAATAAAGTTGGACTTGAATGGATTGAGGCTTGTTATGTATATAATATTTTGGAAAAAAAATATGAATATAAAAGATTGAGGAACATTGCTGTCACATCCAGAACTTTGTTCCAACAGCTCATTTGTTCATTGCTTCAAGAGTGCATGTCCTTCTTTCATTAATTTATTTACCCCTTCATTTAATCATTTATTAATTCACCTATATTGCATCCACGGGGTGCCTATTATTTACCATATACCTTATTAGAACTCAAATAAGATCATGTTTTTGTTGTTGTTCTGCTTAGAGTTGTTTTTCTTCATTAATATCCTTGGTTATTATTTTAGCTTCTCCCTGAACTTCTAATGATAAGTAAATATCAGAACTTCTCATACCTTCTTATTTCTTGCTGTAAAATAGAAATTATGATTCATGCACTTGTTCTTTGGGTTGAGAGATGACTAAGGAGCAATTATTTTGAGGTAAATGTTTCGATGAGAGACAAGGGGAAAGCAGAATGAGTTCATAATAGATAATTTCATTTCCAAGAGAAGGACATGATTTGTGGAGCTGAGTGATCCAGATTGTCCCTCTGGATTTCTGAAACTAAAGGTCCCTCTGGGACTTTTGTCAAGGTCCCAAGACTCTTCGTCATCCCTCCTCTGTCTTTTCCTTAGGGAACATCATTTATGCTTCTTCTTCCCAGTGGGCAATAACTTTCTTCTCATGGCTTTTCCCCCCTCTTCCTAACACTTGCTTACTGGTCTCTCCTACTCCTGCCTGTGCCCACTCTACCAAATACAGTAATACCCTGAGTATAGCCATGAGTCCTGCCCACATCTGTTCCCAATGATTCAGTGGCTGTTCCTGTCCACACCTATTAGTTGGGCATTCAATGCCTTCTACTTTCAGGCCACACTTACTTTAGGAAAATTATTTCCCATAAATTTCTTTATGTATCTATCTCAAGTCGAACTGACCACTTACCATTCCACATTCTACATCTCCCAAGGAGCTGCCTCAGTGCCCTCGTTCATGCACTTTTTTTAAGCCTAAGGTAGCCTTTCCCTCTACCTTCCCAAATTCATATTCTACTTATTCTTGAAGAATCAGTTAATATATCAGCTACTTCATTAAATTGTTGATCTCTCAAACTAGAAGTATTTTTTCTGTCCTTGAACTCTAAACTCCAAAGCACTTTATCTGCAACTGTCTTATGCCGTAGTGAATAATATAGACTGTAGTAAAATTATAATCAGTTGTACAAGCTTTATTTTCATTTCTAAACTACATTTTCCTTTACAGTGAGGTAAGAGTCTGATTCCTTACTATATTTGCAGTATACACCTTCGGGGCGGGGTGAAGGGCAATGTTTGTTGAATGAGTGAATGAATGAATGAATGAGGTATTTGCAGAGGAATGTCTAGGTGCCTCATCTTCTTTAATGCTACAGTCAGTGTATAGTATAATGCTACTTTTTATGAAATGATCAGATTACTGAAATCCTTAACTATCCAAATACAGCAAAGAATCTGAAACTAGGTGAGAAATTCCTCTGAGCGGCAAGGAAAATAGATATGGCAAAGTTTATTTATGTGGTGCATACCCTCAAGCTAGTTGGAGCTTATTCAGGTGTTACGTTGGGTTACTGATTTAATGAGATTAGTTTTTTAGTTGCCATAGAAACTAATAGCAATAAGGAGGGATAATCATGAGGGAGAAGGAAGCATGAAAGCAACTAGTGTGATATATCATAATAGCCTAGAGATCATCGCTCTTGCAGGGTAAGTGCTCTGAGAAATAATCCAATAATTTTATCAAATATAGTTTACAGGGGATTTGTATTTTGCAAACATTTCCACCAAGAATAGCCCCCAAAGTGAAGTTTGTTATTTGAAAGTGTCAGCTTCAGTAATCTGGACATGCTGATTGTAAGAATGCCTTACAGCTGTAAAACATTTTGACATCTTTAAATGACTTTAATATAAGATCACATGAATGATAAATATTGTTTCTAGTTTAATGAGTGGGAGGATAGAGCCCCCCAAACATAAGTTGGTCAAAAAGTCATAAACAAGTAAACAACGTAGCCAAGACTCAAGTACATATATTCTGTACCCCAAATTATTCCCATTTCATTATATTGTAATGACACTTATATTCAATACTGTGTCCCATATTGCTTTTGAAAAAAAAATGATATAATTCTCTTTTGGGTCAATACATTTGCTAAGTGACAGCTTGGCTGGAACACACCTAGTGTGATCACTTCAAAGGCCACTTACATTTTAGGGTTACAAGGAAATCACCTGCCATAGTTCAGAGCTGTATTTTGAAAGCTGTTGTCTTCGAGTCCCTGAGTTATTATTAATCAGATGTCCAGTCAGTGCTCTGGACATCATCCAACTTCCAGTGTATGCATCTCTTTTCCTGAGGGCTCTTTGCAGGAAGCTGTTCTGCTAATTAACAGCTGGCTAGACGTGCTGGGGAATTAGAACCCTCAACCAATTACTGATGCAAGTGAATGTATAAATACACCAACTCTCTTGACCTTCAAGTGATATACAAACATATCCCTGGGATTCCCTGCAGGATTAAGCTTTAGTCATCCAACGTGATGACTGGCTTAACTCAACTCGTATTGACAGTCTTCCCTCCTCGGACACTGTTTTGTTTCCCTATAGGTCATCCCTGTACCTTCCACATAAACCTCCTGCCCTCAAATCGTTTCCTCAGTCTCCTTTGGGAGGCGCTCATAAGACTAACGTATCTGGAAGAATTACTGTGCTTTAACTACATCAGTTCACCTATTCACTCATAAAAAGAATAATTAGTAATATAACTAAAACTGATACTTTAACACTGATAGCCATGATTCCAAGTGTTATCATGTTTTTCCTTATTTACCATCACAGGCCTATGAGGTAATTATTATTGTCCCCATTTTACAGGATAGGAAACTGACATTTGGAAAGGATTAGTAAGTTGGCCAAGGTCACTCAGCTTGGCAATGATGGAGCCAGTAGTTGAACCTAGGCTTTCTAATGCTAGAGACTAGTTATTCATCTTCAAGAAATTAAATTGATTCAGGCTCATGTGGATAGATATATATGCAGGAGGGGTCTGAATAGAAGGAAGCAGCTCTTTGCAGGCAGGGAGGTGAGTTTCTTCTTTGAGGGACCCACCTGCAGCCAGCTAAACTCTATTGCCCTGAACCCTTATCTTTTAGAGGTCCAAAAGGCAGCAACTACTTTTAGTGTCAGTTTTGAATGGGTAAACATTTAACTGAAATGGTGAAGCTCAGGAAAGCATGATTTCTCTCTGTTCCCTTCACTGTAAGCGCATTGGTGATTAGATAAATAATTGCTCTGAAAATAGCTCCATCCCATTTGTTCAAACAATTAAGCCCATCAATGAAGTTAATTTATGAGGGGAATGACACACATGTTGGTAAATTGTTCTCTTCATCTTGGCAGCCTTCATATTTCTCATCTCTCTTTTTTACCTTCCTTTCTGTCTCTATTTGCTGTTTATGCTGTCACTTCTCAGTGTCTTTTGGGAGCTGAAGTTTCCTGCAGCAAATTTGTGTCTTTTTCCATCTCTAAGTTCACGCACAGACCTGTTTTGTCTACTTGCTTATAAGGATATGTTTGCTATCTCCTCTCTTCTACATTTTGATGATGACCATTTGATTTCTTATCTTCTGGATTTCATCTGCTACAGTCATTTTTTATTAAACATCCCTTATCTCTCTTGCATTCTGGTGTTGATATGGCATAATCGGATAGAGTTCAGTGAGTAAGATAGAAGCAAATGACTCCTGCACATGCAAAGGACAGAAAATAATTGTTACTTTAAAAGGCAACTGTGCTTTGAATTGTTGGGCTATGTGAGGAAGAATTCCTTCTAGGAAGAGATTTGCCTCTTCGCTTAGGAAAACCTCTCTCTGGGCTTGTTATGAAAAACTAAGTCTTCCATCTTTTGCTCTGTTCCCCACTAAATGGAAGCAGGAATTTTGAGCCTCCTCTGATGGCTGGTGAGGGGAAGACAGGATCTTGGAGGCGGGCTTCCTGTGACTTGGGAGAAGATAGAAGAGAAAGATTGCAGTGGGAAAAAAGTGCCTTATCCAGACAGCAGTGAGAAAGCTGAAGGTAAAAGAAAGCCAGTGAGACAATCCTGGTAGAGATTCTCCAGGGAACTTTAAAAGCGTAAAGTCTCATGTTCAATATTGTTTTTGCCTCTTCTGTATTCTGCCAAAATCCCTTCTGTAATCACTAAACATTAGTTGAAAACATACTACACACCGCCTTGTGGTGTCAGCAGTGTTTGGAGGACCAAGAAAGGCAGGGCAGTGTCCAATGTGGGGATCAAAGGATGAGAGAGAGAACTGTAACCACAGGTTGCATGCTGATGAAAGAGGTGATAGAAATTCAATGAGAACAGAAATTCATGGCACAAGGTGGGCAGGAGAGCTTACCTGCACTGCCTACCACAGACACCCCGCAGAGAGAATCACTTCTTCACATCTAAGTAAAAGTAACGTTTTAGAAACACAAAACTGACTATGTCATTTCCTACTTAGAATGCTTCTGAGGCTTTCAGGGAACACTCCTTACAATAATTTACATGTCCCTTTATGATCCTACTCATCTCTGTAGGCTCATCTTGCAACAAACCTTTCCTCCATATCTATTGTATTTGTCCTTCATCCACTCTGGGCATCAGTTCATTCCCTCCAACTTGCCATGATCCCCCTTGCCACAGGACCATTGCACATGCTGTCCCATCTGCCTGAAGCATGTTCCTTACCTTCTTTGAAAAGTTGATTCTTGCTTATCCATTAGATTGCAACTTAAGTGTCCCTTCCTCTGGAAGCTGTCCTTGGTCTCTCTGACCAATGCCTCTTCTCAAAGCCCTGTGCACCTCTTCTTCACTACGCCTGCCACAGTTGTAACCTCACAGTGGTTTGTGGGATCACTTGATTAATGCATATTTCCCCTGCTAGTTGTCAAAGTTTCACTCAACAGGTACATCTGACTTTGATGAGAGTTTTGTCCCCAGGGTCTTGTCTAGTACTTACCACTTTGTAGGCACTCAGTAAACATTTTCTGGAGGAAGCAAGATGAGAGAAGGAAGGAGGGAGGGAGGGAGGGAGGAAGGAAGGAAGGAAGGAAGGAGGGAGGGAGGGAGGAAGAAAATAAAGAAGGAGGGAGGGAGGGAGGAAGGAAGGAAGGAAGGAAGGAAGGAAGGGAGATAAACATTTATCAGGGGCCTCAAAAGTCTTCCCTGCCTGGTGATACTTGAAAAATGTTTGGAAGAGTCTAGTTCCCTTCTGGTTCTTAGAACTGACTGAGAGTCCTGTTTCAGAGAAAATTAAAACATCTGCCAAAATTGGTAGTTAAGGAAAGTTCTTATCCATTTAGTTAAGCTTTGTCCTGGGACAACAATGACTATGGTGATGGCGATGAAAGTATATAATATTCATTTTGATTACCCTTCTCAAACTCTTTAATATGTATATATATGTGTGCATACATTTGTTTGTATATAGAAAGAAGGAAGAACTTTCTCTCCAACTACAGTCATTTAGCAACAAACTAAAGACCATGTGAAGAAGAAATCTCTCTTGGTCTATTTGACTGACAGTCACTTCTGCTCTGGACAGAGAACAATTTGGCAAGAGCAAGGAACACACATGAACTGTGGTCTAATGACCTCATCTTCTTTTCCAAGTTTTATTTTTTTCGAAACAAACTCTTCCTCTTGGGGTATAGCTGACTGTTAAGGTATTTTATCCCCAGGTACTAACTATGGAGTTGGAGTCCTGAATTAAGACTGGCTAGAACATGAATGGACCTAGAGGTTATCATACTAAATGAAGTAAACCAGACAGAGAAAGACAAATATCATATATCGCTTAAATGTGGAATCTAAAAAAAGTGATAAATGAACTTATATACAAAATAGAAATAGACCCACAGACATAGAAAACAAGTTTATAGTTACCAAAGGGGAAGGGGGGGGAGGGCTAAATTAGGAACTTCGGATTAACAGATACACACTACTATATACAAAACAGATAACCAACAAGGACCTACTGTAGAGCACAAAGAACTTTACTCAATATTTTGTAATAACCTATAAGGGAAAAAAATCTGGAAAATAATATATATGTGTATATGTATAAATGAATCACTGCTACGCCCATGTCAGGGGGTCGTGGTGAGCTCTAAATGAGGTGATGTATGGAAAACCAGCTGCCGAGTAGATGCTTCAATGTTCCTTTCTCGTCTCCTGTCTGAATCCTATCTTCTGAGCTTGTTTCCATTCTTCCCAGCTTCTGGCAGAAGTGAGTTGGCTCATCAATTATTACTTCACAGTGCAGGTTGGTTGCCTCTTTGTACCCTGAAAACTAGGAAAAGGAAAATAACATTAGTAATCTTTAATTGATCCTCCTGAGAGGGATCAAATGCCAGGAGTGAGTTTTAGGAGCACCTTCAAATACAAGGGGCTGAAGTTAGATATTCAATTCTTATGAATGCAGAGAAAGGAGAACTCTCTGTGACCCAGCACATCTTTTGGCTAGTGAGCTAATGCATCATCTCTGAGAGGAACTGTGTCGTTTTGGTTCCTGTTTTACTCGTTTTAATAAAGGGAACGAAGAGCTCCTCTGGCTTCTCCCCACAGCCATACTTTCTTCCTCTCCTTTCTGGAAGCTGCCAGAGGCGGGGGCTCACTAGTGCCAGTCAGAATCCACAGAGTGCTTACTTCCCCTCTTTTCCAATTTTTGTTCTCCTACTAGGCTTCCTACCAGAGAGATCTCTGAGCAGGCTCTTCTTTTCTAGTATTTGCAGTGACTTGTCCAACGTGTAAGAAATAGACAAATGTCGTTTAGTGTTGATTTCGTCTCTGCTTCTCTTTCTCTCACTCAGAAGCACCATAATTCCCCAAATTGAATTTGGAATGAGACATTGTTCACTGACCATGGAGACAGTAAATATATGCATAAATGGAATCAAACCTCTTTTCTCAAGCAATTTGTCTTCACTCTAGCCTGAAATCATCTTTTAAAACTGGAGAACAGCCTTAATTCAAACTCCAACTCAATAGTTAGTGCTTGGGGATTAAATATCTTAATGATTCAGCAGAGGAGAAGTTTGTTTTGTAAAAATGAGACTACGAGGGGAGATGAGGTCATTATATCATTGTCCACTAGTGGTCAGCAGAGGAGCGACTGAGTTCAGAGCAGGAGTTCATGGGCAATTTTAGGTGGGTCAAAATGAGATCTGCAAAATACTATCATATTTAATTCTCTGCACCAAGAACTTGTTAAGTTAGTGACTATCATTACCCCTGTCCATTTTACAGATGAGTTCTGAATGGAGTTCAAAGTGATTAAGTCATGTGTTGGGGGTCTTATTAAGTGATAGAGACACAATTTGAACAAGAACCATCTGACTTAGACAAAGCTAGAGTCTAAGCTCCTAGCTAACCACTACACTATATTGTGAGCTAGCATTCCTTAAATTGGTAGAAACATACGTAAAATGATAGCTAAGAATACCAGAGATTTGGTATGAATGTGAAACAGGCAGAGCAATCCACAAACACTGAGGGCATCTCTGAGGAGGTTGTATTTGGGACGGCAGCCTAAGGCACCAGGCACTGGAAACTTGTCCCCAGATCACTAGGAAAATTGAAGCCTGTCTCCTGTTTTAACTTGCCATACCAGCGAAGGTTGATGAAGTTGCATATCAGATAGAAACTTTGGATCCCACTCATACTTTTATCCTAGTGCCAGAAGTGTCCCATTCACTTTATCCCAGTGAGAAGAGTATATTAATTGGGAAGATGCTAGGATTTTTCTTACACAGTTCTTTTGTCATCAGGGAAGGTTTTAAGATGGCATATTTGGAATTGCATGAAAAGTCTTCAAGTATTTCTGCTTCTACTTTTAAAATTTTATTCATTCATTCACACATCCATTCATTCATCCAGCATCTCTTTATTGAGGACCTTCTATATCCAGGCGCGATACATTGTGCTCATCACTTGGTCTGCTCATTCTGGACAGACCAAGTAAAAGTAACGTTTTAGAAACACAAACCTGACTATGTCATTTCCTACTTAGGGATATTCTGAATATCCCTAACATCCTTCTGAAATATCCCTAACATCCCTAACATCCTTCTGAAATTGGCCACAACAGCTACCTCCACATTTTGTGGAAAAGTAGATACTGTAATTCATAGACCAGTTACTTAAGCTTCTTAGTGCCCATATTTGTAGAAGAGAGGTAGGTAGTAATGAGTGGATTAGACTAGATGGATTATCAGGTGTTTTCTAGTTCTCAGGTTCTTTGGTCTTGCAGCTTTGGTCTTAGTTACACTCAGCAAAAGAATCTTCTGAGTCCACTTAGGTTTGAAGGTGTTGGGGGTTTCATTTATGACATGAAGAGTTTGGGTGCATTTTCTTCCATCTCTGATGTTCTGGCTTTTAATGAAACTTCTGCTCCACTTAGCTCCAGGGCTAACCTCCTTGGGGGAGAAAAGAGTAGCTGCATCTCTGAAATCTCCACTGATTCTGAGGAGGTCCTAGTTGTCTCACTGGAGGATACTGTAGCTTGAGGAGAAGACTCTGCTTTCAGAGTTTGAACCAAGCATGTGTCATGACCCTCTTTTCCCTCATGGGAGGCAGTTTTGAGGGAAATAAGGTAGGAGCAGGAGTTCCAGCTTCAGAATGCCTGGGGTTGAATCATGATTTCTTACTTGCTGGTCTGCCCTGAGACAAGTTATTTCACCTCAGTTTCTTCCTCACAGAATTGAGCTGACAATAATTTACGTGGAGGTAATGACAACTAGAGGCAAGAATCCTTATAGAGCACTTGGAACAGAGCCTGGGTCATAGGGAGCAATCAATAGCTAATAGCTGTGATTTTGTCAAGTAAAAGCCATTGGTCAAATATTGTCTCCAAGTTTGGGAGCCTGTGAACCTTAGGGAGTATAGTGAGGGTGTGGCTGGGAAGGCAGGTCAGGTTAAAAGGACACGGGAGGGCATGTGGAGGGGTCAGGAAAGGGCTTCTGGTTCAAGCCAGTGAGAGGAATAAGCATATGTGAGCGTATTTCCAGAATAGATATACACTTCTTTTTGTCTTTCTTTCTGTGTTTATTCAACAAATAATTACTTCCTCTTTGCCCTTTGCCCCTCCCCCATCTCTCTTTACTCCTTCCCATTTTTCTTCTTTTTTCTTTCCTCCTTTCTTTGCTCCCTTTGACAAAATTCTAGCCTGGGAATGGGAAAGAGCCTGGGCACAGTGGAGGGGCTGGGAATACATGGGAGAGAAAAGCTAGGCAAACGTGGGGGTCTATTTCGGCCTTCTTTCCTTTTGACTTCAAGCCGCGCTTCTCTCCAGGCTGGGGAAAGGCCAGATAGGCCTGTGACTTATTGATCAAAAATGGAAGAAAAAATCATGTGGCAGGTGGCAGGCCACATTTGCTGCATCCCAATGAGTCTGGGCCTTATGGTGGGGGGCCTGGAAGGGAAATGCCAGCTGTACCAGTGGAAGCTACAGAGCAGGCCCAGGGGTTGGAACTGAGCAGGGAGAGAACTGCTGTGCAGTTGGGCCCCAGCCCCAAAGGCAGTCATGACATGTGGTCTCCTTCTATTCTGTGGTGGTGGTAGATGGGGTGTTAGGCTGGGGTGGGGAAGGGAATCATGGTGCTTCTGGAGAAGAAATGGGACAGGCTTCCAGAGAGAGCTCAGAGGCTCAGCTGTCAAGAGGTGCACTGGGGTTTACAAGCTTTGTCTCTGCCTGTTGCTTTTTACAGTGGAAAACACAAAATGTAGCTTAGCCAACTAATCTCAAGCCTTGCTCTTAATCGATACCGGGGGTCAGACTGTCATTGAAAGAAGCACTGCCATTGTGGATTGGGAGCAGCTATTTGATAGGATGGCTGTGCCTGATGACAAGGACAGAAATAGGATAAAAGCTCTGACTGAATACATCAGGCAGTGTGCTCAGCATGTTTATCTCTCCCTGTTTAATCTTCCTATATGTTATCACTTTGATTTTCAAAACAACCATGGGTCTTGGAATAATACACACACACACACACACACACACACTATCTGACATAACTAAACCCCATAAGAAACAGACTCTCTGCAATTCAACAGATGTTAGAAGGGACTTTCGCTGTCCTCCACAATTTCTCAGTCAAAGCAGGAAGTTTTCTACAGTAACCTGGGTGGGTGGTCATTCTTCCCTTTGTTAAGTATTTGCATTAACAGTAATCTCAATACTTCTCATGGCAACTCATTCTATTGCTGGTAGCTCAAGGAGCATTCAATTACACCTCTGGACTCCTGCTTTTCAGTAAGCCCTAGGAATAACAGTGATGGGAGAAGTCAACTCTTTATCCTTGACATACAACTAACTTCAGCTCAGTTTAGATCCTGGGTACCCAAATCCAGCAGCAACCCTTCCCTCTACTCTCTTATTGTTCTGCAATGCTGCCAACATCACCACCATTGACTCCCAACAGACTGGTGGGACTAGTTCTAGATGAATAGCTGCATCTTAAGTATTGCTGCTGGCTTCCTTATTCCTATTGTTCCCCTGAGGGCCACAGTTCTTTCTGTGCCAATTACAGGTGTTTTGCTTTCCCCATAATGATTTTTTACCCCACAAGAGATACCTTTTTGTTTTCTCCTTTGGAACTCTCTGTAGGAATTTATTATCCCATGTTCCCAAGGAGAGGACTAGAAGCCTTCTGGTGAAGGTAACATCATAGGCTGGATGATCAGTTTCTTTTACTTATAATAAAATTGTATATCTAGACAAGGACATGGTCCTTAATCTCCATACCCTGAGTGACCTACATTTGCCTTCTCGAGGCTTCTTAGTTTTCTCAGATCTTTTAATTAAAATTACTCAGTAAGCCCAGCTATTCCTGACTCCTTCAGATAGTCTTACTCTACACATGCAGTTTGAAGAAATAAAAACCCTAGCTGTAACTGCTAGCCCATCAGAGCGATTGGTCCAGATTCCCCTATTCTGACCTTGATATCTTCCTGACTCTTCAGCTTTCCTCTGATTCTCTTGCTTGGAAGATCATTTGTTGTTTTTCTCTAACACTGTCCTCAGGTAAGAGCCTGAGATTCACCTGACTTTATACCAGAGCAGAATGGAAGGCAAGCTGTCTTCCCCTGGTCCTATTTTGAGGATCCTGATATCTAGATTAAACCCTCTTGCCATTTGCCTAGGAAAGAAGAAGTCTAATCTGCAACCCAGAGTTCCCTTCCTTATTTCTCTACTATGAATAAAAACATAGATTAGGCCCAATACAGACTTTTTCCACTAAGATAAAGACAAACCCATCACCTAGTAATATCCATTGGTCTTAGGTCTGCCTCGTGGAACAGCACAGACATGCCATTCCTCATTCCTCAAGTATTAATTTGGCAAAGGACAAGAGCCAGGGCAAATTCAGCCAAGCCTAAGGTGATTCATGGTTGCCATAATGAGATGTTCAATAACGTTTCATCATACACTGTAGTCCTTCAATGGAATTAAAGACAATATGAAAGAGTGTTAAATGGTTTTGCATTGGATGGAAGTATATTTCCACCTGTGTGTCAGTGGGCACGTCTTGGGCACACACATTTACTACTGACTGAATTTCCACCTGTTCTACCCCCCACTCTTTACCTTTGCAATAAAAAGAGGTCTGGGCGATGGGCCATAAGTGTAAGTGATGTATATCACTTCTGGACCAAAGCATCCAAGAGCTTGTGTGGAAACTCCCAGGTTTCTGAGTCACTGCTGGAGTGCACCTTTTCCAGTCACCCAACTTGCATGGGAGTTTATAAGAGCAGAAAACAACATCTTTGTTCTATTACATCACTGAAATTTCAGGCCTAATTTATTGGCTCAGCACAGCCCAGCTCATCATGACTGGTACAATATCTTTGTCTCAGTGTTTAATAAAAATGACCACTTGGCTTGTGTCATTGTAGTTGAGTTCTTTGGGGCCCACTGGACCCTGGTTAGCTAGGAACGTTGAACCCTGAAAAGTCTTCTCTGAAAAAGAAAAGGGCAAAGGGATACTATATGGGCAGCTGTATTTGGGGGCTTAGATAGAACTGTCTAGTAATCAGGATCCTGATTGCAGATGTCTCCTTTTCTGGCAGTGGCCTTGTCATATACTCTGGTCCATTTCTGGGCTGCTGGGACCAAATGCAAGCTTAGGAGAGAAACTTCATATAGTTAATGCCTCGGCATACTGAACAGATGCCGCTGAAAGTAATGAGAACGCTACAACCTGAGATGGGATCTGGAATTGAAAATTTAACGGACATGTATTCTCTGTGGAACCTTCATGGATGCAGCCAGGCTTTGGGTCTCAAGCCCTATTTTGTTGCCTATCAGAAACTACTCTTACATGAGAGCTAGAAACTACTGAATTTTCTACTCAGGGCTATTGATATTATCTGATAGCTTTCTTCTCCCTTCTCTCCTCTCCTCAGGAAGATTTATCAGGCAGTGTTTCTGGAGCTGCCATTAACAAGCCTTAGATTGCCTCTCTAGGGAAGGAAAGAAAACCAACACTTATTTAGTGCCTAATACAAGCCACAAAATGTGCTAGTCAGTTTTTGCATGTTCTCTCATTCCTAACAGGAAGTATAGCAAGAGCCAGATATTGAAAATGAGCAGGACCCTGGAGGGCCTTCCCAGGGACAGCGTCCCTTTCTGTGTCCCCCATCTCTAGTTTGTAGAAAAGTTTTAGCCTCCTGGGCTCTCCCCAGGTTCCAAAGAACAAATTTATTCAGAGAAGTGAAAAATGCAGAAATGAAGGAAAATAGTCAAACAAGACAAAACCATAATAGCTTAGCCATAAAACAAAGTCAAGGACCTTTAGTTCCTCCTCAAGGGCTACAGATAATATCCTGAGCCATATCCTTGAGTTATTTTCCAGATGCTAAAACCCCCACCAGGTAGAAGAAGTTAACTGCATGGTGACCACCAGCATGTAGACCCCAGACTGCTTGGAACCAGAAGGTTGATGATTGAGATTCCAGAAACATCACCCTGTTACCTGTTACCTCACCATCAACCAAACAGAGAATTGTGCATGAACTGATGACACACCCTGTGACCCTCCCCCTCACATTGCCTTACTGTCTTTAAAAACACTTCCCTGAAAGCCATCAGGGAGTTCAGATCTCTTGAGCATTAGCTGTCCATACTCCTTGCTTGGTGCCTTGCAATAAATGCTGTACTTTCCTTCAGCACAACCAGATGTCAGTAGATTGGCTTTGCTGGGCATTGGGTGAGCACACCCAAGTTTGGTTCAGTAACCGTATCATAGATTAGAAGAAACAAAGGACTTTGGCATCTTAGAAACTTTGGTTCAGAATCCCAGCTCTGAATTGCTAGCTGTGTGACCCAGAACTAGTTTCACTGAGTCTCTTCCCATGAGTCTCCTAGCAGCTAATAATACCTCCCAGGACACTGTTGGGTGGATGACACACTGTGTAGAATTGTGTTGTACTGTCTCTGGAACATAGTAGACACTCAGTAGTCTTCCCAGACAGCCTTTGAGAAATTCTAGTTTACAGATGAATTTATGACCTAGAGATATTAAGTATCTTACCCTAGGTCACCTAATGCAGAGGTAGACATCAAATTTTGGTCAGACTGTTTCCAATTTAAATATCATTAGAATGGCAGAGTTGAATAAATAGACCATGTACAGTGCAAAGCCTAAAATATTTACTATACAGCCCTTTAAAGAAATAGTTTGCCATATCTTGATTTGAAAATAAGAATATGGCATCCTTGCATATTGAAGAACTCTGAAACACAGAAAGCATCCATCAAGGATTCCACATTAGTAAAATAAGTTTACTTTGTGGTAGAGAGGTTAAATTTGGTTTGAGGTGGAGAGAAAATCTATTATTTTTAATTTGCCTTTGATATTAAGAGCGAAAAGCATAAAGCTATTCTACAAATGTTGCAATTAATAGACATGTAGTTCAACTCTCTATCATTTCTGGGTAGGCTAGAGAGAGAAGGAACTGTATCTTATGGATTGATTGTTTTTCCCTGTGGGAAAATGGTAATAGAAGTGTCAATTGACAGCTTGTTAAGCTGTAGCAGTTCAACTGTGATCCCTAGGGAGGGGTACCCCATCAACCCCAGGAGGCCCAAAAGACTGTGTTTGCTTGATCGTCAAAGACTGAAACATTCTTAGAGGACACATTGTGCCTTACTCAGTATTGAAGGAGGTAATAAATTCCAGGATCTTCAAATTCTTTCTGGGTAACCACAAACAATTTGCTGCCTTACTATTAAAAGCAGAGCATTCTATTTCGATTAAATCAAAATGTTTTACATAGCATCTTGTGGAGTCTTTTACTTCCTCTGTCTTTAATGTTTGCTTAATAAAATCACACATTCAATTATTTTAAAAAAACCAAGAACCAATAGGGGATTTGGTGACCTGGTGCTTAAAGCTTAGAAATCCAATTTGCCTTTCCTTTATTGCTAGCAGATCTGACCTAGGTTGAAGGTGATGAAAACTATTGGACTTTTAGAATCATTTTAAAGAGCTGAGAGACTTGGCTCACCAAGTCTCATCTATACCTGAATAGAATGAATTTCATTATTGATGTTATCACAATTGACATTTCCCCAGGTTTTCATTTCTTCTATCTTCAGATTCATTACCTTTTTTCAAATTGTTAATGTACTAAAGTACTGAGTTCTGGCAATTTCCACTGTGATTTTTGTCTATATAAGACTTTTCAGACATGCTGTACATTAACCCATTACCAGCTCTTAAACTAGCCTGGAAGGACAGTCAATGAGACTTGTCAGTATTTGCACCTTTTTTAGACATGTCTAGCTTTCCTAAAACAATCACATGCATTTCACTTAAAGAAAATGGGCGCATAATTATTGAAGACACCTAATTTTTCCAGGCAAAGACTGAAGAATATGAAGCTGAAAATTTTTTCCCATAATTGAACTTCTATTCAATACTTAAAATGAACATAACCTTTTCTTCACAGAAGCAGTATGTTGATTATTTGTAAGTTTACCTCAATTTTAATTTTATCGCAAAGCAATATTTCCTTTTAAACTTTCCAGAAACATATAAATGTAATGTTTTAAATATCAACTTGACTTTTTCTAAGTTGACATTTTTTTTTCTTTTGAACAGAGAAAGATTTATTGCAGGGTCATGCAAGGAGTTGGGTGGTTCATGCTCCCCCCAAAAACCTGAACTCCCCAAAGGGTTTCAGCAAAGCATTTTTAAAGGTCAGGAAAGGGAGGGGAGGTCACAGGGTATGTGATCAGCTCATACACAATTCTCTGATTGGTTGATGCTCAGGTAACAGGGTGGTTAACTTTATCAATCCTTATGTGCCAGTAGGTCTGGGGGTTAGTGCTCATGATCATCAAGTAGTTAATTTCTTCTATTTGGTTTTTAGCATCTGAAAAACTCAAGAAATGTGCATGAGATACTATTATCTGGGTACATTGGAGAGGAGCTAAAGCAGAGGACATGGGGCAGAGGTCTGTCCCTGGCAGACCCCATAAGGTCCTGCTGGATTAAAATTCCTTCCTTTTCTTTGATACTGCTCAGTCTTGAGGAGAACAGGTGTTGGACAAGAAAAAGATAAAGAGGTTAATCATAAACTTGGTAGAGGAACTCACAGGGTCCTGCTCAGTTTCACCAGCAGACACTGCTTTGAGAATGCCTGGTAGTATCCAAGTGTGACACAGCACGGAAGAGTCAAGTTCTTGGCAGTATAGGAACGTATCTGAAATCACATCCACAATGGCCACTGAGTTTTACCTTGGATGTCTGAACCAGTATTCCATTTTGCCTTTCAATAAGTTGACACTTTTATTAAATAATTTCCTGTGATATTAAGGAAATTTGTTTCACCTAGATGCATTCCATCATAAGTGATGGTTCAACTAAACTCTATCCTAGGAATGCAGTTGATGGAAAATGATAGTCATATGGTATGTGATTATAACAAAATGCTGTATAGTAATTTTGTTCCTTACAGTTATTAGTATATTCAGTTATCATGGAGTGCTACTAACAGCTCTTAAACTAATCAGCCTGAATTTTAGTAGGCATATTAGATAGGGAAATTACACTATTTACAAAGTTATGGAGATAGCAGGATGCTGGCTCAGGAGAAATGATTTACAAAGTAATTATACTCCTTACTAGCTGCATGGCCATCACATTTCTTAGTCAGTTAGAAAATTTTTTCATAATCCTGGGTCCAAATTACTTATGATCTCACATGCCAGAACTCTGTATTTATGCCCATTGCTTCAGCCAGATGAAACACATTTCAATTCTTTGAAGCAAGTATTTTTTAAATTATTATTCAACGCTACCTCTCTATTAGCTGTTATTAACACATTCTTTTACAATTCTTTTAGTAGTTATTCTCTACTAGTGGTTCTCAAATTGCGGTTCCCAGACCAGCAGCATCAGCTGCATGGGCATACCTAGGAACTTGTTAGAAATGCAAATTATCTGGTCCTCCTGGAGGTGGAGCCCAGAAATCTGCATTTTAAGCCCTTTGAGTGAGTCTAGTTTATGCTGAAGTTTGAGAACCACTACCTTATATCATACTTTTCGCTTCTCTCTTTATTTTATCCTATATGCTCCATATTTCCTCCTTTTTGCCTTGTAAAAAACACAAACATAGGGGCTTCCCTGGTGGCGCAGTGGTTGAGAGTCCGCCTGCAAATGCAGGGGACGCGGGTTCGTGCGCCGGTCCGGGAGGATCCCACATGCCGCGGAGCGGCTGGGCCCGTGAGCCATGGCCGCTGCGCCTGCGCGTCCGGAGACTGTGCTCCGCAACGGGAGAGGCCACAACAGTGAGAGGCCCGCGTACCGCAAAAAAAAACAAACAAACAAACAAAAAAAAAAACATAAAACAAAAAAAACTGTTTTTCTTGTCCCATCTAAGATGCCTTTCTTGGTTTTTCCCTTCTCTGAATTACCTTAGAATTAAAAATTTTAGAACCATTATAAGGCATATATCTATTAAACTTTGCTTTATAGTTAATTTGTAGCATCTATTATCTTTGCTTCAATGATACAAACTCCCAGAAGCCAGGCACTGTGTCCTTATATTCAACCAGCATGTAGCCCAGTATTTTGTCCTCTATCAGTAATTGATTGCCTGCCAGATCTTGTCTCTAACACATACCCTCTACTACCACAGACTCATTTTTGCCCCTGAAACTTTCCTAATATTGTTCTACCTCTCTGCAATATTTATTCCTCCCTCTATGCTATATAATTCTTATTAAGCTCCTATTCAATTTAACCTCCTCTTAACATCTCCTCAATTAAAATTTGTATGGATTTCTGCTTCTAGCTATAATGGGCTACCTTATAGGCTACAACCCAACCCATCAAAAACAACTGAAAATCTAGATAGAGTGATTAATGTAATTGCTTTCAACGTGTCAGAGAGCTACCAAGGCATGTAGGCTGAGGGGTTAAGATCTCAGAAAAAGGAAACATTGTGTTGAGTGAACTTGATACACTACGCTGTTTTTTTTCTGGATACATTCACTGATTCCTAAGAATCATGAATGAAGAGAGTGAGATGCTGCGATGTAAGCTGAGATGTAAGCTGCTGCTAAGAAGCTAATACATTCAGCAGAACTTTTTGACAGTCTCATGGGCCTACAGAGATAAAAAATTGAAGGTCAAGGCTGCCACCGTGATTCACCGTGATGAATCAAGATCTTGACCTATTACTATACATCTTGCTATGCAAAGCGGGCTGAATTGTAACGCCTCAAAAGTCATATGTTGAAGCCTTAGCCTCCATGTGACTATATTTGGAGATAGGACCTTTAAGGAGGTAATTAAGGTTAAATAAAGTCATAAGAGAAGGACCCTAATTCGATAGGATTAGTGTCTTCATAAAATGAGGAAGAGACACTAGAGACTGTCCTCTCCATGAACACAGAGGAAAGGCTATGTGAGGACACAGTGAGAAGATGGCTATCTGCAAACCAGGAGACAAGATCTCACCAGAAACCAACCCTGCTGGCATCTTGATCTTGGACTTCTAGCCTCTAGAACTATGACAAAATAAACCTCTGTTGTGCAAACTACACAGTCCATGATATTCTGTTATGGTAGCCTGAGCAGACTAATAACATTGAAAATCTAAAAGTCTCTAATTTTAAATTCAGTAAAATTGCATGACAATGGGTCGATATACAAAAAGTTTGTGCTTTGATACACCAGCATCTGACACTAAAGAACATTTAAAAGTGATAACATTTATAATAGAATCTAAAACACGAAATACCTAGGGATACATCTCTGATTAAGGATTTGTAAGTTGTGTAAGCCCAAAAAACTATGAAATGTTAAAGAAGTCCCGGGACTTCCCTGGTGGCATAGTGGATAAGACGCTGTACTCCCAATGCAGGGAACCCGGGTTCGATCCCTGGTCAGGGAACTAGATCCCACATGCATGCTGCAACAAAGAGTTCACATGCTGCAACTAAGAGTTTGCATGCCATAACTAAGGAGCAAGAGAGCTGCAACTAAGGAGCCCACGAACTGCAACTAAGACCCAGTGCAACCAAATAAATAAAAGAATCTCCCCCCCAAAAATGTTAAAGAAGTCCCAAATTTATGGGGAATATACCATATCCAGGTACTGGGTGTCTCAATATCATAAAAATAAAAATTCTCCTCAAATATGTCTAAAGATTCAATATAATTATAATAAAAAACGCTAGCCATATTTTGGTGGAAACTTAAAAGATGGTTATAAAATATATTTGGAAATGCAAAAGGCCAAGATTTGTCAAAACAATCTTGAAGAGTTTGAGTCAATACTTCTTATAAAGGTGCAGTAATTACAACAGGTAACTTAGGCAAATGAACCAGTGGATCAGAATAGAAAGCTTTAGAAGAGGCTGAAATGTATACAGTCACTTGAACTATTACAAAGGTGACATTTCTGTGCAATAAGTAAAAAGATGGTCTTTTCAATAAATGGTTCTGGACCAATTTAATATCCATAAGAAAAGCCTAAATCTTGACCTTTACTTCATATCATACACAAAGAAAATTTCTTTAGAATATATTTCTTTATAATAGAGAAAGAATCAAGTTTCTAGAAGTTAACATAGGAGGATATTTTAATGTTACTGGAGAAAGAAAATATTTCTTAAAGAGGCCATACAAGTAAACTATAAAGAAAAAAATTGATAAATGAGACAACATTGGAATAAAAACTTTTGATCTTCAGAAAACGCTATGGAGAAAGTTAGAAGACAGGCCATGGTAGGAAAAGATATTTGCAGTTCATATATCTGAAAAGGACTTTTCTCATCTGAGTGATTAAATGGATGTATTAACTTTGTTAAAATTTGAGCCTGTATATTTAAAATTTGTGCATTTTTTATATGTATGTTATACTTCAATGTGAAATGATGGCCTCATCCTTCTTAGGACATCTGATACACTTTACGATTCATTTTGTCAAGCATTTACTGGGCACCTGCAGTACACCAGAACACTGAACTAGGCTCAGGATTTACAGTTGTGAATAAAATGTAGTCTCCACCTTCGTGGAGCTTACATAGCCTTGATTCGTTGTAGCTTTCTGTGGTAGACCTGTGTAAGACTGTCATGGTTAAGCAAAAGCCACTATACAGCTGAAGAAAATACTCCAGCATTTTCAATCCATATGTAGTTCAAATGGTATTCATAATAGGAGCGAGCATAACAAAAGCTAAACAGCTAACATTGTTTGAGCTGGAGATCCTCTATCTGCCCTCCTCATCTATTTTTCAGTCTTCTCTCTGCATCAGGAATCTGATTTGTATGACCTACATCAGGTGTCCAAAAAGCTGTAGCCTGATTACCTAAAGTTTTATTGAAACAGGGTTACACTCATTGTTTACATAGTGTCTATGTTTTCAAGAGAGCCTGTGACTTGTATGCTTAAAATAATTACTCTCTGACTCTTAGAAAAAACAAAAAGTTGCTGAATTCTAGACTATATCAATGGGCTTCTTTGCCTTCTAAGTTCCAGTTGGGTTGGTGAATAGAGCACGGAGTTAGGGATTGGAGAGAGTGAAAAGAGTAAGTTCTACACGAGACTTCCTGGGGCTAGAGAGTCCCTCTGTCAAAGCTTTTAATTCTTCTCAAGGCTGCTCTCTCTTCCTCACTCTTTTCTGTGTCAAATAACTCCGTACCTTCTTTCCTCCCCATATATTGGGTTGGCCAAAAAGTTTGTTCAGGTTTTTCCGTAAATTATTTGGCCAAGCCAATAACAATGGGAACAGCCCTGCATTATGTCCTGTGATTTCCTTCTGCACACCTTTGAAAATTGTCCCTTTATTGAACTTTCCTCAAATTATTATAACCTCTGTGAGCCATGTTTTTCCAAATGGGACCCTGGCTGATAATTTATTAAGCACTTATTCCTTTTCAGACACTGTGTTAACAGCTTCATATTCATCACAAATTTAAACCTGAGAAAAGAACTCTGTGAGGTAGATTTTATTATTATCAGTCACCTTTTACACCTGAGGCAGCCAGTGCTTAAGTTTGACAGAGTTTGCACAGCTAAAAAGTAGCAGACCTGGGACCAAATCTCTATTGATTACAGAGCCCACAGAGCTGAAGATCTTAACCATAATTCTCAATAATTTTTACCATCTTATGGTTTTCTTGGTAATATATTATTGAATTGGTACTTAGCATTAAAGAAGCTTTCTTATTTATGATTTAATTTAATCAGTTCCAAGCCAAGACTCTGGCTAAGAGGGCTGCTGGAGATACACAGATTCTACATTCCATGTTTAACTGGTCTTCTGAAAAGATAAACCGGTAGCAAGCTTCAAACGGGTCCTAGCTTCTAGCCCTAAGGCAGGGAGCGCTATGGATTGCAATAAAAGTCCTCCTGTTGGTCTATGGAATACATTTTATGTTGCCAGTTTCCTGTTGTGGGCACAAATGCTCCTAGTTGACTCTCTCACATTCAAAGAATGTATATTTTAGGAAAATTTGTTTAAAGATAAAGATACAAATATCTAATCCTATTTGTTTTGTTCAGTCTAAAGAAGATGCCTTTAAAAAACAGCTTTCTCTTGAGATAAGGGCTCAGGTTGTGCGTGCGTGCGTGCGTGCGTGTGTGTGTGTGTGTGTGTGTGTGTGTGTTTATGTATATGTATTTAAATCCCTTGTCTTTGATGATATCCTCCTATCAGATCCTCTTTTTCTGGGTTTTGGCTAGAGTTGGGGGAGAAGGGTGAGAAAGGCATCTGATTTGAGCTGTCATTTGCAGGGATGACATTGTCCTATCCAATAGCAGGACAATCAGCTCTTTGTCATGTGTACACACCTGTAGCCAATGGGGAAGATATTTTTGGTGAGATAAAGTCCTGAAATGCATGAGTTCACTCGCCATTGATTGCTATGATAACAGTGCTCTAGCCCTCATGTGTCGCAGAAGCAAATGAGTGTCAATTGTGGGTTCTAAGAAAGACAGTAAGATTCTGCTTTAGTCTCTCCTACGGAGGACTGTTCTTTCTAGGACTTATTAAGCACAGCATATATGTATATATTTCTACTGGGCTTATATTTTTCCAGTGGAACTTGTCAGGTCTGCCAAACATTAAGTCCAATATTCTGTCTGTCTGCCAGCTGATCAGTCAGGCAAAAGATGAAGGTAGTTCAGCGTTCCCTGCCTGATGCGGGAGGCTCGGTCCCTATCTGGATGAAGCATACTAAATATGGTTGGACAGAGCTGAACAGAGGCTATTAAAGAATCTGTGTCACTGGGTCCCCATTTGTGTAGAACAAACACTGACATTCTATAGGCTATACTGGGATATCCCATACTTGAAATCTTACTGTTGACATTTCTCCCATTTCCAAAAAAAATATCAAAAGTCACAAAGATCTTTTCATTAGCTTAAGCTTTTCTTCCATGCATTTTTTTTTTAAAAAACATGAATATCTATACCTCCTCTCTGCTAACAAGTGCTCACTAAAGACAAAACAAACCAGTGACCATATGTTTAATGGAAAAAGCTATAAATGGCTAATTTTCTTTGAAAGATTATTTGTGAATATATATTATGATGGTTGCCTTTTTCTATGTATTAGCTATATCTTCCAGGGTCTGGTTCAGAAGGTTTCCTGCTAGGCCTATCAACTGGATTAAGGGAGTCCTGAGGTAGGCAATTACTCCACTCCAGGGTAGAGTAATCCAGGCCTCTTCCATAGATGAGGTGTCTCTGGAACTAGATCTGAAAGGATTGATAAGATTTTTGACAACTAGAGAGGAGGGGTGACCAGCAAGAGTCAAGGATGGAAGGTAAGACTATGCACGTCGTATGTGGCGGTCTGCTCAGGCTAAAATGACTGGAATGGAAGACTCATTGGAAGTGGTGAGAGAAAAGACTAAAGTGTTTGCTTAATTGTTATGTGAGATATCTTTACTTGATTTGGAATCTTGTTCCTGCTATGGAGTTTAGCTATCTGCCTCCTGACATTAAAACCTATTAAGCTTTTAAATACCTTTGGTGCACAGCTTTGGCTAAGAGGCAAAAACTCAAACGCTCTTCATTAATGCAAGAGCCAGATGTCATCCGGTATGATGGCCCTGCCAGTCCTCTGAGCTCTGGGACCATACTCACTGTTGTCTGAGCCTGGGATAAACTTTCCAGCCAATATTGCCAACATACTTGGCCAACTGTGCTTTCAGAATGACAGAAGTCTGGAGAAAAAGTCTAGAGATGGTGCCTTCTGTCCTTCAGTATCTCAGGGGCTCTCAGAAATTCTCGACCTATCACAAACAATTCTCTCCATTTGCTCATCAGTGGAAACAAGTAACCAACTCGAATTTCTCCTTTGAGATTGTTGCAATCTACATCTGCTTGCGTGCTTATTTCTGCCCAGTGGACCATTAATGGATTTGAGTTTCCTTCTAACCTGTCATGATATGAGAGGTTATAAAGCTCTGAGCCTTTCAACAGCAGGGACTTCGTGGCAAGAGATGTGTTGGTGAGAAAGCTGGAGGAACCAACAGGTACACTGACATACTCTTTAGTGTCATGGATATAATCCAAATTTGCTGTTCACTACAATAGTGAACCAGATTATCAGTGTTTTGTATGCAATAAGAATGGAAAAATCTCCTAATAAGATGTGGATAAAAGCAAGGCCTCTTTTCTTTCTTTTTATGAAAATTTAGTCTTCGTATATGTGCCTTCTCTTTTTTCAAAGCGTGGAAGGCTCCTTGAAGGCTGAGTGACATTTTCCTTCTCTTTGCTCCAAAAACCATGTTCTAATTTCTGCCACAGCGTTACACTGCACTGACATATCTATTTACTTTCCTGCCTGCCCCACTGGGAAACGAACATCATTTATTGATATTTGTGCTGCCCTTGGAATAAAATTGAATGTTGTAGAATCACAAGGCCTGCCTGATCAGGTCCCTGCTGTGTCTACAACCCCATCTCAGCACTTTCTCATTTGTGCGGTACATTAAGTTACACTGGCCTTATTCAAGATCCTTGAACTTTTTAGATGTATTATTTTTTTTCTCTTGAATTTCTATCCTATTTATCAAAATTATGTACTCTGAAGATCTACCTTGATAAGCACAGAATACAGGTATAAGTATGGCAATGGTGATGACAACGATGATGATGAGGAATTATATTAGGTATTTCATTGGATTTCCTCATTTATTCCTTATATCAGTGTTATAATGTAGATATTAAAATATTATTATCCTTAATTTATAGATGAGGAAACTGAAGCAAAAAGAAGATGAACTAAGTGCTGTAGGAACACAGTTAGTGTCGAAGTTGTGTGTCAAACTGAAGACATCAGCTTCTAGAGACTTTGTTTTCAACCATTCTCCTCTACTGCCTCTTACATTATATGGGACTTTCTAGACTCTAGAAAATGTCCTGGCATACCCAAGATTCTAATCTTCTAGGAAGGGGCTTCCATGATATAGAAGTGAATCATAAACCTTTCTATCAATCCGTCACATGTAAATCTCCTGCCTATGACTGAAGGATGAGTCCAAACCAACTCATGTTTTCTATAAAGGGGGCCTGGATCTATGTGTGGGTGATTGTCTACAGAATATCTCTCTGCCTTCCCAACTATAAGAACTTGCTCAGGGTATCTTGCTGATACCAACTGCTTCATTTTTAATTTGAACTAAAATTTTGTCTTTTTGTCTAGTCTCTCTTTTGATTAGGTACTTTTTCATTTTGAGTTTTTTTTTTCCTAACGTCTTCTCATTCTGAAGATACAAGCTAAATAATATTCCATCCCTATAGCACACATATACACTCTTAATTCTGATTCCTAAAATCCCTATCTAAAAGTCTGAGTTGCCAGGTCCTTGCCTGCTCAGGTGGAAAATGCAGAGATTAACAATTGCATATATTTTTAATTTTCAATAGAGTTGACCTACTCAACTTTAGAGCACGTTCACATTTGAGCTCAAAAAGGACTGGCATTAAAATTGACAGATTTCTGCACTGGTTTCCTCCATCCCAAGGCAGGAGAGTTAGCACTGTGACATTTCTCACATCAGTCTATGAAAAAGGAGGCAGGATTGAATTGTGATTTAAAGCACATGCTTTGCAACAGAACAGATCTGGGGTTTGAAGACAAGCTTTGCCGCTTGCTAACTTCATGTCTTCGTGAAGCTATTTAACTTCATTAAATCTGTGTTCACTAATCTAAAAAAATAGGAATAGGGCTTCCCTGGTGGCACAGTGGTTGAGAGTCCGCCTGCCGATGCAGGGGACACGGGTTCGTGCCCCGGTCTGGGAAGATCCCACATGCCGCGGAGCGGCTGGGCCCGTGAGCCATGGCCGCTGAGCCTGTGCGTCCGGAGCCTGTGCTCCGCAACGGGAGAGGCCACAACAGTGAGAGGCCCGCGTACCGCAAAAAAAAAAAAAAAAAAAAAAAGCAATAATACTAGTATCAACCTCAGAAAATTATCATGAAGTTAAATGAGATGATGTCCAGGAAGTATTTATAATAGTGCCTGAAACCCTTAAAAATGAGTAATATACATTATTATATCGAGTTCTGTTTTAAAAGAGTAAGGCCATCAAATATTTTGGTCCAGAAGGGCTAATGTTGTCTCTTTTCCTTTGCTATTTTGAGCACTGTTCTTGTCTATAAACAACAACTATGTGAGCCATTGGTTCGTTTAGAATCAGAATTAACTAAATGAAGAGTTTGGATTTTTAAATAGAGCACTTGATCATCTGTGCTCTGATGACAGCCCAAGTCACTGTTATTGTGTATTATATTTTGGTAATAAAGAGTAAGAGCACCCAGCTGCTTCTATGATGGTATCATCTTGAGGGAATTGCCTCAGCTTCAAAGGTTCAGAAAGTTAATTTTATTAGCTCATGCTGGGTGACTAAAGGTATTCATCAGTTTATCTCAGGGCAATAATGTGTGCCATTCAAACTAACATGGCACAGAGGTAAACCAAAGCTCTCTTCTAAAATGCAGATGTGATCGTGTCATTTCCTTCCTTGGCACCCATCAGTGGCTCCCCATGGGTTTCAGGAAAAGGCTCAAACTTAATATAAGCCTAGAAGGCTCTCTTGTGCTACCTTCCATGAATCTTGCCTCCCTCATCGCTTTCCACTTTCCCTTTGTAAATGATCCTCCAAGCATATTAAACTTTGACATTTTATAAAATTTATCAGACTTTCAGTAGACTCTGGGTCTTTCCAGATGATATTCCTTCATCTCAGAGCACTGTACTCCCTGCTTCTGTTCTCCAGAATCACTCCTACTTACACCATGGACCCATATGAAGTCTAATTTTCTCTGGGAAGCCATCGCCAACCCCCTAGTTCTGGTTTAGGTCCCCTTGTACCCTGCACCCATCCCATTTGTCTGGCACTGACTGTTCATTTTCTTGTTTCTTCCAGTTGACTGTAGGTTTAGTGAGGGTAGGAACCCTGTCTATCATGTTCACCATTATATTTTCAGAACCCAAAATATACATGAAAATTATTTACCACTGAATAAGTAGGAATGAATAAGCTTGTACAGTGGGAGAAATCTGCATCAATCAGACCCTGGTGTCTGCAAGTGGTACCTTGTTTACAACCTTTCCAACTCCCTCACTCCCAACCTGGGTGGGCTTACTCAACAGGCAGTTCCCAGCAGACAGTTGCTTGCTTGCAGAATGGGATTTAATGGCGGTATCTATGAAGTTTTATAAACCTGATTATTTGCCCTTCTGTACTCTAGGTATTTGAGCCAAAATCTGGGCTTGACCAATTTAGAATCCCAGTTTTCTTTTTTTTAATTTCTTTTGTTGAAGTATAGTTAATTTAAAATGTTGTGTTAAGAATCCCATTTTTCTTAGTTATACATTGCAAGGGTCTTTATATATGTTTTTTCATCAGACTGTGAAGTCTGTCTATTCCTTCTTTACCAGCTGTGATCCAGCTCACCTTTTCAGATACCGAGTCATACCTCAGTGAGTAGGTGGGACCCGAGCTCTTCAAAAACAGTCCTGAACCCACAAGGCTATCTTTTGATGTTATGTTAAACAACTCTGTAATTCCTTAGTAAGTACCAGTTTCTAGCTACTTTAAAAAAAAAAAAAAAAAAACTGTTGTTGCTAATTGATGATTTCATGAGTTCTTTCTTCACTTGGCATGTGTCCTTTGGATACCTAGTAAGTCGTGATCTTGCCTTTGGTCCTCAGTCCAGCCTTTGACTCTGGGACTGGACTTGAAATTAAATCACTGCATCTGTCCTCATATTCTCTTTGGCCTTGCATCATTGCTATTATCCATTGTATTTTGGTACATCCACATATATCTCCCACTATTAAAATTCAGTCTAAGAAAATGGCCTTCTCAGATAAAAAGAAACTCTCTCCAGTAATGGATAAAGGATGAGCATGGCAACTTTGTTAGAATTTCTAAACGAGATTTTATTTCATTCATATTTTAGGCAAGCTGATTCTCAGTGGGCATTATTATCTCCATAACGAGAAGATCGAGAGCATAGGCCTTGAAGGCAGGCAGGCCTATAATATTATCTATATGACTCTGGGGAAATTACTCCTTCTCTCCAAGCCTCACTATCTCCAAATATAAAATAAAGCTGATAATAATAGTACCTATCACATAAGATTGCCATGCTTATAAATGTGGTCCAGTGTATAGACCTCTTATCTCGATACCTGGCACAGATGAAATAAATAGTATAGGTATTACTATTTTTACTGTTATCAGTAGTCAGCTATCTCCAAATACTACAGTGAGATGACACAGTCTCTAACTCGTAGTTCCGAGTTTGGCAGTAGGTCTTGAAAACTAATTTGGGTGATAAAAATACCAGTAATGTTAGAGCTGACACAGCAGTTATAATGAATAAGGAACTGCTGTATGGGAATTGATTGGTTGCTCAAGGCCAAAGACAACATGGCTTCTATAGTGACACCTGGAGCCCCAGGGAAAATCCTGGAATTCAACAATAGTGACCTTTCTCATACTTGGGTCCAAAGCCTGCCCCATGGAATGCCCTGCTGTTACGAGATGACATTGAGAAAATATAACACTTTGGCATTTCCATTTTGAAATCAAAGGACCAGATGTCATCCTAAGTGATTTGTGCTTGTTTGTGTGTGTATGTCCCTGAATACAGGACATGTACTATTGATTTTCAACAAGCAGTTACACAACAGCTTCTGAAGACTGACCTTAAATTTTCTGGTTTGCACATAAAAAGTTCCTTGGACTTTTAATCAGAATGTGACTCTATCCAGGGACAGAGAGGAGAGGGATGAGGTAGATGTGAGAACAACTTCAAAGCTCCGTGGATAGTTAATAGCTTTTTTACACATTTCCTTCTTAACAGGATGGATAGGAGGAGAGGCTTCTAATTAGCTGGAACTGTGGAATGGCATCGCTGTAGAGGGCCCTGACTCTTAGTTGATCCAACCCCTCATTTTACAGAGGAGAAATCTTGGGCTCAGAAAGATGGGTCACTGGCTTAAGTTCATGTGATAGAGAGAAGCCAGATCTGCAAATTAGCTCTTCAGACTTTAGGTTTGTAGGTATCAATTTAAAATCATATTACTTATTAAAATATACTACTTCTGGTAAGTCTGTAAAGTACAGTACCACTGGAATATATTAATGTAACTCTATCAGTCAGTAACTTTTATAGGACAATGGTTAAAAGCATGGGCAGTGGGTATCAAGCAAACCTGGGTTCCAGTCTTTGGTCTAGCATTTGCTGGCTATGTGGCCTTGGACAACTTAATCCCACTCAGCTTAATTTTCTTCATCTGTAATGAGGATAATCATAGTTAGCATCTCTTTTTATTTTTGTGACTGTTAAATGAGATAATGAAGATAAATAATACAGTGCCTAGAACAAACTAAATACTAATAAATAGTACCCAAGATTAATGGTTTTCAACCAGTGATCATTGTTACAAATATCAGAAAACTATCCAAACTTGTTTAAGCAAAAAAATAAATTTACTGAAAGATATTTTGTAGCTCACTGGATTCCTAGAAGGATAAAGACTAGATTTTTGAGGCTATGCAGTAGGAATAATGTCCAAAATCATGTTCCAGAACTGATGCAGTGGTGACATTACTGTTTTAAATTGACCCTGAAATTTGCATAGCTAATTCCATGGATGCTGGACTCTGGAGGCTACTTCTAGTACCTCTGCACTCTTTCCTCTACGATACAGATGTACGTGCACCACCCTCAACAAAGCTCTTTCTGCATAGGGCCTGCTTTTTCACATCACTAGCTTTTTTTTTTTTTTAATTGGAGTATAGTTGCTTTACAATGTTGTGTTAGTTTCTACTGTACAACAAAGTGGATCAGCTATACGTATACATATATCCCCTCTTCTTTGGATTTCCTTCCCATTTAGGTCACCACAGAGCACTGAGTAAAGTTCCCTGTGCTAAACAGTAGGTTCTCATTAGTTATCTATTTTATACATAGTATCAATAGTGTATATATTTCAATCCCAATCTCCTGATTCATCCCACCCTCCCTTCCCCCCTTGGTATCTATATGTTTATTTTCTACATCTGTGTCTCTTTTTCTGCTTTGTAAATAAGATCATTGACATGGATGGACCTAGAGACTGTCATACAGAGTGAAGAAATTCATAAAGAGAAAAACAAATATCGTATATTAACGCATATATGTGAAATCTGAAAAAATTAGTATAAATGATCTTATTCACATCACTAGCTTTTAAAGATAAATTTAGATTTTTTTTATTGTGGTAAATTATACGTAACATAAAATTTACCATTTGAAATGTACCATTCTGTGACATTAAGTCCATTCACAGTACTGTGGATCACTAGCTTTTGATTCAAAATAATTTAATATGGATGTATATGTTGGATGGAAGCTTCTATATCTGGCTTCTATAAAGGGACTCAGGATCTCATAAGGTACTGAATTCTGCAAACGTAGGAAGCGTGTTCAAAGACTTAGTGTACCCAAATTAAAGAAAAAATATCTACTACAATCCACCTCTTTTTTGCCCAATGTCAAATTACACACTTAGATGGTATTTAAATTTCAAACAAGAAGTACAACACATTTTCTGCCTATGATGCAATTATTCTGTAAACAAAATAAAGTGCTTATTTCTTCTCCCTTAAAAAGTAGGAGAGTATAATATTTATAGCAGATGTCTCAGTAGGGGGTAGTTCAATTCCATGTTATAGCTAATCCAGTCTGTAGTGCAAGCACCTCTCCTATGACTCCTTTGACCTGATGGATCCAATGATATTCAAAATATCTTTAGAAAATCAAGTTGCCATATGGAATCCAACCCAACATTTGATCAGGGTCCCTACAGCACTGTGGTTAAGAGTGAGGACCCTAGAGCCAGAGCTGCCTGGGAAAAACTCCAGCTCCATCATATTCTTGCCTTCTGACTCTAAACAACCTACTAACCTCTCTGTGCCTCCTTTTTTTTTTTTTTTTCACTTGTAACTACCTATCCCCTATCTTCTGTGAAAGACTAAATAAATTAATAACAATAATAATAATAATAAATAAATAAAAGTGCTTGGAAAATGGCTTGGCATAAAATAAACCCTAACATGTAAGTATTTGCTGATATGTTACCACACCCATTCTGCCTCTAGTTCCATGATAAGCCCTTTAATATTCTCTAACTTATGGAGTAATTGTAATGTTAACCACTGAGGATATTATGTTACGGGAAATAAGTCAGACAAAGACAAATACCATATAATTTCACTCATATGTGGAATCTAAAGAAACAAAACAAATGAACAAACAAAACAAAACAAACGTAGTCAAAGATATAGAAAAAAAACATAGTCAAAGATATAGAAAACAAACTAGTGGTTGCCAGAAGGAAAGAGGGTGGAGAAATGGATGAAATAGGAGAAAGGGATTAAGAGGTACAAACTTCTAGCTCTAAAGTAAATGTCATGGGGATGTAATATATATGGAGCAAATAGTCGATGATATTAAAACAACTTTGTATGGTGACAGATGGTAACTGGACTTACTGTGGTGATTATTTCATAAAGTATAAAAATATCAAACCATTATGTTGTATACCTGAAATTAATATAACATTGTATGTCAAGTATAACTTAATTAAAAAAAAATGTTTTTGAACTTGAAGAGGGAATGCCTTTGCTTTAACATGCCAGGTGTCTCCACCATGATCTCTCTAGGGTCTTACTAAAGAGAACATCCTGATTTGTCCATTTACTGTGCTGGGTACACTCAGCTTCATCTCTGTATCCTCAGCACCAATGGGCTTACACAAACATTTTTGAATATTCAATAAATATGTTTGAAGGAGAATCCTCAACGACTAAGATATAAGCATGTGAGGGTAGGGATTTCCTCTGTTTTATTCACTAATAAATCCCCCCTGCCAAAATCAGCACATAGTACATAATAGAGCCTCGACAAATATTTATCAAAAGAATAAATGAACCATACACAATAAATGAAACTTACATATAATTATAAAATTTATTGGATAATATACCAGTTCTAGATAGATGATATGAGCGAAAGCGAGTGTAGGTATTTGGGACATTTCTACTTCTAAATCATAAATACTGAATATTTCCAGGAAATATGATTTGTTTATAGTTGATTCAAAGCCTTTATGCTACGATTAAAAATTTACCCTAAATTCTAGCTCTAAATTTTGGATAATGTTTTCAGAAGGTAAATGACTAGAAAGATAGATATAGGATAGAATTCTATAGATGACCTTGATAGCTTCTTTGACAGTGAACACTCAGACTCCCTTCCATTATTTAATATTGTGTGCAAACTGGGAGAAAAGAAGCCCTGATGTGATTTATGATCCATCTGTAAGGGAGTTAGCACAGGCCCAATTGCTCTGTGAATGGCTTTTGCTGATTTAGTCAGCTCTCATTTTTTTTCAAATCTTAAATATTCCCATTTACATGAGTGAGAAAAAGTTATCACTTATAACCTAATAGAAAAGAAATTCTTTCTGCCTTTTTTCAAGAAAATTTCAGTTTAAATTTTTATGGAGAGGATAAAAAATAAGTTTGGAAATCCTCTTTAGAAACAGTGAAATTAACTTTTGAGTTATCCAGAATTTCTGGATATACATAAGCATTTATATAATTTTCAAAAGAGACCATCTGGATTAAGGGGGTGTAACAGAGGAAACATTTAAATTTTACCTAGGATGCATTACTCTTTTTTACATATTGTCTCTACTTGCCAAAGTGTTAGAGGTAACTTAGAATCATACATATTCTTTCTCAGACTACCCAACCCCAAATCCAGGTTAAAAAGTGGAATCATATTAGCACTAATCATTCAAGTTTAGTTAGTTCTTATTAATTCTAGTGCCAAATAGCCAACCTTCTGTAATGTCTTCTCCACTTAGAGACCCCAAGCTGTTTCTCACATATGTTTACAAATATAAAATACCTTAAAATATGGACTCCCTAGTTTGCCCACAGGAGATGGGATGAAGCCTCTGTAAAAACTCCTCTGGTTGCTGAGTCATCTCTTCTTGTGGGTTCATTATATCCCTGTATCATATCCTAAAACCATGTATACTTAAGGTATTATATGTGTGAGCTTGATGGCTTACCTGCACTCAAAACATATTTATATACATATTATAATACATAATCCTTTACTCTCTCTCACTATTCTGGTGATCAGGATATGTTTCTTTGTGTACTATCCTCAGGATCTCAAAAAATGTGAAATAGTGAAAAAGTAGTTGTGCCACCCTACCACCCCCCGCCCCCCAAATAAAAACTCTGAGAAGATAGCAAAATAAAGAGAACTGAAGGGGATACAACTTGATTTTAACCATGACTGAGTTCCTGAGAAGGGTTTCAAGCCTCCTATAGCCTTGAGAGTCTCATCCAGGAAGGAAGCTAAGATGATAGAAATCCAAAATTGGTTTAAAGGAAATCTTGTGCTTTTCACTGAAAGCATTTCAGTATCCAACATGACACCCAAGAGATGCTATTTCTCTCCCTCTTTTTCTCTCCTGGCCTTTTGAAGCGGTCTTTTATTTCTTCCATAATCTATATAAACCACAAAGTTCCTCGAAAATACTACCCACAAGAAATCATATTCCAATTATACCGGTCTATAACCTACAATAATTAAAACTTCAATTCATATATTATTGGAGTTTCAAAGCATATCGAATGGTATATTAATATTTAAGCAAAACTTTTAACATCTTCCCTCCCAATTATGTCATGATGTCTCTCACATACACTGCAGTGGTTCTCAAGTGTTCTGTACTTTTTTTTATGCTGTCAACTTCCATTCTCCAGCCTCTCTCCCCAAATTGATTCTAATTATGGATTCTGATGTCCTGGTTTCTCTCCTTAATCTTTTCTCCAGTTCATCTTTCTTTTTCTGTAAATTAATCAAGATTTTCTGACTTTTTTATTTTCTTTTCTTCCTTGTTCATTATTATCAGATTCTGTAAAACAAAGGATGTTCAGGTTCAAGCGTTAACCAAGCAAGCAAGAACAATTATATATCTTATTTCATGCTATTCCTGTCACCTACCCATCTTTCTTCCCTCTATTCAGTTTTTCCTCTTTCTTCACTTTAAAAATAAAGCTTTCTCCTGTCTATGAAATGAGAAGGTAAAATTGTCTTAAATATATTAGTGTTAATTGGGTCTGGGAAACATACAAGGACGCATAATTTATTGAAACTGTGGAATTTTCTAGACTCTTTTTCTTAACCAGAGGAGCTAAATCTTCTCCGCTTTAGATTTCTTCATCACTGCCCTACTGGATTAGGTAATGTTGCAATCCTCTGTCATCCTGTACCCATGTCAATTAAATAGAAACACAGGAAATAGGCAGTATTTCCTTGTTTTCTTACAATGCTTTTCATCTGTTCTCTAGTTGATAAGACATATCTATAAAATTTAGATGTTTCTCTAGCATGGACTCAAGTTAATTCAAGTAAAGGTTTTAGTGCTAAAGGCTCACTAAAGCTGAGATGCTTAAGTGTTTATGGGCGGGTTCTGAAGGTCACAAAGTTCTAACAGAGAACAAGCAGAAAAGGAGAGACCGTTGAAAGGCTGGTAAAGATCCCAGTGACAGACTGACAACACTGATGTCTCTTGACAATGTGTTTCCTCCACTCCTGTTATGTTCCACCATGTGTGATGGCATTTGGAAAGGAATGAAAATTGGGAGAGGATGCAAAATGTTGTAATGGGAGTCATATTAATTTTAAATCAATTTCATTGAAATATAGTTTAAATATAATGAAATGCACCTACTGTAATTGTATATTTCTATGAGCTTGACAAATTCAAATGGACATGTAACCATTACCACTATCCAGATATAGAACATTACCCCAAAATGTGAATTTGTGTCCCACTACAGTTCATCGTCCATCTCGGCTCTAGGTAATCATTGGCCTGCTTTCTGTCATTTTAGATGAGATTTGTCTTTGTAATTTTGCATATAAATGAAATCATATAGTATATATATATTTTTTTTTATCTGGCTTATTTTGCTTAATATAATTCTTTTGAGATTTGTCCATGTTGTTGTGGGTATCAGTAGTTTATTCTTTTTTATGTCTGAATAGTATTTCATTATATGACATACCACAATATGTTTATCTATTCATCAGTTGATGACCATTTGGGTTGCTTCCAGTTTTGAAGTAAAAGCTGATATGAATGCACATTCACATTCAAGTTTTTGTATGAATATATGTTTTAACTTCACTTTTGGAGATTCTTGGGAGTGAAATTCCTGGGATGTATAGTAATTGTATATTTAACTTTGTAAGAAACTGAAAACTGTTTTCAAAAGCGATTGCAAGGGTTTCCCTGGTGGCGCAGTGGTTGAGAGTCCGCCTGTCGATGCAGGGCACACGGGTTCGTGCCCTGGTCTGGGAAGATCCCACATGCTGTGGAGCGGCTGGGCCCGTGAGCCATGGCCGCTGAGCCTGCGCGTCCGGAGCCTGTGCTCCGCAACGGGAGAGGCCACAACAGTGAGAGGCCCGTGTACCGCAAAAAAAAAAAAAAAAAAAAAGTGATTGCAATACTTTACATTCCTACCAGCAGTATATAAATGATCCAGTTTCTCCACATTCTCGTCAACGCTTGGCATTGCCAATCTTTTTAATTATCCATTCTAATGTGTATGCAGTGGTATCTCATTATAGTTTTAGTTTGCATTTCTCTGAGAAATAATGATTTTGACTATTCTTTTCATAGACTTATCATCTTATGTGAGGTTGCCTTTCAGAATTTTTGCCCATTTATTATTGGATTGTTTGCCACCTTACTGAGTTGGAATATTTCTTTATGTACTTTGGATAAAAGTGCTTTGTCAAATATACGCATTGTGATATATTTTCTCTTAGTCCAAAGCTTCCCTTTTATAGCTTCAATAGTATTTTTCAATGAGCAGAAGTTTTGAATTTTTATGAAGTCCAGTTTGGAAGGTTTTTTTTTTCTTTTTATAGTTTCTCCTTTTTACATCCTAAGGAATCTTTGTCTATAGTAAGGTCATGAAGATTTTCTCTGATGTTTTCTTTTAAAAGTTTTAGAGTTTTAGTTTTTACATTTATAATGATGATCCTTGAAATTAATTATGTCATCTATTGTGTGAGGTAAGGGTTGAGATTTGGGTTTTTTTTTTTCTGTATTTGTATCTACTTGTTCCAGCACCATTTGTTGACACGACTTTCTCATTCAGTCTTCTTGTCACCTTTATGGAAATATTTGATGAAACACGTGGGGATCTATGTGTACAATTTATATTCTCTACCAGTGACCTATTGTATTGTCCCAGAACTTGAGTTCAGTGTTGTATAGAAGTGGTTAGAGTGAGCATCCATGACTTGTTCCTAACCTTTGGGATGAAGTTGATAAATCTCTAGTTGGATTGATTAAGACCAAAAGAGACAAACTATCAGTATTAGGAATGATAGAGAGAACATCATTGCAGATCCTACTGACATTAAAAAGAGAATAGGGAATATTATGAGCACCTTAATGCTAATGTCATCAACAAGCTAGATGAAATGAACAAAGCATTTGAACAACACAAATTACTAGAACTGACTTAAGAAGAAATGGAAAGCCATAATCAAAAAAATTTATTACAAAGAAAACTCCAGGCCAGATGGTTTCACGGGTTAATTCTGTCAAACATTTGAGGGATCAATGATACCGATCCTTCACAAACAGAGATGGGGGAACACTTCCCATCTTATTTTATGAGGCAAGAGTTATCCTGATTTCAATACTGGACAAAGGCATTACAAGAAAAAATATTGTAAATCAATGGCCCTGATGAACATAAACATAGACACCATTAACAAAATTTTAGCAAATTAAATTTAGCAGTATGTAAATATATCATGACCCAGTGAGATTTATCTCAAGTCCTAGCTTTACGTTTTAGTCAAAAATATTGATATATTCCTTGGGAATAGGCTTAAGGCAAGTTGTAGTTTGCTCCTGTGGTACTTGTTAACTTCAGTAGGATAATACAGTTTTTCAAGGTTCTATCTATTCTTTATAAAGTTATGTCCATGGCTTCAAGAACCAAAACCACAGATGAGAAATCCTGTACTTATAACAGTTGTGCCCACCTCTATACTGTGAGCTGATTAGTATCTTCAATGTATTTCTTATCCAGCGGGGAAGAAAACACATAGCATAATTAGAAAACTGTGAAGTGGTGCCTATTCTGAAAGATGGTGTATAACCATGGTGAAAATTCTGTGATTCAGGGTCCAAATAAATCTTTTTAATGTGGAAGTTTAGTTCAGGGTAATCAGAGATAACCCGTGAAACAGATGAATTCGGATTTGGGTGTTAAAGTAGCTATTCATTTTCTCAACAATCATCAGAATATATTTTATATCATGATTACTTATGGGTGTGTTGCAAGATAAAGTTGCAAAATGGGGTTGTTTAAATTTTATATACATTAGAGGCCCTTTCAAGTCACTCTTATTCTCATGGGTATTCTGGAATGCTTTCTCGAGTGGGAGGAAAGGTGATAAAGTTACAGCCAGTGCCTGTAATAGTTCAAAACTAACATTGTGCCTTATTTATTATATTTTACCATAGAGTATTCCATCAACTACTATGTCTGCCATGGTTAAGGTGATGAAAAAATAAAAATGATTGGTACTCTTTTTTACTTTAGCTGTACTATGTTGGGAAAAGAATTAATTCACCAACATTTTAAGACATTGAGAAGCAGACTAGCTAAAAAAAGATCCTCTCCCCCGCATCATTAACTGTGCCTCCAACTGCCACCCTTGACTCTGGCCATACTGGCCATGCAGTAATTAGCAGAAGTCAAGTTCTGTCTTGAATATTTCCTCTAAGTTTGATTTTCTTGCAGTTTTATTACATACGTATATAATGTAACCTTTGTGTTATAACATTGATTTCGCTCCAGCTTTCACAAACTTTGTGAAAAATACATCAGGATGACAAGTGAAAAATTTCCCTTTCTCTTCTTGAGGATTGCCAATGGCATCAAAATTCATTATTCAAAACCTTGCCATAATATCTTAAAAAGCCCAAGTTTTAATTATATAAATGACTTACAAATTGGGAAAATGTGACATAATGGAAAAGCCATGAGTTTTATAATCAGAAAGTCTTGAATTATCATTCTCATTCCCTTAATTTAATGGTTGTGTGACCCTAGATAAGTCACTAAACCTTCCTGGACCTTCCTTTCTTCATCCATAAAATGGACATAATGTCTGTCTTACCATTCAGGTTTCATCTGAAATTCCACTCCCTGATTCTTCCATCTCAGTGAGATCTTTGGGATATTTTTGTCTGCAGTACATAGCTGCTTCACTCCCACTCATCTTCTTTTTCGTAACAGGTTCTTCAGTCTTGACCAAAGGTTGGCAGATGGCCTAAAATAAACCAGATAGTTTTTCTTCCACTACTCTTACATGGAGAAACATAGAAATTGGCAGTGGTTGTAGCAGAGTCATGCCATGGTAGGATCCCCAGGTGGACTCATGATGTCCTGTTTATGAGATTCTAAGATTGCAGTGTAGCTTGTCCTTTAAGACACCTGGATACTATATTCTTTCTTGGATTCTGTGAACTATCATAATATTCGTTTCATAAACCCACTTCAGTTTAAACTAAGTCAGAAATGGTTTCTGTGTTTTACATTCAGAAATCTTAACCAAAACTATCCCTTATCATATGCCCCCGTAATGCCCTTTGCTCCTGTCTTTATAACACATCATAGTTGTAATTGATTGTTCAACATTTATTTCCCTTACCAGATAGTAAATTCTATAAAAATCAAGGAACACTGTCTGCCTTGTTCCTCAGATTCCCAGGGCTTATCCCCAGCACAGTGCTTGCCACCTGGAAATAGTTAATGGTGGATAAATAAAGGGTTTATATAAAGCTCTCACAGTGCTTAATAAATGTGAATACTTTTCTTCCCTCCTTTTTCTACCTTCCCCCTTTCCTTTGTTCTAACACCAGAAGCACATCTCTTTGAAAATACAAATACTGTAATACCCACATGTCTTGTGCTTCAAATTGTGCACACATCCCTCCTCTACCCACCTCCCCGACCAGTGACTCTTCAAGTGTCTCTTGTAATGAAAACAGGTTCAGCACATGCCTTGAGAGTCAAAGCAAGGGTCAATGTCCCTCCTAAGGGAATATGACAGAAACACCCTACATCCAGTTAATGCCTGGATGGTTTCTGCCGAAGCCTTGCCCTCTGCTCCATCTTTCCTGTGGATATTGCTGTGCTAGTGGCCCACGTCGTGCTGCCAAGAGGTCCCAGAAGAAGGTGAGTATAACAGGCCCACACAGGGATTGAACCTGTGACCCGCTCCTTATTAGCAAGTCTACCCAGCAGACCTGACTCTAAACTGGTTGCTGAATTTCTCTCAGATCACTCCTGCTGTCTTAGCTGCAAGGTCATGAATCTGACCCAATAAAGATAGTTAACTTAAAAAAAATCTTCCTGCCATTTTTAGAATTTCTGGAGCAGAACGACCTTGGCATTGGTCAATGTTTGTAAAGGGCATTTGGTTTGTGAGAAAATGAACGCATTGCTATTCCGGGGAGTTACAAGACAATATCATGTTTCTTCTTTTTTCATTTTTGACCCTGGTTTTGCAGTATAGCTATTGGACTATAGAAACAGACTTCTAGCTTAGAATGTAGCCAAAATTAAACAGAGGGATGTAAAAATCTACAGAGAATGTAGGACTATCAACACAGGAGAAGCTAGCTGTTTTAAGAAAAAAGGAGATACTTCTAGCTAAATGCCTGTTATATGCCAGACACCCAGCTACACAGTTTTACTTAGAGTATTTTTGTCGATGTTCTTTTATAGATGTTATTTCCCCCATTTTATACATGATAAACTGAGGCTTAGAGAGGTTTAAATGATGTGTTTAGGGTCTCCCAGCATAGTGTGGAATTTGGTCACCTCCTTCTGTCTTAAGAATTCTTCCCATCCTTTCAACAGTACTGAACTTCCTCTGTTAACCTGTTACTCCTTGTCTCTATGAGAAATTCTGCTTTGAACTTGGTTTTAGCTGCCATAGACACACAATATATTTGTCTTTCACATTAGCCGGTTCTGAAAATATCAGTAATATTCAATCAAAATTTCATTTCACTTCTCTCTTCCTTCCCATGTGGCGGGTGTTTATTTTTTTTCAGGTTCCATCTTTCTTCATAGGTCTGGAAATGTTCCTTCAGTAAGTCTGGGTGAAGCTGATGAATTTGCAGTTTCCACAAGACCTTTCTGTGGAAAAGGATAGTCCTGCCCTATCCTCAAACATTCTGAAGTAGGACATCCCAAGGCACAGATGGAGAAAGACTTTGCTGAGGGGAGAGGGCTTATGCTGGTTTTCTCACTGCATTTAACTTGAAATCAGGACTTAAGGAAAGTTGATGCTTTGAAGACATAAGGATTTGGTTTAAGTACTGGCTCTCTCATGGTTGAGATGTATAAACTTAGACAATGTATTTAATCTCTCAAAGTGTGCATTTCCTCATCTATAAAATGACCAGACTAATAGCACCTCCTTCATAAGGCTGTAGTAAGGTTAAAATGAGATACTCTGCCTGGCATACAGCAAACATTCAATACAATGTTTCTGAAAATTTCTTCCAAATATTGTACTTCCTTTACGATATAGGATAATTCCAGAATACATTCAGTAAGAAAATATGGATTAAAAATTAGAAAAAAAGTTGGGAAAATGCAGGTATAAGTTATGCTTGGAAATTAGAAATTCAGTCATTCCAAAAAATATCTGTTACACGTTTTGTTTTTCTGCTTTGCTTTGGTTACTCTGCTATGTATACACATATTTTGTGGACATATCTCAACCTTAAAGCTGATACGCAGGTGGGCAAAACTCTCTACTTATTTGTTTTGTTGGAGACAAAATATTGGATTGAGAAAATTATGACTCTGACCTAAAATGGACACATTTAGGGATGTTTGTTCTAAGTTTCCAAAGCTTTAAAATATGAGTACACTACTACTAAATGACAGCATTTCTTATTTCAACCAAGCAGAAAAATAATGTAGCCCATGTAGATTTGCCCAAATTGGAATTCCAGGAAGTTACCCTGGATATTCTCCCTCCTCACTTCTTTGCATGACTTCAACTCTCTGACTGAAAGGAAGCCAATTTATTTTGTGAGGATTTTAACAATATATTAATTATGATAAGATTGAAATCTAATGACTAGTTACTGGAGACAGAGACATTGGACTATTTATATATACTCTCTGCCCTTTCAGTCTGACCTACTTTGACAGTTTTATTAAACCAATTGACTTTTGAAGTTTGTTTATGAAATGGCTGGGGAAGACTGACTATTTGGGGTGTTTGGCATTTGTACAACACGCCATTTAATCAGTTCCATCAGAGTATTTCTGAAGTCCAGGAAGATGTCATTCTCTAACGTGTTAAGTAAATCACAGTTGAGTCCATGTGTGTGTTTCGGAACTTGTGTATACAGTGCACACACAGAATTCTCCCATCATAAAACAAAAAGAGCTCTCTTTGTGTGTAACTTGCTTGTTGTCAGTCTACAGTTCTAACTTCATGTGACTTGAATGGGATTGATTCATGTACTGAATTGTTCCATTACTTTTTCATCCAATGTTCATTCATTAATTTTTTCAACAATTATTTACTGAGCACCTACTCTGCCTCAGGTGCTGTAAAAGCCCCTGGGGATAAGCAGCAAAAAAAAACAGTCTAATTTTTCTAGACGGACAAGCAAATAATCAACTTGAAGGCAGGGTCCATACCTGGTTCATTATTTTGCTGCTAGACAGACCTTGACTCCAATAGTTGCTTAAACGCTATGTGTTGATTTGCTGATGTATTTCTTCCTGTTTATGGGTTATAAGTGGATGAACATTGATCAGTGGTCAGGATCATTGTAGCCCCATCTATGTATCTGTTGTTGGTTAGTCTATTTTTCAAGGTTGCAAATCTTAAAAGGCAGTGGAATCTGGCTTTCTTGGCTCTATAACTTTGCAGGGAAGTTACCAGAGAGGAACTTAGTTGAATAGACCCACTAACATCATACTGCTTATTGTCAATATGAAGGCTCATTGGCTTTAGACCCATCCACTACCAAAGGAAACAAAGAAATGAGAGGTTCCAGGTATGGACAAATGTAACTCCTTATCAGTGGATGGTTTGGCCTCTGTTAATATGAAAGCTTGGTAGTAGAAATGTGGATGGAATCTGATCCTTTACTTCCCAAGATAAAAGGTAAGAACCTCAAACCTGCTTGAGAAAAGAAGCTGCTCTTACTGACTACACCTAGGCTTTGATAATCTTGCTTCCCTACTATTGACGTCAGATACTTGTCCTACTAGTCTTGTGTTATATCTTCAAGGGTTTTAAAATTTGCTCTATTTCTGTCTGTACATGGATTTATAATTGATTTATTTTTATTTAATTCATATCTAACTAGTAGGGGGTTTGTCTTAACCTTCTAATTCAGGAATAATAGTGGGGTAGATTGGAGCAGTTCAGTTTTTTACATCAACTCTTATTTATAAGTACCCAGTGAGAGGAAGTATATTACAAAGGATAAGAGCTGTCTGTTGCTAAGGATAAATTTTCTGGGTTTGCATCTCATCTTTGCCACTTGTCATCTAGTTGACACTGGACAGGTGGTTAATGTGTTTGTGCCTCAATACTTAGTTCATTGGGTTGTTCTGAGGATTTCATGAGTCAGTACATAGAAAACATTTAGAAGGGCTCACGAGGAGCTTAGTGTGTATTAGTCACTATTGTTATTAATAGTACTGCTGTTACTGTGTCACTAGATATTTAGGGGATTTTTTTTTTTTTTTTTTTTTTGCGGTATGCTGCCCCTCACTGTTGTGGCCTCTCGCATTGTGGAGCACAGGCTCCGGACGCGCAGGCTTAGCGGCCATGGCTCACGGGCCCAGCCACTTCACTGCACCACCAGGGAAGCCCAGGGGATGGGGTTTTAATGGTATTACTTCCAAGAATAAAGGTACAGTCAGATCCTGCCCTCCATTTACCTTGTCCCTCAGCAAAATTTCAACTAAGACAAGTATATGCATAGAACCAAAGAAGGTTAAAGAATATTGAGTTAGTGCTCAATAGTGCCCAAAGCAAGGCTCTCTGGATGAACCTATTTGCAGGGCAGGAATAGAGACACAGATGTAGAAAATGGACCTGTGGACACAGAGGGGGAAGGAGGGGGTAGGATGAATTGGGAGATTAGGATTGATGTAGATACACTACCATGTGTAAAATTGATAGCTAGTGGGAAGCTGCTGCATAGCACAGGAGTTCAGCTCAGTGCTCTGTGATGACTAGATGGGTGGGATGCGGGGTGGGAGAGAGGTCCAAGAGGGAGGGGATATATGTATACATATAGCTGATTTACTTCATTGTACAAAAGAAACTAACACAACATTGTAAAGCAACTCGTCTCCAATTAAAAAAAAAAATGAACTCTTCATCTCTTCATCTCCAAGAAGGGGAAAAAGGAGGATAATAATTGAGAGGAACACATATTTTAATATGGCTTCAAGAGAGAACAAGAGTGAGAGACAGAGACATGCTGGTTACAAGAGAAACCCTGGGTCTGCTTATCAAAAAAAATGGTAGAGTGACAGACTTAATCAAAAGTGCTGCATTGGGCTTCCCTGGTGGCGCAGTGGTTGAGAGTCTGCCTGCTGATGCAGGGGACGCGGGTTCGTGCCCCGGTCCGGGAGGATCCCACATGCCGCGGAGCGGCTGGGCCCGTGAGCCATGGCCGCTGAGCCTGCGCGTCCGGAGCCTGTGCTCCGCAACGGGAGAGGCCACAACAGTGAGAGGTCCGCGTACCACAAAAAAAAAAAAAAAAAAAGTGCTGTATAGTAAAAAAATGATCCAATACAGATTTTAACCAATAATATTATCAAGTTCTTTTAATCTACATAATTTTACAAAGAGGATAGACAGAGGTAGAAGTGTGGGGAAAGGCTGCAAAAATATTCCTTTACCTACGCTATATTCAGAACTTCTTGCAAAATTTTGTCCAGATGCTATGGTCTAAGAATTTGCAGTCTAATATGGATGATAATGAAATGAACCACATAGTTCAGTGTTATAATGGGTTGAGTAAGACATTTTCCATAAGGAAGAATCAAGCGAAATTGCATAGGCAGTCTGGGCAGAGTTTCAGCTTGGGCAATTTAAGGTTTCCTGGAAGAGGTGACATTTAACAAAAGTCAGAATTTACTATGCACTGGTTTTGTGTAAGCAATGTGTTCAGTGCTATACATACATTATCTCGTTTTATTCTCACAAGTACCTTATGAGGAGAAACTACATTGCCCCATTTTACAAATGACAAAGAGGCTTAGAGAGATTAAATAATTTCTAAGGTTTATAAGTAGTAACCGCCTGAATATGGTTCAAAGCCAGGTTCCCTGAGGATGAATACCTAAACTCTCCGTTCTACTGCCTTCTTCCACTTTGCCCTGCTGTCTCCTACCAGGAGATAGGAAGGGTCCAATGGAAGGCATAAAGGAATATGTTAAGAAAACAGTAGTTATTTCAATTTGTTTCATAGACTTCATTTAGGGAACACTTTGCACAAGTCCTGAGGCTGGCGATGGAGACAGAGTTACAAGGCACAGTGGCTTCTACTAAGGAGCTGGGAGACAAGGCAATGAATAAATAGCGCCAGACGAATAGTACAAAGAGTAAGCAGTGAATATTTAATTGATGACTATTTATTAAGCACCTACCATATGCTAAATTGATGGGATTGTAAAGATGAATATAATTCCTACTTTTAAAATGTTTTTATAACTTATTAGGTAAGATAATAAATGTACATAAACAACTATGCTAGAAGGCAGGATACGGTAGGCCCTAGCAGAGAGGATTAGAGAAAATGGGGCCAAGAGAGAACATAAGAACATAGAAAAGCAGGACTGTCATCCCTGTACATGGAGCACATTATATGCTAGTGCTCTACTTTGGAGTTTACCTCATTGATTTTCACCACAACCCATACAAGTATAGAAATTTACCCTGATTTTATGCATTAGGACACTAGGGCACATACAGGCTAAGTGTTCCACCTAGAAACAAAACAAAGACAGTAAGGAGCAGGTCTGTCTGCTCCTTTGAAGGTAGCATTTGACGGTTGATGTGGTAAGAAAGAAAAATAAATGTAGAACAGTATGGTAGACAGACTCCAAGGCAGTCCCCAGATATTCTCATATTCTCTACTGTGGTCGCTTACACAACTTTTCCTTGGAGCCCTGGACTGCCAAGTGAGCAGTCTACTCTGAGAGCCTGACTACTCTGAGGCCACTATGCTGGGAACACATGGAGAGGCCACATGGAGAGACCATGAGAATAGTTGAAGAGAGAGGCATGCCCAGTGACTTCCCATCTATTCCTGTCCCTAAAAGGTCTACTCATCTCAGTTGAAGCTCTAGATGTTATGGACCAACGACCAGTCCAGCCCAATAATTCCTAACCACATTGAAAATTCTGGAGCAAAATAAATGATTGTTTTTATTAAGGCACTAAGTTTTTGGAGCGATTTGTTGACACAGCAATAACAAATAACGAGGACAGGGAAGCCATGCATGTTACTTATCTATTGCTGTGTAACACATTACCCCCAAAGTTAGAAGGTAAAACACACGTACTTTTATTATCTCTGCTTCTGTGTGTCAGGAGTCTAGTCATGGCTTGTCTGGGTCCTCTACTTCAAGGTCTGTCACTAAGCTTCAATGAAGGTATTGGCTGAGACCTTAGTCATCTCAGGGGTCAGTTGGGAAGAATCTGCTTCCTAGATCACTCATGAAGTTGATGGCAGAATTCACTTCCTCACAGAGTGTTGGACTAAGGCATCCATGGCTCACAGGCTTTTAGCTAGAGGACTCTCAGTGCTTTACCACACGGACCTCTCCATATAGCATCTCAACTCAAAGCAAAAGAGAGCACCAGAAAAAGAACACTACAGAAGTCACAATCTTTTGGAATCTAATCATAGAAGTGACATCTCATCCCATTTACTGCATTCTATTCATGGGAAGCATGTCACAAGATCCAGTCCTCATGCAAGAATAGGGGATTACTCAAAGATGTGAATACTAGGAGACAGGGAGCATTGAAGACCATTTTCAGAGTCTACTTACCACAGTATGATAAATCCAAATACTTGTTAGAAGCAGTTCATCCTTTCACCTTCTAGAAAAATAAACAGAAGGGTTTTTTTTTGTTTTTTTGTTTTTTGAGAAATAGTGTTAGCCCCAGGTTTCAATCATGATTCCAAACTGTAGTGGATGTTGGGCATAGGAAGGAAAATTATTTTAGCTTCTCTGAGTCTGTTTGCTCATCTTTAAATGCCAATAATAGTTTTTTCTTCACAGAATTGTATGAATATTAAATGACTGAATGTAAGTGCAAATATCTCTTAGAGCATCTGGAATATGTGAGGTTCTTTAAAAAAAAATTTGTTAGACCTGATGATGAGACTGTGTGTTAGATTTATTTGAAGAAGAAATCTAAAAGTGGACATTTAAAAGTATAGACATGGCCTAGAATCCATGTAGTCTGCATGTATGTTCAGGTACCTGCTAGCATGGTAATCAGAAAATTTTTTTTTTGAATGTAGAGACAAGAAAGAAATCAGTTCTAGTTTTTCAGTTTTCAAGAGTCCTCTCCATTCTATTGTGTGTCTTGTGGAAAGTAAGTTACTAAAAGATGCTATATGGTGATTTCTTTGTCTCAGAATTTAACACTACAGGTTGTTAATGGTGCCTTAGAGGAAGTACTGAGCCCATTCAAAGGAGAATGAAGTGGAAGTAACTATGAGTTCTTCTAACATTTGAGCAGCCAATGATCTTCCATAGCATGAACGTTAGAGTCTAGATAGAAGATTTTTCTCTGTTGAATTCTAGAGTGAACCAGAAATCAAACCAACAGTGCAGGGCTCTATGTCCCTTATGTTGTCCTCTTAGCTTGAGTTAAACCATGGATGCATGGAATAAGGGAGTCTCCTAGGGTCTTTTATCCATGCTGGTGAACCAGGAGAGCAAGTGAAGGTTGCCAAAGAGGCCAGAGGTACTGCCTTCAGCCAGTTAAGCAAACTACAGATACTTGAACATCAACCATGTGTTAGAAATCTGGGACACAAAGGTTTTACATAGCAAAGAAAAAAAAAAAAGATCATCAGCAATAACAAAAACTGTAATAGAAAGTAGTATGGGCTGTAGTAGAGAAAGAGTCTGAATGAAGTGATGTGAAAACATACATGGGAAACAGTTAATTCCACCTGAGAAAATTCAGAAAAAAAGGAGCCACATTTGACATGACAGTTGAATGGAAATTTGCTGAGTCTGGACTGAATACATCAACCTGTTCCAGATCACACCTGCACTGAAGATATATTATCCATCCTTACCTCCAGTCCTGTACCTATAACTATTCAGTGATTTGCATGGGAGTCTGGAGCCTCCTGGCAATGAATATATGAACTTCAGTCCATTCATACTTGGGGGTAAGAGACATATGAAAACGTCTGGAGGCCTATGGGGACGGTGAAAGGAGGACACAAATACAGAAGTCTCAGTAGAGGATTCATCCAACTCGAGAAAGGAAGGATTTAGCTCAGTGAGCCAGACTCCACAGTAGAGCCAGAGGGTCGTATGGGAAAAGTGTCTCTAGGAAAAGTGCATTGCTTTTGTACATGAAACCAGCCAGAATCAACCATCTGAGTAGAGTCTATGCTTCTTAGGAAAAGGAAGTAGTATATCTATAAATATTAAAATACTTTTAACACCTAGATGATCCAGCCAGCTGGCTGTGGAACCCTATAAATGAGCAGAACAGTGAGATCCAGGGAAAAAGGAAGAGAGTGTGCTGAAGTAGATAGAAAAGTGAGCACCAGAGGTGTCAGAATTCGAGATGACAGTGGTGCCAATACCAGCCAAAGGGAATGTTAGTGTCCTGGAAATAGGTAATTGCATGAGTAAGGTCCATCATAATGTGAGATTTCATTCCAGAAGAAGACACACAGCAATGCTACAGGAAAAGACACAAGAAGGAGCCTGGACTGAGCACTGGAGATAGGGTGACCAACTATAAAAGTTTGCCCAGGGACTGAGAAATGTTTTAGAAAGGGGGACTTTCCATGCTAAAATGTGAAAGTCCTCAGCAAACTGGGACAAAGTGGTCACATAAACCAGAAGGATTTGTAAATATAGTGCAATACCAATGGGAACCTTCTAAGATTTAAAGGAGGAATATGACCTCAAATAATTGAGGGACAGGGTTGTTGCTGAGAGCCAGTATTTTGCAGATGGAAGATATCAAGCCAATGAAGGCCAGGGACACATGAAGTGTGACCTCATTTCTATACTGACTTATGAAATCTGGGATAATTCAATCCATCTTCAACTTCCCTCTTCTCAAATCTAAAGAGTTGGTCCACTGACTGGGCTGAGCGTGTAGTCAAAACATATGAACACAATTTTTACCTAAGACTATGATAAATGCTGGTTCAAATGCCAGGCCCCGCCTGGATTAGTAAGGAAAAATAGAGGCCCAGATGTTATGGTAGGTGAGGATGAGGTCTAACCTGAAGCTTCCAAAGCCGTGGGTTCATGATGGGGGTCATGAACTTTGAGATAGGGCACTGATCTAGGGAAACAAGATGAATAGCAAGCAGGCAGAGACCAATTGTCATGGAAGGAGGGGTCAGTCATGGGAAGACTGTTGATAAATTACAAGAAATGAACCAGTTTTTACTTAAGTCTCTTTTAACAGACCGGCTGTGGAAGGTAAATGAATAGGCTGCCCTGTCTTAAAGAGCCAGAGGTAGGGGTACAATATGAGTCTACTTTGGGGGAAAATCTGCAAGTATTAGCACAATGTCTGGGCACAGATTAGGTCTTTAGTAAATGCTGGCTTTCTGTCTTCATTCTTCCAGAATATGAAGGAGAGCATAGCATTTTCCTGAATTAGAGACCTTGTACCTAGCTGATCTGATTCTAGTCCATTCTTCATGCTCTTCCAGAACTATCATCTTCCAAAAATAATAGATGACCTTTTAAAAATCACTAGGCATTAATTGTCGTTTAAAAAATAAGATTCAAAATTCATAGCATCCAAGGCCCTTTTAAACCTGACTCCGATGTTCTCCAGGACTGACTCCACCACTCCTTATATGAACTGCTAGTTACAGACACACCAACTCTCCTTCTTGCCTTGAAAATACCCTATTTTCAAGAAAGGAAAAACAAGAATGAAACAAGAAAGAACATGAAAGAATAAACTTAACAAATAACTTGGAAGATTTACATGAGAACAATGAAAATACTACCAGGGGACACAAAATACAAAGCAAATGAAATGAAATACTGTATTCTTGGAAGGACTCACATAATAATGCTAACAACTCATTAATTCATTCATTCCATAAATTGAATATGATATTAATACAAATTTCATCCATTACTTTCTTGCTGGATAAATTTCATATGAAAAAATAAACAACAATGTCCATGACATTGTTTGATTGATTGAGGGAAGGGATGGTCCTAACAGACATTAAAACATATTGGAAAGCTAGAATAATTAAAACAGTGTAGTCCTGTTACACATATAGACCAGAAATTCCAGAAATAGTACCAAATAGATATGAGCTTTTAAGTATGTGGTAAATGTGACATTGCATCTTGGTGAGGAACTGATGGCTTATTCAATAAATGTTGGACTAGTCACCTATAAAATAATAGAATTGGATTCATAGTTTACTCCTAAATGAACTCCAGATTTAAACATGAAATATAAACTGCTAAAAATATTAATCAAATAAATGGAGAATAATTAAAAAAATATTTTTCTTAGTATTACACAAAGTCCAGAAGTGAATTGGAAAAAAGATAGATAAATTCCACTAAAATGTTTTTGAAATATTTATTAGAAAAGCACAATAAAGGCAAACGTGAAACTCTGGGAAGCATTTGCTAATCATATCACAGAGAAATGACTGTGAGATCTATAAATCTGTAAGAAATAGTCTAAAGGTTCAATAAATAAATGAGCAAAGGAAATGAACAAACAGTTCACAGAAAAAGAAATACGAATGTCTCTTAAACATATAAAAACCTGTTCAACCTCACACATCAAAAAAAGAATGTAAACTAAAACTCTCCTAGTCTTCATATTTACCTCTCAGATTGGAAAAGGTCAAAGAGTTTGATTACACACTGTGGGTTTGCCAGAATGTAGGAAAACAAACCTCATAATTCACTAGCAGAAGTGTAACTAGGTCTAACTTACATGAAGAAAAAAAAATTGGCAATCTCTAATAATTTCATTGCTTCATACATACTTCTAAATTTACTAAAAAGAAGACTTGCAAATGTCCAGTCGAAGGGGCTTCCCTGGCAGCGCAGTGGTTAAGAATCTGCCTGACAATGCAGGGGACACAGGTTCAAGCCCTGGTCCGGGAAAGTCCCACGTGCTGTGGAGCAACTAAGCCCATGTGCCATAGCTACTGAGCCCACGCGCCACAAGTACTGAAGCCCGCACGCCTATAGACCGTGCTCCGCAACAAGAAGCCACCTCAATGAGAAGCCCCTGCTCGCCGCAACTAGAGAAAGTCAGCACGCAGCAACAAAGACCCAACGCAGCCGAAAGTAAATAAATAAAAAATAAATAAATTTTTTAAAAAAGAAAAAAAAGTCCAGTTGAATCTATGCAGGATCCTATTGCAGCTCTTTTATGTCTTTAATTTATTTTTGTTGGAAATTTAACGTAAAGAATCCAGTTATTTCAGAAATGGTAGAAATATGATTCACGCATGAAATCTCTTTGTAACAACTACACCACCTCCCCAAAGGGCTTGTTCTGTGCATTTTAACCGTTAAAATTCTCTTCAAGTTGATCTCCAGATTTCTGGCCTTTATTCTGCCCTCTGAAGTTGTCACAGATTTCTAATTCTACCAATTCAAAATGGTATACTGCTAGATTTCAGGTTATCAATCACCTGATTTAATAAATAGACTTTTTTTCTTTTTTTTTTTTTTCAGTCTTCACTCCAAACAAACATAGCTAAAGTGAGTTTTTCTTTTGGGAAGGTGGGTGCAATCACAGCTCTCATCAGTCTTGATTAAGCACAGATCGTTATTCCACATGCCCTTCCTTGCTAGAGTCTGCACAAAGCTTGTTTCCTTTTCGAAGCTCCTTTATGCATGGCACATAAAGAAAGCTCTAAGAAGTGGAGACTCACGTTTCACCTGAGGATGGATGAGCAACTCACCTAGGGCAGTGCCTTAATCAGAAATTTTGCTATTTAGCAAGGGAAATGTCAGCTCTGCAGCTACCCCAGGAAGAAGCATATAATGAGCAAGTAGAAGGATCTCCTTTTGGTGATGGTTACACAAGTGTCTTTGATGATGAGAACAAAGAGATGCAAATGAAAACTAGGGACAGCCTTCTGTCTATAGATGTTTCTGGCATCTGGGATCTTTTTCCTCAGCTTCAGTATCAAAGAAATACATCGAACAAGAGCCCCACAACCAGGTCCCTCAGGGGCACCTGGTTACCTGTTGAAGTGACCAGACAGATGCTCAGAGAAAGATGGAAAATGTGAGAAGTTGATTTTACTGGACCTCCATGGAGATGGGGGGAAACGTGGTCATATACGGAAGGCTGGCGATTCATTCTCTCCACATGACACAGTTGAATAACTGAAAATGCTAATCAAGAATGTCCTTGGAAAGGAAGATCTATTAGCAAGTGGTGATGTCTTCCTGAACTCATTTCTACTCCTAGGGGGAATTGTTTAAATAGGTCTTCATCATACGAACAGCTGTCCAGTCTGGCTATAGTAGCATTGAAAGTAGCAGTGAAACAGGACACTTTTTTCCTTGGAATCGTGGATTTTAAGTCTCAGTCCTGGGCCTCAGTAAGTGTTCAGTTCAGGCAAAAAAAAAAAAAGACATTCACGATTATTGCAATAGAAGAAAAAGATTGAAATCAACTCTACGGAAACAAAAGGCAAGAGAGGTTGTAGGCACTGGGGTGAGCTCTTGGAAGGTAAAGAAACTTTTTAGTGGGGAGATTAGTCAACGTAATGAGGCCTCTGAGTTTGCTACTTGGTACTTATCAAAGTTAGGCTCCTACCCTCCCCCAGAGACTGGAAAACCAGAGCACTATCTTTCTTGATGATTACGTTTCAAAGGGGTGGCTCCCAGGTCCTTGAGACTCAAGACACTTCTGGGTTGTAAAACTGGAAAGAGGCTGGGAGAAGATTTATATCTCAAAGGGGCAGAGAAAGATTTACAATTGCAAGTTTTCTGAAATAAATGCTCTAAGCAAGTGGAGGTCAGGGACCTATGTCAGGAAGAAAAGCATCTAAAATTTAGTCAAGCCGAGGAGAAACTTGAGGCCATCTTGTTCACTGTAAGGCATAGGGAACTCTATTTTCAAATTCCTGATAGGACTAGAGAGGAAAACAATTCTAATTTTGAGGAACTCAAAAAAAGTCAATCTTCCTAACCAAGTATGGAAGATCCTGTTTAGCTCAAAGCTGGACTGTGAACATTGTCTAGAACAATAAAGATTCTGAGAATGAGGCCTCCCACCTCTTGGCAGACAACAACTTCTCACCAGGTTCCCCATCCCTGACTCTGGCACCTTACCTAAAACAACTCCATGTAAAGACAGTTACGCCTTAGAGACTGGCCTGAAAAGAAAGAGAAGGAAAGGGAAGAAACAATTGGTGGGCATCTAAAGTTAGGTGCCTATGCATACTGTCTCATTTAGTTCTGTAGCAATCTTAAGAAGTATTCATTACTAACCCAGGCAACAGATGAGGATGTTGAGGTTTGGGAGGGTAAGTATTTTGCTCATGGCTACACAGCTAATACATGCCAGAGCCAGATATTAGCCCAATTCTTTCTGGCACTTAAGATATGTCTGTTTTTTGAGCAGGTGTGTGCGTGTGTGTCCTGCGAAGTGTGGGGCAAAAGGCAGGTAACAGTCCTGTGTTCTGCCTTAAGCATAGTGATCATAGTATGAGAAGGGAAGTAGGGGCCAATCCAATGTCGGTCTAGTCCCTGCTTTACAGCCAGAATGATCCTTTTACAATGCAAGGCACAGTAGGTTTCTCCCCTAATTAAAACAAGGTGGCTTTCCACCTTGTTCAGAATGAGACCCAAATTCTAACCTGAGCCTACAAGGCGTTGAACATTCCATGCTCTTGTCTCTAACTACCCTCCGCCTTGCTTCCTGTGCTTCAGTGTGTGAAACCAACACATATTTCCTTGGTAACACTAAACATGCTCCTGCTTCAAGCCCTTTGTATCAATACTTGCTATTCCCTCTGTCTGGAACACACCCCAAGATAGCAACATGGCTTACTCCCTAAGCATTTTATAATGTGTAAAGGCTATTGTATTTCTTTTTTCTGTGAGGTGTCTATATATTGTATTTATTTAAACTGTTTTTTTTTTCTTCTTTTTTGTTTTTAGGAGCTCTTTATGTATAAGGATGTCAGCTCCTCCCTTTTTTATATAATATATAAATTTTCTGTATTATTCTATAAGTTAAAAAATATGTCATTGAGTATATTACTCTTTTTTATAATTATTTCTAGATCAAATCTCAGTTAAGATCTCCTTACTTATAAATTGTAAAGGAATACAGAGTTATCTCTTCTATTACAGTATAGTTTTATTTTTATAGTTAGATTTCTTTCTTTACCTTGTTTGTGGTATAAAATATCAGGGACAAATCTAGATTTATCTTTCTCAAATGACTAATTGTCTTAATACAATTTCTTAAAAATTTCTTTTTCCCCCTTAATTTGAGATGCCACCTTTATAATATCAAATTGCCACATGTACTTTGGTTTGTTTCCGATTTTCTGTTGTATTTCGTTGGTATCTCTTTTTGATCAAATAACTGATGCAGATTGAAGGTACTTGACCGCATCTGCTGAACAGTGAAGAAGTCAGCAGCATCTGTTCCGAACTGGCCTGGGATTCCCTTGAGGACTGAGCCTCAATGCACATTTTACGTCAATATTATACTGGATATTTGTTAAAACTTTGGATTCCCGGGCTCTGATTCCTAAGAAAGTCAGAACCCTTAGGGGCAGGGCCCAGGGGGCCACATTTAAAAATAAGTTTACCAATCATTTTCAGGTAAAGTTTGGAGATGGAAAGAAGGCAAATTCAAACATTTTTCTAATGGGTATCTATTTTATCCTTTGTCTACCTAAATGCACAGAAAAGCATTTTGTTTCACCATATAAGCTGCAAAACCAGGAAGGAACTCTTATAGCTCAAAATGCAACACGTTTTGACTACCACCCAAATCAATAGGTATGATTTCCTTTGACATCCGTTAATGACGTACTAATAGGAGAGATAGAGGTAGGCCAGGCAGGAGAGTTAGCCAAGTGGGCAGAGCCAGGAGGATTAAGTGCTTAATTGAATTTCTGTCTCAGTTCTGGCCAAAGTATTTTTATCAGCATCAACACATGAAGAGAGCCTAATCTGTACATCCAGAAGACCAGTGCCAGATGGGTAGCGGTCATGGTGCTAACATGTTCACCAACCATATTTAGAATCAACAAATTAAGATAAGTTACTTTGCTTGTAAAATCATAACAAAGGTGAAGACAGAACCAATCACAGGAAGCCAGTTCCTCACAAAAGGGTTTATGAGTCCAGTACGTCCATAGTTCAATGTCACTTACTCCTGCTGCAGGATACATAAAGTCTCTCTGCTTATCTAATGCTTGAAGTCTGGCTGAAGCTTCTGGACATTGCTCTAGCTAGAGGCCCAATACAGGAATCGATCTGCAGTGGCTGTCTAATCGCTGGGAGGTGGAGAGAGATGATCCTTCCTACGTGATGCTTAATGAACCAATTTAGAGACACACCTAGACTAGACGTCAAGGTTCTGTAGCCTTTTCTCATACCCTGGAAGAATGTGTAAATGGTTTATTTATAATAGGAAAACTTAGTTTGCATGAATTGAATAATTTTATATTCAATCTTTCAATGGTGAATAATTCTATAATAATTACAAGCAATTTGGGGTTACAATTATATAGAAACTAGTAGACTAAATGGAAAGCAAAAGAGGGTAGTTTTCAAGAGTTACAGAAATTAGATAGAGTCATAGGGCAAATTCTCTCTTGTCCTCCCTTTAAGAAGCAGCTAGCATTTCTTAGAGGGTATAATGCCAGATAAGACTCCTGCCACTAAGAAAGAATAACCTCTCATCCCCAACCTTCTTCATAGAAATGGACGTGGTGATACTTACAGTGGACTGTAGTCAGAGTAGTCAGACTTGAAGAAAGTCTAGAAGACTTCCAAGTATAGGTCAATAACATGGCACTAAAGTGGGCTAAAGGTCCAAAACTTCTGTGTGAGGAGAGGAGGACCCAGAGGGACTCAGAAGAGATAAAACTGAGGACTGAAAAGAGGAGATTTATCCTCAGGGTCTCAGTACCATGATTGCCAAGGGTCAGTGGAATGACAGAGGGTGTGAGACCAGCAGAAGTCAAAGCAGTTGTGGAAATAAGCTGGTGGTGGTTTTCTATGATATATTGGGGAGAAATAAGGACAAGAACTTAGACACAGATATGTAAGGGATGCGACTATTTAGTAAGAGGTACAACACAGGTACTGATCAAAGAGAACAGACTCCAGCACTAGGGCCAGTTGGACCTTGGAAGCACAAATGTTCTTGGCTGCTGGATTGTGGGGATCTGTAGGGGATGTCAGGGGCAGGGTTGTAGGGGTAGAAGGACACTTAAAGGCTCAGGGCAGTAGCTAGCTCTTTACCAAATGTACAGCAGTATTTCAGTAATTATTTTGGTCATTGATATAGCTCTATTGATACATACAGACAGACTATCAGAGTATCAGAAGATATGCATGCCATTTTGTGCTGGTGTTTGCTGTGTATATGAGTATACAAGGCTGCAAGGAGGCTGAGGTATTGTTTACATCTGTGTGTTTCAGAAGATGTTGGCTAGAGGTGGGATAGATGAGCCATTTGATTTAAAAAATTCCAGGTTAAAATTTAATTTTATTCTCCAAGAGCGACAGTTCATACAGTTCTAAAATGTGTGAAATACCAGATAACAAGAATTGACAGAAAAGAAGTTCTAAAACAAATTTAGACACATCACTTGAGTTTGTGCAACACTCCATTTTTCAATGACACTTAATATATTCAAAATCAACTTAGAAACTCAAATCAACTTCCATGGAGTCTCAGTTGTCAATCACAAGTAGCATATGGGTATTTACATTTGTCCTTTACTACAATTTCTAGCCTATCTTTATATTGTGCTGTTTATTTCCACAGTTTGTCTCCCTTGATCTTCTTGAAAACACTGTGAACTATTTTAAAAATAAGAAAATAAAGGAACCTTATTGAAACTTTCTTACTCTGTCCCATTTTATCATTGGAATAATGCACTGAGGTGGACATTTTACAGGTGAGAATATTGAAGGATTTGAAGATGTTTTATAAATAAAGGGAAGAATGGGGTTGGCAACCTGCTTGTCTGATTCTTTTTCTGTTATTCTCTGCCAGAAGCTAGACTATTTCAGTGTTTTGTGACCCATGAAACCTAGCTAGTTAAAGTGAACTGGACCTAGAACTGTTCAGGTGCTCCAAAATCTAGAGCATTTACTGTAAAGAGGAAACTTCTAGAAACTTCTCCATCTTCAGGGAAGCTTCTGAGCATTTTAGTGTTACTCTTCATTACTCATTGTAAATGTCCATTCTATCATCCCCAGGTACTACGCTTAATAGATCATCTGTTAGTCTATAAACTGAGGAGGAACATAGCTGTAAAGAATGTATTTGTACAGGTGCCTATAAATTCCTCACAGAGGTGAGTCCTTATGACTGGAGTGCTTCTAAGGAGGGACAGGGAGAAATGCTTCTAGTGAGAGAGACATTGAAAACATAACCAAGGTGACAATCAGTATTGGTGGGTGTACCAGTGAGCATTCCTTGTTGCCTTACCATGAAATATTCCTGCTGAATAATGAAAAAAATGATCAAGCTTATGTAGTGTTAAATTGCAAAGGACATATGACATGATACAGACTTATATGAATTAATGTAAAACAGGCCTGGCTCTCTATATAGCTGATTATGTTACCTGGAGCACTGAGGTTGTACATTTTGCACGATTTAATTCATTCACTATATGTTACATTCTGGAGAGCTATGACAGAAATACTGACTAGTCACCAATATTTAATAGCTGGCAATCAGTAGTTTTCTTTGGCATGGAGGTAGGGGATGGGATCTATTTGAGCAAATTCGTCCTCCTCAGCAAGCTTTTACCTTATGTCTGAACCTTAGTTTCTCTCTCTGTTCTTATACTTTCCAAAGTGAAACTGACATAAAAGCGACACGAAGCCCTAGCCCCCTTCCTCTGCCCAAGCCCTGTGGATCCCTTTGAATTTCCTTACTGCTGCCTCATTTCACAAAAGGTTTAAAAGATGTTCTAGGGAAACAACCTTCCTGCCACATCTTGTTGCCCTGCTCTCGTTTTGTGGCTACACTTTTCAAAAATCATCACCTCCTGTGGAAACAAATTCATCATAAACCTCTTGCAATATACCTCCAGTCCATGACACTTTGGGGCTGACATTTATTCATAGATTGACTATAAATAGGCAGCGATTTACACTCAATTAGATGTGGAGGGAAATCTGGGGTTGCAGGAAAGTTTCCACTCACTCAGTACGCAGGGTCTGTGTGATGGCTGGCCAACTGATGTTGCTGCCATTTGTTAAGATTCCCCCTTATTTGCTTTCTATTCAGACACTCCTAATTTGTGCAGAGTCTAGGGGATAACTTAAGACATGGTAATTAATTGGAGCATAACATTTTTGAGAAAAAAAGACAAAATTATTTACTTCTTTCCTTAAAAATGTCTGAAAAAATGAGACCATATTCTCATCTTTTAACTTCCCCTAAATTGCAATATTCTGATTAAATTAAAATCACCAAGGATATGTCTTCCCTAAGAAAATGAAATCCAAATATTAAGCTGCATGCTTTGGTCACCCCTAAGAATCAAAAATTAATTTCAACCTGGGCTGGGTAAAATGAGCTTGTGGCTTTGCAGAATGGGAGAAAAGGCATGTAATAGTCAATGGGGGACTTTGATTATATAGCATCTAATCACTTCTGTTCAAAAAATCTCATTTAAAATGAGAATGTTGAATCCCTAAGCTTCCACAAGACCTAATAGTGATTAGCTCACATGAATCTAAATTGCTGCTAAGTATTGATTATTATGAGGAGAAATCTAAGGAGAGTTTGATTAAATTAAGGCAATGAATGGTGTTATTCAGCCCAAACAGGGGACATTTACTTAATCCAGTAGTTTCAAATAGAATCACATTTCTATATACACATATAGATCATGTGCATTTTTAGTTTATGAAGCATTAAAATGGCAAGAGAATTACTCAAATGGCCCTGAACCTAGTTTTATCATGCCAAAGACATTTTGAGATCTTGCAGAACAGTATTTCAAATTTTAATGTCTATCTAATCACCTGGGGATCTTGTTAAACTGAAGATTCGTATTCAGTAGGTCTGAGGTGAGGCATGAGATTCTCATTTCTAGAAACTTGCCTGGTGATGCAGATGATGCTGTTTCTTGGACCAACCATACTTTGAGTAGTGAAGTTTCAGGACGACTCGTTCATGATTCTGAAAATCAGTTACCACTGTATGAGGATAAGCTAGTTAATACTATGTGCTGAGTTATATAATGCCTGATAACTATTGGTATAATATAACCATTTATATAGAGAGAGAATGTTTCAAAAGTAAAAGAACTAGGAGACAGCAGAGACTACTGTTCTAGTCTTGCCTCTGCTACAAACAACCATTCCTAATATGTGTGTAGTACTTTGCATTTTACAAAGCAAGTTTACATAGTATATGTCACATGGTTTTATATTGATCCTCTGAACAGCCCTGTGAAGTCAGTCAAGCAGGCATTTTATTTTCATTTTCCTCATGAATATCCTGAAACTAAAAGTTGATGTGATTTGCACAGTTTCACATTATTATTTGGCAAGAAAGCCATGACTCAAACCCATATTTCCTGACCACAAGTCCAGCGTTCTTTCTACTAGCAGTGATTTTGCATAGATCATGTAACTTCTCTAGTCCTTCTCTTACTTATGAAACGGGTGATCCCGGTTCAACTGGATCAGTGGTTATCAGCCCTCACTGTGCAACTAAATTACCTTGGAAACACAAGAAATCATACCAGTGAGCGTCCCCTCCCAGTGCAGTTGAACCGGAGCCTTCCCGAGCTGGGCCAGGTTACCATTCTTTTCATCCTCTAAGCTGAGTCTGATACATAATGATGAATGAGAACCAAAACCATTAGATATTCAGGAAAGCACTTTTCGAGATAAGTTGTGTTCCTATCTTCTTCAGGAAAATCTCAATGGCCATGGAATCTAAATTAGTAAGTATGGATACATCTATCACTGACTTTGTTAAAAATGTGAAACTGTGGTTTAGCAAAGCTTTTACTTTTTGTCTTATTGCACAGGCCTTGAAAATTTAGGTAGATTTCACTTGATGCTTTTGAAAAAGGTCACTTTCACTCAAACAAGTGAAGATTTCCGTTTGCTCCCTGTGGCCACACTCTATGCAACACCAGTATTTCTGAGTTTTCTATTTTTCCTTTGAACTTGGCACTGAATATGTAGGCTTTTATTTGGGCTTTCATTGGAGTGGGTGTCTAAACCCTTCTGATTGCTTTCTGGCATGACTGCTGTTCTCCTTGTGGCTGCTGTGATTTCAAGGAGGATTTGGACACAAAGTATGCTTATCTAGATTACCTAAGATTTCTATGTCAGAAACTGATCATGTAAACGGTTTAGAAATAGTCTCTTCTCAGAGTTAAAATTTCAGTACTAAGGCTCCTTGATGTAAATTTTGGAAAAGTTCAGGTTGTTGGAAGCAGATGGTTGTTCTCTCTTACAGAATCTTTTGCTTTTCTCTAGTTGTCACAAGATCAAGAGGACAGAATTTTAGTCAACAGCTTTCCCTAGTAGATTCCATTCTGTTGATCATTTTTCAAAGTTGAAGAGACAGGAGGAAAATGAAGGCTTTGAACCCTTGGGAGGATCCAGGGGGGATCTGGGCCTTTCTGGGGGGTAATCCTTGATCCTGTGGCCTAAGAGGGTTCCCAATAAAGCCATCTCTTCTGGAAGTATCCTAATTCTGAGTGATGTCACTGGGTCAGTGATGAGCCTCTGAGTTTCTCTAAGAAGGGTTCAGACTTTGAGGTAAAACAGATAACACAGCTCATTTAATTTCAGTAGTGGAAATTCAATCACATATATAATATCCTTGAAAGGATATTATGCAATCCAAGTCTTGATTCCCAAACTTTCTGACTTGTATTTTCTATAACTAGGCAGTTTATTCAATAAGGAAATAAAATGCATAATGCTCAAAAGATGACTACAATATCAGTTTACTTGGGCAGAGGGTGCAAAACGGTCTTTTTTACAGCAGACCATCAGTCTTGACGTTCCTTAATGTTTTACTCTGACCACCTAGTCTTTCTTATAGTGTTTGTTTCAGGGGATTCATGAGGTCCAGAGATACTTTTTTCGTTCAATTTTACTGTGAGATTTTTAGACCCTGTGTAGAATTATCTGATTGTCATTATAAAATACACTTTTATTCACCCCGAGAAGAATTGTCCTGAAACACCCCATTGCCTTTTCTAATTTCTAGATTTTCCTGTTCATTCTTACGATGTCTTTAGTAACATCGCTCCTCAGCCCCATGGACCACACAGAGAACAGAATCTTTTTGTTTGGGAGATTCCAGGTGTATTTCCTTCATCTCCCTCCCTGATAAACAGCTTTGTCTGAGTCTAGCTGTGCCTGGCCTCCCACAAAACATGTGGCTGCCACTGTTCTGGGGAGATGGTTACTGTGTTCACAACGTATTGGAAATTTCTGCTGCTCCATTAACTCCCCTATTTGTATCTTGGAACTTTATTTCCTAGTGTTCTATCTCTGAAATTGGTTGCTGTTTCCCTACGGGGGAAAGTATGGAGTCAGCGACTGATATTAAAAATATAAATGGTAACAAAGCAATTGCTCTCATTTGGAATTAATAATATTTTATTAAAATTTGTAAGAACACTCAGCTGGTAGCGTCAGAGCCAATTACTCATGTGTACGTCGAATGTGCCTTTCCAATTCAAAGTGTGCAATAACTCTTTTTGAGTTAAGGAAAATACATCTGTGTAGTAAGTTGGAGGATCTAAGTTTTAACTCTTCCTGTGCCAGTCTGAAGCCTGGAGTGATGTGAAATGTAATAACGGTTTAAACATTAAAAATAGTAGCTGGGCTTCCCTGGTGGCTCAGTGGTTGAGAGTCCGCCTGCCGATGCAGGGGACACGGGTTCGTGCCCCGGTCCGGAAAGATCCCACATGCCGTGGAGCGGCTGGGCCCGTGAGCCATGGCCGCTGAGCCTGCGCATCTGGAGCCTGTGCTCCGCAACGGGAGAGGCCACAGCAGTGAGAGGCCCGCGTACCACAAAAAAAAAAAAAAAAAAAAAGTAGCCATTTAACTTTTCTAAGGGAAACATTTAGATAGCAGGGTCTGCTAACAGATGGTGTCACATATTTATTTCATTCTTGGAGTATTTGCCCTTTTGTAAGGGTTTAAATCACAATACAACCTAGGTTAGAACATTCATAGATTTGTCTAGAATTAAATATTTGATAGGAGAATGAGATAGAAAGAGACAAGCTAGTTGTATCAGGTATATACTTTCTGTCCTTTCAGATCTACACTCCAGCCATCTTGAGTCCCTATTTTGTTTTAAGGGTCTGAACTTTATGAACACCATGAAGGAGGCCCTATGCTTTCTGGCTTCTGATAGCATTTGACCAATAAGAAGTTATGGAAGGAGATCAGAGGAAGGGATGTGGGCTCTGAGCAGGCTGTGTTTTCCCAAGGAAGGTCCCTGTTCCTTTCAAGATGGCTCTCCCTACAGGACTCTCTCCATTCAGTGCTGGGGACCCCTTTTCCCCTCCTTCTTCTACCCTAGAGGTGATAGCAGCTCTGCAGTTACTAGTTTCATGGTTCTGTACTATCCCTTGTAATTTACTTATACACACGGGGGTGCTATTTTCTGCAGGGACCTTGCATGATTCACCAGAGTTAACATAATACAGGTTTCAGTGGGTGAGATATCTGTTTATCTTATCTCTAAGCTTAAGATAGGGGAGCCTATTAACCACACAGAACTTCCAACCTTTAAGAAAAATGGACTTGCAATACCAGTAGTGACTAACATGAGTGGTGAGTGATAAATAGAGGTAAGAAAGTATATATTTGTAACATTTAAGGACGATATGCTGTTGCTAGGCATTGATAAAACCATATAGTTGCTTATAACTGGTTTTCATTCTAATTGGCCAGGAATTTGTGTTGAGAAGTATTTTGAATATCACCCTGGTTTCACTGATAACGTATTATTATTCATGTGGGTAAATTGATAACTTGGTAAACTGTTTTGTTTTGTTTTTCCACCTGAAAATTGACAGAGAAAAGCTTTAATCAAGCCTCAGGAAGCTATAGCTTTCAAAAACACTCAACTTGGTTCAGCACCCATCTGCAAGAAACAATCCATTTACAAAATACATTCATGGGAATTGAAAAAGAAAAAAAAAAGTAAGCCATAATTATAGCTTTATCATGAAACTCCCAATAGCTAACATTTACAGAGAGATATCTATATACTAGGCAGTCACTCTGTATCCTTCATGAGCAGTATCTTATTTAATGCTTCTCAACAAATATGGAGTACTATTATATTCTGCGTTTTCAGTTCAAGAATATAGAGCTTAGAGAGGCTTAACTTGCCCCAAAACATGCATTTAATTGGCATCTAACTGGACTTTGATCTGAGGACTCTCCAATTTCGAAGCCTGAGTCTCAACCATTATGATGAACCGCTTCCTTGAACTTTTCTATAGTTTAAAGCAATTCTTATGTTTTTGTACAACAGTGATCAAGAAAATTTTAATGATCATTAATTAAAGTAGGAAGGATTACTTGCAATTATATTAGTATATACTTATTTCTTGACATTGTCACCTATATTGGCTCAGTAGATACTTTTGCGTTGCTTATGAAATATAAAGTATGGAGTAGAATAACAGTCCAAACACGAACTGAAGGTGCAGCTGTGGGAATGTTGACAGAACACATGTGAGGGTAATCATAATAAAATAATTGACAGGATTATTTAATTAAAAATCTAGACTCAGAGGGGAAATTAGATATTGTTTGGTATAATCCCTTCTTTTATACAATAATGAAATGGAAACCTAAGATAGTTCAGTGGCCTCCAAAAGGGCACTGTGGAAATATCTGAGGACAGTTGGTAAGAAAAGGCTTCCTACAATGATTCCATCCATTCCAAAACAGAAGCCAACATATTTTAGTAAGTTTGAAAAAAAAAGTGATTTTAACTTTAACAGATGAGAGTAAATATCACTAGATAAGTGTCTTTGATCTCCCCCACTTTTATTGAGATATAATTAACATATTGCACTATATAAGGTTAAGGTATACAGCATAATTTGACTCACATATATTGTGAACTGATTACCACAATACGTTTAGTTAACATCTATCATCTCATATAGGTACGAAAAAAAAGGAAAAGAGAAAAAAAGATTTTTTTCCTTATGATGAGAACTCTTTAAGATTTACAGTCTTAACAACTTTCTATAAATATACCGTACAGCAGTGTTAACTACAATCACTGTTTGTACATTACATCCTTAGTACTAATTTATCTTATAACTGGAAGTGTGTACCTTTGACCACCTTCATCCAATTCCCCTTCCCCTCACCCCCCACCTCTGATAATCACAAATCTGATCTCTTTTTTTTTAGATTTCAAATATGAGTTAATACAGTACTTGTCTTTCTCTGACTTATTTCACTTAGCATAATGTCCTCAAGGTCCATCCATGTTGTCACAAATGGCATCTGTTGATAGACACTTAGGTTGCTTCCATGTCTTGGCTAATGCAAATAACCCTATTATGAACACTGGGGTGCAGATAACTCTTAGACATAGTGACTTTGTTTTCTTTGGGTAAATACCCAAAAATGGAATTGCTGGATCATATGGTAGTTTTATTTTTAATTTTTTTTGAGGAATATCCACACCAATAATGTGTGGATATAATGGCTATACCAATTTACAATACCACTGTAAGGGTGCAAGTGTTTCCCTTTCTCCAGTCTCAGCAGCATTTGTTATATCTTGTCTTTTTTATGATAGCCATTCTAACAGACCTGAGGTGATATCTCATTGTGGTTTTGATTTGCATTTCCCTAGTGATTAGTGATGTTGAGCACCTTTTCACATACCTGTTGACTATTCATATACCTTTGTTGAAAAAATATCTTTTTAGGTCCTTTGCCCATTTTTAAATTGGATTAGTTTATTTTTTGTTATTGAGTTGTATGAGTGTTTATATATCTTGGATATTAACCCCTAGTCAGATATATGTTTTGCAAATATTTTTTCCCATTCTGCATTCTGTAGGGTTTTTTTTTTCATTTTATTTGTCATTTCTTTTGCTGTGACTAAGCTTTTAATTTGATGTAGTTCCACTTGTTTATTTTTAATTTAGTTGCTTGTGCTTTAGGTATCATATCCAAAAAATCATTGCCAAGTCATGTGAAGGAGCTTTTTTCCTGTGTTGTCTTCTGGGAGTTTTATGGCTCATAGTCTTATTTTTTGTATACAACCAAAATAGCAGACCTGGCCTTGGAGCAAGTCCATTCTATTTCTGTTGCAACAAATTCTCTCCTTCTCATTCCTGCCAGCTCTTACGGGATTCACAAAGTATGTTTCATATTCTGAGCAGTGGCTCATAAATATAGGGAGAAAAGGAAGTCAGTAGATAGCAGGTCTCTTCCAGGGGCAAGACCTACTGCCCGCAGGGGCACTCAGTCAGTCATTCTGACTTTGGTAATTGAATGCTGTATCCATTTCACTGCCACATTATCATAAAAAAAGAGTACCTAAGGAAATGTAGTATAAGAGCCAAACATTTGTTGGATGAAATTGCTAACTTTTTAAATAGATCCTAGTTTTGTTCTTCATTATATTTTTATTTCTGAAATGGTAATTCCTGTATTTTAACCCTGTTCCATTTATTATTAATGGAAGTGACAAGTGGGAACTTGGGTTTTTCTGTCAAGGACATAAGTGGTTCATTCTCTGCAATTAAAAAAAAGTGCTGGTATACATTTTTCTCTTTCATGACATTATTGAAACCTGTGTGCCTAAACAAATTAATGTCCTATTCTCAACAGACTCATTTGGAAGATAGAGCATGTTCACTGAGCAACAAGAAGGCCATGGGGAATAGAAGCTGCAGGGATGAGAGAAGAGGCATTTTATAGCTAATTGTTATCAATTGTTAAATATCATATTTTATAGAAATAAAAAAATAAGATATGTTTTCCCACTGTAACAAACTTACCTTCCTTCCACTTTATCCTATACCTCACCTCCCTCTTGCAATGTATGCCCTTGGTCATGAGAAGAGGTAGCAGATAGGGCTTGAATGCACGGTCTCTACAGATTGATGGTAGCAGTGGTGGGGCAGAATTTTTGAACTTTTTGGAATCCCACATAGAAACATAAAAAGGAGCTAGATAGCAAAATCAAAAAGCCATGAACACTTAACAACAAATCTAGGTACAAGTTATCCTCATAAACCTCAAAATTGATGGTAAGAGAAAATGACCAATAGTTATAAATTTTATTTGGTATCAGAAAGCAGAGGAGTGCAATAAGGAGTATAATAAACCTGAACACAAGAGAATCCCTAAAATAGCCAAGAGGAGTTTACTGGGAAGAATGGTGGGCTAATTGGAGAATGACAGCTGAAATGGAAGAAATTTTGCCCTGTCTGATAATGAGTGAGACGATAGGATCCTCAGGAAGGCTTGAAGGAGCTGAATCAGTCTAAGGTCTGTGAATTCTCAAAACTGACCAAGCAGGGCTCCCTTGTAGGACAGGACCCCATACCAAGAAGAAACTGCTGGAAGTGGGAAAAAAAAAAAAACTGAGCAGGATAGGGGAGAATAGAAATGGAGAAAAGAGAAGTTGCAGATGGGGAGAGAACAGAGACAGGAAAGTTCAGAAAGCAAGCTGCTATATTCTTTTACTCTGCATGAAAATAAAAGTAGGTGGAGGCATGTGAAGATATAAAAACTATCTTGAATATGTCTTCAAAAAGTTCAGGAGAACTAATTTCACATAAAAATGAGCATTCAGTGAGTATCAAGGTCAAATTCTATATAAGTTTATTAAAAAAGAGAATAAGGAGCAAAATATCTTTACAGACTGTGTGAGATACAGTCATGATGACAAAACAGATTAAAACTGAAACCTGTTCCAATATTACTAAAACACATTAAAAAAATGATAGACAAGAAGTCACACTATAAATCATAGTTACAAAAACTCTGATATGAGATACTCAAACATGAGGAATGAGCTAGAAATAAAAGGAAAAATAATTTCAGAAATGAATACTAATGTAGTAGAAACACAAGACTGAATAAAGACAAAAGTAATTCCTGTATTAATTATCTACTGATGCCTAGTAAATCATCCCCAATTATAGCAGTTTCAAACAAAACACTTGTTTCACAGTGCCTGTAAGTTGGAAATTGTGCATAGTTTAACTGGATGCCTCTAGGTCAGGGTCTCAAGGTGAAATTAATGTGTCAGCCTGAGTGAAGTCATCTCAAGGCCCTGTAGGGGAGAATAGACTTTCAAGCTTATTCATATGTCTATTTCAGGCCTCAGATCCTCTTTTCTGGCTGTTGTCTAGAAATAGATACCTTGCTAGGTGGGCCTCTATAAGTAAACAAATGAGGGAATGAGAGGAGGAAAGGAAGATGGAAGTCACAGTCTTTTTATGACCTAACCCCAGAGTGGCATCCCATTGGTTTTGGTGTATTCCATTTATTATCAGTGATTTCCTAGATCCAGCCCACACTCCAGAGAAGCATGTGAATATACAGAGGTAGGGATCATTGGGAGTCATTGATATCATAATGCCTTACAACAAATGAGAGGCAAAAAATTAAAATAAAAGAGAAATGAACAAAGAGATAAAAAGAGAAAATGACAAGTATTGAAGATAGGCGATGAAGAGTCAACATATGGCTTACAGGACTCTGAAGAAGAAAATCAAAGCAAGGGATCACAACAAATACCAAAAACGATAATTTAAGAAAACTTTCTTGAATTAATGGGTATAAGCTTTCAGGATTTACAGTTTCTCACCTAATTAAAGGTGAGATAAACATTCATTATATTCCTCCTGATGAACACACCACAACAACCATTGTCAAATACCCATCACTTATACTATTATTTAGTGTTTTCTTTTTATCTTACATTAAATCCTGAATTTAGAATGCCAGCTGTATTTTTCTAAAATACATTAAAGTAAATAATTCATAGATTTTTTTGTAAGTGTAGATATGTGCTACCGAAAACCAAATAGTATACTAATGAAATAAGAGTACCACACTTTGGGAAAGAGTACCGCACTTTGGGAAAGGCTTGTCTAGCACATAGTAAAGGTTCAATAAATGTTAGGTTATTTTGACAGAGACTAGGTAGTAGTTATACATGGTTATGTTCGGAACTATTCCTGACATTGGAAAATCCATGTCAGAATTAATGTCATAAATACTAAGCTAAGACATTCAGAAGTGCAGATGTTAGCATGATGATGGAAGGAACAGACTATGCAGGTGAATTTTGTGGATATAATTGTGTTTTCATGCATTCACTGTTAAGAATAGAAGTTTCTCTCTTAGCCCTTAGCTTGGCTTTTGATATAGTTTAGTGAGGATAAATGGTGTGTGCTGAAGTCTGGCATTTTCAGTTCTCTCTAGCTTTGTGTCAATTTCCAATGTGCCAGACAGATATATTTATATGCAATACTCACTCATAAATTATTTCAAAGTGTTTTCTATTTTGGAATAAGTCTTCAATGTATTTGATACTGATAAGGATGAGGATGTTTCTGTTAATAGGTGCCAGCATACACCACACTTTCAGCCAGTTAATAGGTGACCATGTAATCATTTGTCAAGCAGTATCCTTCGCCAAACTGACATTTGCATCACCAATAATTTTGCATAATTAGGTTGCAATTTGTCTTATGTGGAATTAGGGCAATGAGTAAAGCTTAAAGGTATATGAATATATACATATAATTATTTCATTGAAATTAGTCCTAAAGCAAAAAGATAACTGGTTAGAAATGTAGACAGGAATGTGATGCTTGGGAGAAAATTATCACGTCTTCCAAGAATTCTTAATAGTGAAGAGAATGAATACAGACATAGAAAATCATAGACTTTAGACTTCAGAGAACAGGTAGAACAGAGAACAGTTACAATTTGTCTTATGTGGAATTAGGGCAATGAGTAAAGCTTAAAGGTATATGAATATATACATATAATTATTTCATTGAAATTAGTCCTAAAGAAAAAAGAAAAAAGATAACTGGTTAGAAATGTAGACAGAAATGTGATGCTTGGGAGAAAATTATCACGTCTTCCTAGAATTCTTAATAGTGAAGAGAATGAATACAGACATAGAAAATCATAGACTTTAGACTTCAGAGAACAGGTAGTAGTGCTAAAAAGTAACTTGATTAGGGTAGAAAAATCCTGCCTCCCACCCCAATACAGAAGAAACTAACAAGGTGAAAGAGGCAGAAAAGCTATGGTCCATGGTTTTACTGTAAGAGAACAAAGGGAAAAAATTTTTTCCATTTCATCAGTTGGCACCTTTGCAAGTCCCTGATTATTAGAATTTCTGGGTCTTTAGTCCTTGACCAGGTTATAAAGTGAATAGGTTAAAAAGATTCTAATTTAAAGTGTGTGTATTTTTTATACTTCTTTTGGACTGTAGCTTCATTTTCACTCCTTTTTGAATTTTCTCTCTATGGAAATCCAGAGGAAATTAAGTCTTTACACAGTATTCCAAAATTCTGCCGCTAGGTTATTTATCTCTTCCCATTTCTCCGTCTCTAGGCACCACAACAGACATCCATATAGGAATGTTTGCGATGGCAGTGTGAATTACATATGAAATTTAAAATGCCTCTCTGCTCGGAGGGGAAATAGCTATTCCAGGTAATCACTGCTCCTGGGTACAGAGAAGCAGATCAGTATAACGGAGCAGTAGATACGAGAGTGGCTCTTTGGAAGTGAACGTGGAGCCGAGCTTTTCTCCACGTATAAGCATGGCCTAGCGCCTCACTCATTATAGACCACCAACATTTGACTTCACTAATGTACAAAGATCTCCTCTAAGGTATGAGGATTTTGTATGAAGTTATTTGTTCTTCATGAAAAGATTCTGTCCATCCCTATCTGGGTCCCTTTGGGCTGCTATAACAGAATACCATAGACTGGGTGGCTAATAAATAATGGAAATTTATTTCTCACTGTTCTGGAGGCTGGGAAGTCCAAGATCAAGGTGCTGGCAGATTTGGTGTCTTGTGAAGGCCAGCTTCCTAGTTCACAGACAGCCATCTTCTTGCTGTGTCCTCACATGGCAGAAGAGGTAAGAGAGTTCTCTGGGGTCTCTTTCATAAAGGCAAAATCCCAATCATGAAGCCTCCACCCTCATGATCTAATAATCTTCCAGAGGAACCATGCACTAATACTATCACATTGGAGGTTAGGATTTCAACATATGAATTGTGGGTCCAAACATTCTGTCCATAGCAATCTTAATTTCCTAAAAGTATATACTTGTCACTGAAGTCTTAAATGTCCCTTGAGGTTTCTTATCATCTTAAACAAAGTTAACTTCCCCTTTGCATATATTCATGTAACCTACATTTCTGTTTGAAATAATTTATTAAAATTGTAACTGAATGATTCTTCATACAACTTTCGATTTCAGGTATTTTGCCTTTGCATGGTCTTATTTAACACCTGAACTACAAGAAGAACTCAACAAAATTTTTTTTTTTGAATGAACATGTAAATAATTAATTAAATGACATTCACTGGTTCAGTGGCAGGCAGGAACCTTCCTCTTTGACCAATGAACTGCTACAATAAATGGAAGCAAAGTATAGCAAAAAAAAAAAAAAAAAAGGCGTTCGATCTGGGGTTGGAACTTTTGGGTTCAAGTGCTGGCTCTGTTAATTTTTAGCTGTGTGCTGGGAAAAAGACACTCTGAGGGTTAGCTTCAGCTGTAACATGAAGACACTTTCCCACACAGAGGCTTCCCTGTTTTTAAAAACTATTCAGATATCCTAAAATGTAGACTAGGGCTCTTTACAATGGAAAAAAAAATTGTATGATATAATACAATATTGTCCATACAGCCAGTGACCTGCACACAGTTTGCAAAGGTTTCTTAATATCCCCCAAATGTTGTTGACTAAAATATAGGAGAAAAATTATGAACTTTTGCTGTCTTAAATATTAAAATGCATAGCATAATAATAATAGTTACCAAAACTTCAAGTTCACAATAGCTTCACATGGCCCTTAACGGAATTTCAGAAAGAATACTGCTAACATTTAGGTTTCTGAGCTTCTCTGTCTTCCCAGCTTGCTGTGCACAATGCCAGTGTTGAAGGCCAGAGATTAAAATTAGGTTTTATCTGAGATAAAATGGGGAATTCTATTTATTTCAACAAACAGTTCTTCAGTATTGCCATATGCATAACTCTATATGAGACAGTAAACAAGTTAGTGAAAAAGTACAACAGGCACTACTTTGAAAAGGATCTATATATAAACAGTGGTACAGAAATAGCTATAAGGTAGGTCGAGGCTCCTTTCTCAAGATAATGATCCCAGCCCTGCCCATCAGAAAGTCTCAGAGAATTTTGGCTGTCTCTGAAAGTAAAGATGCTATAATGGCCTTGGTGGAAACCAGGGAATACTGAATTCCAAGCTCTGGAGAGTAATCTACTTTCCTTTCTAGTCTGTTCTTCATCAAAACTTACTTTACTATCTTGTTCCCTCAAAGGGTGCTATTCAAAGATAGTTTGTCGGTTCAGCTAAAACAGATTCCAGAATGGTGACTCTTGAGGCAGATCCTGGAAGACCTGTTTGGTTTGACTCTATGAGTGTTAAAAATAAATGGAGGGTTTCCCTGGTGGCGCAGTGGTTGAGAGTCCGCCTGCCGATGCAGGGGACACGGGTTCGTGCCCTGGTCCGGAAAGATCCCACATGCCGCGGAGCGGCTGGGCCCGTGAGCCATGGCCGCTGAGCCTGCGCGTCCGGAGCCTGTGCTCCGCAACGGGAGAGGCCACAGCAGTGAGAGGCCCGCGTACTGCAAAAAAAAAAAAAAAAAAAATGGATTTGATAGGCAAAGAATACACTCTCAATGTCACAACATTTCCCACGATTCTCTGATAGTTCTACTCACGATGTTACACATTTGTTACCTGCCTTGACTTTAAGCCAAGTATTGCTTTTCCTGATAAATATTCTCAATTTTAACAGTGACTGTCTATTAAAGGGGGAAAAATACCTTAATCAAAAGAGGGTAAATTGAAAGGCAGAACTAAAATTTCAGTGGCTTATTGATTAGGGGAAGTATTTTTGTCTTGAAACAACATTTGTGTTCTCAAATGTCACATCAAAATAGGTGACCATCTATTAGTACAATTGTCCAGATCTAAAGAAATATTTAGAGTCAGGTCAATAGTGTGGGCCAGGTACTAGACACTGGGAAGGAATATGAGAAGAATGAGTAGACTAATCAGTATTTTTAACTTCTAATCTTTCCTTTGTTTACCTTCAAAAATCAATAGGAAAATAAATATGAAACAGTTCTGTTGGGTAAAAGGACTGCCCATGACTAATTCAGGCAGAAGGGCCTAGAGCAGAGAGCGGGGACCCCATCTGTACATGGTGAAGGTAAGCTGAGTATAGATAAGGATCTGCATGAGAATCACTTTGATATTTTATCACCAAGTTTGAAAAACATTATAAAAGGCCACACAAAAACCTACACATGAGTATTTGTAGCAGCTTTATTCATAATTGTCCAAACTTTGAAGTAACCAGGATGTCCTTCAGTAGGTGAATGGATAAGTAAGCTGTGGTACATACAGCCAATGGAATATTATTCAGTGCTAAAAAGAAATGAGCTATTAAACCATGAAAAGACATGGAGGAAACTTAAGTGCATATTAATCAGGGAAAGAAGCCAATCTGAGAAGGCTCCACGCTGTATGATCCCAAGTATATTGCATTCTGGAAAAGGCAAAACTGTGGAGACAGTAAAAAGATCAGGGTTTTCCAAAGGATGGAGAGAGGGAGGTGTGAGGAATAGGTGGAGCACAGAGGATTTTTATGGCAGTGAAAATGCTCTGGATGACACTGTATGAGCTGGATCTCCAGTTATCTTTTTTTTTTTTTTGCGGTATGCGGGCCTCTCACTGCTGTGGCCTCTCCCGTTGCGGAGCACAGGCTCCGGACGCGCAGGCTCAGCGGCCATGGCCCATGGGCCCAGCCGCTGTGCGGCACGTGGGATCTTCCCGGACCGGGGCACGAACCCGTGTCCCCTGCATCGGCAGGCGGACTCTCAACCACTGCGCCACCAGGGAAGCCCTCAGTTATCTTTTCTCATGTAAACTCCTCTTTATTGGCTTTGTTTATCTTTCTGCTAGAGCAAAAGCTTCAGTAACTTATTGAGATAGGTGTATAAATGGTACATTTTTTGAGCTTTTGTATTTCTGAAAATGCCTTTTTTTTCTATCCTTTATTGTTTTTCACCTGGTTATAGAATTCTAAGTTGGAAATAATATTACTTCAGAATTTTGAAGTTTCTCTCTCATCCTCTGTCTCTTTTCTGAAAGCATATAGAATTTCCTCTTTGTATCCAGTGTTTTCAGATTTCACAGTGATAGGCCTTGGTATGGATCTATTTTCATCCACTGAGATGGGCACTTGATGTGTCCTTTTAATAGTTCAGTTCTGAGAATTTTCCTTAAATTATTATTTCTTTGTTTATTTTTAAAAATTATTTGTTTATTTTTGGCTGCATTGGGTCTTCATTGCTGCACGCAGACTTTCTCTAGTTGTGGTGAACGGAGGCTACTCTGTTGCCGTGTGCAGGCTTCTCATTGCCGTGGCTTTTCTTGTTGCGGAGCACAGGCTATAGGCGCATGGGCTTCAGTAGTTGTGGCACGTGGGCTCTAGAGCACAGGCTCAGTAGTTGTGGCACACGGGCTTAGTTGCTCCACGGCATGTGGGATCTTCCCAGACCAGGGCTTGAACCCGTGTCCCTTGCATTGACAGGTAGATTCTTAACCACTGTACCACAAGGGAAATCCTTTTTCTTGTTTATTTTATATCCTCTGGGTTTTTTTTTTTTTTTTCTGTTCTCTCTTTCTGAAATTCCTATTATACAGACCATGGACATCCTCTACTGATGCTCTAATTTTCTTTCTTTTTCACTCCTATTTTCCATTTCTCTGTTGATTTTGGAATGTTTTCTCAAATTTATTTTCCAATCCTTTTATTATTTAAAAGTATTTTCTTTTCAAGTATCATGTCTGTAAACTCCAAGAGTTCCTTTTTGTTTTCTGAATATTCATTTTTTTCTAGTATCCTGTTCCCTTTTTCCCAAAAATGCAATATCTTCTCTTATCTCTATGGGAATACTAATAATTGACAAGATTTTTAAAAAATTATTCTTCCTGCATTGACTTCTGTTCTTTCAAGTCACTTTACATCCATATGTTTTGGTTCTTATTTTTCATATTAGAAGTTTTCATCTGGTTTTTGAAAAACAGGTATGAAAATTAGAAAACAAACCATAACAGTAAGAAAATACTTACAAGTCATATATCTGATAAAGGACTTCTATCCAAAATATGTAATGACTTATTAAAACTCAATAATAAGAAAACATAAAACAAAATTAAAAGTGGACAGACTCTTTAAACTGACACTTCCCACAGAAAAAAAATATGTATCAATGGTAAATAATCCCAGAAAGAGATGCTCAACATTCTTAGTCATTAGGGAGATGTAAATTAAAACCAAAATGAGGTACACTGAACACCCACTGTAATGAGTATAATAAAATAGGTTGACCATGCTAATCTATTTCAAGAGAGTGTGGAGAAAAATCCACTCTAATTTATTCTAATTTGGAAAATGATTTGGTTGTTTCTTAAAAAGTTAAACATTCACCTACCGTATGATCCAGTCACTCAACTCTTAAGTTTTCACCCTGTAGAAATGAAAGCATACATCCATACAAAGACTTTTATTGAATAGCCGAAAACTGGCAATGACACAAATGTCCATCAATGCATAAACAGAAAAGTTGTAGTACATCCATACAACAAAATACTGCTCAACAATAGAGATAATTGACTACTGATATAGGTAACACTGTTGATGAATCTCTTATCCTGAGAGAGACCTAAAAAGAATACATGTTGTATTGCTCCCTTTATAAAAAATGCTTGAAAATGCAAACTAACCTGTAATGATAGAAAGGAGATCATTTGATCTAGAAGGAGAAGGCCTTGAGAGTGGATTAAAAAGGAAGAAGAAACTTTTGTGGGTTATCACAAAAGTTTATGATTGTGGTGATTACATGGGTTTATATAAATGTCAAAACATCAAGTTATTGCTTTAAACACATGCAATTTTCTATGTAAAATATACATATGTAAAAACATAAAGCTGTTTAACCAAAAAATTTTCTGAGTCTCTACCTCTGCTCTACGTTCTTATAATATTTATTTCTTTCTGTACCAGTATTATCCTGCCTTAATTATTATAACTTTATAAAAAAATTATAACTGTTAGGGCAGACCATCTACCAGACATTTTGGGTATTTCTGGATGTTACACATTCAGGTTAAGTACAAAATTAGCTTGTCAAATCTCATAAAAAATTAATGAGGTAGGTTGTATTTTAATTTTGGAAAAACTGACAGCCTTACTGTCATGAATTTTCCTATTCATAATGAGATTTTCACTACTTGCTTTGATTTTCATGCATATCATTCAGTAGTATTTTATAATTACTTTTTATAATGATTTGCTTTCATCTTGTTAGATTCCTAGTTAGTTTCTTAAAGGTGTTTCTGATATAATGAATATTTGTTTTCTAACTCTACCCTTTTCATTATTATTTCTGCTGACTCTGCTATTTCATTGACCTTTGTATATTGATCTAGTTTTCCAGCAAAATAATGGATTCTCATAATGATTTCAATAATTGATCAGCAAATGGACAATCTTATAATCAAAAAAGAAAGCCAAAAATTTTTTTTAAAATGAAACCCAAAGTAAAGTTTGTTAGTTTTTCCTCTTTTTATAATCTGGAAAGGTGATAGTATATAAGGATTATCCATTCCTTGGTAGTTTGGCCAGAATCACAATTAACACCATCAGGTGAATATTGGGACATTGAGAATTGATGATTTTGATTACAGATTCTTTATAGCATTTGATTTATTTAAACTGGCTGGGTTTTTTTTCTGTTATCATTTTTGATAGTTATATTTTCTCTAGAAAAAAAGCTCATTTTATCTACACTTTGAAGGTCTTGAAATCATAAAGTTGTTCCTAATATCATCTCGTAAAGACAAAAGGAAAGCACAAAAATATCATTTTTCAGCATTCACTTCAGTAAAATGAGGTATTTAAAATCTTGATTTAATTCCATTGACATTTTCAATAAAACAGCTCTTTTGGTTAAATAATTTTAATATTTGCTTACTGTATCATTTATTCTATTGGCAGTTATTTTCCTAGATTCTTAACAGCTTTTTTCCTAATTCTTGAATTTAATGCTTAGTTATTTTCTTTTACTCTCTTTTAAAATGAATGCAGTTAAGGTGAAAATTTTACTTGTGGCCAGTTGTGCTAAGGATAATCTTAAAACATAGATTTGTAGTATCATTTGGCCATGCTTCCCTTCTTTTTCATAGCCATACCATGGTAATGGCAAGAATTAATACTCCCATCTTACACCGGGTAGACATACTGTGAAGGACTTGGTACTTCACATCACTCACACATTTGTGAATGTTCAACTGGAAAAACGACTGTCTGACCAGTGCTCTGAATATGAGTGTGTACTGGGAGTACAATTAGGCACAACAGCAAAGTCTCTGAGGCAAGGCCATGCCTGGAAATACTCTTTAGGATAATTCAATCCCAGCCCTTCTTGGGATTTTGGTTTTGAGCAAGCACTTTGTTATTAAAAAATACTCTTCAGTGTTTAATTCTGTCTTTGAATCTCACATGACGTATGTTGTGGAACACAATTTAATCTTTCTTCTTGGATCAGGTGAGCTGTGGACAGGATGGAGTCCTGACTTGCCTGTCTACCTGGTTCTTCATGTGCACAATATCTGAATTCACTCTGAGAACTGGATAATCAGAAACTTAAAATTCAGGAGAAAGGATCAGGATGACATTATTAGTTTAAGCTTGAACTTCTCCATCAACTCTAAACACATCAAAGGAAGACAATTTTTAAAGAACATGAAAATGATTAAGATATGCTAAACTGAAAACAAGAAAAATATCTCCATGGACCAGAAAGGGAACAGAAGATCAGAGTAGTAAGTTAGTAATCAGGGACTGGAGCCAGGGCTTGCTGTGTACTCTGGGTCTGGATGCAGCTAGGCTTTGCCTCCTGCACAATAATGGGAACCAAAACTCCATGTGCATGGCAGGAGAGCCGAGTCAAGCTAATTGCATGAAACCTGGGGTAGGGGCAGGGCTCACTAGCCTATGAAATATGGTCAAGAGAAAGTTGCGGCTACTGCCTGGCACTATGGCTTGTGTAAATGTGCACACCTGCAATGTTGAAGAATTCAAAGTCTTCTAACAGGATCTGAAAGGAAGTTACCCTACATTTAGTGACTGATTTTCAGATGGACCCATGTTTATGAGAGAACTGGAAACTTGAACCATTATAAAAATTGATCCTGGGCTAGAGTTCCCTTGGGAACCAGGTTGTGTCTCTGAAAGAAGGTGGGATTTCTATGGCAACCAAAAAATTGATTCCCCCAGATTGAGGTAAGAGAGATGGAAGGAGTCTTTATCCAGAGAGTAAGGTTTTGTGCCTTTTCCCCAGGCAGAGTCCAGGGAATAAATAGCTGTGCAGCTCATCAAGGGCCACAGAGATGAGTTCTTAGATAAGATATAGATATATCCAAACCTTCAACTATGTTGTGGACATAGCAGAGATCTTCCAGACCCACGGAGGACAGAAAGACAAAAGTTACCTTGAGATTAGTGATAGATGATTATGTGGGATGGTAGACATCTCAAAAGATACTGACGAACGGTCTCATCCCCATCCCCCCATGCCTTGCCTTGGAACTAAGTAAGCACCTTAGACACAATCCAACATGAAAGGAATGCTTCCATTTGATTGACATTATTTTCTGCTGCTCTGAAAAATTGTGAGTTTAAAATAGAAATTATGTTGTATTACAGAAAAATGTTATCTGCCTTGCCTACTAAGATTCATACCAGATTCCAATACAAATAATTCAGCCAAGTAAAATATGATGTTATGTTAGTAGGAGGTTAATGAAATGGACAGAGAAGCCTTTCAAGCTAAACAGATAGGAGTGCCATGGGTCCAGCTATGCCATTGAAAGTCATCTCTGTCCTGGCTGGAGTTTGGCATCATTTATTGATGGTTGTTGCTCTGGCTTAAGCTTTTATGAGAATGTCTCTGATCCTCTGGCTAGCTGAGATTTCCAGAGTGGTAGCAATGGCAGACATTCCAGTTATGTCCTCCTGGTGAGATCCCTTTTTGTTTTTGCGGGGAACAATTTTTTTGCATCTCCTTCCCCAAGAAAGCAGAGGTTTCCTTCAGATTAGCCCTTCTCTCACCATCTTTTCTGAGGTGGTGTAAGGAGATAATAAATTTGTGATCATATTTGTGGTATTGAGAAAATTTTACTCAGTACAAAAGCAGCACTTTATCGCTGAAAGCTGCAGATGGAGTATAACTGAGCCTCCCTCTTCTAAATCCTTATATTACCTTAGATATAAACAAAAGGTGCCCAGTATGAAACCCTCAAAGGGCTGATGGTTTCCTGGGGTGCCTTTCCCAAGTAATTTTAGTAAAAAGGAGCCACTAATTATACTGCCATTAAACTTGACACAACTTTCCACTCTCCTATTTCAGCCTACATCCAGAATCCCTTCTGCCCATGTCCAAGTTTGCCTAGAAGAAAAATAAAATTGGTCTCCCTAGGGAGCCTTACAGATATTTTGATATTTATTTGACAATTGTAATTTAACAAACCAACAAACAAGAGGGAGACCAAAGGAGCTCAGAACAATTTGTAAAATCTTGAGTCATCTTATATTTTCATTTTCATAAGATGATGTTCAAATAATTAATTGGAAACATAGATCATTAAAATATGTCAGAAGCTGAACTTTTAAGGAAAAAATTCTGTTTTTTTTTTTCAATTTCTTGTGCTGTTAAGTCATCAGGGAAAAATAAACTTTTTTTTAAGCCCCATATTCTTTTTTTTTTTGATAAAAACTGCTGATTTTATTCACATTTTCCCAGTGCAACTTTTACTCATTTGTGCATGTATGTGTGTGTTTACTTATTTTTAAACTTTTAATTTTATATTGGAGTATAGCCAATTAACAATGTTGTGATAGTTGCAGGTGCACAGCAAAGGGACTCAGCCATACATATACATGTATCCATTCTCCCCCAGACTCCCCTCCCTTCCAGGCTGCCACATAACATTGAGCAGAGTTCCCTGTGCTGTACAGTAGGTCTTTGTTTTAACCCACACATTCTGGGAGAGGAAAGACAGTGGTATATTTCTAGAGCCTGAGCAAGTGTGTGTACAGTGGAGAGGGGAGCAAAATATTTTGCATTTCAGGCTCAAAGAAAGAATTTAAGTTCAATTGGTCAGAAAGATGGGGTATGAAGATTGGTGTTTGGAGTTGGGGGCTAGAGAACAAGTTCTCAATTCCCAGGGTGGTCAGGTAGGGAGTTGGGTGTTAGGCATTAGAATGATCCATGCAAGCCCGGGCACGTCAGCAGTAAGCATGATTGAAGACCAGAAGTCTAACTATAACTTTTCTGACAACATAAACCCCAGGATGCTTGGACAATCCTGGAAAGGGAGAGGTATTCACTAAGAGTGACTGGTATGGATGACTTGTCAACTTTGGCAATCAAGGGCACAGAGCTAGATTTTGGAAAAATAGATTTAGATTTAGAAAAATAAAGCAACATAAATATTTGCGCACATTCATACCTAAGACAAACAGAAAATAAAGTATCAAGTAAATGTTATGAATGTCTAATGAAAAATATTTTTTTTCCAAAACCAAATTTTATAGCTATAATTTTTATCTCAATGACATGTTAATTTCCCAGCTCTCAATTTCTTGGAAAAATTGGGGCTTTTCTTTGAGCTTAATATTTATCTCTGACTTAACCTCCTTCAATCATACTTACTTTTATTTCTGTAATATTGCTGTAAGCACTGTTAAATCCTCATCTTTCTTAAAAACTTCTGAGGTCTTAAAATTGAATAATAAACCACCAAGGGTAATTGTATATTCACAGTGCCTTCTATGCTAAAATCTTTGAATGTGTTTATTTAGCAATGGATACCATAACCCAAAACTGTAAAACACCTAAAAGAAAACATAGGAGAAAAGCTTCACATCATTGGTTTTAGCAATGATTTCTTGGGTATGACACTGAAAGCACAGACAACAAAAGCAAAAATAGACAAGTGGTACTACAGCAAACTAAAATGCTTCTGCATAGCAAAGGAAACAGTCAATGAAGTCAAAAGGCAACCTATGGAATGAGAGAAAATATTTGCAAATCATATATCTTATAAGGGGTTACTATCTAAAATATATAAGAAACTCCTACAATTTAATAACAGAAGACCCAGTTAAAAAATGAGGAAAAGACTTAAATAGTCATTTCTCCAAATAAAACATACAAAGCCAATAGGTATATGAAAAGATGTTCAACATCATTAATCATCAAGGAAATGCAGATCAAACCCACAATAAGATATCACCTCACACCTAACAGGATGGCTGTTATCAAAAAAAAAAAAAAAGGAAAAGAAAAGAAAAGATAATAAGTGTTGGAGAGAATGTGGAGACATTAGAATATTAGAAATGTAAAATAATAGCTACTGTAAAATCAATATGGAGGTTCCACAGAAAATTAAAAATGGAACCACTATGATCCAGCAAGCTCACTTTTGGGTACTTCTTTAAAAGCATTGAAATCAGGATTTCAAAGAGCTATTTGCATTCTCATGTTCATTGCAGCATGATTCACAATAGTCAAGGTATGTAAACAACCTAATTGCCCATCGACAGATGAATAAAGTACCGTACATACAAACAATAAAATATTATTCAGCTTTAAAAATGAAGGAAATTCTGTTATATTTGACATGTATGAACCTTGAGGACATAATGCTAAATGAAATAATCCAGTCACAGAAGGACAAATATTACATGATTCCACTCACATGAGGTATCAAAAATTAGTCAAACTCATAGAAACAGGGAGTAGAATGGAGGTTCCCAGGGACTGGAGAGCAGAGGAAATAGGGAGTTTTTATTTAACAGGTATAAAGTTTCAGTTGTGCAGGATGAATAACTTCTAGAGATCTTCTCTACAACATTGTGCCTATAAATGACAAAACTGTGTTGTGCACTTCAAATTTTGTTGAGGGGGTAAATACTATGTTAAGTGTTCTTATCACAATTTTTTTAAAAAAGAAAGAAAAAAAATGAATAGCAACTTGAGTAATTAGGTTGGCCTTCTAATTCATTTTCCACATTATCTGTGTGGACTTTGTTTAACTACCAACCTCTTCCTTGAAGACTAAATTGTCCCAGACAGCCCATGGAAATTTTTCCTCACCTGAATTCCCCCTGGCCCTTGTTATCTACAACATTCATTGTGTGGTATTGTTTACTACATTTTCAGTAGCTTATTTGTCTACATATATATATATATATATATATATATATATATATACTTTTTTAATTCTTGACGAATAGAGTACCAAGAATCTTGCTTTTTTACCTCTCCTTTATTGGACCTTGCCTGTATGGAGTGGCAACATTTTGTCGGTTGATTAATTATCTAAACAATTTCTATTCAATTTCTATTAAGTTACAAACCCTGACTTGGATAAATCTCAACTAGATAGTAGAAAAAACATTATTGATGATTAATAACAAATTTTCACATATCTTTAAGTTAAATTCCTATTACTTATAACAAGTTTTATCTCTTATGGGGAAAGAAGTATATGGCATAGTGGTTTGTTGCATTAAAAATTCATGAATAATTTTGGAAAGTAACATGGCTTCTCTCTGGGCTTGGGATTCCTCATCTCTCAAGTGAGATATTTGTATCAAGTTGGTATCTGTTATATTAATACTCATAAAATGAGTTGGTGAATGTTTTATTTTTATGAAGTATTTGTTAGAAGTTTTTATTCCTTAATATTTGGGGAGCTTACCTGTAACCATCTGTTTGTGGTGTCTTGTTGTTGTTGTTAGATGATTTTTCACTACTGATGTATTTCTGTAATGATTCAGGTTTCTTATTTTTCCCTGATTCAGTTTTGTTGATTAAGGTTATTCTGGGTATCTATCCATTTCACCTTGGTTTTTAATGTTATTTGTGTAAAGTTAGCTCAGGATGGTGGATGCGCAATAACTTTTTGGTGAATGAATGAATCAGTGAATGAATGTTAGACTCAAGCATCTAGAATGAAGCCTGTATACATCAAACCATACTTCACGCTTTTAGAACTGGAACAGGATAATAGTAAACTAATATTTAATAAGCAAAAAGTAAATGCACAAGTAAATGCATGAAACACAGACAAACATTCATTTTCATTGATACTAAGTGCATTTTACATTGATTTGTTCAGTTGCTTTACCAAAAAAAATGTTCTCACAATTCCTTACTTTTTCCTTCTCATGCCTCAAAATAGGAATTCAACATCAGTGTAATCTTTGTACAGGGACAGGATGGTTGTCTATTCTGGACATAGCTTTTAAAGTAACCTATCTATTTTTATAATCAATCCTACCCATCATTGTACCTGCAATTCCTAAATTCCATACTTCTCTAGCATTTCTTGAGGCAAATTATTTTGCTCTTTGGTTATAAAATCCCTTGTACCTCAATTCTCTGTTTAAGCTTTCTCTGATCTCCTGTGTCAGATTCCTGTCTTCCATCCATTTTCTGTCTTGTCAAAATTTGTTAAAGTATTTCATCTTTTAGTAGCCCTCTTCTCTATTTTGGCTTATATCTGTTTTATCCCTTTATTATTATTTAGTTGAGTCTTTACAAAAAGAGGAAAAAAATACATACAGTAAATTGGCCATCTTCTCCAAAAAGCATAGTTTATTCTTTAGTTATTATTTTTTTAGCATTTGTATTGTACTCCATAGAATGGATATTTACTAATTTTATTCAACCACTTTCTCCTATATTCATATTCTCCATATTTTGTCCACATTTTCAGCTACAAGCGTGTGTATAATATATATATATATATACGCATATGTATATAAATATGTATATATATAATACACATGTAATTTATAAACATATAAAATATCTCATTACTTCTGCCTATGCACTATTGGAGAGCATCCCATAAATGAGGTTGTTTTTTCATTTATCTTCTGTAATATTACTGTGACCAGCCATAAACAGACTACTTTGGCAAAATATTGTATCAATTCACATTTCCCAACATAAACGTATTAACACATTTATCCACGTCATTGCCAGTAGTGGGCGGTACTACCCTTTATAATGATCTCCAACCTGATAAAAATGTATTTGTTTCATTACTTTAAATTTTATTTACCACAAGTGACACTGAGCACCTTTGCACATATTTTTTGGACATTTTTATTTCCTCTTCTGTGAGTTACCTATTTGTATCCAATGACAACTTTATTATAAGGTCATCTGTCTTTTATGAATTATTGGAGGAAACTTTTCAAATAGTATGCACAAAAACTTTTTGTCATATTTTTTACTGTAAACATTTTTTCCAATGCCGTGATCTTTCTTACAACTTTTATAAGGTGTCTTTTGCATACTAAAGATATTTTTATAAATATCTACATATAGCCAGGTTCTAGATGTACTGTCACACTCAAAACAGTCTCTCCCTATAAGTTTTATAAAAAGTCTATTTTCTATAAACTACAAAGTTCTATTTGGGCTTAAAATATTTTAAGTATTTATTTTCTTTTTTTCTTTTTTGGCCACACCACGCAGCATGCGGGATCTTAGGTCCCCAACCAGGGATCAAACCCATGCTCCCTGCAGTGGAAGCGTGGATTCTTCACCACTGGACTGCCAGGGAAGTCCCTAGTTTCACTTTTAATAATCGATGTATGTAGTTTTTACATTTTGTATATGATGTAAAGAAGAAAATCAAGCTTTAATTTTGTTTCTAATGAGAAATCATTTATTCCAGCAAAAGAACTTAAATAAATAAATCTTCTTTCTGTGAGTTAAATTGCCATCTTTGTCACATGTTAGGTTTTCATATCTACTTTATTCTATTTATTGATTCTGATTCTGTTACAACACTATTAAACAATTTCTGAGCCAGCATCACAGGGTTTTGTATGTAAGGCAATCATCTAGTTCATGTAGTATCAAAAAGCACATCCTTCTTTAGTATTCTTTCTGTTTTTAGTATCCTTGGATATTTGAGGATGTTTACCTCTCCATGTTAACTTTATTTTAACCCATTTTTTTAAATTGAATTTTGTGCAGAATTGCATTCATTTATATTTAGAAATAATACATTTAGAGGACAGGCAGATCTTAAAAGCCTTCATAAAAACATCAAGGAATTTGAATTTTTTTTTCTTGAGGTCAGTGAGTTTAAGTGCATCTCCTGAGATCCAAAATAAAAAGGCTCTGGGCTTCCCTGGTGGCGCAGTGGTTGAGAGTCCGCCTGCCGATGCAGGGGACTCAGGTTCGTGCCCCGGTCTGGGACGATCCCACATGCCGTGGCGTGGCTAGGCCCGTGAGCCATGGCCGCTGAGCCTGCGCGTCCAGAGCCTGTGCTCCGCAATGGGAGAGGCCACAACAGTGAGAGGCCCGCGTACCGCAAAAAAACAAAAACAAAATAAAAAGACTCTGAGAAACAGAGAAAATATAGTCATATTTGAAATTTAGAGGCACTACTTCGTTTACAGGGTGATGGGTGATTGAAAAAAGGAAGCAAGATCTGATTCAGGAAGCCCAGGTTAAGTAGCTGTGGTTATCTTCAGGTGAAATAAACAGGAAATGAAGATCATCTCAACAAGGGATGCAACAGTGAGGATAGATAAGTGGATAGTAGAACTGAGTGTTGGGCAGGGAATAAGTGAAGCATTACGATTTCTAAATTTAATGACTTGTTTACCACATCCTGTGACCAAAATGCAATACACTATCTACAGTGTACGGTATACAGTGTAGCCACAGAGCATGAATGACGTGTAAACATGTTTATGACAGAATACTACATTCAAAAGGCAGCAAGCAAAATGTCATGAACAAAATAAGTACAGCTATGTAAATAAAAACAATATACAGAAATATTAAGGGAATATATCGAAAGCTACCCTAAATAAAAGAAAAATGCTTAATTATGTATGTAGTCAACTGTTTCACAGAAAACGATAAAATGACAGGAAATTAGAATATGCTCTTTTTACTATGGCTCACGATACTTATTTTTAAAAGATATAATTTCTTGAGTATTTTTCATGTGGCTGACACCCTATGGAACAACTACCAATGTTATTTTTTCATTTACTCCTCACAGATCTCCTTTCAACCAAGACTGATATCAGTCTCCTCTTTTGTAATTTATTTGCTTATGAGTTGAGGAAGCTGCTGCTTACAGAAATAAATTACTCGCTGAAACTCATTCATGCACTAACAAGTAACAAAACCGGAACTGATGTGCCAGCTAATGTGGGATAACTTTCTTGTTCTGTTTTGTCCTGTTTTTCTTGAATCCTTCCCCTGTACTGTATACATATTCAGTCCTAATTACTGTCAGTGTCATCTTTTGGTACCTCAGAGAGGAGACAGCAGTTACAGAAGGATAGAAGAAGATAGTTTTAAAAATACACAAAAGCAAAATACAGCATTATTTACAAACATACAAAAGCAAAACAAAGCATTATTTACAAGGGTCATGCACTTTAAAGAACCCTAATTACTATCATGAACAAGAGCACCTGGTACCCAGTGAAGGTTCAAGGAAAAATTTCATGGTTTTATATATATCAAAATCTATGAACCTACCTGGGTAAAGACAATGTTCATTTTGGTCATAAACATTTTAATTATAAATGTGAATGTCCTCACCTTCAACCATAAATCCACCGTTATCATTGCTCTTCAGTTGGGGTTATTTGGGTCATTTGGAAAGTGCAAAGTAGAAGGAATCATTTCTTTTCATTCATTTTTTTTGTATAATTCTGAACTGAGCGCCACAGGATGTTTTTCAGTATGAGTGAACCTCCAAAATCCCTTCTAATATTATACTTAGTGACCTCTTTTTCTCTTTTCAATAAAATGGATGAAATGACTTTTCAGGCAACTGAGTTATTCAGGGAAGCAAACATGATAAATAGAGCAAAGAGTATAATGAAAAGCCAGAGGATTTAAGACAATCATGCAGTTCATGCAAATGTACATGAGACAAGGCCCTATAGTCCACCTTTCAATTAGAATGAGCTGAAAGTCAAAAGCTGTGCTGAGTGCTGTCAGCACAATTAGTATTTGTATTTTCAGTATTAGTCCAGGCTCTGTGAATAGTGCCAGTATCACTTAAGATAAACCTGCTAGTCAGTTAATTTGTGCTAAAAATAGTTAACTAAAGAAGAGCAATTTCTCTTTTCTCTTTGACATGCAGTCAAGTACCTTCTAATACAAGGTGATGGGTTTTGGGCAGGAACATGGTAAGAGAAAAGTGCTCAGTAGTGAGCTCAGTTGGGCTCAGCAAGTGGGAGAAAAGAATTATGATAGGAGAGAGGGAGCCAGGCATTGTGGCGGAAGGACTTTGGACACCATAAAAAGGCCAGCTCTGCCTCTGGTTAGCTGAATGAGCAAGTTTTTAAACCTATTTTAGCCTCAGTTTCCCCATTGGAAAGTGGGGTTAAAAACATCTACTTTACAGGGTTACTGTGAAGGAAATGCCAGAACAATACCTGCACATAGTACCTACTGATAAACACTGGCTTCCATCTTCATCTTTCTTGCTCCTCCATCATTATCCTTCTCTCTCTAATTAGTTATATTTCTGAAGAAAGAAAAACTACATTCAAATGATAGGAAGTCACCACGTGCGTGCATTGTTACTCTTTCTCTTGCTCTATGGTTTGTCTCCTAGTTCTTTCTTTCTCAGTGAGCTCTGTTCACACTCCCCTCCTCCAGTTCTTCTGCCATTTGCTACCCATGACATCTTCCAAAAACTCATCATCTCATGATAATATACTTGTCCTGGTCCGTTTCTCCATTAATCGTCTTCAGATAAATTATCTAGTGCCCCAGTATAATAAATAGTTTGCATTTTGACCATGGCCTTGAGGAAATAATTCCTTAACTCAAAAGCTCTGAAGGATACTGTCTTCCTTGCTCTTAGCTTCTGGGAGTAGGAAGACTTTGAAATCCAAGAAGCCTGCTTGTGAATTCCCAAATTGAGTTCCAAGATTGGGAAACTCCCAGCTTGAGAGGAAGGCAAGAGAAGAGCTAGTGGCATCTTTTCCACGGCTGACAAATACTGAAGGTGCAGTGCAGATTGGGAAAAGTTCTGGAATAACCGTTAAGAGTTGGAAGTTCTAGCATTCACTCTGCCCATATTTTACTGTGTGACCTGAACAAGACAGTTTTCTTCAAAGACAAAAACGTGCACTTGGATTCAAGGATTCCTAAGAAAACAATTCATATTTTTATGATTCCATAAATAATATTGTCAGGTTTATTTTATGTAAAAGCACAACTATAGCACTTGTCACTGTGCTAACCACTTTACAAATACGAATTTATTTACTCCTCTTAATGGCTCTGTAAAGTAGGCACTATAATTATCTTCATATTATGGATGAGGAAACTGAGGCCCAGAGAAGTGTAGTAAATTGACCTAAATCACACAGCTTTTAAGATGTGGAGCCAGGATTTGAAAACACCAGATTGGCTCCAATATTCTGTTCTTAACCACTATACTTGGCTCACTTAAAAATAAAATATTTATATATCCTTTTACATATATTTATATGTGCATCGTAATCACTATGCTGTACTATACTGAAAAGGAACACGTTTTGAATCCATTCTGTCACCTGCCTACTGTGCTCATGCCTGGAGCTGCCCCTGACCCTAGGTCATCATCAACTCTGAAGAGGAACGTTGACAATTCTGCTATCTTGGTCAGTCCATATGGCTGCCTCATTCTTCTTTTCTGAAAAGTGGGAGGAAATATATAACATTTTAAAATAATTACCCTGTCTTTTCCAAGATCGCAAAGACCTTGTAGGCTGATAGTTAAATGCTTTTTTCACCACAGTCTTAGAGAATAAAGCACATTTTTAAATGTCTCTGGGATGACTAGCAGATGTTTTTCCTTCAAAGAAGCTCTTTTCTAATTCGTTCCATGAAGCAAACCTGCTGCTTGGCTTTTGTCTCTTGGGAGGACACTGCCCAATATGTCACCAAAACCAAGACTGCCCTGCCACAGACATGTAGTGGCTGCCAGCCAGTAATTTATTTTAAATGTGACCCTTGAGTTTCGGTACAGAATCCAAAGTCGTTTTCTTACTCTGCTCCTCAAAATATTTTAAAACATGACAATGAAAGAGCTGAGGGAGCATAATGTCATGCAAGGACATTTTACTCCATACAGTGGCCCCGCTTATCCACAGCTTCACTTTCTATGGTTTCAGTTACCGATGTTCAACTGCAGTCTGAAAGTATGAAATGAAAAATTCCAGAAATAATTCATAAGTTTTAAATTGCGTGCCATTCTGAGTAGCATGGTGAAATCTCACACTGCCCCACTCCATACTCCCGGGACATGAATCATCCTCTTTGTCCAGTGTGTCCCGCACATTAGTCACACTTAGTAGCCATCTTGGTTATCAGATCTACTGTCACAGTATCTCAGTGCTTGTGTTCAAGTAACCCTTATTTTACTTAATAGTGGCCCCAAAGTGCAAAATAGGGATGCTGGCAATTTGGATATGCCAAAGAGAAGCTTTAAAGTATTTCCTTTAACTAGACAGATGAAGGTTCTCCACTTAATAAGGAAAGAAAAAAATTGTGTGCTGAGGTTGCTACGGTCTACTGTAAGAACAAATCTTCTATTGGTGAAATTGTGAAGAATGAAAAAATTTATGCAAGCTTTGCTGTCACACCTCAAAAAGCAAAAGTTAGGGCCATGGTGCATGGTCAGTGCTTAGTTGAGGTGGAAAAGGCATTAAATTTGTACAGTAAGATATTTTGAGAGAGAGCGAGAGAGAGCACATTCACAAAACTTTTATTACAGTATATTGTTATAATTGTTTTATTTGTAGTTGTTATTAATCTCTTACTGTACCTAATTTATAAACTAAACTTTATCATAGATATGTATTTTAGAAAAAAAACATAGTTTACATAGGGTTTCATACTACCTGTGGTTTCAGGCATCCACTGGGGGTCTTAGAACATATCACCCACCTATAATTGGGGGACAACAGTACTATTTCTTCAAGAAGCTCTCTGACACTCAATTTCCTGATTTTTAAATTGGGAATAATGACTCAACTTAGAGAATTGCTCTGAGTATTAGAAAAGATTACATATGTAAATTGCTTGATGCAGTATCTGAAACATAGTACAGTGGACTCACACAGGACTAATTTGGTAAACCACAAAATTAAGACTATTTTACACTAAATGATGACCTTATTCTTAGGAATTTTTTGTTTTTAGTCTCTCCTGAATTTGAGAGTCAACATTCATAAGGCATACCTTGCTTTATTGCACTTCATTTTTTTTAACATCTTTATTGGAGTATAGTTGCTTTACAATGTTGTGTTAGTTTCTGCTATATAACAAAGTGAATCATCTATACTTACACATATATCCCCATATCCCCTCTCTGTTGCGTCTCCCTCCCACCCCTCTAGGTGGTCACAAAGCACTGAGCTGATCTCCCTTGCTATGTGGCTGCTTCCCACTAGCTATCTATTTTACATTTGGTAGTGTATATATGTCCATGCCACTCTCTCACTTCGTCCCAGCTTACCCTTCCCCATGTCCTTAAGTTCATTCTCTACATCTGCGTCTTTATTCCTGTCCTGCCCCTAGGTTCTTCAGGACCATTTAATTTATTTTTTAGATTCCATATATATGTGTTAGCATACAGTATTTGTTTTTCTCTTTCTGACTTACTTCACCCTGTATGACAGACTCTAGGTCCATCCACCTCACTACAGATAACTCAATTTCATTTCTTTTTATGGCTAATATTCCATTGCATATATATGCCACATATTGCACTTCATTTTATTGCTTTTTGCAGATAACTGCATTTTTTACAAATTGAAGTTTTGTGGCAACCCTTTGTCAAGCAAGTCTATCCATTTTTCCAACAGCATTTCCTCACTTTGTGTCTCTGTGTCACAATTTGGTAATTCTCACATTTCAAACTTTCCGCTTACTATTATATTTTTTGTGGTGATCTGTGATCAGTGATCTTGGATATTACTATTGATAAAGATTATGACTCGCTCAAGGCTCAGATGATGGTTAACATTTTTCAGGAATAAGGTATTTTTAAATTAAGATATGTACATTTTTAAAGACATAACATTAGTTTCCTAGGGTTTCCATAACAAAGTATAACAATTGGGCAGCATAAAACAGTAGCAATTTATTTTCTCACAGTTCTGGAGGATACACACCTGAAATCGAGGTAGTGACATGGCCATGCTCTTTCTGAGATCTATAGGGGAGAATCCTCCCTTGCCTCTTCTAACCTCAGGTATTTGCTGGCAATCCTTGATGTTCCCTGGCTGGTACATGCATCACTCCAATTTCTGCCTCCATTGTTACATGGCTTTTTTCTTCCTGTGTATACCTGTCTCTGTGTCTGTGTTCCTTTCTTATAAGGACATCATTCATATTGGATTAAGGGTCCATGCTACTCCAGTATGACTTCATTATAACTTGATTTCATCTGCAAAGACCATGTTTCTAAAAAACATGACATTCACAGGTACCAGGGATTAGGACTTCAGCACAGCTTTTCTAGGGGGACATAATCCAACTCATAACAGAGACCATTACCTAAGAGATGGGAATGAGCTCTTCACAGATGAACAGAAACACAGCACGCTTTACCTAAAGCTGAGGCCTTCTGGAAGTGCCCCAGTATTAGTTAAACATTTCTGAGCCCCAATCCTATCTTCCACTATTATTTCTACTTTTGAAGTTTGAGTTTTAAGAATAAAGTATTTTGCTAGAATAAAAAAGACATATTTATATGCAGATTTGAATTTGTGCAATAGTTTCACATTCATCATCACATTTTATTCTCACAACAGAACTGTGAATCACAAATTATTATTGTTGAGTTTAAATAGAACTTGTCTTCTACACCAGAATATGAGATATTGAAAAATGAAAATTCTAAGCAGATCTGCACATTATTGCCTTATCATCTTATTTATTGACCTTGAAGAATATCATCAAACTTCTCACTGACTCACCCACCTGTCAATCAGCTCTTCGGTGGGTCCTCTCCATGGGAGGGCCTGCCCCTCTCACAGCTCTTTCCCAAAAAGAAAAGAGAGGAGCGAAAATGGCACATCCAGGTTATTCTCCATAAATTTACCATTCCAATGAAGTCATTCCAGTTTTTTCTGGAACAGAACAAATAAAGGGATAGAAAGAAGCCAGAATTGTTACCTTAACTATGTTCCCTTCACCTGGAAGGAAACATCAAAAGTAGCAAAGAAATATTTGCTCCCAACATTTATTACCCACTTTTTTTTTTCAGATAAGAAAAATGAGGCTCCATGTGATAAGGTGATTTATTAAGTTTTTGGGGTTATTTCCAACTTTTGTACCTCTTTCCATTACATCACAGTTGTCTTCTCTTTGTAATAAATATACTTATTAAACATAATCTGGTGTCTTCATTTTACACGTGTGGTATGGATTCTATCAGTTTCAATTCTTAGACCAGCAGAACCTGCTGTCACATATCTCAGATGATATAAGTAATTCTTGGAAATTAAGCTTTGCCATATTTTCCCGGTCAGAATATATCAGGTTGGCATTTTGAACTGCATTTGAACTCTTAAGTGCTAAAAATAACTGACTCTTGAGAAAATAAATCCTTTCTATTATCTTAAGCACAAAAGTTGAACTTTCTTAAAAGAAGTTAAGGATGTTGAGTTGCCCTTTCATAGCAGGAGTCTAAATGTATCCAGCAATTAATTATGCTCCTCTTAATACTAGATTTACTTTGTAGCACTTTACAAGATCATAAAGTGTAAAAATTGTATTAATTTTCTTACCTATATTTTCCATTAGAATCTGAGCTCAATTAGGACAGGAATCACATTTGTCTTGTTTACCCTTATTTCCAAGCGTAATTTCTAATAAATAAACACAAAATTAGCTGAAGAAATATATATACAAAGCAGTGTGATTGTTTTTAACACGTTGGACAATATAATATTTATGTTTTACACAGGTGATTCACTTATCTTTGACAGTCTTTAGACACTAAAACATTTCTGACCGTTTTAATGTTCTCACTCTCAGATTCAGAACTTATTAGTAAAAGCGATGATGCAAATGTGGGGATATATGTCCCGTCTCCACGACCATTCCCATTGTATTTATCTTCCAATGTACCATGTTCAGTTTTGTTTGGTTTTTTCAACAGTTTTTAGGATCATGTCTGTCCTATTTAGGATTAATCCATTCATGCCTTAAAACAAGTATGTGGAGATACTTGATTAAGTAAGTTAGTGAAATGTATTGAATTTCTGCAGTATTCTAAGCACTGGAAATAATTATCTATTAATATTAAAATAATGTTTAAAAAAGTGGAAAATTTCTTTTTGCCTTAATGATTTAATGTTATTATGCCTTAGATATTATCATTAATCCATTTGAAAAGTTAAAAACAAAAAACTAAAATTAAGAAAAGTTGGGAAACTTTTCTGATGTTTCACAACCTTCTGTTCCTACTTACTTGCTCTCATTTTATTATGAACAGGAACCTATACACATATAATAAGCTGATTAACAGAATTGTCTTTAGAGGTTAAGTGATTTGGATTTGCACTCTAGCTGGCATCAGTACTTGTTTGTTCTATGACTTCGCTGAACCTTAGTTTCTTCATCTGTGTGTTGGAGAAATAGTGCTTTAATCATGGCCTGTTGTGTTGGGTCTTAGCATATTGACATCATGTATTTGTAAAAGAAAGTTAAATTCCTATAGGGTCATCCTGCTTCCCAGTAGTGGTAATAAGTCAGTAGTAGTGATATGAGAATTGGGGAAAGTATGTGAATCAAGGACAAGGACTCTCATAGCAATTTCTAAGAATTCACTTTCTTTCCATATGGATAGTTTCTTGTGAATGTAGCCTGCTATCTTCTGTGGATCATTCTTGTAATAGCATCTGTGACCTTTTACCTTGCAGAAGTCCCTTTGTACTTGGCTGCTCACATTTCCCACTTCAGCTGGCCATCCACAAGCATTTTGCTGCACCACTTTCTACAGATACTACTTTTCTTAACATGACCTTTTATGCTTCTGTCCTTGGCAATGTATAAAAATCCACTGCCAGGGCTTCCCTGGTGGTGCAGTGGTTGAAAGTCTGCCTGCCGATGCAGGGGACACGGGTTCGTGCCCCGGTCCGGGGGGATCTCACATGCCACGGAGCGGCTGGGCCTGTGAGCCATGGCCACTGAGCCTGCGCGTCCGGAGCCTGTGCTCCACAACGGGAGAGGCCACAACAGTGAGAGGCCCACGTACTGCAAAAAAAAAAAAAAAAAAATCCACTGCCAGGTGAGGATTTAATCTTCATGTTCCATCAACAGTGCTGCCCACCAGACACAATAGCATTATAAAATATCTTGCTGTCAAGAGGTAATATTTTATAGCTTCTTGAGTTTTTCCCAGATTTCTAGTGTACTTGTTTGCCCTTCAAACTTTTAGTGAATGATAAATACCTTCCTAGAATAACCAATAAACATGCAGATATCCTACTGAGCAAAGAGACAGTATCAGTTCATTCACTATGGGAGCCATGATGTTTGATTAAGTGATCATTGGGTCCTAAGATCTAAAATATAGGAATGGGTAAGGTGAGATTGCTCTCCTAGACTGGGACTTTGGAGTGCTCTTCAGAACTCTCTCTGTCACTTCTTTTTCTTCCTCTCGTTTTTTCTTTTTCATATCAATATCTATTGCTTTTCTTCTGGCTAGATATAGTTGGAGGCACTCTCAAGATGAAAACATCAGTTAGGAAAATAAATTCAAGTCTCCAGTAACTAAATGCAGACAACACAAAGACCAAGGAAAGATGCCGGCAGAGGAAGATCACAACAGAGCTCGTGATTTCCAAAGGTTTTCAATTATGTCCCATCAGTCTTAGCAACTTCATTCATTGCCCCTACTAGTTTGTTATTGGCTATATTTGCAAGGCCATATTTCTTAACATTTAAAAGCCCTTAAAAGTATAATCTCTTTGCCTCTGAAAATAATAATCTTAGTATATGCTATGAAGAATGTTAAATTTCGTTTTCCCATCTGTTGACCCTTTGCAGTAGGCAGGATAGGAAATTTTGTTTCAATTTTCCAAATGAGACTTGGAGAAGCTAAGTGACTTATGTAAGGCCACAGAGCTAATAAGGGCCACAGCTGTTCCTTGTTTCAGTTCACACACTGTATGTTCTAAGGACACTCAAGGGGGTTCCCATGAAGCTCCTTAAAGTGGTGTTGATATTCAGATATGCATCTAGGGAGCCACGGTCTCATAGATTGGTCTAGGTTTCTGTATCTAAGTGTCTGGAAGAGCCTGATATGCTTTGGCAAGCATATGTAATGCAAGCATATGTAAAGCAAGTAATGGTAGCATTACTTTTGCTCTGCATCTTCTTAACTGTGCAACACCCAGGTAACATCTGCATCAGGAAGCATCCCCAGGATGAAATTGCAGCCTGGGGGATGATTCATTGTCACAGTCCTGCCTGATGTATATCAGAGCTCTAGGAAGAGGTGTTCAGGCCAGCACAGCAAAAAAGACTTGTGTCAGAAATTGTCTTTCCTGTTTTAGATTTTTCTCACTGCCTAGCATACTGAGGCAGTTGTTTTAACATTCAATATATATCTTCAGGGAGAGAATTTTATTCTAGAGTTGCTATGAACATTTTAGAGGGGCTATAATTGAACACCCACTGGTGCCAAACACTTGGCTAGGTGCTTTAAAATCATTATTTTATTTAATGTCCGTAATAAAACTATGAGGAAGTTATGTTTTGCATACAGTTTATCATATGAAAATTGTACCAAGGAAGTGACTAACTACTTTGTATAAGTAAATCAAGTTTAGGGTTAGCAAGGACAAAATTCTAACATAACCTAAATGCAAGGGCTTGTCCCCTGTTAACCAATAATGGTTTATTAATCCAATTGTTCTTAAATCTAACTTTATGTATACATCTAATTTCCTGTCATTTTTCCCTATGAAACATCATTTTTCCTTCTTATTTCAGCCTCATAACTAGTGTTATAATTTTGAGGCACCAAATTCATTGCCACCAATCATGTCACCATCTTTTCTCTAGTTTATCATTTTTTAATGTTTGAGCTTTCAGCCAATGCATCAGTGCAAGAATCCATAGTTGGACAAGTGTTCTCGCCATCAGTGGACTCTATTAGTACAATACTTCCAATACTGGGTTCTGCAAAATGTTAACATCTTAATGTTGACTTTTTATGTTATAATATTGGAATTCACATCACTAGACAATGATGATGATTACTAAAGTTTAAATTTATTGAACGTCTGCTAAATATTTTCTAAAATTACATCATTTAATATTTGCAACAAGCCTACAATTAAGGAAGATTATTCACAGTTTTCAGAAGTGTAATCTGAAATTCAGAAGAGTTAACCAATACAGAGTTGGGCAGATAATAAATAATGAAGCTTCCGTTTGAATAGAGTTCTGTCTGATTTTAAAGTCCATGCTGCCAGGTCCAGTGATGCCTTCAGTTCTCAAAATCGAGCAGTGTTTTCATGCAAGGATGTGTCACCACCTTCTTTGTTTTAGAAATTTCAAGTTCTGATATAGACCTAAGCTACAAACAGAATGTTAGCTCTGAGGAGGTTTTAAAATCCAGAAAGATATATCATTTATCTAGTTTTTAATATTAAAATATTTTTGGTAGATCAATTCCATTTTTTATCAGGAGCAAGAAGTAGTCCTAAAGGAACTGGTACAAACAAAAAATTGGCAGCCGAGGCAATTTCTCACCCTTTCTGAGTAACCCTACTGCATCCAGTATGTTTTTGAGGCGGCACAAAATCTCTAGCAATGTAGAGAATACAAATTTACATTAATAATCAGGGCCTCAACCCAGTCTATTCATACTCCAAATTTATCATAGACATATTTAATGAATGCTTACTCTGAGGAAATTGGCTTTCCAGCAGAGAATTCTGCCTCAGAATTTCAGGATCTATTTGAGAGCTTAGCTAATGTTTATGTATTTCAAGACGCATCAGCTATAAATTCTGGATTAATATACATGGGGCAGAGACAGAAACAAGAGTGAAGAACACAGCAAGCTCATCATTATTCAGCTATAAAAAAAATTTACATGCTAGAGTTGGAAAGGACCTTAGAGAGAGGTGGGTCTGACCCTCTTATCGTATTTCTATACATTATAACAGTAATAAATTCTTAGGAAAGAAAATCTGAAGACTCAGAAAAGCAAACCAGGAGAAAGAATTTACCCTTAGTCTTAACACCCAAACACAAACGCTGGTATGCTGGCAGAATTTTTATCCTTTCCTTTATTTCTATGAAAAGGTGATTTTTAACTCAATTTAAATCAAATTATATATACAATTACATTCAATATGTATATTATTTTTTACTTAATATTATGCCATAAACATTATTCTATGGAATTATACAGTTTTTCAAATAACAATTTTAATGCCTAAATAATATTCTACTTGGTGAAAACATCATAGTTTACTTAGCTAATCTCTTAGTATTTGGATATTTCTACTATTTTCCAATTAGGTCATCATACATAATTCTACAATGATCATATTGAAAACCAAAGCTTTTAGATTCTTAACATTATTTCCTAAATTAGATTCTGAAATGTGTAATCACTAGGTTAATACATACATATAGTCAAATTGCTCTTCAAAGAGTTTTACTACTAGTAATGAAATGAAAACCTCAATGTCTACATTCTTAGTGGTATCACAGAACACACATACACACACACATGCAAAACACACAAATTTAATGGTCAAAAAAAATTGCTTTACTGTTTAATATTACTGTATTACTGCCTTTAGACTTAGCAAGGACAGCCCTTGAACTCTATAGGACCACCCTGGCCTTCCTCTAGCCATGCCACTCTCCAAGAGACAAAGATTTCACAGGGTCAAATAGACTTTGAACACGAAACTCAAGTTACCCCTTTTCGACTATGCTGTGGGTGCACTACACTCTGAAATTTCATGTTCAGTTGAACCTAAACTCATTTCCAAAGGCTTTTGGGACCTCCTTTCCAGGCCAGTATTCCTAAGGACAAACTGCTCAAGGAGTGGGCAAGAAACAGCTCTTTGTGGAGACAGTGAGGTACAGAAGAATCTAGACAAAGCTTGATCATGGGGTCTCGGATGTACACGCATGCATATGCTGAGTGTGGTTAGAAAGAAGAGAGGAAAAGCTCTGCTATCATCTCTCTCTGTGCCATTATGATCCAGAACAGAATGGTGAGGAATATGATAATTCTAAACTCAAATTTGGTTTTACAGGTCCTTATGGAGACATTTTTGTCAAAGCAGAAGGATAAAATGCAATTATTTTCACAGTTTGTTTGCTGTGTTTAAAGCTCTGAACTATGTAGACATACTATGTGGATCTCCGTTTGTCTTCTTACCCTGGGCTCTATAGATCACAGGGGCTGACCTAACTTTTTAATTTTATAAATTAAATGGATAATATACTAGAAATGTCTATTGTCCCAAACATTAATTTCTCTAAAAGAATGAGAAAGTTAATGAGCCCTAGGTGAATATATAAGGAAATTCTAGCAAATCTTTAATGGTCAGATAAAGGCAGAACAAAAAAGAAAATTACAGACCAGCATCACTCCTAATTATCTCCATAGAGGCTAGAGGAAAAAAATCTTTGGCATTCTGTATTCATTGCTGATTTTAAAATAAGGAACACACAAGAATGTGGGAATTGGGATCAATGGATATGTTCTTGGCCTAGCAAAAACTATATAAAGTCAAAAAATAAATTAAAAACTAGGAAGAAACATTTATAATATACAAATGGGCTAATAATGAATCAGTATATATGGAATATTAGCCTTTTATCCATGATATATTTTGCATATTATGTATATGTATATATACATATATATATACATAAATTATTTCTTTAAAATTGAGAGGGAAATGACCCAAACCTGATACAGTAATTAGCCAAATAAATGAAAACGTAATCCACAAAAAGCTATCCAAGATGGCTCCAAAACATGTGAAACTTCACTCATAATAAGAGAAATGCAAATTTAAACCACACTGAGATATCATTTTTCACTTCTCACACAGCAAAAATTAAAGCTTGACAACACCTTCTCTTGGCAAGGTGGTGGGGAAACAGGCATTCCCATACATTGCAGGTGGTACACCTTTATGGAGAAAAATTTGCTAAGTCTATCAAAACTATATATGTGTTTGACCCAGCAATTCAGCTTCTAATCATTTACCCTGTAGACACTGCAAACAATGTGAAAATAGATGTATACAACAAGGTTATGAATTTCATTGTTGTTTGGAATTACAAAACATCAGAAGAAACCTAAATGCTCATATAGAGGAATTTGGTTGAATAAACTATGGTCCACCCACACAATGAATTACTTTGATGATACAATAATGAGAAATAAAATGATGTTATTTTTAATATATTGTTAAATTGAGAAAAGCAAAGTAAAAAGCAAAATGAAACATATATTTAATGCTAGCTCTTTTGTAAGAAAGAAGGGAAAATGAGAAAAAAATATATATATTTGCTTATTTCTTTCAAAAACAAAAAACAGCACCATAGACACATGTGTGAAAGATAAACCAGAAACCACTTTGTAATTATCTTTACGAAGTTTTTGAAAGCAAGGTGGAAGACTTTAAGGTAGAGGTCTAATACATTTCTATCTTTTTGTATTTCAACACCATGTTTATACTTTATATACTCAAAAAATCAATCAATCAACAAAGATGTGGGAAAGAAACAAATGGAATACAAACAGAAACTCATAAATTTAATTGAATTTCAAATGAATAACATAACTACACTTAATGAGAGTGTGGCAACTAATACAAAAGGTAAACTTTGAACTTTTTTTTCACTCTGTACTATCAGCCTCAAGATTTAAAGAACTGTAAATAAATATTAAACTCCAGTTGCTAAATTTGTTCATAGATACAGTATGGGTTTATATTTCTGAGCTTACTTTTTCTATATTCTAGGATTGATGAAATAAGTAAAGAAGAATGTTAAGCATATGGAAAGAGAGAAGATGAAATTTAAGTATATGGTGTTGGATTTGAATTGGGGATGTCAGTATAAATTCCTGGTTTTAAAGATAGGTTAGATAGATATAGATATAGTAGATATGTGTATATTTGTGTGTGTGTACGTTACATTTATTTTCCAACTATGTCTCACCTCAAAATCCTAGAAATATGACACCTTAGTAGCAATGAGCATACCTTGCACCCAGGTCTAAGTTTCATAATAATAAACATAAATGGGAGAAAAAGAGCAAAATAAAAAATAAAACAAATATAGAATAAATAACTGAGTTTGAGGATTACTCAAATTTGGCAACCAAATTGAATTGGCAACCATCACAGTAACAACTGAATTAGGTGAAAATCATCAAGCTACTGGGTAAAATTTGTTGAGAAACAGGACATTTACATACTCTCAAAGTATCTTTTCAAAAGGTTTTTATTAATTACAAGGGAAATCCAGTAACTTTGCCATGGAGATCTGGCAGACATCACCTTAAGGAAGCAATCAAAATTATCACCATTAATGGGACAAACCAATATCATGTACCTCCATATATTATGCACTAAAAAAGTCACTTCACTTTTTTAATATTCCTCCCAAAACTGAGTCACCTAAGTCTTATCACAAGGAAACATGAACCAAGCCCCAAATGAGAGACATTCTAGAAAATAACTATCCTGTACTTTTCTCAAATGTTAGTATGGAAGACAAAGAAAATCTGACAACCAGTACTTGATCCTGGATTGGACCCTGGAAGAGCAACAAAGGATATTATTTCTGAAGATTCATGGAATGTGAATAAAATCTATAGATCAGATAATATATTGTGCTACTATTGGCTACATTATTTTGATAATTGTGCTATGATTACATAAGAGAATATTATTGTTCTTAGAAAATGCATGCTAAATATTAAACAGTAAAGCAGCATTATGACTGCAACATTTTGCCAAATTATTCAGAAAAAATTATTACACAAACATATACACACATATGATAGTGAAGCAAGAATTACAAAATGTTAACAACTGCAGACTCTGGGTGAGGGTACCATATGTTTTTTTGTACTACTCTTACAGCTTTTCTGTAAGACTGAAATTATTTGAAAGCAGAAAGTTACAGTAACAATGGAAAGAACAGATCAAGATGATATTGAAGTCTTCCAGGAAAGAACATCCTTCTTTTACTTCAGGTTTCTGAAACTTGGGTTTTAGCCTCACTGAGTATCTGCAGATGCTGAAATGTGGCACCCCAGAAGTGAAAGAAAAAATAATACTGGTGTGATGAGAAGGGTGAGATCATTGCCCAACCCCATTAATAACTGCCTTTCTTCAGATGTTATTTATATAGGACAGCAAGAGAGAGAATATCCTCTCAGATAAAGGCCTATTAAAAGCAGAGTTAGATCTAATTAGTGGATCTAATTGATTGTTCATCAGCCTACACATGGCAGCCCATGGGTCATGACAGAGTTGGAAGGTATATCACCTGAAGGAGAATACGATTTTGTTTAGTTACCTCAAATGATGTTTTACCGTGCATTTCATTTATATGCTGTCTTTTGGGAGCCACCCTTTTATAATTACACAGTGCAAACTGGGAAAGGTTGAGTCATGGCTTTCTATTTGAGGTCTCAGTATGCCAACGTGTTTAGAGGACTGTGTATCTGGGGGCCTGTCTGCCTTTGAGGAAGTCCCAGCCTTATCACAGTTCTAGTACACCAAGACCTTCTAAATAGAGTCTATTGGGGCCTTGCCTGGGCTGAGTTTCTGACCCTAAACCAGGACAAGATTAAGAACTTTACCACTTTAAACATTAAAGCCCTAAGTGTACTCTTGCCATCTTGGCCACATGCAATGTATTTCAAAATGAAGACAAAACTACACTGTAATATAAACATAAAGAAGTCAAACAGAGTTCTAATTTTTACTATGATTACTAAGACAATACTTTTTTTAGTTATCAAACATGGAATAGTTCATTTCTTTTCTTTCCACTTGTGTCTGTGCTTGTCATTGACCTAAACTTAACTTACCGTTCATCTGCCTGTTCATAAGATAGCACCATACCAGCCTGGGAATACACAGCTCCCAGACAAGAGATTCTCAACAGGGGAACTGAGGAAGGACAGAAGGATGCTTATTTCCCTAAGATGTATCAGAATCATCTAAAGTGCTGTTTCAATGTACCCATGCCTAGCTGAGACCCTGATGCATACATGTCAGAATGAGTAAACCCTCCAACCTCCATTCTCTGTTAAGAAGGACTGCAACTTTTGAGGCACCATTACCAATGAGTTTATATGTAATTTCTCAGCTCTGTGAATGCTGAGGGATCAAATGGGGAAAAGGTTAAGGTCTGTTATCCTAAAGATCCTCTTTTAATGCCAAGGAGAGTGTAGCTGTGCGTTCTTATAGCCATGATTCCTTTGTGGGACCTCTAGTCTGGCCAGGAAGTACAGTAAAATGAAAGTGATATCTGAGTTCCAAAAATCCATAACTAGAATAAAAGAGGATGAGGCTTCTTTAAGAGCTGAGATATTTGGAAACAAAGGAGTATATCTAGGCTTTAATGATAAAAACCTCCTCAGATTTAAGTTCTCTTCAACCCACTGCCAACCTTCTCCTGTAACCTGCTGTCTCTGCCAGGCTTGCACTTGGCCTCTGCTCTCCAGAAACCCTAAGGCTGGCTTCCCACCCCTTCCATGCCTAGCCTGACTTTTGAATCTCTGTGGAAATCTTGTTTTTGAGAATTAGAAAATGACTTGACATTTACTAGGCTATAGTTCATTGTTTGTCTTTCTGAGTAAGTACTATTTAAGTAAAATAACAATGACTATTTCCCCTAAATTTCCACCGTTGTTGATGTTGAACACCATAGTTAACATTCCTGGATCAATTAAAAGAACTCGTGGGATTCTGATATAGGCACTGACTTTTTTTCCTTAAAGGTACTGATTGATTCACTGGCCTGTGCTCTCTTGTGAGCAAGTTATATCCATTTTAAACCAGAATTTTTTTTTAATTGAGGACTTCAGTGCTTGCTGTAGTGCCGACTTAACAGATGAGTCTTTTATTTGACATTCTTCTAAGAAAAGAAGTGTATTAACACACCACATAAGGAAATCAACCTAGCACACCAGGCTTTGTCTTTAATGCTGTGAAACTGTCTTTACCTCTAAATCATGTAGCTGAAAATTACTCTTTCCAAGCAAAGAAAATGCAACTTCATTTATATTCACAGGCATTTTTGTTGGGAAAATTTATTCATCAGCAACTCCTAAATCACTGGTAAAGATCCTGCTGATGTTCATTTGGGTCAAGTGAGTACTACAAATTCTTATTAATATGTGACAAAGCTAGAGTTATATAAAGAAACAAGAGGTTTTCTGCAATTTGACTCATAGAATGTAAGGTTAGTGCAAAGATCCAAAGTACAGTAGAAATATTACCATGACATCATTCTCATCCCGAGGTCTATTTGACATTAATGAGTAACGCTGGCAGCCATTTTGAATCAGGAGTATCAAGGTTATGACACCCTGAGCCCTCGCAGCTGTGACCTCCAGACTTCAGCCTACTTCAGATCTGCTTTGCCTACAGCAGCTCTATATATGTTGTAAGGGTAATTAATAAAATTATTATTTTTTGCTTCTCTTTTTCCAGTGTGAGCTCCTCACCACAATGGAACTGCTGTCAAAATGTCCTAAAGAGCTTCTTTTTTCTCAAAGCAAGGTTTCTTGTTTCTAGGTCTCCCCTGAGTTTCTGAGACAAAATTTATTTTTTTAATTGGATAATCCAAAAAGTAGAATATAATTTGGTTCTAAATCCATTCTGAATGTTGACATCCCAAAATGGCCTTGTAAATATTTGCAAATAAAGACTTGGTTTTATTTTGGGTAAGTTGTGGGGATTTTATTTATTTAAAAAAAAATTCCAATAATAATAATAATACCTACATACAGACTTTACATTTATCTGAAATTTATATTTGTTCATTGACACAATCAAGTTCCCCAGTGAGAAATTTCTAATAAATTGGCAAATTTTTTTCTATCTTTCATGCACCTTCAACTTAATAGATTCAGGAAGACATTTTTCTATAACAAATATCTAAAAATTAGATGGTATTTTAGGAAAATGTTACAATAGCAAATTTTTGTAGATAAATGGCGTCCATAAATAATTGATGTCATCAATCCACAAATCTTTTGAGAAAATCCTGGCTAGTGATGCACTACTTCTTTATTTGCCTATATAATTTTATTCATGCAATCCATTTTCATAAAATACCTTGTATCCCTACTCAGCTTCTCCCATCCTTCAAGACTCAGTTCAAATTCCATGTCTTCAGACTTCATGAAATTCCATTTTACTGCCTAGACTCACAGTGGTACAATGTTTTTTATGTCTGAGCCATTCTCTTTACTTTTAGTACTAGACTCACAAGCTCTGGAATCAGACTGATCTAAGATTTGAAAGTTCTTCCACTCGCTGATAGGTGAACTTGGGCTTTTAAACCCTTCAAACATCTATTTTCTCTTCTGTAAAATGATGGTGGTAATACTTATTTGAGGATAAGTGTGATGACGGGTGTAAAGGATTCAGATTCATCATAATGCCTGGGCCATAGAAAATAATAAATGTTGCCTTATCATTATGACTGATAGTCTGACTTTACCATAGTTGGAATAAAATATGGGCACATCTTTTTAATATTCAAACTAAGACTCCAAGATCTCTATCTAATTTTCATGAGCTTGTCTTTCTTTGTTTCTTAGTCCACCACTGTCCTTAGTTTTATAGTTTTTACAATTCACAATAGCCATGTTAACTCAGGAGACTTTCCAAGCTCACTGCAAGATCTGCCTGGAATATGCCCTTCCCTGGTATTAGAGAATAGTGGTAGTCACCCTCAGTCAGGCATGAAGCCCACCATTTCCCACTAATGATATTTTAAATTTCTTGAAGATAAAAGCCCACCTTGAAACACTATTAGCAAGTAGTACTAATTAACTTTATAGCTGTAATTTGTTGCTTTCTTCCCAGACAATCTGTAATAACTGTGATATCCCCATAATCCCCCATTGCCTTGCACATAGTAGTTGTACAATAAATATTTTACTTTCATGATCATCAGCCTGCAAACAAGGCCTTTCTTCACTTTTACTTTCTGTCTCTTCCATTTGTCTACCCTCTTGGGTGAAGTTGTTAATAAGCAGTGAAATGTCCATAGCTGGGACTCAGCCTAGGGCTTAGATAAGCCATATGGCAGAGGAGAAATCCCTGAGTGATTCACAATTGGGCTTGTTTCTATTATGACTCAGCTTCTATTTTATTTATTGATTCTGGGTTAGGATGGAGTTCTACCTCAGGAGAAATACCTCAACTTTTAAGGATAAAGTGGTAGTATATTTTTTTTCTTCAGCCCCAATATTAGACCTAAGGGGTAAATTCTATTTTCTACCTTGAAGCAAAGACAACAGAGTTCATGCTCATGTATCATTGATTGTGGGTAGTACACTTTGCTGGTCAGAGATAGAGGCTCAATTAGAAGACAAGTACACAAAAAGGGTCTGAGAATTTTTCTTGAGTTAAACTGCCATGCAGTTGCTACCAAAAGAAATTTAAAATAATATTTTAAATATCACCAAATTTTACTAAAAAGGAAGGATAGAGAGAAAGAGAAAGAGTTTAAAAAGACAGGTTGACAGCCTGCTATTTTTTTCCTACAAAGTCATAAAGTTTAATTCAAAAATTTCCTGGAATTTATAGTGCCAGAGGCTAAGCTAAAAATAATTTTCCCTCATTAGATCTTGTAGTTTAACCTCTGAAGTGGAAGGTTTGTGACAGCTACATCAAGACTCCAGCTCACAAAAGCACTATTCAAAAAGGAAAAGAATGAAGAGGAACTGTTGCTATTAAATGACCCAGAGAGAATCGAGGAGACAATGAAGACTATTTCTGTAGCTTTCTGGGACCAAGCATAGGGTGGCTGGGCTGTTCCAGGTGAATCACTTCTGTCAACTCCAAAGGTATCATGTGCTAAATGAGCCTGAAATTCTATCTGGGAGCAAAGCATTGGAAGTTAAACTTGACAATGACAGGAATCTGAGGGGGCAAAAGAAGCACGAGGTTTGCTCAATAACCCCAGTGAAAATTAATAATCAGTAATTGTCTCCCTGTCACCTCTCCCAAACACTGAACAAAGCTTTGGTATCATGCCCTTGGAATGGAGAAGAACAGTCACAAAGACTTAAACTCCAAGTTACTCTCAAAAATCTGAGACTAGGGGAGAGGGGTGGTTTTATTTTTGAAATAAAGATTTCTAAACCTTAATATTGTTTCTCTCTGTCTTTCTTTAATTTCATGGTCCCAAAAGGTAAAATGCTTATTACATTATTCTGGTCAGATTCTAAGATTCTATGCTATCTCTTCAGTCATATTTATCTCATGCTACTAATAGGGGAAGAAGAGAAGAAGACCACTGTATAAGTTGGATTCATTCAGGTGAACCTAGCCACTTTGAGTGATATAGAAGAAAGGAATTTAATATAATGGGAATTACACCATACACAATTGTGGAAGCAGGTGAAAAAGTCTATGGATATTGCTTCTATGTCCGGTAAGAGCCTAAAGATGCCACAGATACACAGAACCAGTAATTGGGAAGAAAAAACTGGACATAAAATTAGGGAGAGTGAGGACAAACTGGAATCTATGAAAACAAATTGGAATTAACACCTGTATCTCAAAACCTTGAACCTTGATGATGTAGATAATGTGCAAAAGACACTGGTACTCTTGAACTTGACCCAGGATTCAGAAAAACTGAAGGAGAGACTTGATGGAAGCTGAAGGAGCTGTGGGTTTCCAGATACTGCCCCTCAGCAACAAGGTGAGCCAGCAGATTAATAAAGATGTGTGTCATCTGTCACAGCTCCTGGCCCTACATCTCTGCTCAGAGCAGAATGGCTGGTGCTTTACTTCTGCCTTCCAGATATCATGCAAGTTTCTCTTGAAGCCAATTCTAATTTTTAAAAAACCATAGAGGAAAGGAGATTCTAGGAAACATAGTCTAGCTTAGCTACATAGATGCAATTCAAAAACCACCACAGCCCAAATGTTCAATATCTGGTTTTCAAGGCACTGTACCAATTTCTAGCTCATCTACCTTTTATGTTAAAACAGTGAACTTCTCTAAAACTCTTTAAAATGACAGAAATCAGATTCAAACTAGACCAAGTATTTTGACTTCAGGAAATTAATTAACCCTTGAATTTTCCTTTATTAACATTAGACTATGCACAATTGAATACTTTTTACACTATGTATCAGTCAGGGTTCCAACAGGAAGCACATGGCACACTCATCATGGGCTGTGAAAGAGAGCTCAATAAAGGAACTTTTCAGAAAGATTCATTGGCAGGGATTAGGAAAATCGGTGGTAGTAAAGCTAGTAAATTCCCCAGTACTGGCTGTAGTAGGGCTTCATTATGATCTCTAAGTTTGAAGATGGAAGGAAGAGAAGAATGTTGAAGGGAGCAGAGAGAGTAAATACTCCAGCCTCAATCTCTTTCAGCCTCTTATTTCTTGTGCTCTTCATTCAGTGACCCCTGTTCACTCAACTCAGTTGGAAACCAATGAGATGAGGTGTCCTTCTATGCAGTCAACAGAAGTCAGGATCCTGGAGGACAGAGCAGGATGAAGGGTGGAGACTGATCCAGAGGGGCAAATGGAAAATATCTAGCATACACAAATTATTCTAGGAGTTAAGCATCAATAATATTTTAAGAAACTATTTTGCTTTTATACAGACTCATAAATATCCACTAAATTTTTTTCAAGGTCATGCCTAAACTTTTCTTAATCACTATCTAATTAAATATTTCTATGCTTTCCATCATGGACTAGTTTTCAAATTCTGGATATATAATGAACTGATAAAAAGAACCAAAGCAAGACCACAGCTTTACCAGCTTCTAGTGGGGATGTTTGACAAGGGATGGGGGCGGGTATTGATTGGCTGAGGTACAGTCCCTGGGCCATGAGTAGATAATCAAAGCATTTGCTTCTTTAATAAAATATCAAAGGCTGCTGTAGGCTTCAGGTATTCCTGAGACTAAAATTAAAGTGAACTGCATGTGCTTCACAGCAGAAAACAGGGGAATAATTTTGTGAATCTTTTGGATTCTTCCTGGTAAAACTTTCCCATTCTTTTTCTAAGTATCCATTTTCAGGTTTTCTACAATGTAGAAAGATCTACTCTAAGGCCTGGAAATTCAGATTTTCTTATCTTTTATTTTGGTGGTGCGGGGGGAGATTTGTTAGATGTTTAATCAGGATCTCAATAGTACCTTCCCCATGCCTATGGTAAGTAGGCCTTACAGGTAGCAAGAGGAGGAAGAGATAGCATCTGTCTTCTTACCATTAAAACTGAGGTTTAGGCTGTAATCCCTCAATGAGTTGATTGCCAGGAAAAGAACGTATTAGCAAGGATGGATATTAGTGCTAAATTAAGCCCTTCCTTAGGCTCCAGGTCCAGTTCAAGACAGTATCTATGTCAGATTTTAACACAACTACACAACACAAATTCATGGCATATAGTAGAAAGAGAATGAAGAAACTGAAGCTTCTAGGTCTGGGTCCAGCATTTACTATCTGTGCAACTTTGGGAAAATTGCTGAACTTCTTTAAACTTTTGTTTGTCATCTATAAAATATAGATAGATAGATAGATAGATTGATTGACTGATAGATAATTGCTTCACCAGGTTTCTGTGAGGAATAATTGAAATAGCATGTATAAAACACATATCAGAGTATAGGCAGTTAAGATGGGAGCTACTGAGGAATTCTGGGAAGGTGGGGATATGGTATCCACGTGCTGGATACTTTTTCCTGTGCTTATAATGTTTATCAGACAGAACTGCTGTCTAGAAGAGACCGCTATGTTACATGTATGGTAACAGAATTAGTGCAGATGGTCCCCGACTTATCATGGTTTGACTTAACGATTTTTCAACTTTACAATGCTGCAAAAGCAATTCACATTCAGTAGAAACCTTACTTAGAATTCTGAATTTTGATCTTAGCGCATGTATAGCGCTAAGACAGTGATTTAATTGATTTACTTAATTAAGGAAAAGGAACAAAAGCCTCTCTATTATGAAGTTAATGCCTAGAGCTGGGGAAGAGAACCAACTCAATGAAAATATTAAATACCCAAAGACTAAGTAGATAGTCAAAAATGGCCCATGCCTACAGTGCTGTCTTTGGGAATTATTTTCTCAAGACACAACAGAGGATCTAGAGGGTTTTGGAAAACATGTTTTAATTTTATTTCAGTATAAAAGCAGTGAATGATGGGAAGTGAAATGAATAGAAGTCATTTGATTAAGGTAGAGAAAAGGGTAATTCCTTAAAAAATAAGATATTAGAACCAAGCTAATGATATATGAAATGGAAAAAAATGGATCTTATAGTACAGGATAGTTAGTGATGATAAATCAAAATTATAATTGAGTAATCATAGTCCAGGCATACAAAAATGCTGGTGGGTGGCCATCGAGGACCTGGTCTCAGACTTGTCTGCTCCACTGAGAACCTGAGCTATACCTAACACAAGAACTCCTGCTGCTTTTAAAAGAGCATCTGCTAGCTACAACTTTGTATCTCAAGGTTGTTCCCCCTTGTAACTATATAACCATTTCAGACCCCAACCAACACTTGCTTAACAAGCACTCTTGGTTCTTGCCAGCTCCAATTATAATTCTTGATAAACAACTCATGTAATTAACCGTGGCCTTGCAGATCTTGCCTTTATAATCTTCCTCCATTTTGTAATATGGTGGAACACAATTCAAGTGCTTCTTGAATCTGTGTCTCCCAGGCTGCAGTCCTAACAAGCCCCAAATAAATACCTCTTTATTCCAATCAGGTTTCTGTTCCTGAAATTTGTTTCACAATAGACATTGAGAGGAAGGAAGAGAAAATTTGTTCAGACCTCAATAGGGAAGACCAGATTAGCATGAACTATTGAAGCAATATTAAATGGGATTCTATGTAACACGGCTATTAGAGGTGGAGATTTAACAATTGTCTCTGTCCTCAGGGAATATATTCAAGAAAGTTACAGAATTAGGATATTAAGGAAAGTCACAACAAATTGGAAATATATCAGCAGACAGCTAATCAGTCCAGTTCTAGAGTTGATGTTGGAACCCTTCAAGATAGGGTAAACCAGGTCAGGGAGGTGAAGAATGAAATGATTTGTCTGAACAGAATTCATCAATTTCACGTACCTTTTTCTATGGGAGACTACACATTTCGAAATCTAGAGGAGCATTTGAAAAACAAACATCTGATCCAGAAAACCATTGGAAAGTAAAAAACAAAAGGGCTCTGAGTTCCAGCAAGCAGTGTGAGTTCTAGGTATGTTTGAGGAGGAATGGAACCAAAGGAACAAGCATATGAAACTGCTATAAGTAGGACCTTTCTGAAAGAAACAGGAGAATAGACCCTACACTAGCCAAAAGGGATACAGCAGAACAAATGCTACTCAAGGCACATAACATCAATAGCTGAAGTAAGCATGTGAAGTGTCTTTGGAAGTGCGTGCCAGATGTATGACTCTTCAGGAGGTGCCTAAAATACAGATTTCAGGAACAACTGCAGCTTTTGTCCAAGAATCTGTGGAGGGTGATTCTCTAACTGAAACAAATGAAGAGATGATGCTAAGAGCTAATTTCACAGTCCTAACAATCACAAATTAAATGACCGTGTTGGTAGGCACTGTAGCAACCAAGCAAAAATCCTCACTCACAGGGGAAGGAAGAAGCCAAGTGTGTTATCAGGATGAGCTAGATTATCCTCTGCTAACAAATTAACTCCTGCATCTCAGTGCCTAAAAATAAAAGAGCTTAATTTGTATTAATATACAATGGAAAGGGCCCTGTTCTCCACATAGATATTCAGGGATTCTGGCTGATCTTACTCGTTGAAGCAAGAGGAAGGAGTTGCTGGAGTTTGTCTCAGTGATTTTTTTACTGCTTCAGGCTGGGAAAGACTCATATCACTTTTTATTGTCCATATTGTATTGGCCAGATCTAATCACATGACTCCCTTCAACTACAAGGCAACTGGAAAGCATCAGTATCCATGTGCCCAGGAAAGAGACAAAAGTTTTGGTGAATACTACTTATGTTTGGCACACCATGTTGCTAGGATCATCCCATATCCAGTGCAGCACTGGTGAGCTAGAATCACAGAACTCAAAAGGAAATGAAAATTAAGAAATTTTGAAAATGGTGGATGGGAAATAAAAGACACATCAGTAAATAATCTTGGTGATGAAGACTACCATCATTGCAAATCATCACATACCACTCTGAGAACAGAGAAATTATGGCTAGGTGGATCTCCTCCCTCCCAACAACCATACGGGTAAACACATTCTGCCAAAATTAGTTTCTTGGCCGATTTATTTTAAATACACAGATGATGGACTCCACACAGTTATCATAAATGACAGAAGTCACAGGGAGATGAAAATCAAGACTATTCTCTTTCCGCTCTCCTTCACTCAGTAAGGAGTCACTCCTCTGGCCTTTGTGAACATCAAGTATAGGGCTTCAAAAATATAATTTCGCCCAGAGCTGGGGACTGGTTCATTTTTAATATTGTATTGCTGTGGGATTTGTGGCATGATTATTCAATGAACTCTGGGTTCTTTAACAAATGAGACCTATAAAAGGCTGTAGTTGTACTAATTCAGTTTGGAGTTGCTAAAATAACCATAAACTTTCTCGTAGTACTCACCTCAGATTGCAGTTTCTGAAGAAATTAAGTCTACCCAGGCTTAAAGAAATTTTTTGCCTAAGATTAAGTAGAATGCTACATATTTTTAACTTTAGTTTTGAAAAAACCTAGCGGGCTATTTGTCACCTGTTAGTTATTAAAATTTCCAAACTCTGAAAGAATATTGCAATGAGCAACATACACTCACTATTAATAGATCCATTCAAAACTTGTTAAAGCTTCTCTCTCTCTCTCCATTTTTATCTCTAACTGTATTTGTCTCCCTCTCAATCTTCTTGTTGACCATTTCAAAAAAAGTTGCAGACATCATGATAATTAACCCATTAAAATGTTGCATATATAGGGACATACTCCTCAATAACCAAAATAACATTATTATATCTATAGGAATTACAAAATAATTTCCTAATATTTATTATTGAGTCTTTTTCATGGTATCAGGTTTTATGTTGATATTTCAATCAACTTCATATTTGATTGAAATATCAACATCTCTTTTAACATAGAAACCTTTTCCTCCCCCCTCCTTTTATTTTTAATGGCAATGACTTTTCAAGATATGAGGCCAATTTTCTCTCAGATATCTGATTGTTTTCTTACAGGGTTATTTTATGTATTTCTCTGTCTATATTGTTTCATTTCGTTTAAAATGAAAGTTAGATATAATAGCTAGTTTATGCTCAGGTTAAATATTTCTTTTGTCAGGAATATTTCATAAGAGTTGTTTACATCATATTACACCACATCAGGTGAAACATATTGCCAAGTATTTTCACAATTAGTGATTCTAAATTTGGTCATTTGTTGAAAGAGGTGACAACCAAACTTCTCCATTATAAAAATAAAATTTCCATTTGCAATTATCAAGTCGTCTGTTTGGTGATTTTGGCAGTATGCAAATATCCCATCCACATTGGTTTTTGCCTTCTTTTAGCATCCACTGATGATCTTTGCCTGACACAATTATTCTATTTGATGTCCAAATGGTACTTTAAAAAAATCTATTATACATTATTTCTTAGCTGTCATATTTCTGTAAAAAAAGGTTTCCTTTTCAATTGTTAATGAACTATATTTCCTCATAAAAGGCAGAAAAATAATTAATTTTCAATTTTTCTTTATTTTTTTAGAGAAGGAAGTTAATGTAACACAGTCACCTTTGGTGATGGAAAATATGCTTTTGCTGTTCCTTTTTCTTTTTTGATTACTTTTCAAAGAATCCAGTAATTCATGTGTCTCATTAGTCTGTTATCTAAACTTAATTTCTATTTTGTTATTAATGAGTCTTTATAATGCTTGTTTTTTAATCTTTTTTGTTCTTGTTGGATGTTTATTTTTATTTTCTTATTCTTATTGATATAATTATTTAAGGCTCTGCAGTTTCATCTGAGCAGTTCTGCTATATTCTGTATATTCTAAAATATATTATTTACATTAAAATTATTTTCTAAAATTTTAGAAATTTTGACTTTTTAACTTAATTTTTATCTTATACAGGGGTACAGTTGATTTACAATGTTGTGTTCATTTCAGGTGCACAGAAAAGTGGTTCAGTTATACATATATCCATTCTTTTTCAGATTCTTTTCCCATATAGGTTATTATAGACTATTGAGTAGAGTTCCCTGTACTATACAGTAAGTCCTTGTTGATTATCTATTTTATATATATTAATGAGTTTATGTTACTCTCAAATTAGTAGTTTGGGATTCACATATTTTAATTTCCAAATGAAAGAGACTTCTGTTTGATTTTGCCATTATTTTCTAGTTTTATTGCACTGTGATCAGAGAATTTTTGGTATTATTTTTTCTTTATAAAATTTATTGATATTTTCTTTGTGTTATTATGTGGCTAATTTAATGATCCATTAAAATTTATGGATAGTATCATGAAACTTTTAAGCAGCTGTATTTTCTATTTATTGAGGGTTTGCATTTTGATGAATATCCACCTTAGATCCTCCTTATCGATTATGTAATTAGGTCCTCTATAATCTTATCTATTTGCTCATTTGACTGACTTGGACCATAAAGGTATGTTAAAATCTCCTTAGATTAGTGTGTTTTTATTTTGCCTTTCATGTTCTGTATTTTGTTCTATATGAAGGTCACAGCTGTGTTATTTAGTGCATAGATATGCATAACTTTTATCTATAATTTTGTTGTGAATTGTAAACTTGAGTATTAGAAAGTGTATGGTTGATCATGTTTAATGCCTCTTGGTTTGAAATCTACCTTTTAAAATATCAAGATAGTAACCTCTCCTTTTGTTTTTATTTATAAGGTAGGCATTTGCCCAACACTTTTATTTTGTCTTTTGAATCATTTTGTTTTACTTTAGACTCATATACAGCTAGGCTTGAGCTTTGTTTTATGAGCCAATTGGAAACTCATTTTCTAATATATATGGTATAGTCATTTTGGGGATCTCTCTCGTTTTGTCAGATACCTTTATGATATACTTAATGTGTATTGTGTTATAGTTACCCTGTTTCTTTGTCAGTGTGATCTGTTTCATTACTGTTTTTGTCAGCTTTTTTCTTTTATTTGTTTTGGTATTAGGAAGGTTTATATTTTTGTTCCAGTTATTCCTTTTACATAATAATTTTATAATATCTCTTTGTTACCATTTACCTTACTTCAGCTTCTACTACTTGGTTTGTCAGTTTTCAGTTATATCATTGGACTGTCACCTTTTCCTCTGAAAAATTCTGACTCATATTCTATTTTCCCTTCACTCTCTCCCTTCTCTACCCATTTTTAGTGGTATTATTTCTAATTTGTCAGAACATGTAAGATTCATATATTACCCTTCTGCTGTTATCCTCACTTTGGTTTTGATCTTACTCTACAATATGTTCAATTCTTAAAATTTTCACTTATTTTCCTAAAAAGCTATTGGTTGAGTGGAACTTACTTTTAGTAGATTCCATAGGAAGGGCTTGTGGGTATGATTTTCCATAAATTTCCTACATTTGTCCATGCTTAGATCAGTTTTATTGTAACATTAATACTTGAAGAATAATGAATATTTGGCTGAGTATAACACAATTGTCTCAGAACATTTTTCCTTTGGGTTCTTAAAAATGGTGCTCCACTATTGTCTTGCTCTATATTGATGTTGAAAAGTCTGACACCAAACTAAATTTTTGTTTTGTTTTTTTGCCCCCAAACTTTATTTATCTTCTAATTGGAACTTTGTACTCTTTGACCAACATCTCCCCATTTCCTCCACCCCTCAGCCCCTAGTAACCACCATTCTATTCTCTGTTTCTACAAGTTCAGCTTTTTCAGATTTCACATATAAATGATATCATGCAGTATTTGTCTTTTCCTGTTTGACTTATTTAACATAACTTAATGTCTTCAAGAACCGTCTGTGTTGTCATAAATGGATATTTTGTTCTTTCTCATGGCTATCCATTCACCCATTGACAGATACTTAGATTGTTTCCATATTTGGCTATTGTGGAGTAATGCTGCAATAAATATGGGAGTGCAGATATCTCCTTGATATCCTGTTTTTATGTCCTTTAGATATATACCCAGAAATGAAATTGCTTGATCATAATATAATTCTATTTTTAATTTTTTTGAAGAACCTCGATACTTTTTTCCATGGTGGCTATACCAATTGACATTCCCAATAGTGCACAAAGATTTCTTTTCTCTACATCCTTGTCAATGCTGGTTATCTCTCTCTCTCTCTCTTTTTTTTTTTTTTTTTTTTTGATGATAGCCATTCTAATAGGTATGAGGTGATGCTTCATTGTGGTTTCGATTTGCATTTCACTGATGATTAATGATGTTGACCATCTTTTCTTGTAACTGTTGGCCATTTGTGTGTCGTCTTTGGAAGAATGCCTATTTAGATCCTCTGCCTATTTTTAATAAGATTTTTGGGGGATTTTTTGTAATTGATTTGTATGAGTTCTTTATATATTTTGGATATGAACACATTTAATATTAACATAACAAATATATGGCTTTCTCATTCTGTAGGTTGCCTTTTCATTTTGTTGATGGCTTCCTTTGCTGAGCAGAAACTTTTTAGTTTGATGTAGTCCCACTTATTTATTTTTTGCTTTGTTGCTTGTGCTTCTGGTGTCATATCCAAAAAATCATTGCCAATACCTATGACAAGAAGATTTTCCTATATGATTTTTACTCAGAGTTTCATGTTTTCGGTTCTTACAGTTAAATCTTTAATCCATTTCAAGTTAATGTTTGTGATTTGTGTAAGATAGGAGTCTAATTTTATTTTACTGCATGTGATTATCCAGTTTTCCCAATAACACCTGTTGAAGAGACTATTCTTTGCCATAGAGTATTTTTGCCTCCCCTGTCAAATATTAGGTGATTGTACATGCAAGGGTTATTTCTGGGCTCTTGATTCTGTTCCATATGTCTATTTTTATTCTGGGACCATATTGCTTTGATTATTATAGCTTTGCAGTATAGTTTGTTGGAATTTTGATAGGGATTGCATTGAATCTATAGATGGCATTGGGAAATATGGACATTTTAACAATTGTTCATTCTTCTGATCCATGAAAATGGAATATCTTTACATTTGTGTCTTCTTAAGTTTCTTTTATCAGAGTCTTTAGTGTAGAGATGTTTCACCTCCTTGGTTAGATTTACCTCTAAGTATTTTATTTTATTTTATTTTTACACTATTGTGAGTGGGACTGTTTTCTTTATTTCTTTTTCAAATATTTCATTGTTAGTGTATAGAAATGCAACTGATTTCTGTATGTTGGCTTTATATCCTGCAACTTTACCGAATTTGTTGATTAGTTCTAACAGATTTTTGGTTGAGTCTACAGGATTTTCTCTGGATAAGATCATATTATCTACAAATACAGACCATTTGACTTCTTCCTTTCTGATTTGGATGCCTTTTATTTATTTATTTTGCCTGATTGCTCTAGCTAGGACTTCCAGTATTGTGTTGAAAAGGAGTGGTGAGAGTGGGCACCCTTGACTTGTCCTGACTATAGACGAAAAGCTTCAACCTTTCACTCTTGAATATGATGTTAGCAGTAGACTTGTCATATATTGCTAAGGTAGTAGCAATGGGTGTGGTGACAAGAGGGATCATATTTTACATAAATTTAGGAGATCAAACTGACAAGATTTGCTGATAGACTTTGGTATGAGGTGTACAAGAGAGAAAAGAAAAGGAGGCAAGAAATACTTCAATTATTTTGGCTGTGCCAGTGGAAGAATGGAGCTGCCATTTAATGAGCTAGGGAAGCATGGAATAGAGGAGGTTTAAGTTCAGAAACTAGTTGGTTTTGTTGTTAGGTCTTAACATCTACATGTACATGCCAGCTACACAGTTGGATATAAGATTCTGAGGTTCAGGAGGAAGGTCAGGAATAGAGATAGAAATTTGATAGTTTTCCTGGCTAGACAAAAGAGGTGAAATGAGTATTATTTATCTCACTTAAAAATTACCAGAAATAGGATAACACTATTTTTACTTTTTCAATATTTGGAGGAAAACTCCTTTAGGCGAATACTCTTTAAGAGAAAAGATTATTCCATTTAGTTTTGTGTCTCCACCTCCTAAATATTGAAATTTCTGTTAAATATATCTTGAAATAATAAATACATAAAAGAATTTTGAGTCTACTGACTTTTTAATGTCAGCAGTTTTTTTTGTTTGTGTCTTTTACATATACATTTATCTATTCTTTTTCAAATTAATTTCCCATTTAGGTTATTACAGAATATTGAGGAGAGTTCCCTGTGCTATACAATAGGTCCTTGTTGGTTATTTATTTTAAATACAGTAGTGTGTACATGTCAATCCCAAACTCCCCAAAACTGATAAACAATCCTCTAATATTCAGGTGTCATGAGAGATACAAAAATGATTCAAAAGCAGATCCTGATTTTAAGATGTCTATATCATCCCACAGTTTATATGGCATGAATTTCATTCCATGGCTGCATGAAGAGATGATTAAATTGTTAATTAGGCAGAAACAGAGAATTTTTTTTACCACATATTCAGGGGTTTATGTTTCTCTGTATTCTTTTAATCATGGATCAGAGATTCAACCTGATGAAACTTAGTGTGTTTTATTAACAAACACAACAAAATTATTGAAGTAAATGAAGTAATATGCCAAAATCATGTCAAAGCAATATGCATTTACAAAAGCTCATGTATCCCAAGACTCTTTCAGCTTTGTAGTCATTATCAAATTATCTCCATCTTAAACCTATATTCTTCTCACCACCATAGCAACCCAGATGATTCAGAATCTATTCTCTTAACCATAATGCTATAATGTTTGTCAGTGGGTATGGGTTCACATGATTTTGGTTTCAAACTCTTAGCCAGATTAAATATTAGTTTGTTTATATGTGATGTGAGTATAGTTATAGTAGTTACCTAGTGATGTTGGTGAGAACATAAGTGAGAAAATTTATGTAAAACATACTGTCATATACATGGCAGCCATATCTTAGTAATTATTATGAATAGTCCAAATTTTTTCTTTAAAAAGTTACAATTTGAGACTTCCCTGGTGGCGCAGTAGTTGAGAGTCCACCTGCCGATGCAGGGGACACGGGTTCGTGCCCCGGTCCAGGAGGATCCCACATGCCGCGGGGCAGCTGGGCCTGTGAGCCATGGCTGCTGAGCCTGTGTGTCCGGAGCCTGTGCTCCGCAACGGGAGAGGCCCCAACAGTGAGAGAGGCCCACGTACTGCAAAAAAAAAAAAAAAATACAATTTAATTTTACCTATATTGAGGCTTATTTTCTCTTTTTTTTTTCAAATTATTTACTATGTTAACAGCACATTAAGAATATGCCAATTAGGGCTACAGGTTTCAAACAACTAAGTAACTTACATCACAATGGAATTAATAGGAAGAATATCAGGTAGCTCACAGAATTGACAGAAATGTTGGTGAACCAGGTGTGGAAATGGGCATGAATTAAGAAAGGACAGGCTATGGAAAAGTTTGCCATGACAAGGTCACAAAAAGAGTTAGATTAAGAATGCTATTACTGGAGGGGATTCCCTGGTGGCTCAGTGGTTAAGAATCTACCTGCCAGTGTAGGGGACACGGGTTTGAGCTCTGGTCTGGGAGGATCCCACACATTGTGGAGTGGCTGGGCCCCTATGCCACAACTACTGAGCCTGCACTCTAGAGCCCACAAGCCACAACTACTGAAGTCCATGCACCTACAGCCCGTGATCTGCAACAAGAGAAGCCGCTGAAATGAGGCCCACACACTGCAAAGAAGAGTAACCCCTGCTTGCCACAACTAGAGGAAGCCTGTGCACAGCAACAAAGACCCAATGCAGCCAAAAATAAATTAAAAAACAAAATTCCTAAAGAATAAAAAAAAAAAAAAAGAATGCTATCACTGGACACCCATTACTATGCAACTGCATCTTTATGTCATTTCTCCATAATTCAAAGTCCTCATATTTATATACACCATACATCTGTGTTCTCAAATTTGGCTGATCATTGGAATCACTGGAGGGAGGGGAGGGTTGTGTTAAAAATACATATGTCAAAAAAGAAAACTACAGGCCAATATCACTGATGACCACAGATGAAAAATCCTCAACAAACTACTAGCAAATAGAATCCAACAGCACATTAAAAGGATCATACACTGTGATCAAGTGGGGTTTATCCCAGGATTGCAAGGATTCTTTAATATATGCAAATTAAACAATGTGATACAGCATATTAACAAATTGAAGGGTGAAAACCATATGATAATCTCAATAGATGCAGAAAAAGATTTCAACAAAATTCAACACCATTTATGATAAAAACTCTCCAGAAAGTGGGCACAGAGGGAACCTACCTCAACATAATAAAGGCCATTCATGACAAACCCACAGCCAACATCATTCTCAATGGTGAAAAACTGAAACCATTTCCTCTAAGATCAGGAACAAGACAAGGTTGCCCACTCTCACCTCTATTTTTTTATTTTTTGTGGTACGCGGGCCTCTCACTGTTGTGGCCCACAGGCTCCGGACGCGCAGGCTCAGCGGCCATGGCTCATGGGCCTAGCCGCTCCGCGGCATGTGCGATCTTCCCGGACCGGGGCACGAACCCGTGTCCCCTGCATCGGCAGGCGAACTCTCAACCACTGCGCCACCAGGGAAGCCCTCACCACTATTATTCAACATAGTTTTGGAATTTTTAGCCATGGCAATCAGAGAAGAAAAAGAAATAAAAAGAATCCAGAAAAGAAGAAGTAAAGCTGTCACTGTTTGAAGATGACATGATACTATACACAGAGAATCCTAAAGATGCTACCAGAAAACTATTAGAGCTAATCATTGAATTTGGTAAACTAACAAGATACAAAATTAATGCATGGAAATCTCTTGCATTCCCATACACTAATGATGAAAAATCTGAAAGAGAAATTAAGGAAGCACTCCTATTTACCATTGCAACAAAAAGAATAAAATACCTAGGAATAAACCTGCCTAAGGAGATAAAAGACCTGTGTGCAGAAAACTGTAAGACACTGAAGAAAAAAAGTTAAAGATGATACAAACAGATGGAGAGATATACCATATTCTTGGATTGGAAGAATCAACGTTGTGAAAATGACTATACTACCCAAAGCAATCTACAGATTCAATGCAATCCCTATCAAAATACCAATGGCATTTTTCACAGAACTAAAAATTTTTTTTTTACAATTTGTATGGAAACAAAAAGATCCTGAATAGCCAAAGCAATCTTGAGAAAGAAAAACGGAGCTGGAGGAATCAGGCTCCCTGGCTTCAGACTATACTACAGTAATCAAGCTACAGTAATCAAGACAGTATGGTACTGGCACAAAAACAGAAATATAGATCAATGGAACAGGATAGTAAGTCCAGAGATAAACTCACGCACATATGGTCACCTTATCTTTGACAAAAGAGGCAAGAATGTACAATGGAGAAAAGACAACGTCTTCAATAAGTGGTGCTGGGAAAACTGGACAGCTATATGTAAAAGGATGAAATTAGAACACTTCCTAACACCATACACAAAAATAGGCTCAAAATAGATTAAAAACCTAAACGTAAGGCCAGACACTATAAAACCCTTAGAGGAAAACATAGGCAGAACACTATATGACATAAATCACAGCAAGATACTTTTTGACCCAACTCCTAGAGAAATGGAAATAAAAACAAAGATAAACAAATGGGACCTGATGAAACTTAACAGCTTTTGCACAGCAAAGGAAACCATAAACAAGATGAAAAGACAACACTCAGAATGGGAGAAAATATTGCAAATGAAGCAACTGACAAAGGATTAATCTCCAAAATATAGAAGCAGCTCATGCAGCTCAATATCAAAAAAATAAAAAACCCAATCCAAAAATGGGTGGAAGACCAAAATAGACATTTCTCCAAAGAAGATATACAAATTGCCAATAAACACATGAAAGGATGTTCAACATTACTAATCATTAGAGAAATGCAAATCAAAACCACAGTGAGGTAAATCACCTCACAGCATTCTGAATGGCCATCATCAAAAACTCTACAAACAATAAATGCTGGAGAGAGTGTGGAGAAAAGGGTACCCTCTTGCACTGTTGGTGGGAATGTAAATTGATACAGCCACTATGGAGAACAATATGGAGGTTCCTTAAGAAACTAAAAATAGATCTACCATATGATCAAGCAATTCCACCACTGAGCATATACCCTGAGAAAACCATAATTCAAAAAGAGACATGCACCACAATGTTTATTGCAGCTCTATTTACAATAGCCAGGACATGGAAGCAACCTAAATGTCCATCAACAGATGATTGGATAAAGAAGATATACACATATATGCATTGGAATATTACTCAGCCATAAAAAAGAAATGAAATTGAGTTATTTGTAGTGAGGTGGATAGACCTAGAGTCTGTCATACAGAGTAAAGTAAGTCATAAAGAGAAAAACAAATACCGTATGCTAACACATATATATGGAATCTTAAAAAAAATGGTTCTGATGAACCTAGGGGCAGGACAGGAATGAAGATGCAGACGTAGAGAATGGACTTGAGGACATGGTGGTGGGGAGGGTAAGCTGGGACGAAGTGAGAGAGTAGCATTGACATATATACATTACCAAATGTAAAGTAGATAGCTAGTGGGAAGCAGCTGCATAGCACAGGGAGATCAGCACGGTGCTTTGTGTCCACCTAGAGGGATGGGATATGGAGGGTGGGAGGGAGATGCAAGAGCGAGGGGATATAGGGATATATGTATAAAAATAGCTGATTCACTTTGTTATACAACAGAAAGTAACACAACATTGTAAAGCAATTATACTGCAATAAAGATGTTTAAAAAAATACAGATGTCTAGGTCTCATTCTCAGAGCTTCTAATTTAATTGGTATAGAGTGAAGCCTGTGTAATGGGATTTTTTTTTTCTTTTAAGCTCCCTGGATGAGTCTAATGTGCAGCAAAATTGGATATTTATCACTTTGGATGGTAGAGCTGAAGAAACAGCTGAAATACTCAAATGACTCTTACATATATCATATGTTAATCAGTTGATTCATTAATAAATTATTATTTTCAAAAATAACATTCCTTTTAGAAGGTAAGAAACAAAGATAAGCATCTCATGAAAATTACCCATAATCTCCTGTTAAAGGGTAACTTCTATAAATATTTTCATTTTTCTCTCCAGATGTTCCACTTTGTATGTGTGATGTGTGTGTGTGTGTGTGCGTGTGTGCATGTGTGTGTAATCTCATATTCTCATATGTACTTTGGTTCATAGTAGTTGAAGTTTCATGGTTGCTCTCTCTTCAAAATAGAATTTTTCCTTGTTGAGTTTTGTCTTCTAAAGAGAAGGCCTCCAAAGGTTAAGGATTAATTCAGCTAATGAACTGTGAATATTGGTAAATCGACATTTCAAAGGGCAATGACATTCAGTGATGTGCTAAAACTCACTATCTTAGTGAATTAATGTTTGTGTGAGTGCTAAGTCATATTAGAAGCCACAGATTTCCTTCACTTGCCTCTTTCCTAATCTCTTTATCTCAATTGTAGACTCTGCTTACATTCATTTTCCTTTTCTTTGACAAATGAGAAACGAAGAGGCATTTAGAAACTTGTGCTTTATTGGATTAGTTGAATGGACTTTTTTCTAAATGTAAAAAACAGAAACGTACTTTTAAATTTAAACTACTTTATAATTTATTAAAAAATAAATTGTATAATTTGTAAGAAGTTGTTTATATAAGGGGCCCTATCTGGAATGATATTTATCACCCTTCTTCAAAGCATAACCAAGATGTTAAATTCATAATCAGTATTCAGCTGATTTAGATTTTCCATATTTGTATAGTTTTAATGTGTTAGTCTCTGTGCTCTGACTATAGTCTTAATACTCAGAGTCCTTGTTCTTTAGCTGCTTGTCGATAAGGCACCTGTGCTCTATAAAACTTTTGAACAGTATGTGCAGTAGCTCCATATCTAAGGGAGAAAAATAAATAAATGGTGTGTGTGGGAAGGAAAAGGTATATTTGAAATATTAATTAACAAAGCAAATACAGGCACTTCGTATTTATGCCAGGGCTGACACATAACTTGTAACAAGAAGCTAATTAGTAGAGGCACAATAAAGACCACTTCTTGAAAGCTCTCATTTGATACGTAAGAAAATTAAAACTCAACAAGATAAACTAAACATCTCTTATTATATATATATTGTTAAAAATAAAACAGAACCGCAATCTCAGTTTCCTAATTCCCAATTTAATAATATTTCCACTATAGTGCAGTGGCAGCTCTAATTATCACAGATCTGTATTCTATTCTGTTCGCACCATCAGAAAATTTGGGCTATAAATCAGCTGCAGCCTTTAATAACAGCAAATCATTGTCTGATTGATTTGAAATTCCACCAAAGAAGACAGAAGATGGAGGGGGGATGAGAGTATGTTAAGGTGATATAGTATATTGATGAAGAAGAAATCATCTGTACATCGTCAATGCATTTTTCATGAAACAACTCAGTAGCTAAAGATTTGATGGCAAAAAAATTGCAATGATCTTATTACTAGGTGAAAATCACCAGTGTGAATAATGGAATGGTAATGAAGCAGCATTTTTAGAAAACATGTTCACTAGGAGGAGACTCTGTGGCATGTTACCTAGTGAGAACTGCCCTAAAATCACTTTTAGGATAGTACCTAGTGGGTTCTGGGTTAAGCCATGTAACCAGGTTAAATATAGTTCATCAATTAAGAGACATCAAAATTACTGAGAATTAATAGATAATCTCAGCTCCCAAAATGTCAATGCAATTTGCTTCAACTTTATTCAAATTTAGTTTCCTCCAAAATGTTATAATAAAATTGTGATCATTTAAATTAATTTTTTAAAGCCAAAATATCCAAACTTTGTTTCTGTTCATTAAACCACAACTTTTCTTGAAATAAATGTTACAGTTACAAACCTATATTGTAATATTCGTTATGGTTGGATAGAAAATATGAGCTAACTAATGGCCCGTCGCAGATTAATGGCCCGTCGCAGATTGAATAAATTAAAACATTCAGTCCTGAGAATCATAAAAGAGAAAGCAAAATGAAAGTTATCACCGAGGGAAAAAAGAAATGTGTTAAAGCCTGTTTTGTATGGTGCTGAGACATCTGGATACAAAGTACTAACTCTGGTTGAACAGCTGGACCCTGGACCTGTTCTGTGCCAAACATCTGTATGATTAAGGGAACTGAACACTTCCCAAGCATGTGGCTGTTGTGGCATCTTATGACAGGAATAGTGTCTTCTGGAAGTACTGCATTGCAGCTCCTTTTTTTTCTTCTTCTAATTTTACCCCGAGAGATGATTGATGTGAGCCAAAAATGTCCTATTTGGCTGTCGTGCCATGTGCCTCAGCTGTGGTAAAAGCGTTTTCAAGATGTGATCAACATCTGCTCTCAATACACAGTCTGTACTCAGGGGGCATCCTCTGGGGGTTATCTTTGTGCCTTAATTCAAGAGAACCTGTTTTTCCTTTTGACGCATGGCTAAAATGAAGCTAAGTGACAGCAAGAAACCTGCCCAAGTTCACATAATAGTGTGGCACCAGGGCTCGGTCTCAAGTCTAGCATTTCCTTACTCCAAAAGACATCTTCATTTAAAATAAACTATCAGTATTCTATATTTATATGGTGATTTTTAATTTGTAATGTGTTTTCTCGCCCATTTCTCTTTCTTGGCATAATTCACTCTCCCTATGTTAATATTGTATAAATGTTAATATTGAAACCATGTTAATATTGAACTTATTTATTTCTGTAGTGTGCTTTTGAAAAAGGCCCAAATCTTTTAGGTTGGAATATATACATTCAAATAGAAATGGTTTGTGTTTATATTTAGATGACATAAAAGCATAAAAAACTTATTAATTCCTAGAAGTTAACACATGCTTCTCTGGAAATCCATTAACGGCAGATGTGAATTTCTAGCTTCAGATTCAGATTAAAAACAATGCACACATTGATTAAATGATTTTTAATTGTTTTTCTGTTGATTAAAAAGCACACATTCATCTTCAAATAGAAGTCATTGGCAATCCTTGCAACATTTTATTTTGGCTTCAATGTTAAAGAATATCAAAATGGCATATGACAACTTTGAGGTGTTAATTTTGCATATCATGGGCTTCTGTTTGCTATTATTTATAAAGGCTAGGCTTGCATTTGGAAAGCACAATTATTTATTTATTTACATATTTATTTTATTGAAGTATAGCTGATTTACAATGCTGTTAGTTCCTGGTTCCAGCAAAGTGATTCAGTGATATATATATATATCACTGAATATATATATATGTATATGTATATATATATACTTTTTCAGATTCTTTTCCCTTATAAGTTATTATAAGATGTTGAATATAGTTCCCTGTGCTATACAGTAGGACCTTGTTGTTTATCTATTTTGTGCATAGTAGTTTGTATCTGCTAATCCTAAACTCCTAATTTATCCTTCCCCCCGCTTCCTGTTTATTATCCGTAAGTTTGTTTTCTAGGTCTGTGAGTCTGTTTGTGTTTTATAAATAAGTTCATTTGTATCATTTTTTAAGATTCAAAAAATAAGTGATATCATATGATATTTGTCTTTCTCTGACTTATTTCACTTGGTATGATAATGTTTAGGTTCATCCATGTTGCTGCAAATGACATTATTTCATTCTTTTTTATGGCTGAGTAATATCCCACTGTGTGTGTGTGTGTGTGTGTATATATATATATATCACATCTTCTTTATCCATTCACCTGTCAATGGACAATTAGGTTGCTTCCATGTCTTGGCTATTGTAAATAGTGCTGCTATGAACGTTGGGGTGCATGTATCTTTTCAAATTAGAGTTTATCTCTTTTCTGGATATATGCACATGAGTGGGATTACTGGATCATATGCTAATTCTAATTTTAGTTTTCTGAGGAACCTCCATAGTGTTTTCCATAGTAGCTGCACCAATTTACATTCTCACCAGCAGTGTAGTTGGGTTCCCTTTTCTCCACACCCTTTCCAGCATTTTTTATTATTAGTCTTTTTGATGATGGCCATTCTGACTGGTGTGAGGTGATACCTCATTGTAGTTTTGATTTGCATTTCTTTAATAAGTTGTGATATTGAGCATCTTTTCATGTGGAAAGCACAATTTTTAAGTTCATCAGTGATTAACCTGAAAATATTTATTAACCTATAGCTATACCTAAGATATTAGAATAGGCCCTAGTGAATTTGTCACACACACACACACACACACACACACACCCCATAACCAAGCGAACAAATAAACATGAGGCATGCCCTTATATATACAGGGGAATTGGACATAAATATATGAACCAGAGGTTTTCCTTCTGTCAGGTTTTCCTGACTTCCTTATCTAGTCAATAAGGAGGAAGACATTTAGAGGTGTATAGTAAGCCAGGTCAATTAAAAGAAAGAGAGAAAAAACAAGAACAAGAGGAACAACAACAAGGACAACAAGAGAATTTCACACACGTGTACATCATCAGTAGAAATTGTTTTGCATCAAGAGTAGTTGCAATGAATCTAGGGAATTTGGTTTATAGCCTTTCAGCCTCTTCATTATAGGAAAGCATCCCAAAAGGCAGAAGAAATAGAGGTTGAATGAGCCAATTCTTAGCATCCATCCTAGGGCTGTAAGGTAATTTGCAGTTATTTGGGTTAGGGCTTGAATGCCAGACCATATATATATATATATAAACTATATTAGTTTAAAACTAATATATAAATATTAGTATGTATATTTATATATTGTAATATATATATTTGTATATTAGTTTTTAACTAATATAGTCATTAATGCACATCTAAACAGCTGATAATGCCACCAGGACACAGCTTGTCCTTTGGTTTATCATTGAATTTGGCCAATGAGAGGTACAAGCAGGAAATCAGAGAGTGGAAAAATAGAAAAGTCGAGGTATTTAATCTCTTGGCTCCTTTCCTTCCCAGGCACAGGCTGGCATTGGCTGCCTTCCTTCACGAGGGACAAAGCATCAGTGGAACAACACTTCCTTAAAGCAGCAAGTCTCACCTTATTCTGGTAACCACTCCCTCTCCTTGCATCTTGGGATGGTAGTGACTTCCAGATGTTTTTAACCTGAGGATGCATCACCATCTGTCATCCCTAATTTGATATCCCTTACCCTGCCCATACCTCTGTAAATAGTCCTTTCTCTTCAGTAATCTGTAGTGATTGAGCCATCTCACTCCAGCCAATGCTCTAGACATTATAATGTGCCTAATTCTTTCCCATAGCATTATATGTGTCTTTTAATTAAATGTTTATATACCATAGGTAAGTAACTGAGAGAAATAAAGGGTGTAATTGATCTTTGTAACAAGCTGAGGACAGTCAAGATACCTGAGTGAGGTAGCATATTTCTTTCTTCCCTTGTCCTCCCAAATGTCTCCATGCAGCCCTTTGGATGCCACTCTCCACCCTCATCATTCACTGTACCATTTTGATTCATCCACCATGGCCCACAGATCATGCTTCAATACTAAAAGCAATGCCGTAATAGCATCTATTGAATATTTGTCAGACACTTCTAAGCGTTTTACATGTACTAACCCAATTAATGCTTAGACCAACACTTTGAGGTAGATCCTGGTATTATGATCCCTTTTTACAGAAGAAGACACTTGGGCCCATGGCAGTTAAGTAGTTTTTACAGAGTCATACCACTAGAAATGGAGAAGGTGGTATTCCAACCCAGGGACTATGGCTCTAGCATCTGTTCTTATCACTATGCCCTACTAACTCTTTTTGTTTAAGATGTACAACATGATGATTTAATATATGTATACATTGTAAAATGATTACTACAATCAAGTTAATTAATACCTTCATCACTTCACATAATTAACTTTTCTGCATGTGGTAAGGACACTTAAGCTCTACTCTCTTAGCAAATTTCAAGTATACAATACAGTATTATTAACTATAGTCACAATACAGTATTATTAACTATAGTCACAATGCTATACAATAGATCACTTAAAACTGAATGTTTGGGCTTTGCTGGTGGCACAGTGGTTGAGAGTCCGCCTGCCGACGCAGGGGACGCGGGTTCGTACCCCGGTCCGGGAAGATCCCACATGCCGCGGAGCGGCTGGGCCCGTGAGCCACGGCCGCTGAGCCTGCGCGTCCGGAGCCTGTGCTCCGCAACGGGAGAGGCCACAGCAGTGGGAGGCCCGCGTACCGCAAAAAAAAAAACCAACCGAATGTTTGTACCTTTTGCCCAACTTCTCCCATCCGCCCCCACCTCCCCACCTGCCCAATTCTACTTTCTGGTTCTGGGTTTGTTTTAGATTCCATATATAAGTGAGATCATACAACACTTGTCTTTCTGTATCTGGTTTATTTCGCTTACACTATACTAACTCTTAACATGACCATATTTACTAATGGGACCAGCAGATAAACAATTCCCTGTTAAAATTGTTGTTTTTCTTTTTGAATTTGCAAAATGTATAGCACATACCCTAACCAAGACATTGTTAGTGGAATGGCACTTTTGGAAAAGGAGGGACAACAGAGGAAGATGTGTAGAGTAATCATCTCCCTGTGACTTTTGGAAAATCATTCAGCTTCTGGAAAATCATTCAACTTCTGCATTCTTAAGTTATTTGTCTGTAAAGCAAAATGGTTGAATTAAACCCATTAAGAAAAAAGAACACTTCTAAAGCATGAATAAGATAATCAGGAGATAAGGATGAAGCTGAACAAAATTAGTAGGGGATTATTCCAGCCAAGATAAGAAATTTAAGGAAAATTAATGACACGATAGAATTTCAAGCTAAATTAGAAGCAGCACGATATAAAAACAGTAGTAAAGAAAACAGAATTTGACTTTAAGCAGGCTAGATAAAAATAATTTTTTAAGAAAAAGCAAAGAACTGGACAGGCTGGAAACTGAAATCTAAAATATAGAGAACCAAACAAATGAAATACAGAAAACGTCCAAATTTAAACGGAATAAAGTTTTTCCAAATTAAAAGAAAGGAAAAAACCTAGAAAATAAAAAGACTCATTGATTTCCAGAAAAAAATCAAACAAATATAGAAAATGGGTAAAATAATCCTGAGGTTTTCAAATTGCAAATAAAAAGAAACCTCAAAATAAAAATAATCCTATAAGTGTCCAGAGAACAAAAGTACCTGTTGTAGAAGAATATATAAATTATCTGATAAATATATTCACCTTTAAACACATCATTAAAAACACAAAAAATTAATAAATACAGCATCCATTAAAAATTAGAAAAAAAATCCAATAAAATACTTGGAAAAAACCAATGGTATTACCTAAACATGATTTGAAAAGTTAGTGAACTGCAAAGTAATTGGTTACACAATCAATACATACAGAAAATAATATTTAAGAAAAAATTATTCTCATTAAAAACTATGGGTAACATTCTGTATTTTTTGAATTATTTAAAACATTTTTAAATGAATTTTGTCAATTCTATTACAAAACTATGCTCATTTTACAATAATGAAAGAGGAAAATAATTCTAATAATACTATTTGCAAACTTATGGTAAGATGAATTTTTGGACCATGAAGACATAGGCAAGATACCACTCTTTACATGGTGGCAATTTACTTAAATTGTTGGCAAACTACATTCTTGTGGAAACTGACTATGAAAGTCCAGCCCTACAAACCCAAAGAAATCAACTGAAAACAAATGCTTCATAAAACAGTTGATAACTTCTGTGTTCTGAAATGCTCTTAATATACTTGTCTTGTTCTATATAGAACATACCTGGTTAGGAAAAATTTTAAATTAATAGAGATAATTTTATAAACAAAACCTCTCCTGAGAATTGCCTGAAGATCTTGCCACTCATATCAGTAAGCGGAGTTTCTGACAAAGGAGCAGCATTTCCTTACCTAAAATACTGTTATGCAGTGTTACTTGCCTGCCTGTTTCAGAGCATTTATTAGTCTTTTTCCACAGACCTTTGTCAACTGTGGCTGTCAGTAAGTCATCACAATCACTGACAAAAATTGTCAGCTTTCAATGCTCATAAATCTATTTGTCAGTCCTCTCACCAGTGAATGGAGCACTTTAACAATTCATTTTTGGGGAATAAATTTGGAGGACATAGGAAATAGAGTCAGTATTTTTGTCTTTCCAGAGTCGTTCCACCATGCCCCATTTTCTTTGAGGAACAACTCCTTCCCCATTACACCCAAGTGTTTCCAGCTGGGTTTACCAATCACCATATATCACCCCCCCACACACTCTGCACTATAGTGATTCATCTGATTATGGGCATGTGACCCAAACCAAGCCAATGGGAACCTTCTTTGGGGATTGTTTTTCTAAGTTCCTTTTCCTCTCTGGAGGTGGAATTGTAACCGATATGGCCTCTGCCTGAATAAAACCACTACCCAGGGAGAAAAAAAGACCAGAGGAAGAGAAAAAGCATGGTGGATCTAGTTCTAATTCTGACAGCCCCTAAATTTGCTCTTCACCTTTGGGAGAATCATTGGTTCTCCCTATGATTATATTAATCCAGATCTAGTTTTCAAGAAAAGAACTCGGGCTTCCCTGGTGGCGCAGTGGTTGAGAGTCCGCCTGCCGATGCAGGGGACACAGGTTTGTGCCCTGGTCCGGGAAGATCCCACATGCCCCGGAGCGGCTGGGCCCGTGAGCCATGGCCGCTGAGCCTGTGCGTCCGGAGCCTGTGCTCCACAACGGGAGAGGCCACAACAGTGAGAGGCCCGTGTACCGCAAAAAAAAAAAAAAAAAAAAAGAACTCATTTCATATTATCTTGAGGTATTCATTCATTTATTCATTCATTCATTGTTACAGTCAAGAGCTGTTCTGTGTGTAACAGCTTTATTGCATAGGCTGGATCTGACAGATGGGTTGGCATTAAACTCTTTTTCTCTTCTCTCACCGTTAAACGTACTCTATGGACTTCCTCTTCTCTGCATCCAGAAGAGATTTGGGCAGATCCAAAAGCCTTTCCAGTGACTCTTAGATCGTTGACTGTCCAATCATAACCCAAATTTAAAGCTTCTCCTCCCACTTCAAGTTTTAGCCTGGTGCAGGTTTGGAAGCCTGGTGCAGGCTTGAAAGCCTGCAATGGAGTGGTGAAGAGTAGTCAGTTTCATTTCTTTTTCTATGCCTCATTTCTTACTCCCCACCTTTCTAACAAATACTTCTGACTCCTTGAGTATTGCTTAGGGAGGGAGATGATTAAGGTGAAAGGTCATGGTCTCACCTGGCCAAGCTGCTGAAATCTGATACTGGTATCCTCAGAAGGTGAAAGCAACACTGTCAAGACTTTTTTCTTGAGTTGCTTGTAGAGGTTTTTCAGAAATTCTCTAAGATTTAGGTCCCTCCAGCTACACTTGCCTCCTCATAGATTATGCCTCCTCTGGCTGCCCAGTTTTGACTCCTTCATCAGCCAATGGGCTTCCATAAATACACATCCTTGTTGAGGTCCCTTTGTCTCTTCAGAACATTGTCTTGAGAAAAGTTCATTTGAAGACAACCCCAGCCATTCCTTTCCGCAGAGACCTCATTTGTTTACCCCTCCAAAGAAACACACACACGCAGCCCTTGGTGGCAGTGCAGTTCCTGTTTATGGCAGTCACCTCTCTGTTGTACTTGCCAATAGGGACAGCTCCAGTCACATCCTCGTACTTTTAGACATTTTCTAGCAATTTTAGATATCTGGACGACTGCTCCCTGAGGTCAAATTTGGCTGCAGTCTAGTTTGTTTGTTTGTTTGTTTTCCTGCACGTACATTTTTAATTTTGGTTTGAATACCCTTAGGTAGGGCATATAATCCCCAATTGCATAGTTTCCACAAATATTATACTATTGCAAATTTCATTTTCTTCCTGGACTAATAGATCTCTGATTTAAAGAAGAAAATATTTGCCCAGATCCACTATGAGAAAAAATAGCACACCCTCTTCACTTCCTGGAGATTCTATCACTAACTTAAAGGGATTTCTCAATATTATAGCAATATTTCTGTTCTGACCAGTTTGCTTAGTATTTTTCATTACCTCAAGGAAGACATGAAGACATTCAGTGAGACCTGAAATTTCTGCAGAATGATCATTTCTAATGGATAAACTATTCTAAAGAGGGTTGAAGTGACGTGAAAGCTGAACTAGTGTACAAGTCACCTTAACAATACATGGATCAAAGGCCATCATTTTCCCAGTTTTTGTCAAAATAAGCCTGATCTCTGAAAGATAAATGTCACTTGAGGAGAAAAGTGTGACCATTAGTATTTCTGTGTGTTTGGAGTGTGGCTTCTTCCTTCTCTGTTATGAACTTTATATTCTAATGCAAGAGCCAGTCATAGGCTAGGGCAGAGAGAATTATTAAAACTCTTCAATGGAACTATTAGCAAGATAAACCATGTCATCATATACAGGACATCACCTGAAGAAATCACTGTATTATGTCACATTAACTCACATTGGTGGTAGGAACAGAAGGTCTTTCTAAAGTAACTCCCGCCATGGTTGGCTTACTAGGATATAAGTCACATTGGAGATAAACGTGGTAAGAAAGCAAAGAGCCACTAAACTTGTCATCAAAAAACAGCCAGTTATGTTTGTAAATTTTGCTTAATTTTTTTTTTTTTTTTTTTTTTTTTTTTTTTGTGGTACGCGGACCTCTCACTATTGTGGCCTCTCCCGTTGCGGAGCACAGGCTCCGGACGTGCAGGCTCAGCGGGCATGGCTCACAGGCCCAGCCGCTCCGCAGCATATGGGATCCTCCCAGACCGGGGCACGAGCCTGTGTCCCCTGCATCGGCAGGCAGACTCAACCACTGCGCCACCAGGGAAGCCCTTTGCTTAATTTATAAAAGTGTATTTGGTAAAAGTTTCAAATAAGAGGGAAAGAACTAAAATGAAAATTTAAATTCTTGCCCTGCCTTAAACCTCCACTACCATTTCTCAGAGGGTACTGCTTCCAGCTACCACTTAACTATTTCCAGTATATCTTTCCAAAAATCTTCAGCATTTACCAAAATTGTATAATTTTTAACTAGATGAGATAAAATATGCATGATATTATTCATTAGTTTACTTTTCATTTTGCTTAATAATGTATCTTAGCAAGCATTCTAAATCAGCATAAGTAGGTTAAATACATTATTTTTAATAGACACATAAAATAGTTGCTAACTTAGGAAATCATACCTACATATCAGGCCCTTTTAAAAATTTTACATATATTAACTTACTCCTTGAAATAGCCACCTATGTTAGGTATTATTATTATTCCAATTTACAAATGAGAGAAAAGTGGCAGAGAAAGTTTGAGTAATGTATTCAAGATGGCATAGCACAGGTAACTGACATGACAAGCCAGAGAGCCTGGTTTCTATACTGCCTCTCATAATAGTCCTCTATTAAATCATACTAACGGACCACTAAGTTGGGATATGTGTGTGTGCATGTGTGTGTGTGTATGTGTGTGTTTGTGAAAAAGAAAGAGAGGGATGGAGTGGGGAGAGAGAGAGTAAAAGAAAGAGAGAGAGAAAGAATGCTTGCTTTGTTCCAATACAAGTAATGTAGCAATGAGCATTATGATATATCTATTGAATTAATTTCTAGCATTGGGATAGCTGGATCAAATAGCATATGCATTATATATATAGCATATGCATTATACATATATGTATATGTATATCCATGTGTCTATGTCTTAAGTGCATATATATAGCAATTACATAAGTATCTTAATTATATACATAACTTAATTACTTATATATACATACTAAAAATTTATTCCAAATATTGTACCATTGTACCAATTAATATTCCTGCTAGGAAACTTTGCCACTATCCCAACATTCTTTCATACTTTTGAAACATGTTAATAAAGGGTATATATTTTCCAATTCATTTCTATTTAATTATGAGCAAGGTTGAGTATCCCTAGACTGTAAGCTACATAAGAGAAGCCAAATATATTGAGGTTATCTCACAGATATCTGGTGCTGTATCTCTTTGGGATGCTAAGTAAATATTTTGTTAGGAAAAACTCCCACAAGAAAACATAATATACTCACTTAAATGCATGATTTTCAATTAAGTTTTTAGCATAAACCTCTTTGGCTACTAAGAACTGCTTATGTTCTGCCTGTTTCTCCCTCCTGTTTTGATCCCAAAGCAGATGCAGGTTGCAGGTTTCATCTGCTTCCCTACAATGTCAAGACATTAGATATTAGAACTGAATGAACTAGTTGAATGGAATTCCATTAGAATAAAGATCATTTCTCCAGATTGTTCAAGTCAACCAAGGGCAAAGCAGATAATAAAGGGCCTGGTGGTAGAAGAGATAAACTGCTAACACATGCTCTGATCCAATCTGATAATGTGAACGACAGAAGCACTTGGCAATTAGAGTGACTTAAAACAGAAGCCCAGATCAAACTAAATCAAATTGATTCTGCCCAAGATGGCAGTAACCAAGTCACGCCTGGCATGGGAATATTGTACGCTGGGAAATTGTTAGAAAGAAATTTGTGGAGTTTCAAATTGGGAGAATGGATTTTTTCAAAAAATCAACTTTCCAATAGCTTGCCTTTAACTGAGAGATTGACTAATTTGTGTAGAGGAAGCTTGTGTTGAGATCCACTCCTTCGTAAGAATTCTAGCATTTGTATATTCTAATGTATATGTATCTGGCTAACAGCCCCATGGCTGCTCTCTAATTGATAATCACATGACTACTTTCTTCTTATATAAACGGTTTCTTGTTTCAAACTGAAAGTCTTATTTCAGCCTCTCACCATTTCATGAAACAGTTCATAAACAAATGATAGATCACAAGCATTTACATAACTAAGAAATCATTTTAAGTTTCAAACTATTAAGCCTTCCAACCATGCCTGGTATAGAAAAGATTGACTAATAATCCTTGCTGTGCTCCTGGTGAAATTATTGAATAATTCAAATAAGAGATAATTTAAAGCAATGGTACTGAAAGGAGGCAGCTGGATAAGTGACTTGTTGATTTATTAGCCTGTAGTTTCTTCTTGCTGCATATGAAAATATTGAAGCAAGAATAATGCCATTTGATAGTCTCCGTAGGGGAGATTCTCTTTCAGGATATGTCACCCGAAGGTGTTAGCAACCAGAGCACTTTGTCTTGTTATGTTGCTAGATTGCCTTGTGTATTTCCTGGTGATAGAAGCAAGTAATCACTCAAGACTTTCTATCATAGGAATTGCATGGAATTTTGTGGAAATTGTCTCTTCACCAACTCCAGAAAGCCTTATTTTTGCATTTACTGCTCCCAAGTTCTCTACACAGCTACCCTCCCTCTCCTGGGTACCCTCTTCACATACAATATGTTTTGTCATTTTTAAAGGACATTCCTGTGCATTATCCCATTTAGTTAGTCTGACTCCTCTTCAAAACAGGAATCTAAGGCTCCAACTTCCAGATACCGAACAAAGTAGAGTTGAGGCATTTCCAACACCTTTATCCAGCTATTACAAATTAAGGTGGACTTCATTCTTCACATGATTATGAGGGAAACTGTTAATAGATATAGAGAGGGAGCTATATGTATTATGAAAAGTCTTGCTATGATAGAATCCCTATTTTTTATTGAAGTATAGTTGAGTTACAATATTAATGGTATGCTTGTATTCTTTTCTCCCTAGTTTTTGTGTATCTATTGTAGGTTTCTGATTTTGGTTACCTGGGGTTCGTTTCTGTTGACCTATAACTATATCTACTTGTTTTAAACTGATAGTCACTGAAATTCAAACACATTCTAAAAGATCCACATTTCTTACTCCCTTCCCCCACATTTTATGTTTTTGATGTCGTATTTTTACATCTTCATGTCTATCTCAATATACTTGATTTCACAATTTTTGTCTTGTAATCTTCACACTAGCTTACTGAAGACAATCTACAGCCTTTACTGTACATCTGCCTTTAGGACTGGGTTCTCCTTTTCTGTAAATTCTTACTTCTTGTTGTGGCCTTTTCTTTTCCACTTAGAGAAGATACTTTCACACTTCTTGTAGGGTTGGTTTAGTATTGATAAACTCTTTTAGTGTTTGCTGGTCTGAGAAGTTATCTATCCTTCAATCCTGAATGATAACCCTGCTGAGTAGAGTATCCTTGGTTGTAACTTTTTCCCTTTCAGCATTTTAAATATATCATGCCACTCTCTTCTGGCCTGCAAAGTTTCTGCAAAGAAATCATCTAAGAGCCTTGTGGAGGTTCTCTTTTATGTCACTCTTTGTTTTTCTCTTGCCTTTAAAATACTCTATCTTTAAATTTTGCCATTCTAATTATGATATGTCTTGATGTGGCTGTCTTTGGTTTCATCTTGTTTGGAATTCTCTGTGCTTCCTGTACCTGGAAATCTGTTTCTTTCTTCAGCTTCAGGAAGTTTTCAGCTATAATTTCACCAAATACATTTTCAACCCATTTATTTTTCTCTTTTCCTTCTGGTACTCTTATAATGCAATGGTTAGTATGCTAGATGTTGTCCAAAAGGTCCCCTAAACTATCCTCAGTTTCTTTAAAATTTGTTTTTCTATTTACTGTTCTGATTGGGTGATTTCCATTATTCTATCTTCCAGATCGCTTTTGCATTTGTCTGTATCGCCTAGTCTACTGTTAATTTCTTTTAGTTTATTTTTATTTCAGTTATTGTATCCTTCATCTCTGACTGGTTCTTTTTTATATTTTCTAGTTCCTTGTTAAAATTCTCACTGTGTTCATCTGTTCTTTTCCCAAGTTCAGTTAGCATTCTTATTACTAATGCTTTAACTCTTTATCAGATAAATTATTTTTCCCTGTTTCATTAGTTGTTTTTTTTTTCTCTTGTTCTTTCGTTTGAAACAAATTCCTCTGTCTTCTCATTTTGTTTAACTTTCTCTGTCTCTATGAAATTAGGTGAAACAGTTACCTATCCCAGTCTTGAAGGAGTATCCTTGTGTGGGAGCATCCCTAGGCAGTCTGAGGATGTCCAGCGGGTTTGGAGGGAAAGCTGGATGTGAAGTGAGCATGGGTCACCTCCTTCGCCTTTGGTGTGCTGGCAGCTATCACCTTGGTGGGAGGTAGGGCTGGAGATGGAGGGACTAGAGCCAGAGCCAGGTATGAACCAGGGCTTCTCCTGTGCTCAGTAGCTGTCACCACCTAATCCAGGTTAGGGTTGGGTCTCAGTGTGCTGGAGCAGAAACTCTGAGGGTTGGGTCTGAGATGGTCCTGTTCCTTCTAATAGTGTGCTCCCTGTCTCCCTCCACTGGCACCCAGTGCTGGCCAGGGCGTGCTCTGGGAGGGTTCTGGCATGACAGTCAGAGCTCCAGGCAGCTTCCAATCAGCTGCCTTTGCTCTAGCCAGTGGCTGCCTTTGCCCTGTTCAGATGTTGGGCCGGGTCTGAGTTGGCTCCAAAGTGAGCACTGTTCTTGGCAACAGCAGCTGTTGCCTTAGTGGAGAGCTGTGCTGCAACAAGAGGGGTCAGAGTAGGCAGCCGGTGGGAGCCTGGGTGTGCACTGGGGAAGTCGTGGGAAACCAACCAGAGCCCAGGTCAGTTTTCAGTCACCTTCCTGCACCTTGCTTGTGTGCAGGAGTCTCCTTTTCTTACAACAATTCCGTAAGTTCCACTGGTTTTGAAATCTGCTAAGTGTACTTGTCTTCCCACTGTCGGACTTGAGGACTGGGGTGTCCAACACAGCTCGAGCCCCTCATTCCCCAGGAAGCATCTCTGAGCTCATGATATCCCCCTCCTCTTCTGTGTTCCCTTCTAGGGGCATGGGTCCCACATGATTGCTTCTCCTCCCTTCCTACTTGACTCATGTGGGTCTTTCTTTACAGCCTTGGTAGTAGAAGAGTCTTTCTTCCATTCTCCAGTTTGTTTTCAGTGAGTGTTGCTCCACATGTAGACATATTTTTGATGTGTTCATGGGGAGAGGTGAGCTCAGTGTCCTACTCTACCATCTGGAGTCCTCCCACTGGGGATCCCTTTTTTTGACAAGTCAGGTCATAGCAAACCACTATAAAATATTAGGGGAATTAGAGTTTTTAAAAGTATTTACTGAGTCCATATTTATGTCAGTCACTGTAAGTCCTGAAAGCATTATTTTATTAAGCCTTTCAAAAACCACAGGAGGAAGATACTATTGTCATCTCCATTTTTAAATCAGGAAACTGAGAGTCAAAAAAAATTAAGTAGTACTGAGCCCCAAAAATGTTAGATCTAATCAAATAAAGTCAGTAAAGTTGCAGGATTGTAAAATTAACATACAAAAATCAGTAGCATTTCTGTACAAAAACATCAGTAGCATTTCTGTACAAAAACAATGAATTTTCTGAAAAAGAAATTTAAAAATTTATCCCATTTACAGTAACATCAAAAACAATAAAATACTTAAGAATAAATTTAACCAAGAAAGTAAAAGATCTCCACTCTGAAAACAAGACACTGATGAAAGAGATCAAAGAAAATGCAAATAAATTGAAAGGTAACCTATGTTCATGAATTGGAAGAATTAATATTATTAAAATGTCAATACTAACACAAACCATCTATAGATCCAATGCAATCCCTATCAAAATTCCACTAACATTTTTTAAAGTAGGAAAAACCCTCCTGAAATTTACATGGAACCACAAAAGGCCCCAGATAGCCAAAGAAATCCTGAGAAAGAAGAACAAAGCAGGAGGCATTATACTTCCTGATTTCAAGTTATATTAGAAGGCTATAGTAATTAAAACGGTATAATATTGGCATAAAAGCAGACAATGGAACAGAATAGAGTTTCCAGAAATAAACCCATGCATATTTGTTCAATTAATTTACAACAAAGGAGCCAAGAATACTTGATGGAGAAAGGAGAGTCTCTTCAATAAATGGTGTTGGGATAATTGAATATTCACATGTAAAAGAATAAAACTGGACCTTGACATTACACCACTCACACAAATTAACTCAAAATGGACTAAAAACTTGAATGTAAGAACTGAAATTATGAAACTCTTAGAAGAAAACATAGGAATAAAGCTCCTTGGCAAGGGCCTTGGTAATGATTTTTTGGTTATGACACTTAAAACACAAGTACCAAAATAAAAAATAAACAAGTGGGACTACATCAAACTAAAAAGCTTCTGTATAGCAAAAGTATCCAATGCCAAAGTGAGAAGACAACTTACAGAATGGGAATAAAATATTTGCAAATAGTGTATCTGATAAGCACCAAACACAAGCACTAAAATATAAAAAGAACTTGGACAACTCAACAGCAAGAAAACAAATAACCCAATTTAAAAAATGGACAAAGGATTTGAATAGATATTTTTCCAAAGAAGATATATGAAAGGCCAAACAGGTGCATGAAAAGATGTTCAACATCACTAGTCATTAAGGAAATGCAAATCAAAACACGATATCACCTCATGCCTGTTATAATGGCCATCATCAAAAAACACAAGAGATACCAAATATTGGTGTGGATGTGGAGAAAAGGGAACACTTGTGCAGTGCTGATGGGAGTGTAAATTGGTATAACCACTATGGAAAACAGTATATAAGATCGTAAACAAAATTAAAAACAGAACTACCATATGATCCAACATTATCACTTCTGGGAATATATCCAAAATAAATAAAAACACTAACTTGAAAAGATATCTGCATCCCTACATTTATAGCAGCATTGTTTGCAATAGCTAAGACATGGAAACAACCTAAGTGTTCACTGATGGATGAATGAATAAAGAATATTATTCAGTTACTAAAAACTGGGGAGTTCCTGCCATTTGCAACAATATGGATGGACCTTAAAGGCATTACATTAAGTGAAATAAGTCAAACAGAGAAAGACAAATACTGTAGTGATCACATATATGTGGAAACTAAACAAAAGCAAAAACAACAAACAAACAAATCCTAAACTTAAAGAAATGAAAGATCAGATTTGTGGTTACCAGAGTAGGAGGGTAAGAAGAGAGGGAGTTGGAGGAAGGTGGTCCAAATGTACAAACTTTGCTATAAGATAAATAAGAACTAGGGATGCAATGTAGAGCATGATGGTTATAGTTAACACTGTTGTATGATATACAGAAATAGTGTTAAGAGGGTAAATCCTAAGAGTCCTCATCACAAGGAGAAATTTTTTTCTTTCTTATTTTTTTCTTTCTTTTCTTATTGTATTTATACCCAATGATGGATGCTAGTTGAACCTATTGTGATAATCATTTCACAATACATGTAAATCAAACCATCATGCTGTATGACTTAAACTTATACAGTGAGATATGTCAATTATTTCTCAGTAAACTGGAAAAAAAAATTAAGTACTGTCTTCAGTTAGAGGTGATCCAAAAATTACGGAAGAAAAATGAGATTGCTTTCTGACATTTATATTGTAAAAATCAACACACAATTAATGAGAGCTGAGAGCTGAGAATTTCTTTTAAGGACAGAGAGTTGCTCTTAGCAAACAAGAACTGACTACTCTTGATTGAAGATGTCAACATTCCTGAAGAAAAAGAGATTAATCTGCCAGGAGGTTGGTCATAAAATTTTAGTAAAAGCAAACGAATATAATAGCCATCCAACCTATATTCTAAGGGAAAGAAAGCAACGAATGTAATAGCCATCCAACCCATATTCTAAGGGAAAGAAAAATTAGGCAATGAGATTTAAACATTCCACTGTTGTTAACAAGGGCATCCATGTTGTGGAGATGAATTTAATAAACTACGTAAATCTGATGGTAATTACAATTCTGTTCATCTACTGTTCCTTGTTGAGATTCCACGTAGCATTCTAATTATAATTTGCTTTCCCATGTAGTCTGCCAACAGAGATAAAATAATAAGGACTCACATACTTAAAACTACATGACAACTAGTTTTAAGCAGAAAATTAAGAAATTAACTTTCTGATTTTATCTGCTAGTGTCATTAATTTGGTTAATGCAATTTTTCCCTGAGAAACATATCTGCTCTCTCAATTTAGTTTATTGAGCTAGTATGCTTGAGGGGTAAATGTTGGGCAGTGCAAAACTCACAAATGTAAGAAATTAATAACTACATGATCTATTTCCACTAAAATTATGGAGAAAACTTCCTGAAATTATCTGTCCTACCTGAACTTTTTAAAGTAATAATATTTGAGCACCTAATACGTTTCAGGCATTGTGCCAGATGCTCTACATGTGTTACTCATCCAGGTTTCATATGAAACCTGGTGGAAATGTGTTATAATATGCATTTTATAAATGAAGAAATTGAACATCAGAAATACTGAGAAGGTTTATTTTCTTCTGACTTAATGTACCTCTGTGCCTAATGGTATACTTCAAGTCAATTATATTTCAGTTCTAACAATTTAGTGTCCCTGAATTCTACTCCTTCAAACCACTGCATTCTCAAATCCACGAATCTGACACCAACTCCCTTTTAGTGACCTACGATAGAAATTTGGTTGTCAATCTCCTTGCAATGCACAAAGCCTCCTTGCCAAACTCAGGAATGTTTAGAAAACAAATAAGGAATCCCAATGTTGGAACAACCCAAGAAGAAAGTACATCTAAACCAAGCAAGAGGTCTATGATAAAACACTAAAGATTTAACTAGATGGTATTTGCCTTGGCATGAGAATGGTTAATGAATGAATGACAAAGAAAACACAGAGTGAAAGAGCTCAGAACAACAACAAAAATTAGTAACTATGAGAAAATTATTCCTCAAATAGATCAGATCATATATTTTTCAATCCTGTCCCTTTATATTACCAAAATTTTAGTTGCCTATCAAAATGAATAACTCAAATTCCCTCAAGGAGGGGTGGGGGTCTGAATGGTTCATTTACAAAACAATTGCCACAGAGACTGAGTAGTTCTGATGTGGTGTTTGGCCACCCCCAATTATCACTTAATTTGTCTGGGGAAAAAAAAGCAAAAACAAAAACTATCTTCAGTCATCAGCAATAACTAGGCAACAAATTGGATCTTGCTGCTCAATACAAATCATATACCAGTCAATATGTGTCAGTGGCTGTGCTTAAAGACCAAATAAAGAGGTAATTTATGAAGATCTTCTTGTTCTTTCAGTTATCCTTGACTTAAAAATAATAATAAAAATGATTTTTAAATAACAGAGAGGAAGGTGAGAAATGGTCAATTCTTATTTTTAAAGTTATATCTTAGAGCTTGTTCTTTAAGTCAGTCTAAAGAATTAGATTTTCATACTAAATATCTCTGGAAAGAGGTTAGCTGTTGCTACTGAATTTTGATAACCTTTAGGTAAAGCAGCTGTAAAGTAACAGATACATTTTCTTTATATCATGGATATTGGCCATAGCTGGACTTGCTGGTGAGAAAACAACACATTTATTTATTCAATGATTGGTTACTTAATGCCTAATCTGAATCAAAGGCCAAAAGTGAGGCATTGGGAACGTATTGTAGAATAAGAGAATGTCTCAGTCAAGATAACTAGACCCAAAGAGCGAAACAAATTAGTACATGAACAAGTAAAATGTAATGATGACACTTTCATGGGTGTTTATTTATCTTCAAACCCATCAAGATGTATACATTAGGGCTTCCCTGGTGGCGCAGTGGTTGAGGGTCTGCCTGCCGATGCAGGGGACGCGGGTTTGTGCCCCGGTCCAGGAGGGTCCCACGTGCCGCGGAGCGGCTGGGCCCGTGGGCCATGGCCACTGAGCCTGCGCGTCCGGAGCCTGTGCTCCACAAGGGGAGAGGCCGCAGCGGTGAGAGGCCCGCGTACCGCAAAAAAAAAAAAAAAAACAATGTATACATTAAATATGTACAGCTTGTTTGTATGCCAATAATACCTGAGTAGAAACACAACAAAACGAAATGGGACGAGGGACTTCCCTGGTGGCGCAGTGGTTAAGAATCTGCCTGCCAATGCAGGGGACATGGGTTTGATCACTGGTCCGGGAAGATCCCACATGCCACGGAGCAACTAAGCTCATTCACCACAACTACTAAACCTGAGCTCTAGAGCCCGCAAGCCATAACTACTAAGCCTGCCGCGCCAACTACTGACCCCTGCGTGCTCTAGGACCCACATGCCACAACTACTGAGCCTGTGTGCCTAGAGCCCGTGCTCCACAACAAGAGAAGCCACCACAATGAGAAGTCCATGCACCGCAACAAGTAGCTCTCACTTGCCGCAACTAGAGAAAGCCCGCACGCAGCAACAAAGACCCAACAGAACCATTAAAAAGTTTAAAAAAATTTTAAAATGCAGTGGAACAAGTTCTATTTCTATAGTCCTACCATTTATGATCTGTGCAACCTTAAGAAAATTGCTAACCTCTCTCATTCTATTTTTCTCTATATTTATTACAATTTGAAATATGTAAGTATAGTGGATTCAATAGTGTTCCCTAAAAATATATGTCTATGCCTTAATCTCCAGAACCTGTGAATGTTACCTTACTTAGAAAGATGGGTCTTTGCAGATGTAAATAAGCTAAAGATCTTGAGATGAGCTCATTCTAGATTATTCGGGTGGGTCCTAAATCTAATGACAAGTTTCCTTGTAAGAGACACAGAGAAGAGACAGAGGAGAGGATAAAGCCATATGACCATGGAGGCAGAGATTGGCGTTATGTGGCCACAACCTCAAAGAAGTTGGTAACTACCGAAAGATGGAAGAAGATAGGAACGAAATCTCCCCTACATGTTTCGGTGGGAGTGCAAACCTGCTGATACCTTGATTTCAGACTTTTGGGCTCCAGAACTGTGAGAAAATTAATTTCTATTGTTTTAAGTCACCAAGATTATGTAATTTGTTATGGCAGCCCTAGAAAACTAATACAATTAGCAAAGTGCTCAAGACATTACCTGATACCGGGTAGGCATTCAGTAATCATACCTGGAATGATGAAGATCATGATAATTTTCTTTTATAAATCAACAGATACAAAGTATTCGTTCAACATGCATAGTCCTATGTGAGACTTATTTTTAGATTGTTCTGACAGGCTTATATGATACATTTTTAAAACATTTACTTTAATGTGCCTTTAATTCTATTGGCAAGTTGGTCTGGGATGTTTTTATCTATACATACACACTACTTTATCTATTATAGACATTTTATTTTGCCTTTTAATAAAAAGTAAGGGAAAGAGAAAAGAAAGATGGAGGAAAGGATTAAAAATTATTCAGCAATTATAAATGCATTTAAAAACTCATTTTGAATGTCAATAGCTGGTACATTGATATAGGCAAGGACAAAGCATAATATCGGCATGTACAACTCACTGGGTCAGAGAGTAGGAATTGGTTAGTTCAGAGCCAAGAAAAGCTAATTATAAATATAATTAACATGGTTTTCATTGAGTTCATGGAAACTCTTCAAGGATGGCATCCATTTAATTCCCTGTGAGTAATAGGACAGGGAGATGACATACTATCAAGGCCACCAATATCTCATGTTAGACTGGAGGAATTGTTTTGTGTATATAACATACTCAAAATTTATGGGTGTAAGATTTCAAAGCCTAGCCCTAAACCTTGGCATTTAAATGTGAAAGCTTAAATAATTGCACAATTTTGAGAGATTAATACTCTACTAGCAAGGGAGCTAAAGTGAATTTCGTTCTTTTTTTTTTAAGAACTACAAGGTTTTGATGATTTTGTGTGACACACTTTCAGTATAGCTAGACATACTTACAGCACGTAATGGAGGTGTTTTGAAGAATGACACTTATTTTACCACAGAAATTGCTTAATGAAGAAATTACTTTCTTGAAATTAGTAAATTAATTACCTATAAGCAAAAATCAGTTAGGAATATCTACTTTTAAATACATATTCAGAATCCTAAAACTTTTCAAAACCTTTGCCCAAATAATCCATCTTTTATTTGAAAGAAATAACCTCTAACACGAAAAAGAGCTTTAAAATCCAATATTTCTATTACAACAGGGAGTAAAGTTTAAACCTCCCAGTCAAATAACATGGTAATGGCTATACAGTTGTTATTATGTTTCATAAAGTAGTGGAAAAGAGGATTGAAGAAGGGAGAGTTATCAGAAATCAATTTGAGTGAGTGACTGAAGATGAAGCTGGGAAAGAACTAATCCCATGGAGAAAATAAACCAAATATCCCAAACTTCACCAGGTAGTAAAGTTTTAGGGACAGAGAAAGGGGTGATTCTAAATCGGTCATTTGTTGAAATAGTCTCGGCTATTCCCCTAGACTTCTGTCTGTGTTCCCAGTAAGAGAATCATTAGTAAAAAATAAAGGTGATTCACCTCTCTGGTGTCAGGACACAACTACTACTTTGGTGTAACACAAGAAGTACCATTATTTCCCACTCTGTGGCAGATCGGTCTAGTATCTGTGGTGGCTCCTGGGAATCTGTGGTAGACCCTGGTAGGCTATTTGCACACCTGGAAGTAGACAAAAGTAGCAGTCACACCACTTAGTAGAGCCTGTAGTATTTGCCAGTGATTTTCTGTAAATATGGAGAAGTTGTCCACCATTCCTCCAAAATATTCTGGAATCCAGGAAGAATGATGGTAGCCACAGGGCACAGAGCTACCTGGTAGACACCATGGTGGTCAGAGAATGTCAGTGGCCTTTGGAAATCACATGGATGCAGATTAGATCCATATTCATGAGGAAATGTGAGATACTATTATGTGACCACTTGGGAACTATCCAAAATACACTCCAGGACCTTATCAGGCTCTGAAGACTTACATAGGAAGACAGGGGCAAGAGCCAGTGAAAGTTGAATAAATAATGAAGTATGACCCCATTTATACCCACAGGTCTTGAGGAACTTGGTAGCTAATATGTAAATAATTACATATTTTAAGGATAAAATATGTAACCATTAAATGTAATTTTCAGAAAGAATTCTCAATATAAATAAAAAAGCTTTTTCCAATTATATAGATAAATACATGTAAGTATATCTAGGTATGTCTGTGTTTCTGTTTATTATTGCAGCTGGCTAAAATGCTAAATGGATTTTAACCATATCTAGAGGTTGTGACCTAAAATATAGGCTATATGGAGCACATGAAATTAACTCTGAATGGATATATGTAGTACTTCAATTACTTATTTTGTACAGTATTATGACACTGACATTTTAAATCTCTCCAGGAGTAAAGTCTAGGAGCTTGTTAATTTAATTATTTTAATCAATTTTAATGGAAATTTTGGTGGGAGCTGAGGATGCCAAATGTTAATTCATTTTTCTAAGGTTATTCATTGTTTATTTAATCATACTTCCTGATTTCAAAATAATAGGAAGCTATAGTAATTAAAATAGTATAGTATTGGCTTAAAAACAGACCATCAATCAATGGAACAGAAATGAGATTCCAGAGATAAACCCATACATATATGGTCAGTTAATTTATAACAAAGGAGCCAAGAACACTGAGTGGAGAAGGGAGAGTCTCTTCAATAAATGGGGATATGAAAACTAGACAGCCACATGCAGGAGAATGAAGCTGGATCCCTATCTTACACCATACACAAAAATCAACTCAAAATGGATTAAAAACTTTCATGTAAGACCTAAAGCCATAAAAATTCTAGAAGTAAACATAAGAGGCATGTTGACATTGGTCTTAGCAATGATTTTTTGGATATGACACCAAAAGCAAAGCCAATAAAAGCAAAAATGAACAAGTGGGACTACATCAAACTAAAAAGTTTCTGTACAGCAAAAGAATTCATCAACAAAATGAAAAGGCAGCCTATGGAATGGGAGAAAATATTTGCAAACCATATATCCAATAAGCACTTAATATCCAAAATATATAAGGAATTCATATAATTCAATGCAAAAAAGTAAATAATCCAATTAAAAATGGGCAAAGGATCTAAGTAGACACTTTTCCAAAGAAGACATACAAATGGCCAATAGGTACATGAAAAGATGCTCAACATCACTAATCATCGGGGAAATGCTAATTAAAACCACAAAGAGATACCACCTCATACCTGTAAGATGGCTATTATCAAAAAGACAAGAGATAACAAGTATTGGCAAAGATGTGGAGAAAAGGCAACACTTGTGCACTGTTGTTGTGAATGTACCTTGGTGCAGCCATTATGGAAAACATTATGGAGGTTCCTCAAGAAATTAAAAATAGAACTACCACATGATTTGGCAATCTCACTTCTGGGTATATATCCAAAGGAAACAAAACCATTATTTCGAAAAGATATCAGCACTCCTATGTTCAGAGCATCTATTCACAATAGCTAAAATATGGAAACAACCTACTTGTCTGTCAATGGACGAATGGATAAGAAAAATGTTATATATATATATATAACACAATGTAATTTTTTCAGCCTTTAAAAAGAAGGAAATCTTGTCATTTGTGACAATGTGGCTCAAACTTAAGGGTATTATGCTAAGTGAAATAAATCAGACAGAGAAACACAAACACTGCAGAGTATCATATATGTGGAATCTAAAAAAAAAAAGTCAAAATCATATAAACAGAAAGTATAAAAGTTGATTTCAGGGAATTAGGGGTAGGAGAGTTTGCTAAAAGGGTACAAGCTTCCAGTTACAAGAGGAATAAGGTCTAAGGATCTAATGTATAGTATGGTTAACTATTGTTGATAACTCTGTACTGTATAATTGAAATTTGCTAAGAGAGTAGACCTTAAATGTTCTTAATGAAAGAAAGGAAGGAGGAAAGGGAAAGGAAAGGAAAGCAAAGCAAAGGAAAGGAAAGAAAAGAAAAGGTAAACGTGATGTGATGGATGTGCTAATTAACTCAACGAGGGGAATCCTTTTATGATGAATATATATAGCATATCATCATGTTGTACACTTTAAATATCTTACAATTTTATTTGTCAATTATACCTCAATAAAGCTGAAAAAAAAAGAGCTAAAAAGAAATCTGAAACTTCCTGAATTTCACTCAAGAAGATGACTACTTAAATATTTGTGAGAAAAAGAAGGCTTTTAAAGACACATGGAAGTGATATACAATGGAACAAATGTTTAGTGACCTTTCTGAAGAACTCTGCTCATCAAGCATAACTGAAGTTGATGCCTGACGGGAGGCATGTTTGAGCACCCAGTGAGATGTCAGTCATCCTCCAAGAACTGATGGAAAGGCCCCACGGCCAGTGGTGTCCTGGAGCAAATCATGTACATCTTTTCTCAACAGTAAATTCTACCAATCAGAGCTTCAGGTATTGTGTGTGTGTGTGTGATATAACTGTTAAATGCTTACTAGTGCCCTACTGCCTATTGCTGCCCATTGGGAGCTGCAGGAGCTTTTACTGGAATTGAATCCAAATTGTAGCATAAGGTACATGTGCCTTAAGATATGAAAAGACTTGCCATATATGTTAAAACCTTGTGGACAGAGAAGACAAGCAGTCGTTTCAAATATAAAAGTCAAGTCAAGTGAGCTAAGGAGTATAACCCTGATTCCATGTCTGAATTCTGCTACTAATGTCAATACCTGAAATGAAAAGATGAGCCTAAAATCGTAAGCTCTATCAATGAAAAGGTCATACTGAAGTCTGTTATTAATTCAACAAAGCCCCCAAAATTCTTAATGGAGAGAGTACATTTAAAAAAGGGTGGAGGAGGCTACAAATACATTAAAATGAAGGACAAGAGTAGAGGGAAATGAACACTTATCTGCCACGTATTTCTCTACTTTCAATTACCTACTATTACTGACGAGTGTCATATTTGCCATTACTAGTGATGTCACATTTGCCACTCCAGATTATAAGCCTTGATTTGTAACTGAGTTACTTTTCATGAGAACTGTATGTATTATGCTTCAGGGTGACTGACAGCAAGGATTAAATCACACAAGTCTCTGAAAGAACAATAATTAAGACATAAGATTAGTTATAAAGTAGAAGATTTTTACAGTTCTGAATTATTATAATTATAGAAAATTATTGCAAATCCAACTATTTGTTTTTATTAAGTGTTTCAGATGGTTAATCATTATCTTAAGCAATGTTGGATAATGCTTCTAGTGTTTGGTAAGAATAGAAGGATTCAAAATTTTATATATACCACGATTACATCTTTATTAAGATTTACATAAGTGGCTGGAGGAAATACATTACATTCTTTTAGGTGCAGAGATGTCTGCTTCTGGTTATGATGCCGTCAGTGGTACTGGACTAGCCTTCCTGCCATAATCAACCATAAAACCGTGCAAATTATATAAGGCAACTGTTCTCAGGTAGTGGATAGCTGGCAACAGAAGACTGTAATCACTAAGAGAAGGGAAATTCTCAAGGTAAACCTCAGGGTTGCCCTGGACTGAGGAAAATTTTATAACTACAGTGCAGCATCATGACTCTGGTACAGCAATTCAAGCAGAGCCTCAGGAAAAGACAGAGTTTAGAGTTCAGGGTAGAGCTAAAATGGGTTCAGCGAGGTATAGTACTAAAAAGGAAAGTCCCTTTCAAGTACTTGGCTGAGGGCTGGAATACACACAGGGAGGAAGAGACTACAACTCTAGTGGGAATGGCTGCTATAGGACTGAAATAGGAATAAAGATACTGAAGGCTGAGCAGTGCTGGGTACACTGGGGTCCAGCCAAAGCAGAGAGACCTTAAATCCTCATTAATATCTTTAACATCCCATTACATTTGAGAGATAAGAAAAGGATGCCTTAGGAATAAGGATCATGCCCTAGAGTAAAGACAAAGACTAAAATTAAGCTCTGACATGATTCACATTTGAACACAGAGTTTGGAGGGTAAATCCTAACAAGTTGGAGAAGCTTGGTAAATATCATGGGCTTTCCACAGATCAGCTCTACCAAACTGTAAAACAAAACCTGCCTATGCAAGTTCAAGGTGAACATTCAGTGACTAAACTGCCCACCAGAACACAAATTAATACTCTTCAGGGAAAGACAGTAGAATTTCTGGTACCTACATAAAATTCACAATGCCCCATATGTAATCAATAATGCCAGATATGTAAAGAAACAGGAAAATATGACTGATAGTTTTTTTAAAAAACAATCAATAGAAACTTACTTCATTGATGGCATAGAATTGGGTATAGTAGACAAAGACTTTTAAAACAGCAATTTAAAATATGTCAAAAACTGAAGAAAACTCTTTTAAAAATTGAAGGAAAATATAATCTTAATACATAACCACATAGGTATACCAGCAGAAAATGGAAATGATGAAAAATAATGGCATGGACATTCTAGAACTTAAAAACACTATAAGCAAAATCATTCTATAAAGATAAATGAAAAGAGTACAAAGGACCCAGGAAATAATATCAAATGGTCCCATGATACATGTAATTTGAGTTTGGAAAGAGACAAAAGTGACAATTGGGCAAAAAAAATATTTAAGAAGAATTTAGGTCCAAAAGTTATCAAATGTGATTTAAAGCATTGATCTAGAGATTAAGAAATTTAGCAAATCCCAAGCAAGGTAAGTACTAAAAAAAGCACAGCAAAGTAAATCATAATCAAATTTCTTTAAAGAACTTTATTTATTTATTTTTAAAATAAATTTATTTTTTTAATTTATTTTATTTTTGGCCACATTGGGTCTTCATTGCTGCACACGGGCTTTCTCCAGTTGCGGCTAGTGGGGGCTACTCTTCATTGCGGTGTGCAGGCTTCTCATTGTGGTGGCTTCTCTTGTTGCAGAGCACGGGCTCTAGGCACACAGGCTTCAGTAGTTGTGGCACACGGGCTCAGTTGTTGTGGCTTGCGGGCTCTAGAGTGCAGGCTCATTAGTTGTGGCACACGGACTTAGTTGCTACGTGGTATGTGGGATCTTCCCAGACCAGGGCTGGAACCTGTGTCCCCTGCATTGGCAGGCAGATTCTTAACCACTGTGCCACCAGGGAAGTCCCATAGTCAAATTTCTGTAAGCTAAATAAATCTTAAATCTTAAAATCAGTTGGAAGAGAAAAGACATATTGTATATAAGGAAATAACAATATGAATGACATCTATCTTCTCATTAGAAAAAACAATGCAGAAGAAAATATCTTTAAAATGCTAAAAGGAAAAAGAAGTCCATCTACCCAGAATATATTATTCAGCAAAAATATCCTGTAGGAACAAGAGTTCAATAAAAACATTTACAGACAAATTAAATCCAAAAAAATTTGCCTTTAGTTATACTGAACTACAGGAAATGCTATAGCATGTTTTCAAGCTGAAGGGGAAAGATGCCAGTTAAAAAACTCAGAAAGGAATGAAGAGCCCTAGAAATAGTAACTAAGTGGATAAACACAGAAGTACATGTTTGTTCCTTTTCATAATTCTCTTAAAATAAAACAACTGTAAAAGTAAAAAGAAAATTGTAACATGGGGTTAATAAAGTATAAGAAGTATGACAAGAATATCGTAAGTTGTTATATTTCAGAAATAGAGATTTTGAAGTATAAAACGTAATAAGGAAAGTGTAGGGAAATGGGAAGAGAGAACTGAGAAGTGGGAACTGTGAGCAGTGAAGTGGTGAAATATTGACACGAACATATGGACAAATTAAGGATGTATATTGCTAACCCTAAAATTATCACTAAAATAATCAAAAGAAGTATAGATAAAAACTCAATAGAGAAAAAAGTGGAATACTAAGAATATTCTGCAAAGGAAAAAAAATGTTTTCTTTCATTACTCACATACAACACTTCATTTCCAACACTTTGCCGAACACTTCTGACATTTCTGATCATCAAATGCCTGGGGGTCTCCTCTCACCAATAAGTACTGAAACACCACCTACTCTCTTACAGTTTAACTCAATTCTTACACTATCTATCTGTAGATAACATCAGATCCCACAGGTTAAGGGCTCACCTCCACGCAATTAACACTGTTCCTCACTGCAGATGCTAAATGAAAGTCCAAGGTTACCTGTGCTTCTGGCTGGCCAGCTCTAAATTGGAGGTTCAACGACCTCCTCCATGGGTCAATTAATTTGCTAGAGCTGCTCCCAAAACTCAGGGAAAGGGTTCACTTACTAGATTACCAGTTTATTATGAAAAGATATAACTCAGAAACAGCCAAATGGAAGACAGGCATAGAGCAATGTATGTGGGAAGGAGCACAGAGCTCTTCTCACATTTTCTCTCTGGGCTGCTACTCTCCCAGCACCTCCACATGTTCAACAACCTGAAAGCTCTCTGAACCCCATCCTTTGGAGGTTTTATGGAGGCTTCATTATGTGGTATGATTGATTAAATCATTGGCCATTGGTGATTAATCCAACCTCCAGTCCCTATCCGCTCCCCATAGGACAGGGCAGAGGGTGAAAGTTTCAACCCACTAATCGAAAGGTTGGTTGCTCTGGCATCTAACCCCCATCCTTAGGGGTTTTTTCAAAAGTTACTTTATTAACATAAACTCAGGAGTGGTTGAAAGGGGCTTGTTGTAAATAATAAAAGAATATTTTCACCTTTAGAACTCTAGCTACATTAGAAAATCCAAGGGCTTTAAGAGCTCTGTGCCAGGAGAGGGGATGGAAACCAAATATATAAATATAAATATAAATATATATATATACACACATACACACACATACACACATATATACATATGTACATATATATATCTTACTAATATTACTAATATTATTATAAATAATAATATTGCATCTGTTGATGCCAAAGATGACAAGAGAGGTGCCCTAACCTATACAGAGGACAAACAAATTAAACTAAAAATATAAGGATTGAATTAGAAGAGAAAAAACTGTTAGAATTTTCAGATTGATAGATATGGTTATTTCATGGAAAATACAAGAGAAGCTACAGATAAATAATTAGAAGAAACATTCGTCAGTATGCTAAACACTAGATAAGCATACAAACTGCAGTAAAAATCTGTACAATAGCAACAAAATTAGCATATGTAAAAAAGACACAATTTACATTAGCAAAAAATATGAAGAAAGTGAGAATTAATCTAATAAAATAGGTGCAAGTTCTTACACATATAATTTAAAAACATAAAAGAATGCTGGAATAATGATATAGATAGTTCATTTTCTGGATAATAAAACTGTATTCACTATTGTAATGATTTATGAAATTTCAATCCCAATGAAAATCTTCCAAGCTGTTCTAAAATTACGTAGAAAAGCAGAGTCAAGATGATTCAAGCCATACCCGAGGAAGCAAAAGGTGAAGGAGATAGGGATATAGCCTCCAAAACATTGAGACTAATTATAAAGCTATAGTAATTAACATATTGTAACATTGGTACAGGGAGAAATAAATATAATCATAGAATAAAATAGTCCAGAAACAAACCACTGCATATATAGCCATTCAATATTAGAGAGAATGAGCATTGTAGAACACAGAAGAGGAAAGATTTTTCAGTCATTGGTGCTGTGAAAACTAGTTATTCTTTTTTTTTTTTTTTTTTTTTTTTTTTGCAGTACGCGGGCCTCTCACTGTTGTGGCCTCTCCCGCTGTGGAGCACAGGCTCTGGACGCGCAAGCTCAGCGGCCGTGGTTCACGGGCCCAGCCGCTCCGCGGCATGTGGGATCTTCCAGAACTGGGGCACGAACCCGTGTCCCCTGCATCGGCAGGCGGACTCTCAACCACTGCACCACCAGGGAAGCCCAAAACTAGTTATTCTTGAGAAAAATTGTATTGGCTTATTACTTCACGCAAGAGTGAAGTGAACTTCACTTCAAGAGTGTTACAAGACTAGTGTATAGGTAGAAAAAATTTTCATGCTAAAGTTAACATTTCAAAATTATAGGGGAAGTAAGAAATAGTCAATAAATGGTGCTAGAAGAGCTATACACCATTAAACATATAAATTTAGATCTCATATATCACACTAATTACTTAGATATGTGATCATTTTAATAACCAGGAAATATAAGAAAGTGAGTTTTGAAATTTGAGTACTGGGAAAACTTTTAAAGCATGATAGAAGATATCAAAAGATTAACTATATAAAAATTTAAAACTACCTAATGGTAATGGAAGAAAAATAAACATAATTAATACATATGGCAAACTAGAAAGATACAATATTTGTAAAAGATAAAAAGATATATATGTGTGTGTGTATACATATGTATCTTAAAAGTCAGTAAGAGGGGAAAAAAGATCAAAAATACAAATAGAGAAAGAATTTGAACAGGCAACTCAAAGAAGCAATATATAAGAATAGAGAACATGAAGATGTTATTTTTAAGGTCATTAACCTTCAAAGAAAATAAGAATTGGCTTTTGTTAGTGTTGTTATTGTGTAGACTGACAAAATATGGGATATTAAAAGATTTTTTATGTAACATCTTTATTGGAGTATAATTGCTTTTCAATGTTGTGTTAGTTTCTGCTGTATAACAAAGTGAATAAGCTATACATATACATATATCTCCATATTCCCACCCTCTTGCACCTCCCTCCCATCCCTCTAGGTGGTCACAAAACACTGAGCTGATCTCCCTGTGCTATGCAGCTGCTTCCCACTAGCTATTTTACATTTGGTAGTGTATATATATATCAATGCTACTCTCTCACTTCATCCCAAGTTACCCCTCCCCATGTCCTCAAGTCCATTCTCTATGTCTGCAGCTTTATTCCTGTCCTACCCCCTAGGTTCATCAGAACCTTTTTTTTTCTTTTAGATTTTATATACATGTGTTAGCATATGGTATTTTTTTTTCTCTTTCTGACTTACTTCACTCTGTACGACAGACTCTAGGTCCATCCACCTCACTACAAATAACTCAATTTCGTTACTTTTTATGGCTGAATAATATTCCATTGTATATATGTGCCACATCTTCTTTATCCATTCATCTCTTGATGGACACTTAGGTTGCTTCCATGTCCTGGCTATTGTAAATAGAGCTGCAATGAACGTTGTGGTACATGACTCTTTTTGAATTATGTTTTTATCAGGGTATATGCCCAGTAGTGGGATTGCTGGATCATAAGATTGTTATTTAGTATTGGCACAAGTATGGAAAAATGAACACTTTCTCACATGGTTTGTATTATTTAACTTTAATATTTATGTTTTTTCCTGAGGACAGTTTGAAAGCCTTAAATAGTTTAGAACTTTTGCCTAGGATTCTCCAGTTTTAGAGTTTTGCTAAATAAATTGTACGTATGAATAAAAAGGTTCCTTGTGGTAATGGCTAGAATACAGAAAAATTTTTTTAATTACATATCCTTCAGAAGCAGATATAACATGATATATCTATACACTAAAATACAATGATCCATTAAAAATCTTGGAAATTTAATCTATGATATATTCAATCAAAACTTTATTGTTACAAATCAACAATATATGTGATATTTGTTGATTTAGTATTTCATTATAAATTCTGTAAGTATAACTAAATATTAATATCAATATCTTAATTTCATAGCGAGAGAAAATCAATTAAAATCTTTTCACTTGACAACAATTTGGTACCTGAGATTAGGGTTTCATTTTTCTTATGGGATTATGTGGTTTCTCATTATCCTTTCTTAGTCTTCTGTGTCTTCTAAAATTACCACAATGCATATGTTAAATTATTCCCTTTGGTAATTAGAAAATATAAATACCATTTATTAAAAAGTAAAGCCATTCCACATCTTACCTCTTATTTTCACTAAATGAGTAAGCAATTTACCTTGGACTATGTGGCTTCAGCATTGGAAGCTTCTGTGAGCTTTCAGCTGTGTCTACATTTTCTATGATTATTGCCCAGAGCGCTAGCAACTGAAGGTAAAGATAAATAAATTGCTCACATTCCTTTAGCTAAGGCTTTCTCTAGATTTAGGAAATAAATTGAACAACGAATCTGGCTGTTTTGGTCCCTTTGAAGGTGGCTAAAGACCCTCACAGCCAAATTACTCACAGAATCCTCTGCTCTGATACATGTGGTCAGTGAAATGGATGAAGCCACTTTCTGCTGTCTGTTCATTCCAAATGAAACAGAGCATATATTTTGAGACATTTATGTTTAAAGGTTTTGTTTAACTGGAGCTTTTCAGAATAAGTATTGTGGTTCTTTTTAATGGGGAATCTGGAGGAAATAAAATGTAATCACCATTATGGCAAACTCTGTGCTAATTATTTTATGAAATTATAAAAAAACAAACTTTGCTATAATCGTTTTAGAGGGGTACCATTTTCTTGATTGTATAAGAAGGAAAATGTAACCAGAGTTTATCTGAGTAATACAAGTGTCCATCCAGGAAGTGACAAAAAGTAAAATTTACAACTAATTGTTTTTTAGTTTTTAAATTTAAACTTCCACAATCTTTTTACACTGGTTGAAGGACTAGGAAAGTGATTGACATGGTTATAATTGTCTCCTTATTTTTCCCCAAATGGGTGAAAAGTCTATCTTGTTGAGTGACAAAAGAAAATAGCCCTGCATCTCTTTTTTTTTTTTCTCCCCCTCTGCATTGCATTTTCCATAAGGCAAGAAGACCAGTTTCTCTTGTAATTTATCTGGAACTACTGTTTTGTATAAACTCAGTTACCTAGGGCAGAAGAATCTAAAGAGGAACTCCTTTTCAGAACATAGAACAAAAGATCACCTTTATTTAAAACCTGGTTTCAGGGCTTCCCTGGTGGCGCAGTGTCTGAGAGTCCGCCTGCCGATGCAAGGGGACACGGATTCGTGCCCCGGTCCAGGAAGATCCCACGTGCTGCGGAGCGGCTGGGCCCGTGAGCCATGGCCGCTGAGCCTGCGCGTCCGGAGCCTGTGCTCCGCAGTGGGAGAGGCCACAACAGTGAGAGGCCCACATACCGCAAAAAAAAAAAAAAAAAAACTGGTTTCAGAAGATCCAGGAAATTGCTTAAATGAGATTCTTAACCTTTTATAGAAAATAAAGATAATAAGAAACTTCCCTTAGAGGATAATAGTCAATTTTTTGTCTTTAGATTAACCAAAGGAATCACAGCATATGGGAAGAGTATATACATCAAAGTCAGAACTTGACTCAAGTTGAGAGTCCATTATTTACTGGTCGTGCAATCTGTGTATTTTACAAAACTCTTAATCTTTAGTTCCAACATCTGTAAGATACAAATAATAATTTCTACTTAAAAGATATATAACAAGATACATGCGAAGGCATCTTCCTGAAATGTTAGATGCTGGATAAATGTGCTGTCCCATGATAATCAGAAAACGATAAACCCTTCCCTCCTATGAAAATGATGGTTACAGAAAAGACTTTGTGTTAGAGACTAAATGAAGTGGTTTTTTTTTAACATCTTTATTGGAGTATAATTGCTTTACAATGGTATGTTACCTTCTGCTTTATAACAAAGTGAATCAGCTATACATATACATATATCCCCATTTAAGCTGCCAGAGAAGTGGTTTGTATCTCTAACAGCCAGAGGATTCATTTTATTTTGAATGGATAGGCTACATTATGTGATGGTAACGAACAACCCGCTTCCCCTCAAATTTCAGTGGCTTTTAACAACAGAGGTTTATGTATTGTACATGCTTTGTGTCTCTCATGACTCGACTAGGGCAAGTGTTGTAATCTCCTTGCAGGCTGTGGAAGCAGCCACCATTTTAAATGTTGTTCATGGCAGTGGTAATGGAAAAGAAACAGTACAGGAAATTGTCACTAGTTTTTAAAATATTCCAATTCTAATGGCACCTGTCTCTTTTGCTTACATTTGCTTGGCGAAAGCAAGTCTTGCTGCCACACTCACCCTTAATGGGGCATGGAAGTTCAAGTCTACATATAATGAATAGGTTTATTATTTTATTTTAAAAGGAATTTGTAAATTATATGTCAAAATCACAGCAGTTTTAATTCATAATAGTAAAATATCAATCAATATAATGCATTTTTTTAAAAGCCCTTTGGGTGCTCAATGTAAAGGGTTTCTGAGACCTAAAAGTTTGAGGACAACAGGCTGAAGCTATTTGCTCTCACTGAAATGTCCTTTCTTCTTTCTCTTGTTGCTGCAATTCTGTATGTTCTTTCAGGATGAAATCAAATATTACTTCTATGAAAACTTTCTTAGATTACACTCCAACACCAGGAAAACTTGTTCCTACCATACCATCTATTGCCTTTATCGTTCATTTCTAGCATACAGGTGTAGTGATTTCAGAATTGTTAACCTATATCCCCAGGGGAAACAACTTTCTCGACTAGAGTGTGGAGTGTATGTACTGTTGCTTTGGCATTTAGGATTTCAGACTCCACTTATTTTCAGGGTTAGGTCAGCACCTTTTACCTGCACTCCTGTCAGTGAGGTTGTTTCATACATTTGTAAACCAATTCGATTCTGCATTCTATTCTGGGATCCCTCAGCCTTCTAATAATACTTTTTAAGTTGTATACATTAAAGTTCACTCTTTGTGCTGTAAAGTTTCATGGATTTTGACAAATGTGTAGCATGTACCCACTGTCACGGTATCATATGGAATAGTTTCACGACACTAAAAAATCTCTTGTGCCTCCACTCTGTAACACCTCCCCACCACACACACATACACACCCACCAAACACACACATACACGAACCTCAAACTCCTGGCAACTACTAATCTGTCTATTATCTCTGTATTTTTGCTTTTTCCAGAATGTCATATAAATGCATCAGTATATAGCGGCTGGCTGACTCCCATTAGCAATAGGCATTTGTGATTCACCGATGTCTTACATGGCTTGATAGCTCATATCTTTTTATTGATGAATAATATTCCATTGGGTGACTGGGCTCCAGTTTGTTTATTCATTTACCTATTCAAGAAGATCCTGGGTGCCTCCGTTTTTTGGCAATTATTAATAAAGCAGCTATAAACATTTCCATGCAGGCTTTCACGTAGACGCACATTTTAAAATTAGTTGGGTAGATATCAACAAGCACAATTACTGGAATGGTATGGTAAGGGTATGCTTAGTTTTGGTCATTTTCCTACATTGGGCTGGTAGGCTTCTGTTATCACACAGGTGACTTCCCTTCATCCCATATTTTTAATACTTTTATACCTGGAGATCTTCACCTTTCTCTAAGCTCTTCTACCTAGATTCTTAAGCCTGGACTTTTTCTACCATCTATCTAGCCCTTTGGTTTTCTCCCTCTCCTTCAATTCAACAGCATGAGTGTGGACCCAGCTTGTCCCCAAAGCCTGCGTGGCCCCGAAGCATCCAATTATATATCTTCACCAATGCCTGAGATTTATGGGCCTGAAGTAAATTATGTGTCCTTGCAAATGTCATCTGCTGAGACCCACAACGTGGAGACTGGACAGTCCTGATTCTTCCACAAACCCCAGAGTAAAACTACTGGCCACGGCTGCAGACAAGAGTACAGAGAAGAAGGAAGAGAAGGTCCTGGTCAAGAAACAGAAGACCAGAACCGTGTTCTCTCAGACCCAGCTGTGAGTACTCAATGATAGATTTCAGAGGCAGAAATACCTCAGCCTCCAGCAAATGCAAGAACTTTCCAACATCCCGAACCTTAGCTACAAACAGGTTAAGATCTGGTTCCAGAACCAGAGAATGAAACGTAAGAGGTGGCAGAAAAACAACTGGCCAAGGAATAGCAACATTGTGTGACTCAGGGCCCAGCAACTACAGAATACCCAGGCTTCTATTCCTACACCAAGGATGCCTGGTGAACTCTTGCAGAAACCTGCCCATGTCGGGTAACCAGACCTGGAATAACCCAACTTGGAGCAACCAGAGCTGGAACAGTCAATCCTGGAGCAATCACCCTTGGAACAGTCAGACCTGGTGCCCCCAAGCTTGGAATAACTAGACTTGGAACAGTCAATTCAACAACTATGTTGAGGAATTCCTGCAGCCCCAGAACCAGTTCCAGCAAAATTCTCCTGTCAGTGTTTTGGAGGCCACCTTGGAAACTGATGGGGAAAGCTATAACACAATGCAGCAAACTGCTAAGTATTTCAATTCCCAACAGCAAAACATGGATTTATTCCCAAATTACTCTCTGAACATACAGCCTGAAGATTTGTAACGATGGCTGTATTATTCAATCTCAATTTGAGCCTTGACTGTATTACTTCCCTAGAATTTTTCTTTTACAATTACCTATCTCTCTGCCTTGAAAAGCTGCTTTTCATTGTGCCTTTTGTGTCAATTTGGGGGTGTATGATTGGTGACTAATCAAAGAGGCTTCAGAAGCATTGGCTTCTACAGACAACGTGATAAAAGATGACTGGCGGCTATAGATAACTAGGTTATAATACTATTTTTTGGATATCTTTAGGATCTAGAACCTAACCTCAAGAATAGGGAGCAAAAGTACAAAGATGTGTGATGAAGGATAATTCATATTTTCTGGGGTGGGGAGGCTTTACCTGTTAAGAACCTCAGTTGTTAAGGTGAAGGGTTAAGCTACAATGTGCTTCACTGATTTCCTCTACACATTTTTGCTATTTTACTACAACCCCTAATTTTTTCACCACTCTAGTATGTGTAGAAAGATGTTTTGATTTGTCCACATCATAATACTACCAGTTGGCTGGTTCGTTTGTAAGTACCAATAAAAAAAAAATTACCCATTTAAAAAAAAAAAAAAGAGTATGCTTAGCTTTGTAAGAAACTGCCCAGCTATCTTCCAAAGTGGCTATACCATCTACACTCCTAACTGCAATGCATTCCTGCTGCTTACCAGCAATCCTTACCAGCAAATAATATTGTCAGGTTTTCTCTATTTTATTCTTTCTGGTAGTTGTGTAGTAATATCTCTATAAATTTTTTAAACATCTTTATTGGAGTATAATTGCTTTACAATGTTGTGTTAGTTTCTGCTGTATAACAAAGTGAATCGGCCATATGTATACATATATCCCCATATCCCCTTCCTCTTGCACCTCCCTCCCACCCTCCCTATCCCACCCCTCTAGGTGGTCACAAAGCACTGAGCTGATCTCCCTGTGCTATGTGGCTGCTTCCCACTAGCTACCTATTTTACATTTGGTAATATATATATTTCAATGCTACTCTCTCACTTCATCCCAGATTACCCTTCTCCCGCCCCGTGTTCTCAAGTCCATTCTCTACATCTGCATCTTTATTCCTGTCCTGCCCCTAGGTTCATCAGATCCATTTTTTTTTAGATTCCGTATATATGTGTTAGTATATGGTATTTGTTTTTCTCTTTCTGATTTATTTCACTCTGTAGGAACAGACTCTAGGTCCATTTGCCTCACTACAAATAACTCAATTTCGTTTCTTTTTTTTTGAGTTTTTTTTTTAACATCTTTATTGGAGTATAATTGCTTTACAATGGTGTGTTAGTTTCTGCTTTATAACAAAGTGAATTTCATTTCTTTTTATGGCTAATATTCCATTGTATATATGTGCCACATCTTCTTTATCCATTCATCTGTTGATGGACACTTAGTCCATACATTTTTAATGTTTGTTTTGTGTTTATGTGAGAGCCATAATTTTAACTTTCTGAAAAGAATTGACAATTTTACTTCTAGTCTCTCTTTGGTATATAAACCCAACTTTTATGAATGTTATGGGAAACAGAATATGCAATTATATGAAAAGAATATGGGTACGTATCTGTTTGTGTGTGTTGATATAAAGCTGTTATTTATCATATTTAGTCAATTCAAATAGTAGATTTATGGATTTAATTAAAAATAAGCAAGTTAATTTGATTTCGCTTTATTTTTCTATGACATCCACCAATTAGAAGAGGAGACAATAGAGATTAATTCACTAAACCACTGATATTGATTTATTTTCCTCCAAAGCCTTAGGAAAGTACATGCTGTATGAAATTATTGAGGTTATTGTGCAAAGCTGCTGCTGAATCTGAGATACTTGACAGCCACAGAATAAGGAGAAAACTCAGTGTGCTATGTGCTTTGGGCTGAGATAAGTTCAGTTATTTTCAGATCCCTTTCATTTCAGTTGCTATTTAGGATTTATATAATTTGGTAACACACTGTTGAGGGCTTATAGATTAACCTGAAATTCATAGACTTTATGGTGAAAAACTTCAAGACATTATAGGCTTACAAGAAACAGTTTTCTGGCTGATAATTATAGAATTAGGATCAGTAGGGTTTTAAATGGAGAGTGATTGGAGTACAAATGTTATTGGGGGGAAAAGGGATAAGCCAATATGAGATTTGGGGGAAGCTCTTACTCCTTTGATTACTATTTCACCATTCTCACATGAGCTTCAGTACCAAGATAGCAGTAAAATAATACTATAGTTCTTTTCACCAAAACATTCTGGAATTTATTTAAGGAAGTAAGCACAGCTTACTGGCTGCATTTGTTATTAAAATTTTTTTCTTTTTTAATTAAACTAATTCTTTACGAATTGACCCAACATGATGCTAGAAAAGAGATGACAGGATGATTTTACTGGAGAGCCACTCAGTATGGGGCCAATCTGACCAATATGTCCCAATATTACCAGCAAAGGGTAGCTCCATTTTTCTCACTACCAAGTCAGACCCCTCCATGCTTTGGAGATCTCAGCATCCTTTTCCTCTTGTTTGATGAGCTGATTGAATGCAGATACAGACAACAACCTGAGTGCTGATGTAAGCTGTTGAGTATTCATTTGATTTTAAGCATCTTAATAACTACAGTATAGAATAATTATATCTCCTAATTTATACATTCATTATACATTACATCTCTGGAAAGCAGAAGGGAGAAAAATAGTACAATCTTAATATCTGGGCTTTGTTGTCACGGAGACAGGAGTTGGAATCATGCTCTGCGGCTTATGATCTTGAGAAAGTTACATAACTTCTTAGAAATTCATTTTGTTCACCTGTAAAATTGAGACGGTAATATTTATCTGAGTTTTAGTGAGAAGTAAATGAAAGGACTAGCACTTTATAATCACTTAAAAAATAATCTCCCTGGGCTTCCCTGGTGGCGCAGTGGTTGAGAGTCCACCTGCCAATGCAGGGGGTATGGGTTCGTGCCCCGGTCTGGGAAGATCCCACATGCCGCGGAGCGGCTGGGCCCGTGAGCCATGGCCGCTGAGCCTGCGCGTCCGGAGCGTGTGCTCCGCAACGGGAGAGGCCACAGCAGTGAGAGGCCCGCGTACCGCAAAAAAAAAAAAACTCCCTCCTTCCTCAATTTGGTAATTAATAATCAGTTCTCGAGTACTTCATTGTCACTTGCCTCATGACCTCCTTTTTCTTCAAAAGAAAAAAAATAGCATTAGGAAATAATGTTTACAGACTGATTTTATTGGGAAAAAATTAGCAAAACTAGTATAAGAAATATCCACTCCCCCGGCCACCAAAAGAAACAGACTGATATGTCTTCACAGGAGCGTTCTATCACATCTTTAAGGATCAGATCATTCCAATGCTATTATCTCTTCCATAGCAGCCAGATTGGCCATAAAAAAAGGAGGCAATTTAAAAATTATTTTTAAAGTTGGCATTACTTGCTACCAAAATGTGACAAAGACTGCACACACATGCAAAAATTATGGATTTATATTACTATAAATATTGATTAAAAACTCACAAACAAAATATTAGCAAGTAGAATTCAGTAGCCCATTAAAAAAACTAATACATCATGACCGATCAGGTTTTATAACAGGAATACAATATTCGGTCAACATTAGGAAATGTATTAATATAATGTATTATATAGATCTATGTATTTAAATAAATTATATGATCATATGCTTACATGCTAGAAAAATTTTTTTCAAATTCCACACCAATTCTTGATTTTAAGTGTCAATAAGATTGGAATGAATTGATCCTTCTCAGTATGATAAACTATTTATATCTCAAAAAAAGGACCAGTGTCATGCTCAACAAGGACACACTAAAGTTAGGAATAAGGTAAAAATGCCCACCACCATACATATAGCTTAACATTGTACCAAGATATTAAACAATAAAATTTTATGAAAGAAGTTAGAAGTATAAGAATTTAAAAGAAGGCAAAGTGATCACTATTTGCATATGACATGATTGTATACCCGGAAAAACCCAAGAGAATCAAGTGAAAAAAGATCTTTATGTGATAACATAATTCAGTAAGTTTGTGGGGTTAAAAAAAATACGCAGATGTCAGCAGCTTTGTTAAGTAGGAACAACAATAACAACAAAAACAGTTAAATGATAGAAGTAAATAAAATAAATATTATTGATGAAGACACAATACTTAGGAATAATGAAAGAAATCTGCAAAATCTTCATGGGAGAAACTTGGAAACCGTTATTTTATCGCTTTAATGCTACGCTGATAAAATAACACTTGGTATCCTAGGGATTCTAAAGTTCACATGTAAAAACAAATCAGAAATATTAGGAAAGCAACCTCAGGGGAGAAGGAGGAAGAATACCGAGGAAGAATTAGTCTTAAAACAAATTACTAAAATATAGTACTGGTGTTTGGATAGATCAATAGGACAATAGTCTATGGAATAACTGGGTTGTGAAGCAGACAGCTATAAAAGATAACGTTGGATCCATGATTCACATTACACATTAGTATAAACTTTAAATTAAACAAATATTTAAATATGAAAAATAAGCCATACAAGTTTAGAAGACTACATGGGAGGATTTCTCTATAATTTTGGAGTGAGGGTGCCTGTTCTAACTTATTCAAAAGGAAAAAATGGTAAATTTGATTACTTAAACAGTACAAAGTTTTGCAAGGTAAAAAAAAATATATATATATATATATATACATAATATATATACATGGCAAAGTTAAAAGACGATCAACAAATTGGAAAAAAATTTGCAACTCATAACACAGGAGAAAAAGATGCTCTACAGGAAGTTGAGAAAAAGAATATTAATAACCTCCAAAAGAAAAATGAGCTAGGGATGTGAACACAGAGCTCATAGAAAAAGTACAAATGTCCCTTAAACATGTAAAAAGCTGCTAAATCTCACTTATGATAAAAGAACTGCAAATTAAAACTAAATTTCAGTACCAGATTTCATTTTTCAGATCAACAAAAATCCCAAAATTTGGCAACAGCCATTTTGGTGAGGTTATGGGAAAATAGACTCATTTCATTTTTCTCAGGCGACACTGCAGAATAGTGCAATGGCTAACAAAGGTAATTTGGCAATTTCTCTCTAAATGAGAAATGCTTTACCTTTTGATTCAGCAATCCCACTCCTTGGAATTTATTCAACAGATGTATCTGCACATGTATAAGACGTGTGTGTAATAGGTATGTGCGCAAGATTACTCATCCAGTATTGTAATAGCAAAACATTAGAAACAAACCAAGATTCCATCAACAGGAGAATGGTTAAATGATCTACAGTACATCCACAGGATGAAATACTATGTGGTTGTAGGAAAAAAAGATGAATTCTTTATTTACATATGTGAACAGTTTTATGAGATATAAGTGAAAAAAACAAGATTCAGATCAAAGCATAGGATATTTTTTGATGTACAAGAGGAAACTTAGAATATGTGTTCATATGTTCTTATACTTGCATAGAAACAGTGGAGGGATACATAACAATTAAAAGTTGTTTGCAGCTGGAGATGTGGTGTGGGTCTGAGGATAGAAGTAAGATTGAGATATTTCACAGATGAGCTTTTTTTTTTAAACTTCTTTAAACCATGTGTTTTTTTTGTTTGTTTTTTGTTTTTGCGGTACGCGGGCCCCTCACTGTTGTGGCCTCTCCCGTTGCGGAGCACAGGCTCCGGACGCGCAGGCTCAGCAGCCATGGCTCACGGGCCCAGCCGCTCCGCGGCATGTGGGATCTTCCCGGACTGGGGCACGAACCCGTGTCCCCTGCATCGGCAGGCGGACTCTCAACCACTGCGCCACCAGGGAAGCCCTCATGTGAATATTTCTTATTAATTTTTTTTTTTCATTTTGGGTCTCGACCAATATCTGGGGTCAAATATTTAGGCTTCTGTATTGTCCCCTGGAAAATACAAAATTGACCGTACACTTACTGGTCCCTTCACACACATTTCACCTTTGAAAGTGAAATTAATTAATGATGTTCTCTGGCTATTCAGACCCCAGGAAACAAAAAGCCTACTTTTGCCTTTTATATTCCCCTGTTGAGTTTGCATCTGAGTGATAGAATTCTCTGGGTTTACCTGTGTTTGCAGGCAGAAAACAACAGCAAGCATCCAGCACTCATTTTCCAATATATTTCCTTCTCCACTGAATCTCGAAAAGGCTCCTCCAAGTAAAACTGGTTAGGCTTCCTTTGGTGCTTTCCAAAGATGTCGGAGGCAGACTACAGCCATTGAGTTTTGTTTCGTTTTGTTTTTAATTGATTGAAGTATAGCACTGGGCTCCCTGACTACCGTCTCCTTTCTTTTTTCCTTTTTTTAATTAATTAATTTATTTATTCATTTTGGGCTGTGTTGGGGTACCGTCTCCTTTCTGAGAGTCTGTATCTTTAAATATTAAGAGAGAATGAACATGTTGCTAATGTTGACAATCAGCTACTTTTTACTGTTTAACCACACACATGGTCACAAATAAAAAGTGAAGGACTACTCTGAGTATGGTTAATGGGAGGTAAGCACTAAGACGTGAAGGATGCTGCAACCACTATCTGAAGAAAAAGAATTCACTCAATATGATTTCTTAGCTTCATTTCAAATTCCCTCTCATTCTATATGAAATATTGAGTTAAGAGATGAAATAAATTGTTGTGACACTTCCCTTAAGAGTTCCCTTAAAAAAAACAAGAGTTTTCTCTAAAAGAAAATTATTTTGCAATTATTCATGGAGTGCTTCATAATTCCCATAACTCTTTCTGAAGTTGCAAAAGCAGACACCCAGATGTATATCAAATATCTAAAATAAAATGTTATAACTGTTATAATTCCTCTGTTAACACCTCTTTTAATACAAGAAAAATGCGATATAGGTTATGGTAAAATAAGAACCATGAATAAGAGTCACTGAGTTTCTCTGTATCAATTAGGGTAAATCAGGAAAGCAGTTTGCAATGAAGAATCTCTTACAGAACTTAAAATTTATACAATTCGAGGGAAAATAGGCTTCAGAGGGAAGTTGGAGGAATAGAGGAAAGTCACTAATGAGCTCTCTTGAAACAGGGGCACTGGAGGACAGGGTGGAGCTTGCAGGGAGATCTGGAATTCAGGCATGTCCAGCCCATGGGGTTAGACTATAAAGGGAAGTGGTAGAAAAGTCTGTGGAAAGGTAGTTCCTCTCAATCTTGTTGCTGTTGGTCAGCAGAGCTAACAGTTGGGAAAAAGAGAGGACACAGGACAGGAGACGAAGAGAACAAACTGGGATTCACTAGCACGTCTATATCTGTCTTCTACTGCAGGGAAGAGCAAGGATAAACTCAAATTGCATGCATCTCCATGCCTGTCTGTCACTCCATCTAACTACGACAGCCTCAGAGAGTAATGGCTACCAACATGCTCTGCTTCCCAAATCTCACATAAATTTCACTTTTGCACCAATAGTATGCCTGGACCATACAGGGAAGAGGATTCTTAGAAATGCAGTGTCAGCTTAGCCAATTTGACACTGAATGATAGCACCACACAGTACAATTCAATCAACAGGTACTGAGTACTTACTCTGCATCAGGTACTAATCTTATGTTCAGAGATGAAAGACACTCTCTATCCTCACCAAATAAACCATTATTAAGGGGACAAAATATGGGAAAAAAATATTGTAATCAGGGTGGGAAGAGTAACTCTAACACTGATGGTTGGGTAACTCAACACTATACTCAACCCATTTCCCTCTGACTCATTATCTCTACCAGAGAAGATGAAAAAACTAATATCAGTTTGACATCCTTTTTTGTAGCTAGGAGTAATCATGTGACAAAATTATTGCAAATTGGATCTAACTGGAATTCTAATTGGTGCTTTGGAAAGCCATCGATTTTTTTTCTGATGATGGGAGAATGCACAGCTCTACACACTTTCTGGCTTTGAATGTGGATGTGAAGTCTGATGCTTTAGTGACCATCTTTCAAGTATGAGGGAAAAGCCAAGAGAATTTCAAAGGTGCTGGCCTTGATGTTGCTGATCCACTAAATGCCAACAGACTTCACATTGTAGATTTCTTAATTCGTATGAAAAAACAAACTCATATTTATTTAAGCCCTTGTGCTTTGAGTTTCCCATTACTTGCAGTTAAATGCATCCCTAACTACTTCCTCTATAGAAATAGCTATAGTAAAGAAAAGAGAAAATAAAATCAAGAACAGCTTCCCTAAGGAAGACACAGATGAATTGCTTGTTTAATGTCAAGGTGGATAAAGATAGACAATTTTTTACCCAGGTATGTAAATACAAAACAACACAGGTATAAGCAGGTATTTTATTACATTAAAGCAAAGATGCTTTTCACAGTTCCTCCATGTCCCAGAAAGTTCAGTATATACCTTCCAGCTGAAAATTAAGGGAAATAAACAGAACTTAATGCTTTTAAACCTTCCCTAATGGCATTAAGATCTGAGTAGAGCAATATTCAGTGGACATTCCATCGTTGATATTGGATGAGTGCTTTGGAGAAAAACATTCAGGACTAGAAATTGTTGGTGAGAACAATGGACTACTATTGGTTAAAGTGTAAATGAGAGAAAATCAGCTAGGGACTGTAATCAGTAGCCTAAAACATATAATATTTGTTGGTATGTGTGCCAGCACTTCTTTATCCATCAAAGACAGATTTTACTTTCTCACTAGAGTCATCTGCTGATCCCAGACTCACCTTCAGAATCCTTCTCAACACGGGACTTCAGCTAGTCACTATCAGTTAGAATTGGTATGTGAGAAAAAAAATTACTTGCAGTCATGATCTTGAAATATTATCAGAGATCTGACTTGAAAATGAAAACCTTAGGGTAATCCTTACATTTCAGATTAATATAGAAACATAGGCATGGTTGGGATAAAAGAAGAGTTTAATGATGAAAGGCTTTTATATCTGCTAGTTCTGGTTTTGAATTCTGAATTTTGGATGCTGGTCAGGGGAATTCATCTCTCAGTTTGCACCCTCTTTAAAAATGGGGTACAAATACCTAACTCATAGATATATTGTAAGTAATAATTTATGTGAAAATATTATCTGTGAAATATCTGTGATGATGATAATAATGAGTCAGATCTTTTTAATTGAACTCAAGGAGGAAAAAGCAGTTGCGAATATCAGATCACACTATCATCAAATGGAAATTCTTGGGCCATATCTAATTTGAATGGCATTTAAGAATATATATGAAATTTACTCAAAAGAACCAAAAGGTAGAGAAGCAACTCAAAACTGCAAAACAGAAATACCACATTCTTTGGATTAAATATTTTTAAAAGGCTGTTTTAAGGGTAGAGGTACTAGGTCTTTGAAATGTGCAATTATTATGCAGAAAAGGATTAATGTGTCTGTCTTCACCTTGAATTTCTAACATTTAAATTTCTAGTTAGGAATATGACCAGCAATCCCTTCTACTTTCATCAAACATGTCCCACTAAAGGATAGATCCAGATTTTGTGAGACCTCAAGCATATACAATTTCTGCATCTTTCTTTCATGAAAGGAATGCAAAAATTACAAATATAAAATTACGTTTGAAAATGAATATTCAAGTAAAATAAGAAAAGAAATCACAATAAATTACTGTAATAAAAGACTCAGGCCCCTTTTTCTGAGATCTCTTTAGGCAACTTACAAGTAATTCTTAGAGATGTTTTCTGGTTGCTACCTGGCTTTTCATACCTGAAACACTGTCCAACTCAGCAACTCCCAGCCCTCACAGGGGCAGGAGGCAGTGGGGACACTGAAGCTGAAGATTCATCAGGTTCACAGCAAATCTACCTCTGGTTCCACTCTAAGTCATTCTAAGTCATAATGAACTAGCAAAGCAATAGCAAATTCAGTTCTTATTGCATTTGAATGCTTTTCTTTAAGCGTTATGCATTTTTTTCAGATGCGGACAATTTTTAAAGTCTTTATTGAATTTGTTACAATCTTGTTTCTGTTTTATGTTTTTGGTTTTTTGGCCACGAGCCATGTGGGATCTTAGTTCCCTGACCAGGGATCGAAACCGCACCCCCTGCATTGGAAGGTGAAGTCTTAACCACTGGACTGCCAGAGAAGTCCCATTAAGCATTGTGCATTGGCAACCAAATTTAAAATAACTGCTTAGTCTACTTTTTAGTAACTTAGTCCTTCTAGAGGAGTTGTTTTCAACACTGGCCACACATCAAAATGATCCAGGGCACTGTTAAAAAATACCAGTGCCAGGGCCTCACTCCAAGAGTTTCTGATTTAACTGGCCCTATTGGGGCCTAAGAATCAGTATTTAAAAGCTCTTGAGGTAGTTCTAATGTGAATCCAGGGTTAAGAATCACTGACCTAGGGAGTTGAAAGATTCTAAAATATTTATCATGTTTGGTTAATAAAATCTGCATTGTAACTGCTAGTTGAAAATTAAACAGTGTATATCTATTAATTTCAGACTGCTGAAAAGATCAAACTGTATACAGATACTAAGTGCCTACTTAAGAATGACCCAAACAGGGGAGAGAGGAGGGACAGAAAGGAAATTTGGAAAACTTCCTATTTTGTTTTGTCCTAGAAAATAGGAATCAGACAAATAAGAATGGACACAATACATATTGATACACTTTTGTCGACTACAGTCACAAACTAAAAAGGGAACGTAAAATAAATGAAAAAGAAAAGCACTGAGCAAGGTAATGGAATACGAGTAGATGTTAAATATTCCTGGATGACTCAAAATTGCTAGTTGTAGCACAACTGTAGGTGGGTTTTTTTTTTTTCAGACATCAAATTAATCTGACAGCATGACAGGTTATGACATGATAAGTTCTGTCATTTTTATTTTTCTTTCTTCCTTCTCTATCTGTTTTATTTAATAGCAAACATGAATTTTCCTGGACACTACTGTAGCAATTATCATTCAGCCATTCAGTCTATCAAGAGAGAGACAGGATGGCAAAATAATTAAATAAAATAAAAACGTAGTTCAATATAAGGTAAAAAAAGAAATTACTTGTCCCACTTTAAAAAAAAAAAAGTAGAAAGTCAGTTTGGGAAAGAATAAAAAAAAATCTCCTATTTTTGATATTCAATGTGATTCCATTTAGCTCCAGAGTTGGCAAAGACTGAAAGGGAAAAATGGTGTCTGTACAGATCAAAATAAAGAGAGTCAAGAAAATGACCTAATTTAGTTGTTTTCAAAATTTCTTTTTGCTTTGGAATCCTTTATTTCAACAAAATCTTAGTCAAAAGCTCAATATGGAAAATGAAAATAGCAGAGTTGGCCTGGGTGAGAAGAAACTCGGGAAAGTTGAGATAAGACCCTTGGTGGGTTGGGATGAAAGTGCCTCATGACTTTTACACTTTCAGCAACGCTTGTAGCACATCCTCAGAACCATAAGAAAGATGTGGAAAACAGTTTGAAAGCCACTAATCCAGAGAATTCAGATTCCAGATTCTGCTGCTGACAAAAGAGCCTTTTTTTAAAGAGAAGATGATCTTTTTCACTGGTAACAATAGATATAAGCAAATAGTGCTTTTTAAATTTTTTTTTTATTTACTAATGTGCAAACTCTATGGCTCTAAAAGAATCCATTAAAATGTGGAACTGAATTTATGGCACATTTACTGAGCACCTCTATATGTTAAGAATTCTACTAGAAGCTACAGGTATCAAGGACTAAGTAAAATGAAGGAGTGGGTAGAAAGGGAAGGGAGAAAGATCTTTTAATCAATTTTATTTATTGACTATTGTTTGAGCATCTGTTGTGTGCCAGACAAGATTCTAGACACTTAAAAAAAACAAAAACATAAAATTTCCTAACAACAAATAAGCCCTCCAAAGGACTTATGTTCCATCATAGGACGATAAAAAATAAATAATAAACACTAGGAATAATTGAGAAGGTGACATCCATGGAGTAAAAGGTTTGGGAATGTTGGAGGTATAGTTACAATTTCAAATAGGGAGATCATGATAAGTCTTCTTGAGAAGGCACATTTGAGAAAGACCTGAAGTAGAGAAAGGAGTAAACTATGAGGATATCTGAGAACACTATACCAAGCAGAGGAAAGAACCAGTAGATAGGCCCTGTGTTGAGAGAGAGTTCTGTTGGATGATTGGTGTGGTAGCTAACATGATATAAGAGAAAGGTTAGTAGGACCTGGGGTCAGAAAGGTAAAGAGGTATGGATGGAGCGTGGTTAATCACACAGACCCCATAGACCATTGTATAGCTATTACTCTGAGTGAAATTGTGATCTAATCCAAGGATTTGAGCAGAGGAGTAATAAGCTTTGACTTTCATACTAAAAGGATTATTCTAGTTGCTGTGCTGAGATTAGGTAGGGTTTGGGGACAGGGTCAAGTATGGAAGCAAGAGGGCCATTTAGAAGGCTATTTGCAGTAGCATAAGTGTGAAAATGAGGGTGGCTTAGATTAGGGGGGTGAAGAGATTTAGAAGTATTTTTGGATTTTTTAAGATGGAGATAATAGAATTTCATGGTCAACTGAATGGATGGATGGTATGAGAGAAAGAGTCAGGAGCCAAGGATTACTCCAAGATTTTTGGCCAGGGAAATTAGAATAATGGATCTTTCAATGCTTTTGCTCATGTTACTTCTTCCACTGATGATGCTTTCCCTTTAGTTTCTCCATTTTAAAATCCTATCAGTCTTTCAGGTAATAACTAATACGCTCTTTGCTTCCAGAAACCTTTCCTGTTCTCTCAAGATGAAAGGGTTGTCTTTCTTTTCATACAGCCACAGTCTTTTTTGATACCTTTCTCATGGTATATATCAATATCAACTTCATATTAGAACATTTTGTGATGCTGTCTAGCTTTCCTACTAGACCGCCAGTATTTTCAGGAGAGGAAATAAAAGTTGATAACAAGCATGGTCCCTGACATATAAGAGAAGCACAATATTAATGCATAAATGACATTTTCCAGAATATATTTGTGAGTTGAGATGTGACCATTTTTCATTCATCTGTATCCCTTTACTTACATTGGTGGTTACTTTTTTCACAACAGTTATAACCAGAATATAGATTCAATGGAGGACAAGGATTAGTTAATAAGGCTAATAGTTTGACAAAGAAGAGATGGTGGTGGCTATTTTAATTTTGTGAAGAAAAGGGCATTCACAGGAAGTGGAAGAAAGCCTATTTTATTGAACACTTACTGTTATGTGTCAAGTGCTTTATGTCTGATCCTCTTTTACCCTCAAAAGTGTGTATAAGCTATGTGCTCAGTATTTCCATTTTGCAGATAAGAGAGATGATAATCAAAGAAGTGAAATAACCTTCCAAAAGTCACATAATTCATGTGGTGCAGGAACTCAAGTCCTTTGATCCTGAAATCTATGCCTTTTCCTTTTGTATCACACTGCCTCTCCAGATCTTTGGACTTTCTTTCCACGCTATAAATTCAATGAAAATGTTTTGAAGGTTTATTTTATTTAAGTTCAAATTTATGGAAAATTTAAAGTCAAGTAAACAACTCTGCATACAGGGTCTGGAGCAACTGAAGTTTACCGGGAAACCTATTGTGAAGGGCACTGCAGGCTCAGGTCAGGAAGCAAAAGTATGACTCCATGGTAGTTGGCAAACACAAAGAATTATTTAAATAAGCCCCACCTCCCTGCTAAAAATGTTCACCATAACATGGAAAGAAAATTACTCCTAATTAGAAGTAATAAAATGGTTCTTAAGCAGTTGACTTGCTTTTCACACTCCTTTCTAGGAAATATCTCTAGAGGCCCTAAAGCTGTTTTGATTCTGAATGTTTTTTATTTTAATAAAGCTACTTTTTAAATGATCATACAGAATAGTAAGTTCTGAAAGACAGAACCTTCTTTGTTATAGCCCTGAAATTCAGAACAAAGTTGAGCAGTAAACTGATATTCAGAGAAGGTGTAAAAATAGAATCTTGGATCCCTCCTGGCATTAGTATTACATTTTTTTTTCCTACAGAAGAAAAGAACTTTATGTTACCTCATAGTCTCTCCATCAGCAACTGAGATCAAAGGAAAAGAATATTTTTTTAAGTTGGCATGGGAAATGTAGCCAGAAATTTGGCCAAAGTTTTACCTTAGATTGGTTTAGGGCTGAGGTCAATCTGAGATGTTGAGAAGAGGGGAAAATTGCCATTTCCTGAAAATGCAAACTTAGTAATGATTCATCTTTTACCTAAATGCACTAAGGGCATACTCTGTGTCGAGGCCTGTGGTCAATAATTGGGATCCAGAGATAAAACAAAGAGTCCCCATCCTCAAGGGGCTCTGTCTATCTGTTAGGTGAGTTACATGTAGAAATTTGGAGACTTGGGAGATAACAGGCTGGAGGTGGTTTAACTTACTTGGGTCATTTAATACAAGGCTTATACTTTTATAAGAAGGAAGTTTCCCTTCCCAAACTCGAAAGGAAAGGAAAACACTAAATGCTTAGGACATGTATATTAAATAAATTATTCAACTTTAGAAGTTCATACTTGAAGGAGTTAATGTGAGAACTGCCATCTTGAAGCATTAGGAAGAGTGGATCTCTCCCTAGTCCTGCAAGAGAATCACAGAAGCTCCATGGGTATGGCCATGGAATTTCTATTTTTAAAAAATCTTCCAGATGATTCTAATGCTCAGCCAAGACTGAAAACCATTGATTAAGCCACACAGGAGACAGGGATTTCCTGCAAAGAAGAGACAAGTACGTAGAGAAAAATATTCAATTTTGGTTGGGGTTCTAGGGAAATTGGGAAAAAAAGACGAAAGGAGACTGAAAAGTGGAAAAGGGTGAGGAAAGACAAAGAAGGAGAAAGATATGAATTCATGTTCTTGTTCCTGAAACAATGGCAAGATTGTTTCTGATCCTCTTCTCTTTTTGTGGATTCATTTTACGAAGCAGATTCCTGTATTGGATTAAACCTTAATCTTTCCTTAAGAATGGGGATTTGCAGCTGATTTGTCTTTATATTCTTTCCAGTGAGCCATTCCCCCTTTATCTGAACCCTCCTGGAGAACAGCATAGCAATTGGAAAACACATAAGCTCCTTTCTCAAATGTTGACTTGTTACATGCCCACACACACACGTACACACATCTGTCTATCTATCTATAGAAAGAGAGTGAGAAAACACCCACCTATTCTGTGCTATAACTTCACATTCTTAGGAGGAGGCTGTGGATCCATCAAGTGAAGGTGAACTCTACTGTTATTGGTTGAATTATGTCCCTACAAATGGAATATGTTGAAGTCCTAATCCCTAGTACCTGTGACTGTGACCTCATTTTGAAACCAAGCGGGGCCCTTTGGGGCTCCTGGGCATGGAAGCCTTTTTGTCCCCCATTTCTTGTAGGCAAGACTCCAACCTCCATGACTTTCCCTTAGTTCCAAAGGGCAGATTCAAACAGTTGCTAATCAAGGGAGGAGCAGGCACAAATCCACCTGAGGCAAGATTAAAGGGACAAGAGAAGCTCATCAAGATTCGGAGAATGACCACCTGAAATCCCGCACATACCTTAACCTTGTCAGCAAGCCCACTCTTGAACCTTTGCCATTAAATTCCACTCGAAACTCCCCTGGATTGGGACGCAAAGTTTTTCGAGGCAGGAGCCCTCCGTGTATCCCTTTGCCTGGCAAAGAAATAAAGCTATCCTTTTCTACTTCACCCAGACCTCTGTCTCTGAGATTCGATGCAGCACCAGTGCACAGAGAGACTGAGCTTTTGGCATCATTTTGGAAATAGAGTCTTTGTACATGTAATCAAGTCAAGATGAGTTCATTAGGGTAAGCCTTAATGGAATATTACTTGTGTCCGTATAAGAAGGGAAGACAGACATAGACAGATACATACAAGGAGAATGTCATGTGATTACAGAGGCAGAGATTGAAGTATTGAAGCTGCAAGTCAAGGAACATCTGGGGCTACCAGAAGCTGGAAGAGGCAAAGAAGTTTTTTTTCTCCTGGAGGCTTTGGAGGGAACATAGCCCTCTGCTAACACTTTAATTTCAAACTCTAGCCCCCAGAATGGTGAAATAATAAATTTCTATTGTTTTAAGTCACCACATTTGTAGTACTTTGTTACAGCAGTTTTAGGAAACTATACACCTACCTTTACATGATAGGAAATGGATATCATCTACCTTATTAGCAGTGGATGAAATCCATAGAGATTTATCCTAAAAAAGGAAGAAAATATGTTCATTGCATTCTTTCTTTTATAATCCATCATGTAGGGACATAATTAAATAAGCAATCACATAATGTGAGATATTTGTTGAGTGGGAAAGAACTTACAAGTTGTCACGAGAGCACATAACAAGGACTCCTAACTTAGCCAATAGAGATAGAGGTTTCAAGAGACATCAAAGAAAGGCTTCCATGAGGAAGGCTATTTAAGATGATATTTGAAAGAAATAAATCAGCCAGACAACTCAGAAGGAAGGGTGTTCTGGGGAAAAGGAAAATATGTAATTGGGCCTAGACTTGAGACATCCTTAGTGTAGTTGAGATGCACAGAAATGTGGTTGTAGGCTGGAGTCTCTCATACATGGTCCTGTTAAAGGATGTCATTTACTCACTGTGATATTTGGCCACTGTATTTTTGTCCCTTCACCTTTCCTTGCAATTCCTTTAGCATCTCAACTTAAGACCAGAATTTCCTTGGTTTTCATTAGTCTCTTTTATTTTGTAAGCTCTGATCCAGGAATTTAAGTTCTGGAAATGAATTCCAAAGGACACTAGTATTAGACATACCCTGGTTGAAAGGGAAAATGAGGCTGTTTAGTTTCTGCCTCTAGGTTGCCACGTCAGGAAATGTTTTTAGAAGGCTAGGGGAGGACATAGACAAAAGGTCTGGAGAAGGCTTAAGGCAACAGTTCTCAAATTAACACCTGAAGAAAAATATTCAATGCATTAACATATTCTATCATTAAAAGGCTCCGTGGTCAAATAAGTATGAAGAATGCTGAATTGTAAACTTAACAGACTTTTTTGTTCATTTGCTTTGCTATAAGAATCTCAGAGACTCTAATATATAAAGAGAATTGTGAATCTCCAGAGTAAATTATAGTATCAGTTGTCTTCATTGTTTTTTGTTTTGTCTTGTTTTGCTTTAAACATTTTGCAGAATGCAGAAGATATTTGTTGCTTATTCATTTGCTTATTTTTATGTTTGAAGATTCTGATTTAGGGCTCTGACTCATACCATAGACGCCAAAATTATTAGATATTTGAGAACTTGTTTTCCTTGAATCAAGGCAACTAGAATTTGAGGAAGTGACTTAAGCTTGGCCAAAAGGATTTTCTAGCAAGATACTTTAAATCTGGAACCAATGATAAAAGAAAGCAGAGGACATCTGGAATTCACCCTAGAGTGGTGGCAGCACCTGATAACCATTGCATTGGTGCTAGTGGTAGTTAGTGACAGGTAGCAGTTTCTTTTTACCCTGACTGTTATGGTGCTCCCAGTTGCATTGGATTCTGCCATTAACCAAGGTAGATGCTGTCAACTTAGGAGCTTAACCACTATCCTTCCAATACAGTCCTTTTTCCTTTACCAGAATGAAGTTTCTGTTGGTTACAACCAAGAATATGGTCACAGGACACCTCTGATTGTAGTGCTGCAAGGAAAATATTTTGGGGAAAAATAGTTTAGGAATACATCCATGTACGCCAAATAATACCATGTGTCATGTCCTTTTAGCCATCTCTAACCAAGGTCCAGCTTCCTCCAATAGCACAATCTCTTCTAATGCCTCCTAGAGGCTTAAGAAAGGAAAATCTATTGTAGGTGAGGAGGTGGAAAAAAGGGAATCCTTGTACACTGTTGGTGAGAATGTAAATTGGTGCAGCCACTGTGGAAAACAGTATGGAGGTTCCTTAAAAAACTAAAAATAGCCTTGGGGTAGCTGTGTGGCTGACAGGGTCTTGGTGCTACGGTCTGGTGTGAGGCCTGAGCCTCTGAGGTGGGAGAGGCAAGTTCAGGACATTGAACCACCAGAGGCCTCCCAGGCCCATGTAATATCAATTGGCAAGTTCTCCCAGAGATCTCCATCTCAATGCTAAGACCCAGCTCCACCCAATGACCAGCAAGCTCCAATACTGGATGCCCCATGCCAATCAACTAGAAAGACAGGAACATAACCCCACCAATTAGCAGAGAGGCTGCCTAAAATTATACTAAGTTCACAGAAACCCCAAAACACATCACTGGACATGGCCCTGCCCACCAGAAAGACAAGATCCAGCCCCACCCACCAGAAAACAGGTACCAGTCTCCTCCACCAGGAAGCCTACACAAGCCACTGAACCAAACTCACCCACTGGGGTCAGACACCAAAAACAACAGGAACTACGAACCTTCAGCCTGTGAAATGGAGACCCCAAACACAGTAAGTTAAACAAAGTGACAAGACAGAGGAATATGCAGCAGATGAAGGAGCAAGGTAAAAATCCACCAGACCAAACAAATGAAGAGGAAATAGGCAGTCTACCTGAAAAAGAATTCAGAGTAATGATAGTAAAGATGATATAAAATCTTGGAAATAGAATGGAGGAAATACAAGAAATGTTTAACAAGGACCTAGAAGAACTAAAGAGCAAACAAACAATGATGAACAACACAATAAATGAAATTAAAAATTCTCTAGAAGGAATCAATAGGAGAATACCTGAGGTAGAAGAACAGATAAGTGACCTAGAATATAAAAGAGTGAAAATAAATGCCACAGAACAGAATAAAGAAAAAAGAATGAAAAGAATTGAGGACAGTCTTAGAGACATCTGAGGCAACATTAAATGCACCAACGTTTGAATTATAGGGGTCGCAGAAGAAGAGGAGAAAAAGAAAGGGACTGAGAAAATATTTGAAGAGATTATAGTTGAAAACTTCCTAACATGGGAAAGGATATAGTCAATCAAGTCCAGGAAGCACAGAGAGTCCCATACAGGATAAATCCAAGGAGAAACATGCCAAGATATATTAATCAAACTATCAAAAATTAAAAACAAAGAGAAAATATTAAAAGCCACAAATAACATACAAGGGAATGCCCATGATTAGTAGCTGATCTTTCAGCAGAAACTCTGCAAGCCAGAAGGGAGTGGCAGGACATATTTAAAGCGATGAAAGGGAAAAATATACAACCAAGATTACTCTACCTAGCAAGGATCTCACTCAGTTTTGATGGACAAATTAAAATCTTTACAGACAGCAAAAGCTAAGAGAATTCAAGACCACCAAACCAGCTTTACAACAAATACTAAAGGAACTCTAGGCAGGAAACACAAGAGAAGGAAAAGACCTGCAAGAACACACCCAAAACATTAAGAAAATGGTAATAGGAACAGACATATTGATAATTACCTTAAATGTAAATGGATTAAATGCTCCAACCGAAAGACATTGACTGGCTGAATGGATACAAAAACAAGACCTGTATATATGCTGTCTAGAAGAGACCCAATTCAGACTTAGGGACACATACAGACTGAAAGTGAGGGGATGGAAAAAGATAGTCCATGCAAATGGAAATCAAGAGAAAGCTGGGTAGCAATTCTCATATCAGATAAAATAGACTTTAAAATAAAGAGTATTACAAGAGACAAAGAAGGACACTACATAGTGATCAAAGGATCAATCCAAAAAGAAGACATAACAATTGTAAATATTTATGAACCCAACATAGGAGCACTTCAATAGATAAGGCAAATGCTAACAGCCATAACAGGGAAATCGACAGTAACACAATCATAGTAGGGGACTTTAAAACCCCACTTTCAGCAATGGACAGATCAACCAAAATGAAAATAAATAAGGAAACACAAACTTTAAATGACACATTAGACAACATGGACTTAATTGATATTTATAAGACCTTCCATCCAAAAACAACAGAATACACTTTCTTCTCAAGTGCTCATGGCACTTCTCCAGGATAGACCATATCTTGGGTCACAAATCAAGGCTTGGTAAATTTAAGAAAATTGAAAAAGTATCAAATATCTTTTCCAACCACAATGCTATGAGACTAGATTTCAATTACAGGAAAAAATCTGTAAAAAATACGAACACATCGAGGCTAAACAATACACTACTAAATAACCAAGAGATCACTGAGGAAATCAAAAAATACCTAGAAATAAATGACAATGAAAACAAGACTACCCAAAACCTATGGGATGCAGCAAAGGCAGTTCTAGGAGGGAGATTTATAGCAATAAAATCCTACCTCAAGAAACAAGGAAAATCTCAAATAAAAAACCTAACATTACACCTAAAGCAATTAGAGAAAGAAGAACAAAAAACCTCCAAAGTTAGCAGAGGGAAAGAAATCATAGGGATCAGAGAAGAAATAAATGAAAAAGAAATGAAGGACACAATAGCAAAGATCAATAAAACTAAAAGCTGGGATAAACTGTTAGGCAGACTCATCAAGAAAGAAAGGGAGAAGACTTAAATCAATAGAATCAGAAATTAAAAAAGGAGAAGTAACAACTGACACTGCAGAAATACAAAGGATCATGAGAGGTTACTGCAAGCAACTATATGCCAATAACCTGGACAACCTGGAAGAAATGGACAAATTCTTAGAAAATCACAACCTTCTGAGACTGAAACAGGAAGAAATAGAAAATATAAACAGACCAATCACAAGCACTGAAAATGAGACTGTGATTAAATATCTTCCAACAAACAAAAACAAGGACCAGATGGATTCATAGGCAAATTCTATCAAACATTTAGAGAAGAGCTAACACCTATCCTTCTCAAACTCTTCCAAAATACAGTAGAGGGAGGAACAGTCCCAAATTCATTCTATGAGGCCACCATCACCCTGATACCAAAACCAAGGATGCCACAAAAGTAGAAAACTACAGACCAATATCACTGATGAACATAGATGCAAAAATCCTCAACAAAATATTAGCAAACAGGGCTTCTCTGGTGGCGCAGTGGTTGAGAGTCCGCCTGCTGATGCAGGGTACACGGGTTTGTGCCCTGGTCCGGGAAGATCCCACATGCCGCGGAGCGGCTGGGCCCGTGCACCATGGCCGCTGAGCCTGCACTTCCGGAGCCTGTGCTCTGCCATGGGAGAGGCCACGACAGTGAGAGGCCTGCGTACAGAAAAAAAAAAAAAAAAAACTAGCAAACAGAATCCAACAACACATTAAAAGGATCATACACCATGAACAAGTGGGGTTTATCCCAGGAATGCAAGGATTCTTAAATATATGCAAAGCAATCAATATGATACACCATATTCACAAATTGAAGGATAAAAACCATATGATCATCTCAATAGTCACAGAAAAAAGCTTTTGACAGAATTCAACACCCATTTATGATAAAAACTCTCCAGAAAGTAAGCATAGAGGGAATCTTCCTCAACATAATAAAGGCCATATATGACAAACCCACAGCCAACATCGTTCTCAATGGTGAAAAACTGAAACCATTTCCTCTAAGATCAGGAAAAAGACAAGGTTGCCCACTCTCACCACTATTATAAACCATAGCTTTGGAAGTTTTAGTTACAGCAATCAGAGAACAAAAACAAATAAAAAGAATCCAAATTGGAAAAGAAGCAAAGCTGTCACTCTTTTCAGATGACATGATACAATACATAGATAATCCTAAAGATGCTACCAGAAAACTACTAGAGCTAATCAATGAATTTGGTAAAGTAGCAGGATACAAAATTAATGCACAGAAATCTCTTGCATTCCCATATGGTAATGTTGAAAAATCTGAAAGAGAAATTAAAGAAACATGCCCATTTATCATTGCAACAAAAAGAATAAAATACCTAGGAATAAATCTACATAAGGAGATAAAAGACCTGTATGCAGAAAATTATAAGACACTGATGAAAGAAATTAAAGATGATACAAACAGGTGGAGAGATATACCACATTCTTGGATTGGAAGAATCAACATTGTGAAAATGATTATAACACCCAAAACAAACTACAGATTCAATGCAATCTGTATCAAAGTACCAATGGCATTTTTCACAGAACTAGATCAAAAAATTTCACAATTTGTATGGAAACACAAAAGACCCTGAATAGCCAAAGCAGTCTTGAGAAAGAAAAACAGAGCTGGAGGAATAAGGCTCCCAGACCTAAGGCTATACTACAAAGCTACAGTAATCAAGACAGTATGGTACTGGCACAAAAACAGTAATATAGATCAATGGAAAAGGATAGAAAGCCCATAGAAAAACCCACACACATATGGTCACCTTTTCTTTGATAAAGTAGGCAAGAATATACAGTGGAGAAAAGACAGCCTCTTCAATAAATGTTGATGGGAAAACTGGACAGCTACATGTAAAAGAATGATATTAGAATGCTCCCTAACACCGTATACAAAAATAAACTCAAAATGGATTAAAGACCTAAATGTAAGTCCAGACACTGTAAAACTCTTAGAGGAATACATAGGTGGAACACTCTATGACACAGCCAGATTCTTTTTGACCCACCTCCTAGAGAAATGGAAATAAAAATAAACAAATGGGACCTGATGAAACTTAACAGCTTTTGCACAGCAAAGGAAACCTTAAACAAGTTGAAAAGACAACCCTCAGAATGGGAGAAAATATTTGTAAATGAAGCAACTGACAAAGGATCAAGCTCCAAAATTTACAAGCAACTCATGCAGCGCAATATCAAAAAAACAAACAACCCAATCCAAAAATGGGCAGAATGCCTAAATAGACATTTACCCAAAGAAGATATACAGATTGCCAACAAACACATGAAAGGATGCTCAACATCACTAATCATTAGAGAAATTCAAATCAAAATTACAATGAGGTATCACCTCACAGTAGTCAGAATGGCCATCATCAAAATATCTACAAACAATAAGTGCTGGAGAGGGTGTGGAGAAAAGGGAAACCTCTTGCGCTGTTGGTGGGAAGGTAAATTGATACAGCCACTGTGGAGAACAGTATGGAGGTTCCTTAAAAAACTAAAAATAGAACTACCATATGATCTGGCAATCCCATTACTGGGCATATACCCTGAGAGAACCATAATTCAAAAAGAGACATGTACCACAGTGTTCATTGCAGCACTATTAACAATAGCCAGGACATGGAAGCAACCTAAGTGTCCATTGAGAGATGAATGGATTAAGAAGATGTGGCACATATATGCAATGGAATATTATTCAGCCATAAAAAGAAACAAAATTGAGTCATTTGTATTGAGGTGGATGGGCCTAGAGTCTGTCATACAGAGTGAAGTAAGTCAGAAAGAGAAAAATAAATACTGTATGCTGAAATATATATATAGAATCTAAAAAAAAAAAAAAAAGTTGTTCTGATGAACCTGGGGAGAGGACAGGAATAAAGACAGACGCAGACGTAGAGAATGGACTTGAGGACATGGGGAGGAGGAAGTGTAAGCTGGGGCAAAGTGAGGGAGTAACATTGACATATATACACTTTCAAATGTAAAATAAATAACTAGTGGGAAGCAGCTGCATAACACAGGGAGATCAGCTTGGTGCTTTGTGACCGCCTAGAAGGGTGGGATAGGGAATGTGAGAGGGAGACACAAGAGAGAGGGGATATGGGGATATATGTATATACATAGCTGATTCACTTTGTTATACAGCAGAAACTAACAACATTGTAAACCAATTATACTCCAATAAAGATGTTAAAAAAAAAAAGAACTACCACATGATACAGCAATCCATTTTGGGGTACATATGGGAAAAAAACAAAAACACTAATTTGAAAAGATATATGCACACCAATGTTCAAAGCAGCATTATTTACAATTGCCAAGTATGGGAACAACCTAAGTGTCCATCAGCAGATGAATGGGTAAAGAAAATGTGATATATACACACACACACACACACACACACACACACACACACACACACACACATGCACAATGGAATACTACACAGCCATAAGAAAGAATGAAATTTTGCCATTTGCAGCAATATGGATAGACTTGGAGGGCCTTATGTTAATTGAAATAAGTCAGAGAAAAACAAATACTGTGTTATATCACTTATATGTGGAATTTAAAAAATACAGGAGACTAGTGAATATAATAAAAAGAAGCAGACAGAGATATAGAGAACAAACTAGCGGCTACCAGCTGGGGGGAGAGGGGCAATATATGGGTAGGGGGTTAAGAGGTACAAACTATTAGGTATAAAATAAGCTACAAGGATATATTATAGAACATGGGGAATATAGCCAATATTTTTTAATGTCTATGATTGGAATATAACCCTTAAAACTGTGAATCACAATATTGTTTACCTGTAACATATAATATTGCACATCGTCTATATAGAATTTTAAAAATAAATAAATAAAAGAAGGGAAAAAAAAAGAAAGGAGGATCTATGTCACGTGCTCCTGAAGGCAGCCCATACACTCTACCTTAGCATGTATTTCAGGAACACAGACACCAACCATAGAAAACTTCTAACCTTTCCCCCCATGAGTCATTTGTTCTTATCCTGGCTCCACTGAGAAATAATCAGGCTCTTTGTGACAGATAGAATGTTACCCTTTATTGCTTCTGCTGTATGAAACAATACAGCTGGTGTAGGCTATAAAGTTTGGCAGACCTGGGATGGAGTCCTGCTTTGGCAAATACTTGTTGATTGAAATACAGCAAGAAGAGATGTCACAACAACATCTTTCAGGGTGTGTTTCTTTTGATGAATTCCCTGAAAAAGTTGATGATAAATTATCTTCATTTTAGACATGGATAATTGTGTACTCAAGTTCTCCAAATGTTTAAGTATAGGGCTTAGCATCTCTGTTATTCAGTAACAGTATTGCTTTGGGTTAAATTACTTAACTTCCCTAAGGCTCAGGGACTTATGTGTAAAATGAAATGCAATAGTAAGGTTTCTGTTACAAATGCCAGAAAATCTGGCCTAACCTGGGTTAAGCTGAAAATATTTTATTTTTATAACTGAACAGATCAAAGATGAGCATTGATTTCAGATGAGGCTTGATCCAGGATTCAAACAATATCACTTAGATCCAATTTCCATCTCTATTTTTTATAGTTTCACTTTACTGTTTTTTCCCTCTATCCTAAGCAATTTATTTTCTTAAGATACCCAAACCAACAACTCCCAAGGATACATCCAAGCTCAGACACAGGAGAAAATAAGAATGTTTCTTTCTGAGAAGTTCCAGCTTAAATTACATTGTCATTCATATTGTTTATGAAATGCTGATAGGCTCAAATTTGTCATATGCTTCACCTCTAGTGTCAATCCACAGGAATTTAATTAGCAAAGTGGAAAAATGTGGCTCCTCAGAAAGAAATTATGGTTTTCTAAACAGGGTTAGAATCAATGGATATTAGAATGCAAAAATAGCAGATAGCTACAGTACCTTAGACTTCTGCTAAAGCTTGTATAAGCTAATAAATATAAAACTATTCAGCGCAATGTGTATGGCACATGGGGGCAACTGAGCCATTTCATAATATTACTCTTTTACAAGTGCATGATGCTTAAGTATAATCTATATTAAAGCCGTAATCATTCACATCAAAGACAAGAAGATGTGCTAAAATTATGTCACAATGCTAAAACATTAAGCTTTTCATATACAATGTGAGGTGGGAAAAGGTAAAAAAATCTTGTGTGACCATGAAGAACGTTCTACGTCATTCTTCTTTTTGATATTTCTTTTTGGAGGATCAAACTCTTGGTCTGTCTTCTCTCATGCTGCTGGCAGTAAAAGGGGCCTAGAATCTGCCACTTGGAGGGTTGCATTCTCCTAACCTATCTTGGAATTCTGTCTTGGCAACTAAAGAGGGGTCCGGGGTAAGAAGTCTGGGCAGCCTATTTGACTTGCATTTTTTTATTAAAAAAAAATATTCTTGTGGCTTCCATATTTTCTCTTCCAGCTGACTAGGAGACTCTGCTAGGGCTGGTTGCCTAATTTCAGCTACAAACATAGAGTGTTCACAGGTCTGACATTGTTTTGGTCTCTCTTTTAGATGTTCAGCATTTGAGACTATAGTCATGATTCAGAAGTTTCATATGGCAGCCATGTCTTTCTTGGAGATCCAACTACCTGAAGAGATAGCTCTTTCCTTTCCATGGACAGATTAGGATTCAAATACCAATCATGGAGATAGAGAATAGCTCTTTCTTTCTGTCCCTCAGGCTTTACTCAACTCTCCAGTTACTTTGTGGCCCCAGTGTTGAGCTGAGCAAATAAGGGGGTGTTGGCAGTGTCTATCTGATGCCAGTTCAGGAAATGAAGCAAGAAGAGGAGGCCAGTCACATTGAATCATTTTGTTTGAGAAGATACAGCTGGTCAAGCAGTTTTTTCACAGAACTGAGTTTTTGCTACCATAAAGATCTATATATTAGTTCAAACTGCCATTAAAGAATACTACAGACCGATGGGTTTAAAGCAACAAAAATTACTTTTTGCAGTTTTGGAGGTATGAAATCCAAGAGTTGATTTCTGATGAGACTTCTCCTCTTGGCTTGCAAACAGCTGCCTTCTTTCTCTGTCTTCACATGGTCTTTCCTCTGCGTGCTTGTGGGGAGAGAGTGATCTCTGGTATCTCTTCTTCTTCAAGTCACAAATCCTATTGGATAGGGCCCCACACTTATGACCTCATTTAACCTTAATTACTTCCTTAAAGACCCTACTTCCAAATAGAGTCACATTGGGGGGTTAAAACTTCAGCGTAAGAATTTGGGGCAATATAATTCAGCCCATAACAGTAACCAACAAGCAAAACCCTGAGACTACTCAAATCTGTTGTGTTTAGAAATTATCCCTCTGCTTGTCTTTGTATGGTATAATGGGATCACTGATCAAAATTTTATGGAAGAAGAAAAAATAACTTAAAGAAAAATTATGATATTTCTGTGACTACTTGTGGCATCTGAAATTTTCCCAGGAAGAGTTTTACAAAATGTATATCAATATACTCTTCACAGCAGAATTCCTCAGCAGCAGCCCCTACAGTCTTTCTTCACCAAGAATCCAAGACTTCTGGAGGCAATATCAGTATGGCTATGAGATGCTTTCAACTCTGCTTTCTGTGTGGTACTTTCTAGGCCTGAGGATCTCATTAAGTAAACACATCTCCCCCCCTCCCTATCTCTCCTCCTTCTCTCTCAACACCTGTTCCATAATATTATGTGTTTTTTCCCCCCTTACTCATTAGAAGTGAGCGCATTCTAATTTTCTCTTTTTCATTTTAATTAGATAATCATGCTTAATTTTAGATGAACCAAAGTGTTTAGAGATACAATCTGCATGCTTGATTATGCTTGATTTAGGGGTGGGTATTTACTAAAAGGCTGGAAAAGAGTCTTATCAGAGTCTGGCCAGCCTTCTTAATGTGGCATTAAGGTCTAGGAAATAGCAAGAAACTAATCCAGTGGAAAGACTCTTATTCTTATAACATGACCAAAAATTCAACAGGTCCTGAGACACTATTTGACTTTATTTCTCAGGATTCATTTGTCGTTATTTAAATGACAAAAAGAGACTTAACTCAGAGTTTACTGCGATCCTATTATGTGCCAGACAATGTGCCAGCTGCTAAAAATACAATAGGACAAGATATAGTCCCTGACAGAAAGGATATCACAGTGTAGTAAAGGAGATAAACAAGAAAACCTTTGCTACTCAGTATCACATGGGGTAAAAAACAGGATGGGAGTCCTGGGAATATCAATGGAGTAGAATGAACTTTCTGGAGAATACAAATATCTTTTGCTAATAATGGTCATGTAAACAAAAAATATAGTATAAATTCAATAAATTTTTGTTGAGTTAACAAATTATACTATGTTTATAAATTTCAGTTAAATATCACAGAGGTTTTAAAAATCATGCGTCATCCTAAAACCCTAGGAGGTTAACATTTTAATGTATTTCTTTAAATTTTTCCCAAATACTTCCGTGGGCATGCTTATATTCTTTTAAAATATATATACATAAGTGGGCTAATCATATGTATATATATATATGTGTGTGTGTGTGTGTGTGTGTGTATGTGTATATATATATATATGTGTGTGTGTTTGTGTGTATATATATATATGTATATATGTACTTGTAATACATTTTTAATTACAGGTATATATATTTGTAAATACCATTTTCATTTAACATTTTATCATGGGTCTCATCATTTTATTAAGCATTCTTCAAAAATATTATTGATGTTTGTTAAATGTACCATTATATAAGATGGCTTATAACTAACAAAACAAGTCTGAAAGGTAGATTTCTCAGTATAATTTATGGCTGGAATATTACTAACTACTGAGTTTAAATGACTTCCGTAAACTGATTCAGTAAGTGATGAAGGCGGGATCACGTGCTGGGTAGATGTTGGTCAAAGGGTACAAATTGTCACTTACAAGATAAGTTCTGGGGACCTAATGTATAGCATAGTAGCTATAGTTAATAATATTGTATTATATGCTTGACATTTTCTAAGAGAGTAGATATTAAGTGTTCTCATCACACACACAAAAAAATGGTAACTGTGTGAGGTGATGGACATGTTAATTAGCTCGATTGTAGTAATCATTTCACAACATACACATATATCAAATCATCATATTGTATACTCTTAGTATATTCACTTTTTGTCAGTTATACCTCAAGAAAGCTGGAAAAATAGAAATAAGGATAATAGTTGTTATTCCATATGGTTGTTGTGAGAATTAAATGGATTAATTGATATCAGTTTTCTGTTGCTGCATAACAAATTACTAAAAATTTAACATCTGCAAACAACACTTAGTTATTACCTCACAGTCTTTGTAGGTCAGAGGTATGGCATACCTCATGGTTCTCTGCTCTGTGTACATAAGGCTAAAGTCAAAGGGTAGGCCAAACTAAGTTATTATCTAGAGGCTCTGGGGAAAATTCTCCTTCCAATCTCATTCTTGCTGTTGGCAGAATTCAGTTCCTTGTGGTTCCTGTAGTACTGCAGTCCCTCTTTCCTTGCTGGCTATCAGCTGTGGGCTGCCCTCAGCTCCTAGAGTCCACCTTATGTCTTGATGCATGACCTCCTCCATCTTTAAACCGGAAATGGCACATCCAATAGTTTTCATGCTCCAAATCTTTGACTTTCTTTAGTTACCAGTCAGAGAAAACTTACTGCCTTTTTTTATATACATGTATATATATTTATTAAATATATATCTGTATATATCTGTATATATCTATATCTATATCTATATCTATATCTATATATATACATACACAGGGAGAGAGAGAGAGTCTTGTTCTACTTATTCACAGTGGTAGAACAGTCAGGAGGGTCATTTAATAGATTTGTCAGGCAAATAGAACTTCATATTCTGAAAGGCTAGGTATATTTTCTTTTTTCTTCCATGGGCTATCTTTTCACTGCCTGAGCATTGAAAGGATTTCTCAGTCTAATTGCCAGAAATTCTGACTGTGATATGTTATTTACTAGACTTCTTATATGGAATGAATGCTAAACAACAATGATATGTATTGTGTAGTCCACAATATTTTAATAAGTCTTTGATGAGGACTATTATGAAACTTAGAAACCAATTCAGTCATTTTTTAAGCTAAAAGTCCTTTTAAAGACATTGTACAATTTTTTTTTTTTTTTTTTGCGGTACTTGGGCCTCTCACTGTTGTGGCCTCTCCCGCTGCGGAGCACAGGCTCCGGATGCGCAGGCTCAGCGGCCATGGCTCACGGGCCCAGCCGCTCCGAGGCATGTGGGATCTTCCCGGACCGGGGCACGAACCCCTGTCCCCTGCATTGGCAGGCGGACTCTCAACCACTGCGCCACCAGGAAGCCCATGTACAATGTTTTTGATAAAGGTTAATGGTTAAAAAGAAATGATTCTCATTGATAAGTAAAAACATTCAAAAAGAAATTATTTCATTTAAAAACAGGTTCCCTGTTGCCCTTCTCTCCTTTTTCTATATAAAGTTTTTGTATAAGTTTTTATTCTGTGGAGCTTGCATTTTCTCCTTTATGTCTATCAAAATTAAGCTCTATAAGTTGTCTAACATTGTCTTAGCTTTCTAGAAGTAAAACAATTTTAAAGAAATGCATAATACCTTATCAGTAAAAAGGTTTTTTGCAGTAAAAAGGTTTTTTGGTCAATTTAGTTGTATGATCTTATTTCACCCTAGTTTTCATATGTATAAACAAATACAGCAATATAATTATTTAATTACTAAGTACTTTTTGAAAACCTGTGGCCTTTAAAGGGCTCATGGGATTTGGTCAGTTTACCCCCAAAATTTCCCTATCTTAAGATCAACTGTGCCATGTAACATAACCTAATCACAAGAGTAAAATCCATCAGATTTACAATCCATGTGATTATGCATGCAGTCCAAGGGGTGAAAAATCTTGGATGCTATCTTAGAATTCTGCTTACCATATCATGCTTGTAAAGCATGTAGAATGTTCACCATTAATACAAGCACTTTAAAAATGTTGGATATTATTTTATAACTAAAATATCAATATATAGCATTCCTCAATGTATAGAATCATCAGAATTCAGAATCATCACTACACAGTAAAACTGAAACCCACCTACATATTTTCATTATTTTGTTAGGAAAAAATCTGAATGAAGACTAAAATACTGAATTTAGGTTCTGCAAAGTGTAAGTAAGATACCATCTAAAGGCTTCTTTATATAACAGAATTCAGAATTCTCAACCATGTGCATCTTCTGCCTTCTTCTGGTGTTTTGGAACATAGCATGAGAATGTTTTTCTTTCATAAGGGAGAAAATTTTTAAAGGTTGATTTCCTGTATGAATATCACAGAATCTTTGTTGGTCTTAATTTGGGGGTGTTTAGTTCATAATTTGTAACATTACTAGCCACGTCGATCTTAATATTTTTAACTAAATATAAAAAGGATATTCATTATGCACATGTCATTGTCTCAAATGTCCCGTAGCTACAGGGCCCACCTAATTACAGAATTGATTTACAGCTACTGCTATAGTGTTTAAGCCACATAAGTTGGGTAAGCAAACCAGTAAGGAATGGTTCAATCAACAAAATGGGCCCATCAATCTGCAAGAATGTGGTAAATTTCCAAAGAAGGTATAGAAAGTCAGATCTTTCCAGAGAGGTTCAGAAACTTCCTCTGATGAAATAAGGTTTTATTCTCTCTATTCATGACTCTTCTTGCAGTGATGCTTCTCCCTCATGACTTGGTTGAATTTCGGTGGATTTAGATAGCTATTTGCATAACCGTCTCAGAATCGCCCCCTTCTGACACTTCAGTCCAATGTATTTTATTGTATTCTGGTCACTGAATTATGTGTCTCATTACTTTTTTTTTTTCCAGCCTGAGATTGTGTAGGGCTGACTTCATTTTCCTCATAGCCCCAGCATAATCACTGCACAGGAAAGTACCTGGTTAATAGTCCTGAAACATGTTAACTCCGTGCTCTAAAAGGAGATGTACAATAAAAGGGCTGTTGTTGAGATAACATAATCACAGGATGATAACGTAGGAAAAGAACGTTAGAATCTTAAGCTCTCATCAGAAATGAGAAAAACAAGTATTAAAAATTAGTATGCTAGGACTTAGGCACAGTGGTTAAGAATCCGCCTGCCAACGCAGGGGACATGGGTTCAAGCCCTGGTCCAGGAAGATCCCACATGCCGTGGAGCATCTAGGCCCGTGCTCCACAACCACTGAGCCTGCGCTCTAAGGCTTGCGAGCCACAACTACTGAGCCCGCATGCCACAACTACTGAAGCCTGTGTGCATAGAGCCCAAGCTCTGTAACAAGAGAAGCCACCGCAATGAGAAGACTGAGCACCACAACGAAGAGTAGCCCCCGCTCGCTGCAACTAGAGAAAGCCCACACACGGCAACAAAGACCAAATGCAGCCAAAAATAAATAAATTAATTAATTTTAAAAAATTAGTATGCTATGTCTCAGATCTCATAGCAAATCATCCAGGATATTTCTCCTTATTAACTTTCTTAGCTTCACTTGATTCTAGTGGACAATTTTTGTATTCTTTGTTTATAGGTTACTGAGTTTATACTCTTGTGCTGTCTCTCTATAGGTTTCTGTTCATTTGTATGTATTAGAGTATAAGCAGTGTGTATATAAGTTCCAATCTTATGTTTTAAATATCAAGTGAGATTGGTGTAGTTGGCAGGATTTTGGCCCCCATGATAGTTTGTCCCCTGATGTTAAGCCTATTAATATATTTTATTACATGTCAAAAAGAATTTTCAGGTTGCCAATCAGCTAACCTTAAAATAGGGAGGTTATACTCCATTATCCAGTTGGCCCAATGTAATGAATTGGGATTTTTAAAAGTGGCGGAGGGAGGAGGAAGAATCAGTGAGAGAGAGACAAAATGGTAGAAGAAGTTCTACAGATTTGAAACATGACAGGGACTTGACCCACCACTGCTGGCTTTAAAGACAAAGGGACAAGAAGCCAAGGAAGGCAGACAGCTTGCAGAAGATAAGAACCACCCCTAAATGACAGCCAGCAAGGAAACAGGGACCTCAGACATACAACTGCATAGAGCTGAATTCCGCCAACAACTTAATTGATTATGGAGGTAGATTGGCCCCTAGAGCCTCCAGAAAGAAACAGAGCCCTGCAGACATCCTGATCTTGGCTTTGTAAGACTTGAAGCAGAAAAATGAGCTGAGCTCACCAGATTCTGACATATAAAACTGTAGTGTTCCATGGAAATGTACTTAATATCACTGAATTGTATACTTAAAGATGGTTAAAGTGGTAACTTTTGTGTTATGTGTATTTTACCAGAATAAAAAAATTTTATAAAAGAAAAAAAAACTTTAGTGTTGTTAAATGGGTGCAGTTTTAAACTGCTAAATTTGTGGTGATTTGTTACTCATTCATAGAAAACTCACACAATTGGCTTTTAATGACTTCTCTTAGGAGAATTGGTGGATGGGTATTTTTGTATGGGTATCCCGGTCCCTCAATGCTTAGCCTTTCTTGATAAGAATCAGTACAACACATAGCCTGTTTTATAAAAAGCAAGCTTGGTGATTTGATCTCTGGGAGAGAGACTAAAGCAACTGGATACAAACGTGGTATCTGAATTTTCCTTCACCTTCTGAGATGTGCTGATCAAAGTACATTTTTTGCCCCAAGTAGATGAAGACGAATCCAGTTTCTTAGGCCATTAACACACTGTCTATTTGATTCCATCACACCCCTTCTCTGTTATCAGCATATGCCAACCCCTTTCTGTATTGATTCTAACACCTCATTCTCAATCTTGACTAGAAATCTTATCTTTTTTTCTCATAGCAGATCTCAAGCAGATGAGAGGAGAGACGAAATGGTAGAAGAAGGTCTACAGATTTGGGCTTGATTGTGTTACACTCTATCCTTGAGATTATGTCCTTGGGGAGAAGCCCAACTAGGCAGAGATTGAAAATACTGATTATAAGATGAATCCAGAAAGTAGAAAGTAAGTTCTTCATAAGATGGATTCTTTCAACGGTATGGCTATGAATATTAATTATTATAGTAGAGGATATATATAGTATACACTTTTGCTCAATCACCTGAGTAGCTATATAAATTAGGCATTGATAGCTTCATTTTTGTTTTTAAAGTATTATTTCTTTTCATTGTAATAATTAATAGCCTACATTTCAGTATAGTTTTAGACTGATAGAGATGTTGATCAGATAGTACAGAGTTCCATGTATTCATCCTACCCCCATTTCCAGCCTCCTTCCCACACTCACACACAGGTTCCCCTATTATTAAATTACTGTATTGCATTAGTTCCAATTAATGAAACAGTATCAGTACATTGTCATTAACTAAAACCTGTCATTTACATTAAGGTTTCCTCTTGCACTGTACTGTTCTATGGGTTTTAACACATGCATGATGTCATATATCCACCATTACAGTATCATACAGAACAGTTTCATCCTAATGATCTCCTGCACGTCACCTAATCATCCATCTTCTTCCTCCAGTTGAAACCCCTGATAACCCTGGATCTTTTTATTGTCTCTGTAGTTTGGGGTTTTTTTCCCCAGATATGCCATACGTTTGGAATCATACAAGATGTATGATTCACGGACTGGCTTTTTTCACTTAGCAATATGCACTTAAGTTTCCTCCATATCTTTGTAGCTTATTAGTTGATTTCTTATTATCACTGAATACTGTTCTATTGTATGGATGTACCACAATTTGGTTTTGTTTTTCACATCTTTATTGAAGTATAAATGTTTTACAGTGTTGCGTTAGTTTCTGCTGTAGAACAAAGTGAATCAGCTATATGTATACATATATCCCCATATCCCCTCCCTCTTGAGCCTCCCTCCCAATCCCATCCCTCTAGGTTGTCACAAAGCATCGAATTGATCTACTTGTGTTATGCAGCAACATCCCACTAGCTACCCATTTTACATTTGCTAGTGTATATAAGTCAATGCTATCCTCTCACTTCATCCCAGCTTCCCCTTCCCACCCTGTGCCCTAAAGTCCATTATCTATGTCTGCGTCTTTATTCCTGCCCTGCCACTAGGTTCATCAGTACCGCTTTTTAAAATTCCATATATATGCATTAGCATAGGTATTTGTTTTTCTGACTTACTTCACTCTGTATGACAGATTCTAGGTCCATCCACCTCATTACAAATAACTCAATTTTGCTACTTGTTATGGCTGAGTAATATTCCATTGTATACATGTGCCACATCTTCTTTATCCATTCATCTCTTGATGGACATTTAGGTTGCTTCCATGTCCTGGTTATTGTAAATAGTGCTGCAATGAACATTGTGGTACATGTCTCTTTCTTTTTTTTTTTTTTTTTGCGGTATGCGGGGCTCTCACTGTTGTGGCCTCTCCCGTTGCGGAGCACAGGCTCCGGACGCGCAGGATCAGCGGCCATGGCTCACGGGCCCAGCCGCTCCGCGGCATGTGGGATCTTCCCGGACCGGGGCACGAACCAGTGTCCCCTGAGTCGGCAGGCAGACTCTCAACCACTGCGCCACCAGGGAAGCCCTACATGTCTCTTTTTGAATTATGGTTTTCTCAGGGTATATGCCCAGTAGCGGGATTGCTCATGTAGTTTTCTGGTGGCCTCTTTAGGATTTCCATGCCATCTACAAAGAGGGACAGTTTTACTTCTTCCTTTCCAATTTGGATTCCTTTTACTTCTTTTTCTTCTCTGACTGCTGTGGCTAGGACTTCCAATACTATGTTGAATAATAGTGGTGAGAGTGTTCCTGATCTTAGAGGAAATGCTTTCAGTTTTTCACCATTGAGAATGAGGTTTGCTGTGGATTTGTTGTATATGGCTTTTATTATGTTGAGGTAGGCTTCCTCTATGCCCACTTTCTGGAGAGTTTTTATCATAAATGGGTGTTGAATTTTCTCAAAAGCTTTTTCTGCATCTATTGAGATTATCATATGGTTTTCATCCTTTAATTTGTTAATATGGTGTATCACATTGATTGTTTTGCATATATTGAAGAATCCTTGGATCTCCGGGATAAATCCCTCTTGCTCATGGTGTATGATCCTTTTAATGTGTTGTTGGATTCTGTTACTAGCATTTTGTTGAGGATTTTTGTGTCTATGTTCATCAGTGATATTGGTCCATAATTTTCTTTTTTTGTGATATCTTTGTCTGGTTTTGGTATCAGGGTGATGGTGGCCTCATAGAATGAGTTTGGGAGTGTTCCTCCCTCCTCAATTTTTTGGAAGAGTGTGAGAAGGATGGTGTTAACTCTTCTCTAAATGTTTGAAGCCATCTGGTCCTGGACTTTTGTTTGTTGGAAGACTTTTAATTACAGTTTCAATTCCATTACCTGTGATTGGTCTGTTTATACTTTCTAATTCTTCCTGGTTCAATCTTGGAAAGTTGTACATTTCCAATAATTTGTCCATTTCTTACAGGTTGTCTGTTTTATTGGCGCATAGTTGCTTGTAGTAGTCTCTTATCATCTTTTGTACTTCTGCAGTGTCATTTGCAATCTCTCCTTTTTCATTTCTAATTTTATTGATTTGAGCCCTCTCCCTTTTTTTCTTGATGAGTCTGGCTAAAGGTTTATCAATTTTGTTTATCTTCTCAGAGAACCAGCATTTAGTTTGATTGATCTTTGCTATTGTTTTCTTCATTTCTATTTCATTTATTTCTGCTCCGATTTTTATGATTTCTTTCCTTCTACTAACTTTGGGTTTTCTTTGTTCTTCTTTTTGTAGTTGATTTAGGTGTAAGGTTAGATTGTTTATTTGCGATTTTTGTTGTTTCTTGAGGTGAGCTTGAATTACTATGAACTTCCCTCTGAGAACTGCTTTTGCTGTGTCCCATAGGTTTTGGATCATTGTGTTTTCATTGTCATCTGTTTCTAGGTAATTTTTATATATTCTTCTTTCATTTCTTCAGTGATCTCTTGGTTATGTAGCAGCAGACTGTTTAGCTTCCATGTATTTGTGTTTTTTACAGGTTTTTTTTCCTGTAATTGATTTCTAGTCTCATAGTGTTGTGGTTGGAAAAGATGCTTGATACAATTTCAATTTTCTTAACTTTACCAAGGCTCAATTTGTGACTGAAGGTGTGATTTATTCTGGAGAATGTTCTGTGTGCACTTGAGAAGACAGTGTAATCTACTGTTTTCAGATGGACTGTCCTAAAAATATCAATTAAGTCTATCTGGTCTATTGTATCATTTTGTGTTTCCTTATTTATTTTCTGTCTGGATGATCTGTCTATTGGTATAAGTGGGGTGTTAAAATCCCTCACTATTATTGTGTTAGTGTTGATTTCTCCTTTTATGGCTGTTAACATTTGCCTTTTGTATTGAGGTGCTCCTATGTTGGGTGCATACATATTTATAATTGTTATGTTTTCTTCTTGGATTGATCATTATGTGGTATTCTTCCTTATCTCTTGTAACAGTCTTTATTGTAAAGTCTATTTCACTTGATATGAGTATTGCTACTCCAGCTTTCTTATGATTTCCATTTGCATGGAATATCTTTTCCATCCCCTCACTTTCAGTCTGTATATGTCCCTAGGTCTGAAGCTGGTCTCTTGTAGACAGCATATATAAGGGTCTTGTTTTTGTATCCATTCAGCCCATCTGTGTCTTTTGGTTGGAGCATTTAATCCATTTACATTCAAGGTGATTATCAATATGTATGCTCCTATTAACATTTTCTTAATTGATTTGGGTTTGTTTTTGTGGGTCTCTTTCTTCTCTTCTGTTTCCTGCTTAGAGAAGTTCCTTTAGCATTTGTTGTAAAGCTGGTTTGGTGGTGCTGAATTCTCTTAGCTTTTGCTTGTCTGTAAAGCTTTTGATTTCTCTGTCAAATCTGAATGAGATCCTTGCTGGGTAGAGTAATCTTGGTTGTAGGTTTTCTCCCTTTCATCAGTTTAAATATGTCCTGCCACTGCCTTCTGGCTTGCAGAGTTTCTGCTGAAAGATCAGCTGTTAACCTTATGGGGATTCCCTTGTATATTATTTGTTGCTTTTCCCTTGCTGCTTTTAATATTTTTTCTTTGTTTTTGATTTCTGATAGTTTGATTAATATGTCTTGGCATGTTTCTCTTTGGGTTTATCCTGTATGGAACTCTCTGTGCTTCCTGGACTTGATTGACTGTTTCCTTTCCCATGTTAGGGAAGTTTTCAACTATAATCTCTTCAAATATTTTCTCAGACTCTTTCTTTTTCTCTTCTTCTTCTGGGATCTCTATAATTCGAATAATGGTGCATTTCATGTTATCCCAGAGGTATCTGAGACTGTCCTCAATTATTTTCATTCATTTTTCTTTATTCTGCTCTGAGGTAGTTATTTCCACCATTTTATCTTCCAGCTCACTTATCCGTTCTTCTGCCTCAGTTATTCTGCTAATGATCCCTTCTAGAGTATTTTTAATTTCAGTTATTGTGTTGTTCATCACTGTTTGTTTGCTCTTTAGTTCTTCTAAGTCCTTGTTAAACGTTTCGTGTATTTTCTCCATTCTACTTCCGAGATTTTGGATCATCATTACTATCATTACTCTGAATTCTTTTTCAGGTAGGTTGCCTATTTCCTCTTCATTTATTTGGTCTTGTAGGCTTTTACCTTGTTCCTTCATCTGTAACATATTTTTTTTCATCTCTTTTTTTTTCTTTTTTTGATGGGTGGGTCTGTATTCCTGTCTTACTGGTTGTTTGGCCTGAGGTGTCCAGCACTGGCATTTGCAGGCAGTGGGTAGAGCCAGGTCTTGGTGTCAAGACTTGGACCTCTGGGAGGTCTCATTCCAATTAATATTCTCTGGGTCTGATGTTCTGTTAGTCCAGCAGTTTGGACTCAGTGCTCCCACCACAGGAGCTCAGGCCCGACCTCTGGCCTGGGCAACAAGATGCTGCAACCTGCATGGAGTGGCAAAAAAAAAAAAAGAAAAAGAAAAAAGGGAGTAGTACAATAACAAGGAATAAAAATAAAATAAAATTCCAAAGATAAAAAATATATTAGGAAAAATAAAAATATAATTGAAAAAACTGCAACAAGGTAAAACAAAACCACAACAGAAAAAAGAAAAAAAAAGGGGGGGGGAGGGGGAACAAGCAAAAGGAGCAGAACAATAATAACAAAGTATAAAGAATAAAATTAGAAAAATAAAAGATTTATTAGAAAAAATAAAAATATAAATGAATCAACAACAACAACAAGGTAAAACAGTACCCTAACCTAAATGAAGAAAATAGAAAAAAAAAGTGCCTTGGTTATGGGGGGAGGAGTCTAGGGAGGGGATAGAACTTAGGCAGGGGCTACATTCAAGCGTGGGGCGGGGTCTCTGCTTAGGATCTGCAAGGAGGGGAAGAGGCAGCAAGGCCTGAGGGGAGCCTCTGGAGCGTGGAGATCTGGAGTTTGGAGGTAGGGCCCTGGGTGAGGGTGTAGGGGTGAGGCTTGGGCTCTCCATGGCAGGAGGGAGGCATTGAGGACAGAGGATTAGGCTTGAGAGCCCAACAGGCTCCCCGGTGCTTAAGTGGACAGGGAAAGCACTGGCCAAGTTCCCTCTGTTCCTCCACCCCTCCTCCACCCAGGGTCTCCCCCGTCATTGCTGGACCCCTAACCATGGGTGGGTCCCTCTGGGTGTAAGAACTCCTCCCCTCCCCCAGCCACCCCTCACGGGTGCCAGTCTTGGAGGTCAGGCCTTTACTTTTGCTCCCCCTTCCCTCCCTCTCACTCCCTCAGGACCGGCGTGGCTGGAGGGGGCCTCGGTGGGCAGAGGATCAGGTCTGGGATCTCAGCAGGTTCCTGGGGGTCCAAGCGGGCAGGGGAAACACTGGCCATGCTCCCTTTTGATCCTCTGTCCTCCCAATGGTCCCCAATTTCCCCCTTCGGGCATGGGATCCCTTCCCCTCTCCCAGCCGCCCCTCAGGGGCTCCAGTCCCATCCCGCTTACACTTCTCCTCCCGCTTTACTCTCACTGTGCCCCACATCCTACCCGGTCGCTGGGGGTTCCTCCCATCCCCTTAGGTGTCCATGGTCCCCCACTGCTGCCTGGTAGGTGCCCTAGTTGTGCGGAGACACGAATTCCACGCCTTCCTAGTCTGCCATCTTGACTCTGCCCCCCCCACCCCGCCAATTTGTTTATCCATTCATCTGTAGAAAGACATCTTGGTATACCTCTAGCTGGGGGCTATTATGAATAAAGCTGATATAAACATCATGTTCAGGTTTTTGTGTGGACATTTGTCAGAGATAGGATTTCATTGTTGGGAGGGGAATGTTTCTTTTAGTTAGAGAGAATTTCGCCAGTGCAGCACTCCTGACTTTTCTCCACCACTTCCATCCCTTAGCCTCCCAAGAAATAGAGAGATCTGTCTGATTGGTACAAATGTGGACATGATGGACACAGATCCTCCTTTCTCTCTCTTTATCGAGTCCACCAGGTTTAACCAACTTTCAGCCGTGTCCTAAAACCTAACTTCTGTTAGTAATAAAGGTCATATTATGGCTTCCATATTTGTATTTAATTCTTTTCCAGCTTCTTCAAAACCTGGGCAGGAAAGAAGAATACTATTTTCCATGAGCTGTCTCAAAGACTCCAACAAAAACTAAAGGCTCAGAAAGGTTGAATATTTCATACAAAGTCAAGCAGAAAGGTTAAGTATTTCATACAAAGTCAAGAGCCAGAAATTCAATCTAAGTTGGTCAGACTCCAAAGTCTGTATTCATTATACCATACTATCCTTTTTCAAAGTACTTTCCACATTTAGTTCCACTGGTGTTTATCATTACTACTGGGGGAGGGGGAGGGGAAAAGAATTTTTTATATTCCAGTAAACTTAGGGAAATTGGATTCAATAAAGTTAATCTAGCTTATTTATAGAATTTGGTTTATGTTCTAAGAAAGTAGACATAGTGCACAGTGTTCCCTAAATTTGTATGGCCATGGAGCTCCTTTAAAGAGTATTTCATGAGACTAGTGTTCCATGAAATACACTTGAGCAATCACTTCATTTGGACAAGGAATTTTGTGTTTCCAGGTACCTAAAATGTGGTCTAAGAGGTGAGGGAAGCAAGTTTTTGGTGGGCATGTTCCCTTGACTCTGTGGACCCCTGACGTGTGAGAAGGGAAAATAGTTAAAGGTAGGACAGTGAAGTCTTTACACAGGGTTTAGGGCAGGGACCCAGCTTTCATGGGCAAAGGGTATGTTTCACCTTTGCCTGAGTGCTCCCACTATGTCAGGCACACATTTTTTCCCGTGTTTTAAAATCATATATTCTATTACTGTTCCAACTCTATAAATAAGGAAGTTTTAGGCATGAACAAGTTAGGTGATTCGTCTAAGGCCACATTAGCAATAAGTGGGAGAACTAGAATTGAAACCCAAGGAGTCTGATTCCAGAGACTATGCTTTTATTCTTTATAAACTATAATTTTAACAGAGGATATCCAGCTTTCTACCAAATATCCAAATATATTCAATAGACAACCAGAGATCCCATGCTGGGTACAACTTGAAATCATTGTAAAATGGCACATTTGAGGAGTTTTGGTGTAAACACCAATCTTTGTTTTAACAGAATTAGGGTATAGATTATAGGAATTTTAAAAATTGGCCAAGAAATACTACTTTGCCCTCAAGGAGCATCTAAGCCACTCATTAAGAACCTTATCTGAGCTAGTTTTGCTCTGTTCTTAAAACTCTTCTAGTTTCTGAATTTTTAGGATTTCCCATCTATTTTAGAAAGAATCACTTTGTTCTCGTCACCATTCCTGGGATACTTGAACCACATCACCTACAAAAACACTTCAGAACAGTGTTTCACAAAGCGTGTGCCACAGAGCATCGTTCTACAGGATGGGAATAGGCAATATGCAGATAATGGAGTCAGTGGTCAAAACTTCTGGGTTAAACAAAATGACGGCTATTTCCTTATTGCAGGATTTCTCAGAGACTTTACTATCCTACTCTGCTTTTTCAATCTCTGGAAAGGGAACGTAGAATAAAGCATTTCTCAACAATGCTTTGAAAGAAAACTGTTTTTTCTTACTACATGATCTCACATTCTACCAAAAACAATTTGGAAATGATGCTTTATAGCAAAATGACCATTTCTCCTCATGGTACACTATATTTTCATCTCTTTGCAAAAGAAAAATGAATTGAAACTCTCAGTCATAGTGGCTTTTAAACATGTGCCATAAGAGACAGGTTGACCTTGCTTGCAGATGGTCCTACGCTTAAACCATTCCTCTTAGAGAAACACTTTGGACTTAGAAGGGTGTTCTGCCTCCAGGAATATGACGAAGTGAAAGTTGCAATGAAACCTCTGTGTTGCCAGACGTGCTGAGAGCAGCAGTTTGGAGATGGTGCTCCATAGCACACCCTCTTTGGAGAAGCCCTTGTACTTGAGAGGTCAGGAGGGAAGAAAGGTAAAGGCATCATTTTACAGCCCTGCCGATGTATTCAAGGCTTGCTCTGTACTGTTTACATCTTAAGTGAATTGCAAATTTATTTATAGAAGCTATTGAGCACTTTACAAGGTATTTTCTGCTTGCCAATATCATTGTTCATTTCCTTTAGCCTCTAGGAGCTGGGTTTAATAAAACCTAGCATTGATTCTCTTTCAAGGTAATTCATTTAGGTCATATCTGAACTAGGCAAGGGTTTTTGAACCTTGTAAAAAGTATGCTCCTCTTTTAAATAAAAATCATCTGAAGCATGTCAAGGGGATTATTAAATAGGAAGCCCAGACTGATGCAGATAAGAGGTAGAAAGGGCGTGCAATAGGACTTAAATATCTGTATTTAATACCTTGCAAGCTTAAATAGTCCTAAATACCTTGCAGGCATCTTTATTATCAACATGTGGTAGACCATAAGCATTTTAGCATCAGCGTCTTGTCGTTGACACCAAAGATTCATGATGTCTCTATTTGGTAATTTTGCTGAAGCCTTAGCTTGAATTGCATATGGTGAGAGGCTGGTGTCTGGAGACAAGTCACTTGGATAGTGAATGAGGAGGCCCGATATCTCCTTCCTTTCACTTACTAGCATCGGGAGTGTGGGAGGCTGAACAGCAGCCCCCATAATATATCCACAGCCTGATCCCTGGAACCTGTGAAAGTTACTTTATGTGACAAAAGAGACTTTGCAGATGTAATTAAGTTAGGGTCCTGTAATGGGGATATTATCCCGGAGTATCTGGGTGGGTCCAATATAGTCACTAGGGTCTATTTAAGCGGGGACACAGCAGGACTCAGAGTCAGAGGAAAAAATGATGTGATGATGGAAGCAGAGATTGGAGTCATACAAGTGACCACCGGAAGCTGAAAATGGCAAGAAAACAAATTCTTCCCTCAGAGCCTCCAGAAGGAACCTGCTCTGTCTACATCTTGGCTTTAATGAAATTGATTTCTGACTTCCAGAACTGTAAGAGAATAAATTTGTATTATTTTAAGCCACTAAGTTTGTGGTCATTTGTTATAGCAGCCACAGGAAACTAATACAGGGAGTAAGATAACAAAGCAATTAAGCGGACAGCCTCTGGGGTTGTAGCACAAAAGCTGAGATCCTGGCTCCTGCACAAAATCTGAGCAGGTTTGGCAACAGCTCTCACTTTCATTTGACCCATTGACTATAATATATAAGGAAATGGCAAGATGTAACCTAATCATAGGGGTGTTCTAAGAGTTAATCCACTATAAATGCAGTGTTCAGCCCAGAGCTAGCCCAGGGTACCTACTTAAATATTACTTGTTGTTGTCATTGTTAAGAGATTCTACACGACATGATTTTGTTGTTAAATGGTTATTGAGAGAGAAGTATGTACTCAATACTGAAAATGCTACTTGCTTGTGATAATAGGATTTTTCCAGAAAAACAAGTTATTGTCAATGGCTGCATTCAAAGATGAAACATCAATACAGTGATCCTGTTTCTCATTGCTGTGTTGGTATTCCTTTTCAATCTTAAAGATCCAATCCTGTCCATAATTCATTGATTTACTCAGTTTAAAATCTCTATCGAGTACTTGTGATGTTCTTGCAGACACGAAGTATATGCACCGTGGTTAATAACTGACATATCCCTGGCCTATTTTAGTGAGAGAAAGCAGTAAGTAAACAAGTGGATAAACAAGGTCATTCAGAGAGTGGTAAGTGCAGAGACGGGAACAAATTAGGTTACTGTGATAAAGAGGGGCCATTGTTACTTTAGATGGTCTGGATGGGTAAGACTTGGATGACCTGAGATCTGAATGATGAGTAGTACCAGCCCTGGGTACAAAAGGCGACAGAGCATTCTAGGCAGAAGGAAGAACTAATCCAAAATTCTCAGGTAGGAGTGACTGGCATTTGTGTGTGAAGCAGTGGGAGGAGTGTGGTATTTCTGGAGCACAGTGCGTGAATGTGTAAATTGGAAAAGGAGCAGGCAACCGCTGAATTATGAGAAGGTACATAAATCGTGTTATAGAGTTTGGATTTTATTTTAAGGGCACTGATCATTTTTTAGAGGGTTTTAAATAAGAGAGTGGCATGATAGATCTTATATTTTAAACCGTCACTTTGGTTAATATATGGAGCACAGACTGTAGGGGGACAAAAAGAAAAGTAGAGAGTCCAGGTAGAGTGGCTCTTGAAGTCATCCATGTGAGGGATAACGGTGGCTTGGTCAAAGATGGTAGCAGTGAAGCTGGAAATAAATGAAAACTTTTACAATGTGTTTTGGAGGTAGAGTCAAAGCATTTCTGATGGATTGGATGTAGCGTGGGGAGCAAAGAGGGAAATTTTGCTTTCATTTTCTGACATTGCAAAGCTTGAGAAGACTCAAGTTTTGGGGAGGGAAATTGAATTCTGTGAGGTTCTTACTGGACATCCAAATGGAATTCTTGAGCAGGTCGTTGTATTTATATGCATATAATTATAACTTAGACATTAATTATAACTTAGACATTAATTATAATTTAGACATTTAATTGATAAATAATAAAAATTTAGACACTGTGACAATGTATTTCATGGAGAAGGCAGTTAAATAAATTTTTATCATCATTGGACATTTTCCTTAGGTAGCAATATGCTGATTTTAATGAATAAGAATTTATTTGTTTTACTTGTTTAATTATTGTGCACTTTAAACATTGTTCTGTTTTACATTGTGTGTTTGTGGTGGTGGTATTATTATCCTCCAAAATGATTCCTACTCTTGCAAAAAATCCTTCTGAAAACCAGAAAACTAAGGCAGAGGATATTATTTAATTCCTGCTGCCACCTAGTGGCATTTTTTAAAAAGAGAAGTTAAGACAAGTTTAAGTAGAACTAGAGAGCGCAGCTACTTACGGATCCTACCTCATTTTACAGATGAGGAAGTAAGACTCAGAGAAAGGAAGTGACTTGTCTGAGGTCTCATAGCTACAAGCTTGTACTCTGTCAATGAAATCTCAGTTCAGGAGGTTTTGCATTACAGGGCTTCTCTCACCGGCGGTGCTCATCATGGGTCCTCTTTTTCCAGTTTGTTTCTTTTTTTTGATTATTTTTTCTCTTCTCTTGCTCTGAAAAGGGTCTTATTTCTAATCTCTGGCTTCATGTTGATAGTCTTAGCTGCTGGTGGGTAGAGAGTCCTAGAGCTTATCACCAAACAGATTTCAATCAATGAAATTTTATCACTTACAGAACTGGTTTCTTAAGAGCTAATGAATCAAATTGCCTTTTACTTTAATTATTTCTACACTGATCTCGAGCTTTATCCAAATGAATTTACATTCATTTCAAACTTCATTTCAGAATTTGCTCCTTTTCAGCACTCATTTATAAATATGCAAGCCATTTTGCAATGGACCTTTTAAAAACTCTCATGTTTCGCCAACTCTGAACCCCCCCCCCAAAGAAGTAGATTTTGTTGATATTATGGTGGACCGCATTAAAAAAATTCATATATGAAATTAAGACGTAGATACTTCGAATCAGTGTATTAGCACTCAGGCAACATACCTTACTGACCATTGTCCTAGTGAATCCTGTGAAGGGGGGAAGTTGTGATTGAGGAAGCCTTGATGCTGTACAGAGTACAGAACTCAGGGTTTGGAGACAAAATAGACTTGGATTTGAACTATGGCCACTGCCTAACAGTCATGTGACCTTGAACAAGGTATTTATCCTGCCTATGTGAAGTTTTCTCATCTCTTGAAAAAAACAAAAACACATATGGCTACAGTAAGACTTTAAGTAACTCTAAAAATCCATTAAAGGGTTTGTTTTTAAATATAGGTTTTATTATTATTCAGGTATAGCAAGTCCAACAGATCAGGAAACAACTACCATTGAAAAAATAGCTTGTTATATTCACAGATTCCACGAGGAAGGGGAATGCCATGCCATAGGTCCACATGAGGAAGCACCAGGGTCAGTCAGAGGCAGAAGGAGTGAGCAGAAAATGTAGGCAAGAGGCTTTATTGTGGTTTCCCTGGGAAGGAATCAACAAGGCAGGGTAAGCAGTTTTTGGATTGGCCAGTTTGAATAATTTCAGCAGACTCTGGGGCACAGAGGTTGTCTCTAGGTGTCTGGTACCTGGCCCTGGGGTGACTGGGACAGGGGAAAAGTGGCCTGGAGTATAATAAGAGCTTGATAAAGTTGGGGGTTTGAGCTCTAGATTGGTTGGTTTGCTTATGGAGGACATGATCTCCGGTGATTAATTTACCATCTATAGGAACTGACTCACCCTGGGAGGGGCAGTCTCTCCAGAATCTGCAAAGCCCTAGATGTGAAAGCATCAGAAACACGTGGTTAATACAAGGTTTATCTCATAGAGACCCAGAATAAATGGAGGGAGCAGTCACAAAAAAAATGATAATGCAGTGATAAAATGGGCATGATGCCTGCTCTCAATGATGTCACAGTCTCTTCTGGGCACAGAAAAATGAACACAGATTTAATATGATAAGTACTAGAGTGGTCATGCACACAAGGTCTTGTGGGGGTACAGCTGTGAGAGAGGGCGACATGGCTTTACCTTTGGGGAGGGGAGATTGAGGGAAGGATGCACAAAGATAGTATGTGAATTGGTCCCCAGAGGATGAGTAGAAGTCAAGCCCATGAACACAAATGGAGCTAAGAAGGACATTATGAAAAAAGGGAATAATGTGCAATGGTGAGTGTGTGTGACTGTATGTGACATGGGGAATGGCCTGAAATTTATAATACTGAAGAAGAATTTTGCAATTAAAATAATGATATCATTAATAATAATGAGGAAGGTATAAAGGAAAACAGATAACATTTACCAAATATTTACTCTGAGCCAGACACTGTGTTCAATATTTGACCTGAATCATCTCCTTTAAACCTTACAAAAACCTTAGTGAGGCAACTTCTTTTGGTATCTAATTTCACAGAAAATGAAGTTGTGCTTTAGTGAGTTTAAGTTATTTTTCCAAAGTCAGATAACTAGTGAATATTGAAGTCCGGATTTGAACTTAGGTGAATTTGATTACATAGTGTAAAACCATGTTAAAATGTGAGCCATGAACCACTAGCATGGATGCTTATAAAATATGTAAATTTCTAGTCTTACCCCAAATGTACTGAATAAGGGAACTCGGGTGTCTGAATTTTCAGCAGTTGTTAAGCACTAAAATTTGAGATCCACCAAGCTAGAGTCTGTGAAAGAGTGTCAGGCAAGGTGATCATGAGCAGTTGGAAAGAGAAGATTGAAGAAACTATGAAGGTCTTATACATTTTTCAAAGAATTAAGACGTTTTCTTATAAAAAAATAGTCGTTGGAAATTTTAAGGAAGTAGGTTTAAATACTTTTCAAATCTTTTTTTGTTGTTATTATGAGGTATGTTACCCATGCCATTATATATAATATTATTTCATGCTGTTATGCAAAATACAAAGATATAGAAATTTATGAGTACAATTCTGCATATAGAAATTTATGAGTACAATTTAATATGTAAGCATATTAAAAATATCGATGTATATTCTTCCAGTTTTTCATATGTATTTAAGCTATATGACTTTTTAAAACAATAATGGAATCATGCAACATGTTCTATGTTTTGGAAAAATTTTCATGGTAGATTCTAGAACAGGTGTCTGCAAACTTTTTCTGAGAGCCAGATAGTAAATATTTGAGGCTTTGTGGGCCATATTATCTTTGTCCCGAGGGCTCAATTCCACTATTAAAATTCAAAAGCAGCCTTAGAAAATACACAAATGCATGAACATGGCTGTGCTCCACTAAAACTTATTTGTTTCTTTTTGTTTTTTACAAAAACAGATGGTTGGCCAAATTTGGCCTGTGTGGCATAATTTAACAGCCCCTTCCTGGAGCATTGCTTAGAAGAAATATGAAGTAGAGGAAGAAAGGAAATTTAGGGTAATATTATGCTAGCCTTGGTGACAAATGAAGAGGGTTTGAACTAGAGTTTTGGTGCTGAGATGTGGGTAAGGAGATGCATTCTTAAAGTATTTCTGAGAAGGAAACAATGAGATAAGAGGTTGGAGTTAGAAGGGCAAAGGTAGGAAAGGGTCAAACATGATTCCAAATGTCTTAATTTGAGTTACTAGATTGACATATTGTGAAACAAGATGTGGAATGCATGAAGAAGGATAAACTTTATTCGAATTGATATGTGTCAGTCACTGGACAAGATGATGTATATATACAGTGGTATGATAATGAACAGTTTCAAAGCTTGATTTGGAATGCCTCTTTAGGGTGAAATTGCTTTTGCTTAGGAAAATATTTTGACAGGTTATTGGTAATAAAACTAAGATCTCAGATGATGGAACATAAGGAAACCAAAAAGTAAACCATACAGTATAAGAGAAGGGTGTCTAATACACAAATTTGGAAGGAGAGAGAACAGAAGAGGCAAGAGAGGGGAGAAGAGAGAAGAGAGAAAGAGTGACAAAGCGAAAGAATTTTAAGAAAAATAATATCTAATATTTTACTGTTGTTTCTGTTGATATGAACTTACTGCCTTATTTCTCCAAACCTTCAGTAAAGACTGTAACATACATGCATGCACCCAGTTTCAATGTTAGTAGATCTATAAGGGGGTGTGCAATTCAAGGAAATAACCTGAGTTCACACATGGGTTAAAAAAATAGTAGAATAAGGATAACGAATTATTTATTAATGCTTAAAATAACTCTGATATTAAAGTGTCTCAAAATTCTTGGGTTGACTGGCTTGGCTTGAAGTCACTCATTTGGTGGCATTCAACTAGTGGTCAGTTGGGTAATGGGCTTACCTGCGATACTGGGGAGGCCAGGGCCTTTCTTTCCATGTGATCTTCATTCAGGGATTTTTTTTTTTAACAGCGTTATTGAGAAATATTTAAAAAATCATAAAGTTTGTGAGTAAAATTCAATGGTATCTAATGTCATTTTGTAGCGCAACCATCACCATAATTCGGATTTAGAACATTTTCACTGACTTCAGGGCTTCTTGATGGCATGTGGTCTCCACTCAGCATCCTGAGGAGCAGTGGTGGGAGTTACAAGACCCCATGAGGCTTAGGCTCAGAAATCCCACGATGTCACTTTCATCACATTCTACTGGTCAAAGGAGAGTCACAGCCCAGGTTCAAAAGATGTTAAAATCTATCTTTTAATGGGAGTTAATGCAAAGAACTTGTGGTCTTTCTTTTTTTAACTACAAATGTGAATATGTCATCTTCATTTATTCCCCGAAAGCAAATCACAAAACCAAATATAACAGAAAAATCAGGCAGCCAACTTTTCTAGAATCCCTGATGACAGGAAGAAGTATCTGGAGCTACCACCGTACATGGGAGTATGTATAATCCATTTGAATGGACTCCCAATGGATAGAATACCTCCTTTTTGGCACAAGTTTGTCGTGATATTTAATCCTCATAATGAAATTACGAAGTAGGTATTATTAGCTCCATTTTACATAAGAAGAAGTAAACTTGAATAGATTTGGTAGTTTCCTTAAAGTCACACAGCAATCAAGTGGCTGCGTCAAGACTGAAAGCTCAAATGATATGCATCTATGTCCTGACACTTAATTATTGTCCCTCACAGAACTGCATGACACAATCAGGAGTGAGGCTGTCAGGGAGGTATTTGGGAAAGTGCACACCAGCCTGGAGCAGAGTGGAGCTGTTCTTTGGCAGTGGGAAATAGGAGTCTGGAGCCATGAGAGAGTTTTGTGATGTCCATTGTAACATTGTCAACATAACAGCAATATTTAAATTGCAGGAGTATGTAAGATTTCATGGGAGGAAGTGTGGAGGGGAGAGGTGGAGAAAAGAGAAGATAAGAAAGTTAAACGAGTAGAGGAGATTAAAGAAGAGAAAGGGAAAGAGAACAGAGGGGATGAGGGAATGGAAGAGAGGGAAGAGGGTGGACAAAAGCATTATCCTGGAAAATGGTGTAGGACATATTGGGAAATTAACACTTCAAAGGCAAATGGAGTTAGAGAGTCCTCAGTCTGGGAGCCGTCGGAGAGGAAAGTAAGAACTCCAAGAAAATATTGCAATGGAGGACAATGGCTAAGTGAGGGGGAAAAATGCCTTCACCAATTACTGTAGAGAGGCACAGCAGAAAGAGGAACGAGTTGAAGCTATTTTTTCTATTTTAGAAGTTTCTTAGAAGAGCATTAATAGGTCTCTTATTGCACTTAAATTCTTGAGTCTCTGGATTTTAGGAAATAACATGGAATTGATCACTATATTCTCACAAAACTTATAAATGAAGGCTCAGGGGTGTACATTAAACATTTCAGGACTTAAGTTGAGAGGAATCAAAGACGAAAGAAAAAAGTCTGCTATTAGGTGTATATAGGGAGTTTTAAAGGCTGTTTCTCCACCAGAGCCAAGAAGTCACCTTTTCTCTTAAAAGAACACTTTCCACGTTAGCCCTAAAATTTTGATTTGTTTGATAAAGAAGATAGTAGTAATTAGGTACCAACTATGATGGAGATGAGGGTTACTACTAGAAACTTATTACATGAGAAAAGAATAATTACATAGCTTTTTATAATTTATACTGTGCTTTCTAATATTAAACTTTTCCTCTATTTTTTCTTTTTGGGTCCCATAGATCCTCACCTGTTTTCTTCTTGAGAGCAAGAATTGTGTCACTGTTGTAATGCTAGCATTTGTGCTGAATAAATTAATGAGAACAAATAAGATTCATATGAACAGTCCATGTTGATTAATCTATGGTATACTCAGGAAGATCTAGCTTCTAAACTAAGTCCTGGTGCCATGCAACATGCATATCTTGTGAATAAAAATGACATATATTTATGTGAGTTATAACCGTATTAATCCAGGAGCCACTCATGCCCCAGTCTTGTTACTGTCAAATTCAAAGAAGTAGTTCAGAGAAACAGGTAGTTAAGGTTATTCCGTTTTTACTGTCATCACTGATAATCTGTTAAAGGGCTTAATTCTTAGTCCACTGTCACATGTCCCAAAATTCTTCAGTCCCTTATTATTCATCACTGTATCCCTTAATGCACAGCTGCTTGAAAATCTCTTTTTCTCTCTATCTTCACTCCATATACCTCCCCATCTGAAAGTCTCTCTGACACCTGAACAGGTATTTTCCTTTCTTTCTTTCTCCAATCCACAAAATACCACTTCTATATATCTTCACAAGTGGTCTGTGGAGGGCAGCTGTGTTATGCTTCCATCTTCTGCATTCCACCTACTTGGAACTTTAGTTTTTTTTTTTAACTCTGATAACCTATTCTACAATAAATCCTTATGGGTGATTTCTAGTGAATAATTTTTTTTACTTTGGGTAGATAAGTTTAACTCATAAAAATGATTAACCAGTTTTATGGTGATGCCAACTAGAAAGCACAACATGAGAATTGTGAGTTGTTTTATTTGGGGCAAAGTGAAGACTGTAACCCGGGGGACATCATTTCAGAGAGCTCTGAGAAACTGCTCCAAAGAGGTAGGAGGGAAGGTCAGTATATATGTGATTTTGGTGAAGAGAGAGTACATGCCATCAAGCACAATTTTTTTTGCAGAAGCTTTCGCTAGTCTCGTGAAGGTTACCGCTAGTCATGGGCAGCAGATGAAGGAGTTCGTCTGCTTGAAGCATGAAGGATTTTAGTGCCTTTCTAGATATGAGGAGATGCAAGAATTGGGCTCATAAAGTTGTCTTCTGAAAATATCTAACTATCTGAAGACCTGTTCCACCAGTTTTTTCCAGAGCACAGAGTGCCTCATTTCTGATCTCTACCCTGAACTCCTTTCAGGGGGTGTTGATGGTCAGCAGCTGCAGTGCCTCATGATTTAATCCTTGTAGAGGTAGACGGCAAGTGCCCATTTGTAGTTGACAGTGAGATTGAGAAGCAAATACATTTCTCCACCCTCATATTCTGCCTTAGTCACTAATTCAGCAAACATGTTTAGCATCTACTATGTGGCAGGCACATTTCTAAGTGCTAGGGATATCCTAGTGAGTAAAATGGAAAGAAATCCTTGCCCCTGTGGACCTTTGATCTTGTGGGGGTAGAGAGATTGTAAACCAATTGCATTATCTGGAACACTTAGAAGACAGTAGGTGCAAGTCACCTGCATACTTACTCTCTGCTCATATCAGTTTTGCTATGAATTGCAGGGAACAACATTTCTCAAGCCTCCTGGCCTTCTGGGTTTTGTGTGGATGTGCCCATCGTGAAACAATGGAATTTTGGAGGCAGAAAGAATTTCAATGTTTCTCCTTCTACATCTCTCTGCTTTCTGGTGCACCTAGCCTAATAGTCCCTTCTCCTACCGTCCCAGCTATAGCTGGGCAGCCTCTGTCATGGTTTTAACTCACACCAGACTGCTTCAGATCCTGAGCTCTGGTAACCCTTTGCTTTTCTTCCTAGTCTTATGGAATGGCTAATGCCTGGGCTGCATTTCCATCCTCTTTTTGGCTTTTCAGCTCTTCCATCAACTTTGTCACCAATTCCCTGTATTAAATGTCCTCTATTTTAAAGATCTAGAGTGACTCTTTTTTTTTTAATAGTTGATTTATACAAAGGCTTTGGGTTTAAGAGTGCTGGTTGTTGGGTGTGCAGTTTTAAATAGGAATGGTCAGGATGGGATCATTGGAAAATTAACATTATGACAGTCTTGAAGAGGTGAAGTAGTGAGACGTGTAGCTCTCTGGGGAGAATTACAGGCAGAAAAAAATGACTGTACAAAATTCTGAAGCAGTAACATGTTTGGCATATACTTAAACAATGAGGAGGTCAGGGTGTCTGTATGGAGTGAGGAGAGAAGAGTAGAAGTTGAGGTCAGAGAGAGAATAGAGAGTTAGGTTTTATAGGGTCTCACAAGCTATTATAAGGGCTTTGGCTTTTATTTTTGAGTGTGTGGAGAAGATCACAATGTTCTGAGCAGAGGAGTGGCAGGACATAGGTACCTTTTAATATGATAATCCTGGCCATTGTTCTGAGAATAGACTGTAGAGGGCAAAGGTAAAAGTAGGTATGTCAGTTGGAAATCAATTGCAATAATCCATGAAAGCAATGATAGTAGCTTGGATTGGAGAAAGTGTAAAATGAAGTGATTATGGATATAAAGTTTAAGTGGAGGTCTTTCTATTGGACGAATGCAGGATGTGAGAAAAATTAAGAAGGCAATGATTTCTGGTCTAATGAAAGAATAGAGTTGTGTGTCATTCAGTGACATGAAAAAAGTGTTAGTGCAGTATGTTTGGGGGTGGGCTGGAAAGTTAATAGTTCTGCTTTGGACAGAATAATTGTGGGATGTTCATTAGATATCCAAGTGGAGATGTCAAGTAGGAAATGGACATAAAATTTCAAGAACAACATACTGATTGGATATCTGAAGACTTCCAAGGAGACAACCCACCTAGGAGTCATTAGCATATAAATAGTACTTAAAGCCATGATGCTAGACATGGTTTCATCCTTTTAGTGAATGTAGATGGAGAGGAGAAAAGGTCTAAGAATTGAGTCCTGAGTCACATAAAAGGTAAAGTGTCTGAAAAAGTAGAAGAGGAACCTGCAAGACAGATTGAGAAGAAACGGATAAGTAGGAAGGAAGAAAACCATGAGCACATGGTATCCCAGAAACTAAATAGACAGTTTACAGGAGGGAGTGATAACCTGGGTAAATGCTGAAGATGGGTCAAGTAAAATGAGGACTCAGGATACATTGTTGGATTTAGCGCATGGAGGTTATTGGAGACCTGAGTAAGAGCAGTTTGAGGAAGGTGGTGCGAAGAGTTTGAATGGAGTGTGTTTGAAATAATGAAAGGGAAGAGCCTTATGGGCAGAGATAATATTTTTAGACGTTTTGCTATAAAGGGGAATAGAGAAATGGCATGGTAGTTGAAGGAGAAGTGAGATCAGGAGACTTTATTTCTAAGATAGAAGAGATACCAGTATGTTTGAATGCTGGTGTAATAAATCAGGAGAGCTGGAAATAATGATGACATAGAAGACGGGGGTTTTTTGAGTGAAGTTCTTGAATTGATGAAAGGGTAATACATAGTTCAGATATGGAGGTGTTGGCATTAAAATAGGAGCATGAATAATCCCTCTGTCATAATAGATGGCCAAGTGCATGGACACAAATGTTAGCATGTGAGTAGTTGTGGAAGAGGAAATTTGGGGAAGTTCTCCTCTGATGGCTTCCTAGGGAAGTAGAAAGCAGAGTGGGAATGGAGTTTGAAGAGAGAAAGGAATGTGTGAAATAACCCCCTGGGCAAGTAATAAAATGAATGAATACATTCTGATATCACTTATATGTAGAATCTAAAAGATACAACAAATTAGTGAATAAAACAAAAAAGAAGCAGACTCACAGATATAGAGAACAAACAAGTGGTTACCAGTGGTGAAAGGGAAGAGGGAGGAGCAATACAGGAGTAGGGAATTAAGAGGTACAAACTATTAGGTATAAATTAAGATACAAGGATGTATTGTACAACACGTGGAATATAGCCAATATTTTTAAGTAACTATAAATGGAGTATAACCACTAAAAATTGTGAATCAGTATGTACACCTGTAACTTACATAATATAGTACAGCAACTATACTTCAATAAAAAAATAAGTTAAAAAAAGTGAATGGACTAGGGAAATGTAGTTTGACTGCTGAGCAATAAAGGGGTGTGCTTGACATTTATGGTTATATTTTAACCTGAGTGGTTAAACATATTAAAATATTTTTTTCTCCAGCCACACTTAGCTACTGCCCCTGAGTAGGGGAGGAGTTATATTTCAGCAGGACAGTGATTTTAATACAAGAACAGAATAACTCTAGAGAGAGGGACGAGGAAGTTGAAATATATGCAAAGCAGTGATCATATTATTGACTATGGAATGGAATCTGATGTAAAACAAAGAATCTAGGTACTAGGAGAGTCAGAAAGGGGGGCAGTTTAAGTGATCTTACCAATGAGATTTTGTGAGTATTATGCCTCATTTGAGATCACCAAAATCTTTAAAATATTTTTCCTGTAGTATTTTAAAAAATATCATTTTCTTTCTGAATTCCTGGAGACTATAAGCAGAATCTGTCACTTTCAAGAAACCAGACTGTGATGAAATAAGAGTATCCCTTCTGGTTTCCAGAAGCCATGCCGTGACAGGTCAAGCCTTCCTAGAACGCTCAATCATGAGTGTTTTGAAACCAGACAGAGTCTGAGAGAGCACTTCATGAAGGATTTTCAAATATTAGGGACAGAGTCTTTTCCCAATAAAATTCCTACCATGAAATAGATAAAAATCCCCTTATCTTCTGAGGTGACCTGTGAGGTACTTCCACAGAATTCATTTTGAAAACTGAGGATAAACACTTCATTCTACTAACAGAAGGGTTAGAGGATATAATTGCATATATTGAATTTGCCAAGTAATTACTAGAATCTAGACCTCTGGTTTCCTACTTCCGTGCTCTTACCTTTTCAGACTGTACACACTCCAGTGCCTTTCTTCCTGAAGTTCACTTTTCCTTCCTTCCTTCTCCCCTTCTTATGCTTTTTTTTTCTCTCTGTATAACGCAGACTGCCAAATAGGAAAGGAGCAGTTCATTAACGTCATATCCTACAGTATTCAGTGGTGAGAAAAAAGAATAGAGAATGGGAGTTTATGGGCTGTCCACTAGCTCAAAATGAAAGTCAACCAACTAACAAACAACGTTCTTGACATATAATAGCCCACAAAATGGGATTTAGAAAAAAGGAATTATAATTCCTCTCTGCAAGAACACTAGTCTTCACCCTTTCATTTTTGAGTGTTCTTTAAAAGACTGCCTTTATTTGTTTACTCAAGAGGGCAGACTATATTTAGCAATTTGATTCCTGCTATTTCTCTGAAGTCAAGGTTTCCATATTTAGCACCTCTTCCTTCTCAGCACAGTAAAATCAATGAATGTTGTTGACTGACTAACAGGTTGATCAGTAACAATTAAAAAACAGGAAATAAGTAGCGGTAGGCAGACATTTCAAACACAAGTGATTTAGTCACCATTTCATAAGCCTCTCACAGGCAGACAGCCAAAGAAAAAGGACTGGCAATATATAGACCAGAACAATCTTAGTTTATTGTATTATGAATACATTTTTAAATATCTATATATCTATAGCTAGATATCACATATATTCACAACTCTTACACTGAATCAAATGCAAAAATTACCAAAAATATAAAAATACTCAGACTCAACATGCTTATGTCCACAAAACCTCACACACTTATCCTCAATAAAACAGACCCTCTCCCCTTATACAATCACATAATATATATGGCCTTTAGCTTGGGGAGCAAGTTTGAGCAACAAGCACAATAATTTTTCTTATACCTCCTCCTCCCCCATTCCCTTTCCTCATTCCCAGTGTGTAGCATGAGATAAAATCAGGACAGAGAAGATTTCCAAAGTAGAGAAAATACAAATGCTGGGTGATGGATGGAGCAGATATACAAGTCTTGTTTAAATCAGGTGAACGAAATTCTATGTTTGTTTATTTGTTTGACCTCAGGAAGAGAGGCTTCCTCAGTCACTAATCTGGAGTCCAAACTGATTCTCCTCTAGGAGATCCTGCATATGCACTTAGAGCCTTCCAGATGAGACAAATGATGTTAGTAAAACCTCTAACTCCTTCCCGTATTTGAAATTTAACAGAAATGTGGTTTTCTTTATGAAAAATAATGATATATTGAAAAGTATAAACACAACTTTGAAGTTTTCTAAATAGAATTGGTTTATAAGGCATCCAAGGACTAATTATATGCAAACGTTGCTACTAATTACTGATGACCTCATCCACCCCATTAAACATCTCTCTAGGACTTGCAAGAAGCACTATGTGAACATTTCCAATTTCTGTCTATGCTTAAAAATAATAAAACCACATTCGTTTGGAACCTTCTGAATTAAGATATTGCACTTCAATGGATCCTGTCCATGTAGGTCAATGAGAGTAGGTTAATCATTCATGATGAAGGAGTTAGAGTCATTGAATGTCAGCTATAGAAAGGAATATAGAGAAAAACATTGCTTAATATGTATTACAAAGTCTAACACCTCTGGTCCCTGTCTATACCACAAATGCTACCTCAGTTATTTTAAACTTTACTCATTGCTTTTCAATCAACAAAGCTTTCTGTTTCTGCTTTTCCATTGCATCATTCTCATTCCTACCTCAGGGTATTTGTGCCAATAATCCTCTTGAAATATATTTTTCCATTCTTCACTCAGCTAATGTTAGTCATCCTTCAGATGTTGGTCCAAAGTGCCCCGGTCCGGGAAGATCCCACATGCCGTGGAGCAGCAGGGCCCGTGAGCCACGGCCACTGAGCCTGCGCGTCCGGAGCCTGTGCTCTGCAATGGGAGAGGCCATGACAGTGAGAGGCCCGCGTACCGCAAAAAAAAAAAAAAAAAACAGATGAAAATCAAAAGGGGGAAGGAACAAAAGACAAGAGGCAGGTAGACCGGGCTTTCATAGAAAGATTTTGGTAAAGTGGAACATATGGATGGAGAGTAGGAAGTTCTAGAGGAGCTACGAAGTGTGAAAATACAGTCAAGAAAATTTTAAATGTAAACTTTATTTTCTTGTAATGTTCTGAAAGAAGTGTAAGTAAGTAAAGATTGGTGCCAATTTTCAACTACTTTTGAACACCATTGTTTCTTCTGAGACGTCAACTGTTAATTTTACTGGGACTTGCTTGTAAGTGACATATTCTTTTTCTCTTGCTGCTTTCAAGTTTTTCCCTTGTCTTTGACTTTCAGCATGTTTACTTGATGTGTCATTTTATGAGTCTCTTTTCTTTATACTACTTGGAGTCTATTGAGTTTCCAGGATGTATTGGTTATTTATTTTAAATAATTTAAGAACTTGTCTGTCATATTTCTTGAATATTTTTATCTTTTCCTTTCTCTCTCTCCTCTCCTGTTACTTTCGTTAAATGTATACTGGTATAACTAATGGTGCCCTACAATTCTCTGAGGGTCCATTCATTTGTTTTCACTCTTTTTTCCCTCTGTTCTATGGGCTGGATAATCTCTAAAGTTTATTAATTCTTTTATCAGTTCAATTCTAATGCTGAGTCCCTCTAGTCAAGTTTTGTTTGAGTTATTGTACTTTCCAAGTCCAAAATTTACATTCAGTTCTTTTTTAGAATTTCCATCTCTTTATTGATATTCTCCAGTTGTTATGACACTGTCATCATACCTTCATTTACTCTTTAATAATGCTTTCCTTTAGTTCTGTGAACATATTTAGAATGGCTACTTTGAAATCTCCTTTCTGTTAAATTCAACATCTGATAGGTATCTGGTAGTTCTGTTCCCTGTAGGAGGAAGAAGATAAAGACAAGAGAGGAAGTAAATTAAATAAAGAATAGAAAAACAATAGAATTAATGAAACCAAGGGCTGTTTCTTTGAAAAAATCAACAAAATTGACAAAACTTTAGCTAGATCGACTAAGAAAAAGAGAAAAGACACAAATAACTAAATTCAGAAATGAATGAAAGTAAGGATATTACATTACAGCTGATTGGATAAAAATTAAAAGATTTATAAGAGACTACTAAAAACAATTGTCAACAAAGTAGATAATATGGATAAAATGAACAAATTCCTAGAAACACAAAAATTATAAAAACTTACTCAAGAATATACAGAACATATGAACAGACTTATAACAAATAAAGAGATTGAATTCATAAGCAAAATCTCCCAACATAGAAAAGTTCAGGACCAGATGGCTTCTCTGGTGAATTCTACCAAATATTTTAAAAAGAAGTAACACTAAGTCCTACTCAAATACTTGCAAAAAATATGAAAGGAGAGACCAATTCTTAACACATTCTATGAGGCTAATATTTGCCTGAAACCAAAGACAAATTACTACACATAAAAGCTATAGACCAGTATCCCTTATCAATATGGACACAAAAATCCTCAATAAATATTAACAAAACAAATCAACAGCACATTAAAAAGATTATATGTTATGGGCAAGTAAGATTTATCCCAGCAATATAGGGCGATTCAACACAAGAAATTTAATCAATGTAATGCACCATATTAATAGAATGAAGGAATATAAAAACATATGATTATCTCAATAATGTAGAAAAAGCATTTAAATTCAACACCATTTCATGATTAAAAACACTCAGAAAACTAGGACTAGAAAGGAAATTCCTTAACATGATATGATATTGTAATATATTCTAAGAAATATATACATCTGGTCTTAGTCTCTGTTTCTGGCACAGAGTTCCTAAAACCCTTGGAATTTACTCAGTGGTGAGAGTCACAAAGGTATCTTTTCTTATGCTAATGAGGTGACTTTTAGAAAGCACCTAAGGATGAGGGTGCTTGGCAGTGGAGCCTACCAGACCAAATGACTGGAGGGTTAGAACTTGCTGTGCCACCCCCTAACCTCTGGGGAGGGAAGAGGGGCTGGAGGTTGACTCAGTCACCAAGGACCAGTGAGGTACTCTGTGAAGCCTCCATAAAAACCCAAAAGGACAGGGTACAGAGAGCTTCCAGGTTGGTGAATCTATAGAGATCTGGGGAGAATGGCATGTTCCAAGATGGTATAGGATCTCTGTGCCCCATTCCACATGCCTTGCCCTGTGCAGCTCTTCCATCTGGCTGTTCCTGTATTACATCCTTTTATAATAAACTGGTGATCTAGCTTCTTTTTTTCTTTCTTTCTTCTTTTTCCAAAATCCAGATTGGGACTTGAAACCACGTTCTTTTTTTTTTTTTAATAAATAAATTTATTTATTTATTTATTTATTTATTTATTTATTTATTATTTATTTTTGGCTGCATTGGGTCTTCATTGCTGCACGCAGGCTTTCTCTAGTTGTGGCAAGTGAGGGCTACTCTTCATTGTGGTGCGTGGGCTTCTCATTGCAGTGGCTTGTCTTGTTGTGGAGCACAGGCTCTAGGCACGTGGGCTTCAGTAGTTGTAGCTCGTGGGCTCAGAAGTTGTGGCTCATGGGTTCTAGAGTGCAGGTTCAGTAGTTGTGGTGCACGGGCTTAGTTGCTCCACGGCATGTGGGATCTTCCCAGACGAGGGATCGAACCCGTGTTCCCTGCACTGGCAGGTGGATTCTTAACCACTGCACCACCAGGGAAGTCCTGATATAGTTTCTAAACATTCTAAAATGTTTCTCTGAGTTCTGTGATCCACTGTAACAAATTAATTGAACCCCGAAAAGGGGTCATGGGAATCTCTGATTGATAGTTGATCAGAAGAACAAGTAACAACCTGGACTTGCCACTGGCATCTGAAATCCAAGGAGAGGGTCTTTGGAACTTCCAGTCTGTAGCCAGTCCATCAGAAGCACCTGGGCTTGTGACATGTCTGGAGTGTGTGGATGGAGGCAGTCTTATAAGACTGAGTCCTTAACCTGTGGAATCTGATGCTGTCTCGAGATAGATAGTGTCAGAATTGAGTTGAATTCTCAGCACCTTGCTAGTTTCTGAGATGGGGGAAGCCACTGCCTACTCCCCACCCAACACACACATTGGAATTGAGTACAGGAACCCAAAAGACATGATAAAGGGCATTGACCAAAAACCCACAGCTCAACTCATACTCAGTGTTGAAAGACTGAAAGTGTTTCCCCTAAAATCAAATACAAGACAAGGATGCATTTACCACTGCTATTCAATATTGTACAATAAGTCCTAGCCAAAGTAATCAGGCAAGGACAAAAATAAAGTGTGTCTAAATTAGAAAGGAAGAAGTAAAACTATCTCTATTTAGATAAAATGATCCTACATACTAAAGAATCCTAAAATACTAAAGAATCCACCCCAAAACTACTAGAGCTAATTATTTATCCATCAAATATTTATTCATCAAATTCATATCAACATGCAAAAATCAGTTGTGTTTCTTTTACACCAGCAATAAAAAACATGTAAAGGAAGTTAAGAAAACAATTCTATTTACAATCCAAATGAATAAACGACCTATGAATATATGTAACCAAAAAGGTGAAAGACATGTACACTATCACTCTGGAAAATCAGTAAAGCTGAATAAACACCTACCCAACACTAACCTCAATATTTATTGAAGATAAGTAAAAATATATTAAAAAAAGACATACAAAGGAATTTCACAGGAGCTATGTTCATAATAACAAAAAAGAAAAGATGTCAGTAGGAATGGAAGAGATTACTCTGAAAATTGAAAGATCCATGATAATTTTCACTGTAAAAGCAATGACAGCACTTAAAAAATAATTGTCAATATCAAAATTTTTCAGAACTCTGGAAATTAAACAAAAACATGCAACAGGTAGTATTTTTTCAAGAAAAATGGATAAATATTAATAAGAAAAGCAAGCTTTCTTATGTTTTAGCTTGTACTATTTCCATCCCCCTCCTGCCAGACTTAAGATAGCCTTGACAACCAATAGGTCCACAAACATTGTGAAAACCATTAGCCAAGCAGCCTCTAGAGGCAGTAAAATGGAACTCCTCCAAAGACCAATTTCCAAAGCCTCACCAGCAACTGGGAATTGAGGTATGCCACGTTTAGTACTTCTTGACTCTAGTATGGTTCTTCTGGTGTTTATCCCATGCCCAGATGTCCGATTCTGCAGCCACATCTCCATGGTGCCATGTTGGTGCTGCCTCTCTGGAATCATAGACCTTCCTTTGTGTGTCTGTTGACTCTAGGAGATTTCCAAATGAAAAAGAAATAATAAAAGAAAAGGATAAATACACTAATTTCATCTTTCTTCTCTTGAAAATGAAACAAATAGATGTCTGTAATGAGAACAAACATTCAAAAATAAAAGATTTGTCAGGAAGATGGGGGCTTCCTTCAGGGCAATTTGTAGATATGGAGCTATGTCTACTCTGACTTAGAAGCTTTTTTATTTTTTTGAAAAAAAACAAACAAACTGGAAATTGAGTTCATCTCTCCAGATAGTCTCACTAACTCTGATCCAGCCTAGAAGAATGAGTGAAATTTCAGTGTTCTCTGTCACTTGAGGTTTTTGTGACAATTAAATTAGCTAATGCAGGTCACGTATTAGAACTTTGCATATATTTAATAAATCCTCAATAAGGATTAGTAAAAATGGTGATAATAAATGAGGATGATGATGATGGTGGAGGTGGTCTTCTTAAAAAAGTTAGAGAAGAGTCATGAAGAATTAATATAAAGATTAGAAAGGGAAATCAAGGAGATGAAGCTTTTAAATATGAAAATATGTTAGTCATTTTAGAGTTATTTTCTTTGTGGGGAATTTTAAATGAATTGTCTTTCTCTAAATCTCATATAAGGAATAGTGAGTTAGGGAGAATAAGGGTTGTAGGAGAGAATAGAAGAATCAGTTATGGAAAGAGTTACCAATTGGCCATTGAATTTACTACATAAACAAAGAACAATTTCAGATGATGTTTTGAGCCATGTGAAATTATCCTTTGGTTTAAAAGCAGATTAAGATAATCCAATGGAAAGATGACACATAGGGAATCTGAACAATTGTTTCTCTCTAGTCCCAGCTATATTCCTAATTGGCACATGTCCTTAGATTTCAGTTTCCTAACTGATAAGATTCTATTATATTTATGAAAAGAAACTTTGTACTCTAAGAATAAAATAATCATATTGAAATATCTGCCTATGGTACAAAGTTCAAAGTATTTAGGAAAGCCTAGTACATAACAGATTCCAAAATAAATAAAGGTTGCCCCAGCCTTGTTTTGAAAGGTAGAATGCACACCTGGTTAACCCAATTTAGGTATCAAAATTTTGATAACAAAAACAAGGGAAGCCAGTCTAGTTCTGATATCAATGTAAAGCAATATTTGGAGAATGTGAATCAGGACTTCAATTAGAGAGAACATAAAATACAAAAGTAGCTCTTGCTATCCCCTAATATGTTGCATTTTCATTTTAACTAAAAATATTTCCTAGTTTCCCTTGGAACTTCCCCTTTGATCTATAGATTATTTGGAAGACTATTGTTTAATTTCAAATTATTTGGAGTTATTTTAGATATCTTTCTATTATTAATTTCTAATAAGTTTATTGTGGTTAGAGAACATACCATGTATGATTTCTATTCTTTTAAATGTGTTTTATGGGCAAGAATATGGAATATCTTGTGAATGTTCTATGCACACTTGAAAAAATGTATATTGTGCTCTTGGTGGCGAAATGTTCTCTAAATGTCAGTTATATCCATTTGGCTCATGGTGTTCAGTTCTTTTATGTCTTGATTTTCTGTTTACTTGTTCTATTGATTACTGTGTGAGGAGTGGTGAAGTCTCCAAAGAAAACTGGATTTCTCTATTTTTCTTTATAGTTCTATCAATTTTCATTTCTTAGGTGCACATGTGTTTATTTTGTTTTTGTTCTTCGATGCACACAAATGTAGGATTACCATGTACTCTTGCTGAATTAATCCTTTATCAATATTCCTGTTTATTCCAAGTAATTTTCTTCAGAAATCTACTTTGAGATAACCATGCTCATTTCATCTGTGGTAAGAAGAATTTGAAGATGACCCCTAATGACTCACACCCTTGAGTAATGTTCTCCCCCAGAGTTGACCAGCAAATATGATGGGATTAGGTTTTATGTTGTATGGCAAAGGTGAAGGAATTTTGCAGATGTAACTAAAGTTCTCCGTTAGTTGATTTTTGAGTTAATCAAGACGATAATTATCCTGGGTAGGTCTGAGCTAATCAGGTAAACCCTTAAAAAAGGAGAAAAGAAGCAGCAGAAGATGCTCTGCCATTGGCTTTGAAGGGAGTAAACTGCCATGTTGTTGAGAATGCCATGTGGCAGGAAATGGTGAGTGGCCTCTAGGAGCCCAGAGTCTCAGTCCTACAACCACAAGAAACAATTCTATCAACAGCTAGTAAGCTTGGAAGAGAATCCCAAAACTCAGATGAGACTGCAGCCTTGGAAGGCGCTTTTATTTCAGTTTATTAAGTACCTGAGCACAGGATTCAGCTAATCCGTATCTGGACTCCTGACCCACAGGTACTGTGATACAATAAATTTGTTCTGCTTTAAGCCACTAAGTTTGTGATAATTTGTTACGCTCTGGTAGAAACGAATGCACCAGTTTTCCTTTGTACAGGCACAGCTCATTGTATGGTGCTTTATTTTTATTGTGATTTGCAATATTGTGTCTCTTACAAATCGAAGGTTTGTGGCAACCCTGTATTTTCAGATAATCATATACTTACCAACGTATTTACCTTTCCAGTGATTTTTATTTCTTCCAATAAGTAAGTCCATGTCTGCCAGCCTCCTTCCTTGTCTGGAGAGGGAAAAGAACCCCCTCTCCCCTCAGCAAGCTACAGCTTCCCCACCAACATAAACAAAGCAAGAAATCCCTGCTTTTGGAGAGGGCCGGCCTTGGGAGGCCTCCATCTAGAATAACAAAGTCATTCCTAATGGTGCCACGGTTGGGCCTCCTTAGCTTCTGTATCCCCAGCCCCCATGGTGTTCTGAACCCACGACCTGCACCAAGAATCCAATACATCCTCAGCGCAGCCCCACCAGGCCCGGAGGCCATGCCCTGCAGAGTAACTGTGAGGTGCCACAGCCCAGCACACCCTCCAGCATGTCCCCATGACCTCCCTGCTGCTCACATCAGCAGCAGTGGTGGTGCCCTAGACTCAGACAAATCCTTTGGGTGTGTCCAAAGGAAACTTTCCATGTTGGGTGGCTCTGACAGTTGTGACCAGCAAAATTTGTCCTGCGGTGGGACCCAAGCCTCTCCCTCTGACAACAACCAGGGCTGGCAGGGGGCCATTGCCAAGTGCTACAAATTCTCCTTCAGGTTTATACACAGAGGTCCCTGTTCCGGGCTTGTCTGAAGCATCCTGAATGAACCTGAAGGCAAAGCTGAGTAGAGATGCTCAAACCTGTGGTGGGCAGCGGAGGCTGTGATAAAGAAAAAGAATTTTGAGAGGCCAAGCCTCGCTTGCCACACTTACATGGGCTGTGAAGACCACCAGCTCCATCGAGACTAAGAAGCAAGAGAAGGAAAGGGATGCAAAGAGCAGTGTGCAAGCTGCACTAGAAGTTCACGTCACTGCGCATGCAGGGCTCGCTGGGGCAACGGGACTTTGTGCAGTAGAAGATGGAACGTGCAAACTGCCCCAGGGGTCTCTCAATAGGTTCAGGTAACGCAGCTCACAAATATTGACGGCCCTTTCAAATATTGACTACAAATAAACCAAGGAGAGGAAGCTTTAAAAGGCTACCAAGAGCCTCGTGGGAGACAAGAGGAGAGGTCAGCCGACCCCAGCTGCCAGATCTGCCACTTTATCCACAACTGAGAGAAGCTACAGAGGCAGAACTGGTGTGTTTTCTCCTGGGATGCTTCTCTTCTCTCTGCCCTTCTCTAGCTTTACCTCCATGTTTGTGGGGGAAGGGAGATGGTTCTGTATAAACAAACAGAGCGCAAATGAAAATGGGCTATCTATTCAGAGCTACCATCAGCAAGGGAGACAGCCACCATGGCTTGCCCCTGGCAGAGACTCCAATGCAGGCAGGGAAGTGTGAAAGCTTTATAAAGAGAGAGAGAGAGAGAGAGAGAGAGAGGCTTCAGGTGTGCCTGAAGGTTGGCATGGGGAAGGCGGAACCAGACTATCCAGACAAGGGGACTTCTCATATGATTGTGCCAAAGCAAATTTGGCTTTCTCTGGTTGGTCTTGAGTTTGAAGGGGATGGGGAGATGAGGGTCAAAAGAATAGAATTATAGCCTTGACAGTGGAAATGGGGTAGGAGTTGTCCACGTGAGGGCAGGGACTGGGGTTCCTGTGGCACCTTTCTCAGCATCAGAGAAGCTATCTCTGAGGTTACTTTCTTAACTCAACACCTGGGAAGACAAACTAAATCTCTGTGTGGCCGTGGGGAAAATATGGTGGACCTGGCACGGCACCCCTTTCATGATAAATATTCTAGTGCTTTTCCAAAAAAGAATTCTGTTGGTTAAAATAAATACACCCTACCCACCCCCTCTTGTTTAAGAGCTAGGTAGTTGAAATGGATATTTCTTTTTCTATTACCATACACAGAAAAGAAAATATGAACCCATATAATCTGAAGAGAATTTTAATCCTTTAACACTCAGGTCAAATTGAAATGGAAGTCAATTTATTGCATTCCTTTGCACTCCTGAAACAAATCCCAATTTCCTGCAGGGTAAAAAGCAAGAATTTGATGATGACCAACAAGGCTGTCTGTGTCTCCCTGGGTCCCCTCTCTGACTGCAGGGCTTACAGCTCTCCCACCCTCTCGGCCAGTTCCAGCCATGCTCACCTCCTGCTTTTCCTTAACAGACCCAACATTCTCCTACCTCACAGCTTTCGCACTGACTGTTCCCTCTCTCCTTCCCGCAGACACCCACATGGCCAACCCCTTCAGTCTTCCCCCATGGCATGCTCTCCACCAGCATTGCTTTGACTATTCTATTGATAAATCCATTTACCCAAGACAATCTCCTCTCTTATCATGTCCATTATCGCTGTCTCATATAGTATATAATTTACGTATTCATTTTGTTTATTATTTATTTTCCATCTCCCCAACTCCTACCAGAATGAAAACTCCACAAGGGCAGAAATCTAAGTCTATTTTATTCACTAACGTACCCCAAGAGGTCCGAAGTGTGCCCAGCCAGAGGAGGCATTCAATTAATATGTGTGGAAATGAACTGAGATTCCAAGTCCAGGGTCTTTTCTATGACACCACAACTGCCTGTAACCCTAATGAGGATGACAGTAATACAAAGCATTATAACACACACATAATAACCTTAGTTTACATCGAATTTTCACATAAATAGTCTAAGTAGGTCAGCAATTGGGCTGCTTTGCTCTGCTAGGTATATTTTTATTTATTTTTTATTTTTTAAATTTTATTTATTTATTTTTTTGCGGTACGCGGGCCTCTCACTGTTGTGGCCTCTCCCGTTGTGGAGCACAGGCTCCGGACGCGCCGGCTCAGCGGCCATGGCTCACGGGCCCAGCCGCTCCGAGGCATGTGGGATCTTCCCGGACCGGGACACGAACCCGTGTCCCCCGCATCGGCAGGCGGACTCTCAACCACTGCACCACCAGGGAAGCCCTAGGTATATTTTTAAAATGCAAGCTATCTAACTGGAACAGCAAGTGTTAATGGAGTAGAGCCTGTTATAAACAGCAACAAGCTATAAACTGTGAAGCTACAAAATTAGTAGCAACACTCTCATTCTCTGGGAATTTTAGATACGTTAGGAACCTGTAATTACTGACTCCATCTGCCTACTCTGTCTTGAGCTTAATTATGTATTTCAGAAGGAACGTTTTTCATATTTTCATTTTTTGTATATATAAATATTTAGCTATATTTCTTATCATTTTCTGCCTCCTTTTCCCTCTGCTTTTGCCGTTTACAATCTCCCAAGCTATTTTTACTTCCAAATTGCAATGTCTTTCCCCAGAATCAACATGAGATTGGAGCCAAGAAATTTAGTTCTGCCAATGTCTCCAGAGCATCTTTGAAGAGGGGTTATCAAGCCCCAAACATGCATTTATGCATTTACAAATTGGGGTGGGGGAGGCAAAGGCAGGTCTAGTATCTTTTCCAAATCAAAATATTCAAAATATTAACACAACCTCTAAGATCAATAATGTATAGATTCTTCCTGAAGGGGGTGGGGACATAAATGAAATTGGCAAACAATGAGTTAAGCAATGTTGAATAGGATTCTTTATATCAAGATTTAAAATAGTCTTTAAAATATGAATGTGGCTCTCTACAAGGGGAGTACAGCAGACACTGTTTCCTAGAATTATTTTTAATTGAGTTATAATTAACATACAATATTATATTAGTTTCAGATGTACAACCTAGAGCTTCCATATTTTCATACATTATGAAATGATCCCTGCAGTAGGACCAGTACCATCTGCCACCATACAAACTTGTTACAATATTATTGACTGTATTCTCTATGTGTACATTATATCCCTGTGACTTATTTATTTTATAGCTGGAAGCTTGTACCTCTTAATCTCCTTCATATATTCCATCTGCCTTCCCACCCCCTCCCCTCTGAATACTAAAAACAAACTCTGGGGAGATGAGACACCTCTTAGCATTTTCCCCAACAATATTTTGAAAACTGATCATCTAGTGAAAATATTTCTCCTTAATGACATATGTATCCTAGAGTATTGGTTGGTGTTAGCTGGATCTTTAGTCATTTCAGTATTCCTTCCCTCTTGATGAAACACCAGAGAGAACCACAAATAAAGATTAAGTGTGGAAAGAAAATACACAGTGCAATTAACGTCTATCTCGTTCTCCTTTCTAGAAGAGAGTGGAAAAAAAAAAAAAGAAAAAGTGATTTTGTTTTTCATTCCCTCCCACTTTTGCCCTCCAGGTCAGGTACGCCTTTGTGCCCTATCACTTTCAATTCTTTTTTACACACCCCGTGCCAGCCTCCTTGAATGTCCTGAAGAAAACTCCACCCATGTCTGTGTTTAGCGATTTAGCACCAAAAGACAGAGTTATCCCTGAACGCAGAGGACTGTGTCAGTGATTGGACCTGAAAAGGGATAGTTTTACCCAGGAGAAGAGAGTAGCTGCCAGAGACTGGAGAAGACTGAGAAAACTGGACTGTTGTTTGTTTAGTTTTGTGTGGGGAGGGAAGTGTGCTCAGTAGGTGATAGAGGCGGGTACTTGCTCACAATCCCTGCCCCCAGGGGAAGGCACAGCTTGTCATGTCCAGGTAAGGAGGGGGGATGGGGAGGCCATCTTTACCCTGTGTAGTGGTGAAGGAAATAAGCCTTACCCTGCCCAGTGGGTCAAGTTTAGCAGGAAGCAGCATGAAACGTGGACTAAGCAAAGAATCAGCTCTAGTTCTACCTTCAGGACTAGAAAATTCAAATTTAAAGACTAAAACACCATTAATTTCTATCTAACTTTTAATCTAAGTGAATTATGGCACTACCTGCAGTGACATTTCAAATCGTATGCATTATTTGTAATATCACTCATAAGAAGAGACTAATTTGGAATTCCAGGACAGGGGGATAAAGATTATAGCAGCAGCAGGAGTGGGATTTCTACTGGTTCCCATCATGGGGACACTAGTTAAAAGTCTTGGGATTTCAGTGGGGTTAAGTCAGCATGTCTTTGGCCTACAGGCAGTAGAGCATGAAAGGAGATCGTGGACAACTGTCTGTGGCTAAGGTAGCAGGTACCAGTGACAGGGGTCCTGGTGGCAGCAAGGTAAAAGGCTTTTTGGAAGGAATAGAACGGTGCCCACGCAATATTTTTCATCTACTGATTATAAATTACTTGGATAATCATGTATTCTATACTACCTTTATGTTTAAGTATAATTATTATTTGGTATATTCTGATTTTCTGATTTGGTATATTCTGATTCTGATATTCTGAATATATTTTCTAGAAAATGGATTTATCTTACAATTTAGAGTCTAGAAAAGCTATTGGCTTAAGTGAAAAATGTTGGGCCTGGGACCTTACAGAATTCTGGGTCAGTATTAAAAGATGATCTGCTTCTGAATGGACTGGAGGTGGGGTAAGAACCAGTAGGTTGCCCTCCCTACATTTTGCAGATCAGGAAACAAACTCAGGTTAATTAACTGACTGAAGTCACCGAGCTAGTCCATCTCTGAGAAAAGCTTCAAACTCATGTATGATTCTAACCTGATGGGCTCTTCTCTCCCCTAGTAGCTACTAACCCTTGATCATCATAATCACCTAGGAGCTTGTTACAAAATACCAATTCCTTATGCCTAGCCCTGGAGACTCTGATTCCATAGAGTCCACCCCTGACTAGTTATGATAGGCAAAAACTCAGATATTTGTGCCAATTAACATCTGTGAATCACTGCCTTACTTTCACTATCTCTAAAATGGGAAAGCAAGCATCCTTTTAGGCAGAGCACAGTGGAGTCAGGAAAACAAGCAAAACAAGAGTGGCTCTGCTCAGGGACATCAAGTTGGTTCCTAGGAAGACTAGGAAATATAAGACAGAAGAAGCCAGTCCAGTTCTGTAGTCCTAGGCAAGGACTCAGGGACAAGGGCCATTGTTGCTGGTGAAAAAATGATGGTGAGCATGGGGAGAAGTGAAGAAGAATGGGAGAGTCTGTTTGTTAGAACAGAAGGTAGAGGAGTATATGATTAATTGGACTGAGTCTTAGTTTCCAGAAGACATGACCCCACCATTCATTTATTCATTCATACATTTCACAGATTCTTCCTCAAATTTTAGTTGAGGACCTAATATATATCAGGGCCTCTATCAGAGGATACTGTAGTGCCCAGAACAGATGTGCTATCTGACTTGTGGAGGGCACAGCAGAGTGGAGGTGATTATGACTAAACAATAATGAATAAATTACCAGTCATGTTAAGGACAAGGAGAGAAATGAATGACGTGGAAGCTGTGATGGAGAATAATGGGGTGGCGATAAGGTGAATGAAATGGAGGCAGGGAAGGCCTGTCTGACAATAACCTACTTTAACCATGATGGCAAAGGGAAGCAGGCTAATCTCTCAAATGTGCAAGAGCCTGGTGCTAAACCACAAGAAACAGTTTTCTAATCTAACATGGGAATCAGAAAACAATTCTTACAAGGCAAAATATTTGGATTTTTCTTTGAATACACAAAACTATTTTATAATATAAAATATACTCACATAACATCAATGGGTGATCACTACCAGGTCGCACGTGTATCCACTTTGGAATATCTACTGGGAAGCTTGTGCTCAAAGTTGGAGACTGGGACACAGGTGTGAAAGCCAGAGCTAGAATTGAACGTGCTGATGGCCAAATCATTTCTATGAAACCTCCTTCATTCAGAGTCACCTTTGCCGAAGCTCAGTGACTCTGGAGAAGAAGTCTGACCCCTAATCATTTCAGTGATGACTCAGCTGATGAGATTCTGGCCCACGGGAGCAGGTGTTTGGTAACATCTTGAGGCTCTAACTCTGTACTGAGCGGAGTATAGACACCACAGAGGAGAAGTAACCAAGACCAAGCAACACTTATTCATTATTTAGAATTTGCTTTCAAATAAGCGGCAAGACCCAAAGGAAAGGGTGTGAGGTTAGTTAAGGAGAGAAGTTAGAACCCCAGACAGCTCCGTGAACCAAATCTTTCCACTCTTGTGGTCTTGGTTATTTTATACTCTGCATCTCAGCTTTCTGATCTGTAAAAGGGAACCATAGCCCACCTCACAGCCTCTTCAAGTAGATAAAACGAAATAATTATTGTGCTGGTCTTTTACAAATTCTCAAGAGCTAATAAAATGTTACGGTAACCAAGATATCCGCTGAGATTGCCTACCCACTTAAAGTAAGGATAAAATTGGCTCCAAAGCCAGTTCTACACCCTAGGGAAAATCTAACATTCCAGGATTTCTTCACATTCTGAAAAATTGTATTTCTCCTTATCTGCTCTGGCTCTGATTTCTGGCTTCTGTACCCTGCATCTGTTCCTCTGTTTCTGCTTTGTCATTAACTCAAAACAGCATCAATTTCTGGAGCACTTTTCCCAAAACTTCATCTTGTATAAGGCAGGCATATACAGGAAACTTTGGAGATTTGAGGGTACAAGCTAGGAGCTTACATAACTGGGGCACACAGTAAATAATTTAAATATCAGATTCAGGAGATCTTAGGGATCACTTTGGCCATTTCTACCAAGTTGATCTCTAAATTCTCATCCACCTGTATGCCTATTCTCTCTTCTCCTTCCTATGATTTCTCCTACATCTAAATTCTTGTCTCTTGGGACTAGATTTTTTATTCTTCACTCCCTTCCTTGTAATATTCTTTATCAGAATATTGGAGAAAAGCTTCCAGGCACATGTAAAGGCAGAGTTTTAAGTCAGGAGTCTTGGACATCTAAGGATTCCCCTTTCGGATTTTGTTTACATCAGCCCTAGAAAATTGTATGCAAATAGTTGCATGTATATGTATCTGTTTCTTCCTGAGAAAAGAACTATAGCTTTTACAGGATTCTCAAATGAGTCTCTGGTCCAAAGAATGTAAGTGTTATGGTTGTACAGCTTTTTTTCCCCCCTTTAACTATGTTCCATAACTGCAAGAAATCAAAGTATACAATCCTGTAATGTACATGAGAGTAAGTCTCACTTAATAAATGTAAGGCTGATATACAATCATTTGTGTTCATGAAAAAAGATTAAATGGAGCACAAGTTCAATTAACTAGAAATAAATGTTGCTTCACTGAATGATTTACTTTAACATTTATTTAAATTATTATTTTCTTTGTGCAAGAAATATTTACGTGCAGATTGTCTTAGTCTGTCTGGGCAACTTTAACAAACTGCCATGGAGTAGGTAGCTTATAAACAACAGAAATTTATTTCTCACGGTTCTGAAGACTGAGAAGTACAAGATCAAGATGCTGGCAGATTCGGTGTCTGGTGAGGACCTGCTTCCAGATTCTTAGGTGGCCGTCTTTTTGCTGTGTCTTCACACTGCAGAGGGACAAGCTGCTCTCTTAGGTCTCTTTTTTTATTATTTTTTTAACACCTTTATTGGAGTATAATTGCTTTACAATGCTGTGTTAGTTTTTTTCTTTTTTTTACATCTTTATTGGAGTATAATTGCTTTAAAATGTTGTGTTAGTTTCTTTTTCTTTTTTTTTTTTACATCTTTATTGGAGTATAATTGCTTTACAATGGTGTGTTAGTTTCTGCTTTATAACAAAGTGAATCAGTTATACATATACATATGTTCCCATATCTCTTCCCTCTTGCGTCTCCCTCCCTCCCACCCTCCCTATCCCACCCCTCTAGGTGGTCACAAAGCACCGAGCTGATCTCCCTGTGCTATGTGGCTGCTTCCCACTAGCTATCTATTTTACATTTGGTAGTGTATATATGTCCATGCCACTCTCTCACTTCGTCCCAGTTTACCCTTCCCCCTCCCTGTGTCCTCAAGTCCATTCTCTATGTCTGCGTCTTTATTCCTGTCCTGCCCCTAGGATCACTTAGGTTCTTCAGAACCTTTTTTTTTTTTAATTTAGATTCCATATATATGCGTTAGCATACGGTATTTGTTTTTCTCTTTCTGACTTACTTCACTCTGTATGACAGACTCTAGTTCCATCCGCCTCACTACAAATACCTCAATTTTGTTTCTTTTTATGGCTGAGTATACAATGGAATATTACTCTTGGTTCTCTTTTATAAGGTCACTCATTCCATTTATGAAGGCTCTGCCCATACGACCCTAATTCCCTCCCAAAGGCCCCCACTGGGGATTAGGTTTCAACATGTGAATATGGGGGGGACACAAACATTCAGTCTATATCATGGATCAATAAGTAATTAAAGAGTTTGAAAAGAAGGTAGAGTGGTAGAGTCAGAGACATATATCTAGCGTAATGTACCAGGTGTTCATATCATTTAAATCTACTAGAAAGCAGTGGGTTCCATAGCACAGAGCTGAGCATTTGGAGATGTAAGCTATTGTGACCTTGGGTAAGTTGCCTTAACTCTCTGGGTCCAGGACCACCCGTGCAAATATCGACAAAGCACAAGAAAAGTGATGGTACTGATGATGAAGCTCTGAAATGAGAATAAAAGTCAACAGGAACATAGTTTTTTTGTTTGTTTTTTGTTTTTGTTTTTATTTACACAGGACTCTTAAGCAACTAATGGAGGTGGTACAGCTATACTCACCTGCCGAAGAAACTGGTCTCCAAGTCATAGTGCTGTGCACCCAGGGGCTCTTCGTGAACACCTGCTGTGGTTCATCAACTCAGTGTGGGCTTCCACAGTTCTCCTGGGCACAGGCTTCCCCGCATAGATCACGAGCCCCTTCTGAAACTGAATTTCATCTCAGGTCAACCTCTTATCCCTCATATTAAGAACACACATTAGCAGTTAAGAACAATGAGTGACTCACAGTATTTTGGGAGCATGTAGCATGCTACTTTAAGGAAACATAATAAGAAATGCTGGTTGTCATTTCATCAGCTGAGAAATAATTCTTTGTTTCCCGACTTTCAACAATGTTCACCAGTAATATTAGGACACTCATAGTAAACAACAATCTCCACTTTCTTTTACTGAACAGTTTTAGAAAATTATTGTTAGCTGGGTACCGTATCAAACAGGAAAGAAAATAACTCGTTTCTCTGGGGCATGCTAATTGTTACAGAGATTGCATTGGTAGCACTGTACCTTGGCTAAGCTATTGCTGAGGGCCAGCAAGGGTGGCACTCAGCAGGATGCTACTCAAAGGGTAAACTTTCTCAGGGTTAAACAGTGAGGCTCAATGTGATTTAGGGATTTTATATGGATATAGACTGAGAGAGGCATGCCACCCCATGGGGTAGGCTTTCTCCCTAAATATACCAGGTGAGATATCTGTAGGAACATAATATACAGATTGGAGGTGGACATGGTAGACACAAATACAATGCCAAAGGATCTGAAAGAACTAACCTGTCAATCTCTTTTGACCACCCGTGACACTTGGAGAGGAAGCTACTGTAAAAGTGCTGTCATGAATGACCCAATGTGGAATGCTTCATTTTTCTGTTAACATCTGCTTTGGAAGACCCACCCCTAATATTTTACAAGGTCGGGAGCATGAGTACAAAAAGAAGCCAATGTACCATAGATCTAAATATTTAAAAGTCATAAATAGACTAGAAACTGTTAAATAAAATATGGTTTGCCTCCCACTTTGACAAATGTAGCTTTACAGCATCATCCAGGATCAGGTTCAGACTTAGAATCATCAGATGCCTCTGTGTTATTCAACCACACCCTACCTTTCCTTCCCACCTCAGCTCCACTGCACCATGTTAGGAACCTTGTCTGCAAGTGTGTGGCTCCTCCGTCCTCATGTCAAAGCCTTATTCGTACTTCAGCACAAACAGCCCCCCCACCGGTGGTGGGGTCCACTCTCGGGAGAACAGACCCCGAGAAGATGCACAGGTCCTGGGCCATTTGGGCAGGAAATTCTTGGGTCCCAGTGACCTGGAATGTGGACCTGAGGACTTACTCTGAGGGAAGGGGCACCAGTAGAGAAAAGTCAGAGAATCAACATAATGAGGTTCAATTGCAGACTCAGCTATGCCTAAGCTCTGTGACACTGGACAATTTTCTTTAATTCTTCTAAACATTATTTTCCTCACCTACAAAGTGATAAAGAAGTTAATATTATCATTGTGTTGTGATAGGTATTAAATGACGTGGTGTCATGTAGTAGTATCCCATAAATGTTAGCTAATAATTAATCATCATTATTATTAATCATCATCATTAAAATATTATGTGCCTCATCCATGGCTAGACACAGGCAGATTCAATGAAGAGCGAGACAAGGTTGTCTGAGGAAGGCATAAGACCCAAGAATATTATGGAAGTCAGATGGGAGAATGAAATTTACACAAACATCGGTCACTGACCAAAGCCAAAGAGCAAGACAGGCAACAAATCTGTCTTTTCCTCTAGGCAGTGAGGGGAAGAAGGGGCAGAGACTGTGTGGGGAGACAGAACCACAAACAGATCATCATAGCCACATAAGTGCAGAGAGGAAGGAATAAATAAGATGCTTCAGGAGGGTGAGCTCACAGAGGTAGATTTCAGCTTAGTCTGGAGGTGTTAGCAAAGAGTTCTTACCGTTGAGATTTTTTAGCCACGACATACAGGATGTGTAGCCAAGAAAGATAACATGGCAAAAGCATGGGGGCAGAAAGCAAGATTATTTGGAGACCTGCACGTGGTTCTGTGGTTCATCAAGGGTTGCATCTCCTGGTATGTATGGGAGAGTGCAGGATTTGAAGGGAGAGGGCCAGGCTGCTACAGATCATGGAGGTCAAGTTTGGATTTTATTCTGTGGGTGATGAAAAGAGTTTTCCGTCATGGAGAGACATGGTCATATATGTGCTTGGAAAAGTCACTCTACTTACACTTATGGAGAACAGAAAAGCAACAGGGAAATTGGAAGCAAGAAAACCAGCAGGAGGTTGCTGCTATCGGGCGTGAATAGATGAACACAGGAAGGATTTTTTAAATATGAAGGAAGTGCAATTAATAGGGTTGGATTCAAGGACTAAAAATATAGACAGAATCAGGGATGACTCTGAAGAGTTTTGGCTTGGGTGATGGAGTGGGTCATATATAATGTATTAAAAATGGAAAAATTGACAGAGAGGAAGAAGATACAAAGATCAATGTGACTCTTAGGTTTTCAGACACTCAAGTCCCTTCCAGTGCACAAATGTAAGAAAGCAAGAAGGGATGCAGAACAGATTTTCTCAGGGATACAGTGATTTTGATATGAGCTTGTCCTATGTTTTCTCTTTACACAAGCTTCATTGATGGCTAGATGATTAACAAATCCATACGTTTACTGTCAGGTAGGGGCTTAGTCTAGGTATTCATATCTAAAATAATTGGAAGGATGGGATGGTGGATGGTCCTTGAAACTGTGCATTCTCTGGATTCAGGTGTAGTAAGTCTAGTACAGTGTCTAATTGAAAAGGATTGCTTTCTAAGTAGAGGAAACACACTGCAAGTCACAATGACTAAAATACTGGTATAGACAAGAGAGTAGTAAGGGATGTTACTGGAACCTTTTTGTGGGAAGACTACGGGTGACAAAGAAAAGAGTTCATAGTTACTTAAGCAGGTGTCAAAATTAAAGTTGTTAATTGCAAACAATAGTATTCACTCTGGTTAGTAAAAGCAGAAAAGGGAATTTTTAAAGAGTATTAGATAGTTTCCAGGAGGTAAGAGAGACACATACTGAGCCCCAGAGTCAAAATCAATGCCCAACCTTACTTCAGGTCCCATGGCACAACACCTGGGATGCCCAAGATTGGACATCAGAAGCACAGCCGTTGTCATCCATGGAGAAATGGACTCATCAAACATTCTGCCTTCCTGAAGTTCAATGCCCCAGACGCAAGGCTCCCTTGGGTTACTTAGTTCTCTATCAAATTCTTGCACAACCGAATCTTTTTGGTAGAATCTAGAACAGAATGATTTAGCTTCTTCCTTAGGGAAGGGTGGATTCATAATTTGGAAAACACTAAAATAGAGGAGAGTTTTCAAAGATGGTGGCTCAAAAGGAAAGCGTTGCCCTAGCATAGGTCAACAGAAGTGAGTCATATGACGTACGTAGCATTTTAGAGTCATTCAGTTGTTTATTTTTCTTTAATTGTCAATACAGTAAAGAGAAAAATAAAAGTCCATCTGAATCTTTAGCAAAATGAAGACGATTAAATCTGGGAATGTGGGCTCCTTTGAGTTGGGTGGCAATACAGCTTGAAACAAGGGCTTGGGAGTCAGAAAGAATTGGAGTTTCAATCTTCACCCCACCAATTTGTTATTGGGTCATCTTAGTTGATTTCCTTATCCTCATCTTCTTCATCTGTATAATGGGACCAATAATAGAAGCCTCTTCACTGTTGTTGTGGGGACTAAGTGAAATAATGCATGCAAAGTGCTGAGAAGAGAATTATCAAGAGGCAGAACCTCAGATTGCTTATTCAGGACTCTGCACCTCTGAATTAGTACCAGGATGGTTTCCTATTATTATGAACATCAAAAGCCCTGTTCTCCCCCTGCCTTCCTTTCTGCTTTCTGTCTCTAAGGACAGCAGTAAACCATATATGGAAGCCCAATTAAGCATGCACAACTCCTGTCTGTCTTATCTTAATCCTGCCAGTAATAGAACAGTAATTGTTCAGAGAAACTACAAGGGAAATTGTGAGTACAGAGAGCAGACAGTGTTCCAATTGATCTCAATTACTGTCACGAAATTGAGTCTTCTGTCGACATCTAAATTTAACGATCCTTTTTCCCTGAGGATCTGTCCTTCATTGTTGCTTCCTATTGTATCTGTGGTCGGCCTGTCACCATCTGCATTGCATTCTTCATCAGAATGATGGAATTGTTTTCACTCGCCTAGTATCTCCTGTCTATGCTGTTTGCTTCCTAGATCCATGCTCTAGTCTTCTGACATTCGTATCTGAATCTTTTCATTTTCTCTTGCTCAGCACCCAGGGAAGAGTTGTGTTGTGTTTTGGCATCCAAAGAATTGATTTCCATTTATGAGCAAGAAGACAATTTTTCAAAACCTAAACAAGATGAGTGTAGGCTTTGCCCAAAGGATGCAAACGTATTCTAAAGTGAATTATTTCCCTCTTTATTTGGGTGCAATTAGGAAAGTTAATGATGGGTAATTTTCAGCATCATATGCTTTCACTTTGCTGATTTATAAGTAGGCATAAGCATAATTAGGTGTGCATATGCATGCTCACAGTTTAATGGGCCCTGCATTCCTGGTAATTAGAAGGCTCAGCATGTCGTTGATGTGTCATTTTTCAGGCTAAGGTATGGAAAGCTTTTCAGATTGACTGTCCCCAGGAAATTACATGGAAATTCAAGGTATGTCGTTATATGAGAAATAACGCCATCTTAAGATACATTCACCATCTGTTTTTCTTCTTAAATGGATTTAACAGGTTTAGAAAGTGTGTTTACCTAAAGCAGCGGTTCCTTTTTTTTAAGTTGCGAAGCTCTCTGTATTTAGAAATTAACAGATTTATAGTATTTTAGAACTAGAAGTACATGAGAGAGCATCCAGTTTAGATGAGGTTTTATAGATGAGGTTGTTTGGTCTCAGTAAATTGAAGTGATTTTCCCAAGGTTATATAGTTGTTAAGAAATCTATCATTGGTTTGTCAGAAAATGAAAGGAAGTTATTTTCTGATTGTCAATACAGCGTCTTCATGTCTCTGGAATCCCAGCTTTAGTGCCAGCAGGATCAGCTACATAATTTGTGGAACCCAGTACAAAATAAAATTCAGGGTCCCTTGTTCCAAAATTATGAAGAAGGGAAAGATGGTGACAGTAAGTATTAAATCAAGCACAGAGCAAGCATGGGGTTCTGTGTGGCTGCACAGATCACACATCTTTTTTTTTTTTTTTTTTCGTACGCGGGCCTCTCTCTCCCATTGTGGAGCACAAGCTCCGGACGCGCAGGCTCAGCGGCCGTGGTTCACGGATGCAGCCGCTCCACGGCATGTGGGATCCTCCCAGACCAGGGCACGAACCCGTGTCCCCTGCATCGGCAGGCGGACTCTCAACCACTGCGCCACCAGGGAAGCCCCCGGATCACACATCTTTGAAGTTGGTCCTGAGTATTGGATGACATAGAATAGGCCACAAAGAAGTTGTAAGCAAGATGACATGGCGAAAAAGTGTGTGGAGAAATCATTGTGAACAGTATTTCCATGAGCACTGGCCACAGGGCAAGAAGAAAGATCAATATCACATTTTAGAAAGTTTTCATAATTTTTGAACAACTATTCAAATGCTAGAAACAGAGCATTTCTGGTTAATCAGTATCCAATGACATGTGAGTTATGCTTGAAACAGAGCAAAATTATGCCAACTTTTTAAAATTGAAGTATAGTTGACTTACAATATGGTATTAGTTTCAGGTGTACAGCATAGTGATTCAGTATTTTTGCAGATTATACTCCATTATAAGTTATCAGAAGATAATGACTATAAAAAGTATTCCAACATTTTACTTATTGGAACTTCCATGTTTTTCAAAAAAGAAGCAAACAAGTAAGATAATGAAGGCATACAATATTTTAGGAGAACCCAGTTATAATAAAGATAATACATATTTACTGTGGGGATGTTTATCACGTTCAGACACCGTTAGGTGAGTGATGTAGAAACTAATATCCTTTCTCTTGAGGTGCTTTCTGTCAAGAAGAGAAGATAATCTTATAAAGTTACTTTCATAAAAAATTAGTTCTGAAAGGTTTAATAATAATTTCAGAGCTCAGAAAATGAAGACAGACTAAAATGAAACAGAGATAACTTACATTTATTGCTCCTCTATTATGCCAAATATACTAGTGAGTCCTCTCCAAAGCAGTCCTGTGAAATGTGTTATTATCCCGTTTAGTGATGTGCAATCGGAAACTAAGAAAAATAGTTATTTGCTCACAACCACAGACATCATAAAGAATGGCTTGGGAATGAGATTGCAAGTGTATCTGAGCCCATCGGCCAATGCTTCTCAAATGTGGTTCTCAGACCAACAGCATTGGCATCACCTGGCAACTGTTGGACTTGCAAATTCTTAAGCACCACCCCAGACCTACTGAATCTGAATTTCCAGGGCTGGGACACAACTGTCTGTTTAACAAGCCCTTCAGGGGATACTGATGTGCAAATAGAGTTTGAGACCCACTCCATTAGACAATGCTCTCTCCCCCACCCGGTGTTGCTTACAACACTTATTGAGTGCCGATTATGAGTCAGATATTCTGCTAGGTCTTTTATGTATTTTAACTGTTTAATCATTATAATACTCTAGCAAAGCAAATATTAAGCTTAATTTTTGTAGTATACCTGTTTTCCTCTGGCTTCCCCAGTAGAAAATGAGTTTCCTGACAAGAGAGTTCTTTGCTGCCTGATTCACATTGCACACTTTGTGCCTGCACAAGGCTCAAAGGTACTAGGTACTCAACAAGTGCCTAGGAAATGAATGAATGAATAAGTGCATGAACTTGTCTCAGGGCAGACACACAGGAAAAGTCAGGATTTCAATCTAGATCTATTTGTCTCTGAAGCCCAAGCTCTTTAAAACAGAACTTGAGAAAGGCTTTATGAAAATGTTAGCATTTCAGTTTCTTATTAGCTTTCTCCCATCTGCATATTTTTCCAGAATTTATGGAGAAATCGGAATCTGAATCTAGGCTGTACCCATGACTGGAATTCAGATACATCCAGGCATGGCTACTGCCTTGATCGGGTTGGATTCTTTGTTTCTTCAAATTTGATTTGGAGCACTTACCACTGAATTGCATTCTAGAAGTAAAGTTTTGAGCAAAACATGAGTTGTACAAGTCATTTTGCATAGCAGAAGGGCTTTGGGGTTGTACAAGGGTGTTACAGAGTCTGAGGGGAGGGAAGGGATAGAGGAGATTGCATGGTGTCTTGATTCTTAACCTGACCTTTTGATTCACACTTTTGCCCTAAAGAGAAAAGGTGTTTCCCTGGGGTGGGGACTGTGAGATTCTGAATTAAAGCAATGCCTCTTCTATGCCTCTAGTGATGAATTTCAATACAGAGGGTGAGAGAGGAGCATTTTTCCCTCTTTAGCATGGAATACAATACGGGTAGCCTCTCTTTAGTGATATTTGCGATGGGGGGCTGAAAGTAGTAAATAGCTTTGGGTATATTAATAATTGTCTCCTTGACATGACCTCTCCCTAGTCTGCACATGACCACCAGAGAGACCACAGAAAGAGCCCACAAGCTCCAAGTGTCCTCACTCATACCACAATTACGGATAATCCACCTACTCCCTCACTGCAAACAAGTCTCAGCACGGAAAGTTCTTTCCTGACTCTCCTATTTCAAATGCTGCCCTCAACCTCCATCACACTGCATTTCCTTTCTTTATTTTTCTTCATTGCATTGATCACTATTTAGCGTATTAAACATCAGTTTGCCTACCGATTTATTACTTATCTCCTTCCATGTGAGCTCCATGAAAGCAAGAACTTTTCTTGTTTTATTCACTGTCATACCGTGGCTTGAACAGAAAATGTCCTGGAGGAGGTGTCTAACAAATATTTGATGAATGAATTCATGATCCCAATGTCACGGGGGAGCAGATACTGGCAGAAGTGTTAGAATCAAGGCACTGTAAAAACAGGGTACAAAGGTTAATGAATTATGAGTGACTCTTCTGATGGCTTTTAGAAATGATTGTGGGAGGCTTGGGTGTTGGGGTGTTGGGGTCCTCCATTGCGTAGGTGAGGAATGTGCTGGTGTGATTTCAGTGATTACAGTTAGTGTGATTTTATCTGTATTGACATCTTGGTGAGGCCTGGTGAAGCTTCAATGTTATTTTAAGTCCCATTCATTATTATTGTGCATCAGGGACTAATGCTACCCCTTGAATTAGGGTCAGTTGATGCGTGTTTGGGAACAAGGCTGTACCATGTGACATGGGGCTGAGTCTGAGTTTTCCAGGTATCATCGACCGTAGGGAGGCCTTGAATATTTAGACTACTATGACTTTAACTCACCTTTTGTATCTTAAATTAACTGAATGCAAAACAACTGTTTAACTGTGCAGAAAGTCTATTCTAGAATCCCAGTGATGCTTTCATAACACACAGATTTGTCCCGGGTGTCGCTTGTCATCCTGATGGAGAATCTGGCAGTCCATCATCTATCTTTCTTTTTGTCCAGTGGACGCTGTTCACTCTGCCTCTGGTCACCTCTGTCCTGATACTGTGCATAGATCCTTTTAATGCCCCATGGCACAGCTAAAGCAAAGCTGTAGTTTAATAAGATGTTATTGAAGGTTCTGTGATAACAGAGGGAAATTCAACAGGGAAAGTAACTTACACTTGCTGTAAGATGTGGTACTCAGGACCTACAGACCAAGACTTTCCCATAACACAAAATTAGCTATCTGTCTTGAATAGCCATGAAAATGATCTGTTTATGTGCAGGGTTACTGTCAATCACTGTTTCATGCCCACTGGTGATACCTCTTCTCAGGATCATTTACATTGGAACAGTCAAATTCCTTCTAGGCAAATTCTGCCCTTGTGATGACCTTGTATAATGGCCACTAATAATACAACTTATTATACTATAGTTCAAATCAGCCTGGTTCTCAAGGTGCACATTAATTAGTGTTGAAAAACCTATGTATTAGACATCACCCAGGGTTGAATTTAGCCAAACCTGATCCACTTCCTTTTTAGAGTTTCTCTTCCACTCCTCTGCATTTTTATCCCATACACAGATCCTCAAGAACTACTTCTCATTACTACTGAATATTTCCTTCTGTGTGTTTTTTGTTCTTTTGGTTTTTTTTGCAGTACGCGGGCCTCTCACTGTTGTGGCCTCTCCCGTTGCGGAGCACAAGCTCCAGACGCGCAGGCTCAGAGGCCATGGCTCACGGGTCCAGCCGCTCCGCGGCATGTGGGATCTTCCCAGACCGGGGCACGAACCCATGTCCCCTGCATTGGCAGGTGGACTCTCAACCACTGCGCCACCAGGGAAGCCCGCTTCTGTGTTTTTCATTTTTTATTTCTTTTTTATATCTCATTAAACAAGGGATATTTGTTCATTGCAGAAAATTCAGAAGACACAAATGTACAAACTAAAAGTACAAATAACATCACCAAGCAATGACCGCTGTCAAAATAACAATTGCTCTCTGTTTGTATATACTTATATATGTACTTTAAAAAGCTTATATTGCTATAGTGTTTTATCTTCCATAGTGTGGCATGACTTATACATGTATAACATAATGTTTAAATACTTCATAGAATTTCCATAAACAGATATGGCATGAATTATTTAATCAGTCCTTCATAGTAAGGTATGTAAATTGTTTACAATGAGTCACTAGTATCTGAGGACTGTCATAAACTTACTTTTAGCTACATATTTGTGTGTATCCATGACTGTTTTTAAGATGAATTTCTTAGGAATTGTTGGACTAAATTATTTGGAAAATTCAAACATTTATAATAAATAATATCAAATTGACTTCCAGAAAGATTGTGCCAATTCACGCCAACCAGTAATGTATGTGGGTAGCTATTATCCCATACTTGCACCAACTAGCTATTTTTTCTCCTCTTCCTCTTCTTCCTCTTCCTCCTTTTTTCCTGCCATATCCGAGAATTGAAAGGTTAAACAGGATTTTTCACTTTTCAGTTTGTATTTGTTTTCTATTAAGATTGAACATTTAAAAATATATATTAGTCATTTGCACTTTTGTTATTTTTTTTCTATATCTTCCATCTAGTTTTCAATTGAGATGTTTCTCTTCTTCTTTTTTATTACTGAACTCCCCTTTTCATCAGGCCTGAGATGGAAAAGATTCTGTTTCAGTTGTGGAACATGAAATATAGTCAAACATCAATTTTATTCATTTAATACTCTGAAGCATGTTTCTCTGCCTTCATGTCTGCTGAAACTCTCTGCCCACCTGGTGGGCTCTCTTGATGCTCCACCCCTAGCTGAACCTTACCAGTCCTTTCTTTAACATCTAAATCAATGTTTATCAAGGGTGACTTCAGTCCTGGAACACTTGCTGCTTACACGACTCAGTGAAACTCACTGAGAAAGGGCGCATAATTTTTCTTGAATGGGTCTTATGAAAAATTTCTTAGCCTGTTTTTCTTTTCATTTCTTTTTTCAGCTAGATCACAACCTCTTTGTGAACAGGGACCACACCCCTGTTTCCAAAGAACTTGGGTCCAATTTGACTGTACAGTAAGATAAGGGTGTTGGGTGAGGTGAGATAACTAAAAGCTATTGAGTCCCTTCTCTATGACAGACACTGATTTTCCCTTTTTAAAAACTTCTTAGCAATCATATAAGATGCTTTATGATTATTGTCCCAATTTTTCTAACATGGAAATTATGGTTCAGAGAGGTGAAATAACTTGCCCAAGATCACACAGCTAGTCAGTGATGGGAAAACCATTTCATTCCATAACACATAACCATTTAACTCTAGCACAAGTGTTTTTTTTTTTTTTTAACATCTTTACTGGAGTATAATTGCTTTACAATGCTGTGTTAGTTGCTGCTGTATAATAACATGAATCAGCTATATGTATACATATATTCCCATATCTCCTCTCTCTTTCATTTCCCTCCCACCATCCCTATCCCACCCCTTTAGGTGGACACAAAGCACAGAGCTGATCTCCCTGTGCTATGTGGCTGCTTCCCACTAGCTACCTATTTTATATTTGGTAGTGTGTATACATCCATGCCACTCTCTCACTTCATCCCAGCCTACCCTACCCCCTCCCCGTGTCCTCAAGTCCATCCTCTACGTCTGCGTCTTTATTCCCAGCACAAGTGTTCTAGTATCACTGCCTTCCCACCCTTAGCATGGGGCTTCAACCAGGCAGCTAAGTACATGCTTGACAATTTCATTTGTTATTTATCCAGGAGCAGCAAAATATTGTGAGATCAAGTATTTTGTCTATTTCTGGCTCATTCTGATTCCAAGATAACATTCTGGCTTTTATTTCAATAAGTAATGCTGGTGAGTATACAGATATCTTCAAAGCTGTAATTCATATCAGCCTTACCTCCTCTTCAGAGGCCACTAAAAATTGCTGGTCACGTCAGTTCACTTCTGAAAGTAGAAATTATATGACCCTTTTCTATAAAAACATTGAGACATGTACAGACACCACATCAAAAGAGGTTGTTATATCCCATTTTCTAAAATTGCAGCAAAGAATATGTTTTCTCCCTTTGAATACCATATTGTCTATTTTTTTCTTTTTTTTTGCTGTGTTCTTTTTTACTTTTTTAGTGTCATTTTATCTCAGAGAAACTGGTTATCTTTCACAATAGATTTTCTCTGGAGGTAGAATGCTCTGCTCACCAGGTGTTGATGAGTTGGTTGTTATCATTATTATAGAAATAAAAAAGGAACAGTGCGAAGAAATAGTGCATAATAGGCTGAGTGATTTGAAAGCAGAATTTTGAATGCTGCATCAGTATTAGGTCATGAGTTCTAGGAGGTGTGATAATACCAGTTATCCTCTACATCACTGGATTTGTCTTATTTCCTTATAGAATTTAATTATATCATTGTACATACACACATCTAATACACATACACATGTGATAGAGCTTCCCTTATAGGAGTTGAACATTTACATATACACATCTAATATAAAATTATTTTATGTATGTGTTTTATGTATAGTTAATTTATTGTATGTATTTATGTATTATTTATGTTTTTATTGAATATTTTATTTATGTATACATTTAATTTAGAATTATTTTATATCTGTTTTATGCACATAAAATATATTATGTCTGTATTTTTATGACTAATTGTTTATGTATTTATGTATTGAGTATAGATCTTATATATTTTATGTATTATTTATCTATTTCTGTATAATAAATATTTATTATTTGTGTATGCATTTAATGTATTTTTTGTGTATTCACTTTTCTTATTTTAAAGATGTCCTTCCATCTCTGTGGATAGATAGATATGGTATTCTTCTCAGCATTCTCTTATACTAACCAGACTAAGAGTTATTTGAGAGTAGGGGCTATAGAAGATTTAGCTGACTTATTGTATTGATAATTAGAGATCTGTATGTATAAAAAAGTGAATCAATAAATAAATGCCGTTTGACTTCTTTCTCTGCTTCACCCTCTCTATTAATCAATACAGAGTTTTGCTCTTTCCATCTTCTTTTTTGAGTAGTTTTCTCTCCATTCCCAGCACCACGATGAGACTTTTCTCAGTGGAGAAATCCTGTCAACTTGAGAATCCTGTCACCTCTAGTCAGTCTCTCCAAAGCTGAACTCAACATCTAAAATGCCCCTCCACCCCTCCTGCGCAGCTAAGACCTGCCACCATTTGGCTTTACCTAAACTCATCACTGGGAACCTCATCCTCTCAGTCCAGAATTCCTCATACTCAAAAGGTCTAATAGTCAAATAAATATGAGAAAGACTAGATTCAACAGGTCTTTATATTGTAGGACTTCTCTGAGCCTCTATTCTGAAAATTTACATAGTAAACTTGGGGCATAGAATGCCATGTTCTCTATATTAGTTTTACGTTTGAATATCCTTCCTTGCACCCTCCCGCTTTCATTTTGAGAAATGCCTGTTGAAGGCCCTGACGTGCTGGGAGAAGTGTGACTTTAGACTTTCTTGAGAGTAGTATTCACATCCTCCCTATGTCTTTGCTCTAGTACTCTGCCTTGAATATTCTCTCTTTCTCTATTCTATCTACTTGGATAAATTTTATGTGTATTTGAAAGATTCAAAAATTGTGATATTTTAAGTTTGTGTTTACATCAAAACAGTGAACCTGTGTATTCAGCTAGGTGTAGAAAAGGTGGAATCTGATAGCAATTTGAGGATTTCCACGGAGAAGGACTAGGTTCTAGTGAAAGAGAGGAGAGTCAGTCAAAGGTAAAAACAGGGAAGTGCAAGTGTCATAGGGACTAAACTGAGTGAAATCTGGTGACGCAGTTTGATGATGCTAACTTTGACAGAGAAGTGGGTAATGATGGAGACCATGAAAAGTGAGAGGTCATCAGCTACCTTTATGAGGACCATGCCATTAGAATAAGAGCATAGAACCCTAAATGGAGGGAACCGACAGAGTGGGGCTAGATGGTAGTATGTCAAAGGATACCTACCACATGTGCTTCAGAAAAGTGGTCATAAACTGGCAGTGAAATAGGGTGCAGCTTAAAGAGAAGAGAATCAAATAAGTGATTCTTCTTGAAATGTTGCCATTTGCAGCAACGTGGATGGACCTAGAGAATGTCATACTAAGTGAAGTAAGTCAGACAGAGAAAGACAAATAATATATGATATCACTTGTATATGGAACCTAAAAAATAATACAAATGAATCTATATACAAAACAGAAACAGACTCATAGACATAGAAAACAAACTTATGGCTACCAAAGGGGAAAGGGGGGAGGGGATAAATTAGGGGTATAGGATTAACAGATATGCACTACTATATATAAAATAAATAAGCAACAAGGATTTATTGTATAACACAAGGAACAGCATTCAATATCTTGTAATAACCTATAATGGAAAATAATCTGAAAAAATATGTATATAACTGAATTACTTTGCTGTACACCTGAAACTAACACAATATTTCAGATCAACCATACTTCGGTAAAAAGAAAAGAAAAGGGATTCTTGCTTTTGGGTCAGGATAAGGAGAAATGTGGTGCCTATTTTAAAGCAGAGCAAAGGAGCCTCGGATGATGGAGAGGCTGACAATTCTGGAAAGAAGGAATCTAATGGTGGGTGAAATAATCCATAAGAGGCAGGAGAACAGGCTCAAAAGCAAAGGAGTAAACGAATCTGAAATTTTCATATAGTGCTAGAGCCAATGGAAACTGACACAATCTTTCTGGAAATAAATTTGGTAGTAGGTATTGACTTCAATGTGGTCAGATCCTCTGATCCAGCAATTTTGTTTATAGGAAACTTGTCTACAGAAAGAAGTAGAGGGGCTTCCCTGGAGGCGCAGTGGTTGAGAGTCCGCCTGCCGATGCAGGGCACGTGGGTTCGTGCCCCGGTCCGGGAAGATCCCACATGCCGCGGAGCGGCTGGGCCCGTGAACCATGGCCGCTGAGCCTGCGCGTCCGGAGCCTGTGCTCCGCAACGGGAGAGGCCACAACAGTGAGAGGCCCGCGTACCGAAAAAAAAAGAAAGAAGTAGAGATGTGTGCTCAGATTTGTAGCCAAGGCTGTGCATTACAACAAAATTTTAGAGTAGTGAAAAACTGGAACCAATCCAAATTCTAAAATATGTGTATAATTAATTATGCCATACATTTCATGGAATATTGTGCTTTTGACATAATTTAATAGCCTGGGAAAATTCTTGAGTATTAAGTGAAATTAATGCTATTTTAAAACTACATAGACATATGATTGGAACTATGAGAAATATGCATGCACATATACACAGACAGAAGCAGCAGAGAAAGTTAATAGTACTTATCTCTGGATTGTGTGATTACAGATGATAATTGCATTCTTTTGGTCAAGGTCCTATATGTTAAATTTCTTCATGAAAAAGAAATATTCATTTTACACTCAGAAAAAATATTATTAGAAACACAGGCTTTAGTTCCAATTCTGTCACTTTTTACATTTGAAGATTTTCTATAGTCTTTCTTATACACATGGAGTGAATTCAGTCCTCCTTCAAAGACTCTGATATTACCCTCCCAGATTCAAATCCATGTCCTGGCTTCATAATTTTGTGATGTTAAAGTCACCTACCTCTTTAAACCTCTGTTCCCTCATCTGTAGAAGAGGGTTAATAATAGTACTCATTTTGCTGGGGTATTAAGGGAGTCACATAAGCTAATGAATACCTAGTACAGTGGTTGGCACAGAGTAAATCCTCAATATTCAATATTAATATGAGCGACTTTAAACCAGGGATATCTATCTCAACCAGTTGTGGAAATTAAATGACCTAATGTATTTTAAAACGTCTATATCAGGGTCTGGCACACTGGACACCCTCCAGAAATACTCATTTCCCTCCATGACCCTTCGGCCGGGCCTTTCCTTTCCCCCCTTCCTCTAGAGAGGGGCAAGTCCTCCAAACAGCAGGCAGGAAGCCAGGCGTAGAGTGTGCTGCCACCTAGCAGACCACTATTTGCTCACCCAGGCAGCCTGGTGTCTTTTTTCCTCAAGTCTTCAGGAAATCACATAAACCTATTTGTCACAGACACAGGGTTTCTGCTGTCCTTGCCCTCTGCAGGACTGACTTGCTTTTTCTTCCTAATGCTGTTTGGTGGAAGGTTTTCATTTGTGAGGCAGCCGAACCAGAACCAATTGCGTATCACTGTACAGGATGAGAAATTGAAAACCACAGCAGCATCCCTTAACCCAGAGAGTTCTCGTCAGCCCAGGGTCGGAAATGAACAGGACTTAGAGAAGGGGTGGCCAAGCAGGCACCTTGGTCCCCCATGGGGCACGTGGACCCCAGACAGCAGAGCTGCTTCTCACCTAGTTTTGCCTCTTTTATCACCTGGGCCTCCCAGGTGATAGGAAAGGAACCTGCTTTCCCTCTACCCAGGGCAGAAGACAAAGACAAGAACAGTGCAGACCACGGTGTAGAATGGCTCCCCGTGCCCCCTTCTTTGGGAATCTAAGGACACATGCAGGGTGGATTAGAAATTGTGTAAGTTAATAAAAACCTTTCATATCTAATGAACACATTTCCCAATGTTTCATGGGAAACAGAGAAATAACATGGACCTTCAGTCACGTTTTAGTCACTCTTTTGCAGTGTGATGCTCAGTTATTTCACCTCCCTATGCCTTAGTTTCTCCAATTTTAAATTGAGAATAACAGCAATCATGACATAAATTTGTGAGATGACATGAGAATATGTCAGATAATGTGCAAATGCCACGGTGTTTGACACTTGGTGGGTTATCCAAAAAGAAGAAACAGAAGCAACAGCCTCTTACTGGGCTGTGTTCTATGCTGTGAGGTAATGGTGATGGGGGTGGGTGCTGTAAGGGGACTTTCCCGGTCTCTCAGGGTTTTCCATTTGAAACTAAAAGTTCTGTGATCACCAAAACTGGAAAAAGAGTCCAGTCTCCAGGCTGCAGGCAGGCAAATTAGAAAGTGTCAATCAATTACTTGGGGTCTACTGTGGGTTATTTCTTGGTTAACATGGCTAGGTTGGCTAGGAATCAATGGACCTGGGCTGCAAGCCCAGTTCTTTTATTACCTCCCGCTGAGCCCTTGCGTAAGCATATACCTTAGTCATTTATTCCTGTGTCCAGAGATGTGAAGTGACTTGTTCAATTTTGCTTATCTGGTCAGGGCTAGATTTCAAATCCTTTGTCTGATTTTAAATCCTGGTACACTCGGATTACAGATGTTTTGAAGCAAAGCATTCCTTTAAACCGTATTGATATTGAATGGTTGCCTATTCAGTCTATCGTAGAGTTAGCCCTGCCAGCACTAATATCCTCCTCACATTGCTCAAAAAATTGGGACAAATTCTAGAGAATTTATTTTAAATTAGGTGATTCTAAAAGTTCAGAAATTACTTACAATCTCTGAGATTTAGTTACTCTGTTTGAGACGTTTTCGTTAGCCTGCCCATGTTTTACAGCCCAACCCGGAGAAGAGACTGGATTTAGGGAAACAATGTGAGCATTTTTTTTTTAATGGGAAAAAGGTATACAACTTTATTGCAAACAGTAAATGGAGAGATACACTGTATTCATAAACTGGAAAATTCAGTTTCATGTAGATGTCAATTTTTCCCAAATTTACCCATAGACCCTACTGGGTTCCATTCACAATCTCAAAGGGGTTTTTATTGGTATAAATAGACAAGCTGATTCTAAAATTTATATGGAAGAGCAAGGGCCAAGAATAGATCTTAGGAGATCATATTTTACACGGGGGTAGATAAAATGACCAGTGGGACAAAATAGAAAAATAAATTGTGGTATGTTCAAAGGATCAATATACAGAAAGGAAAATGAGTGCCCTACAGCTACACACAATGAATTTGGATAAATCTCAGAAACACAATACTGAGTGAAAAGGCAAGTCACAGGAGAATAAACACTACGATTCAGCTTATATAAAATTCAAAAACGTGCAAAACCAAAACAAAGAAGGGGCCTCTTTGGGGTTCATACTGGTTTAGGGGCAGGTGAAAGTTTGAATGTTCTCTTTCTCCACCCTCTTTTATCTTTTCATTCCACCCCTGCTCCCTGCCCACCCCACCTGTTCATATAGAACAGCTCACACATCTATATACTCCTTACCCTTTTTCTGTAAAGTCATGGAACAGAAGTTTGGAGTCATAGGACCTGGCCTTAAATCCTAAATCTGCCACTTCTTGAATATGTAAGATAAGTCACTTTAATCTTTGCTCTTTAGTGTTTTCACTCACAAAATGAGGATAGTGTCATCCACCTCTGAATGGTATCGTCTAGATTACATCAAACCTGGAGCATACATACCAGTTCATGAGAAGCTGTTAAATCTTCAGTTAATCTATCTCTTGTTGCTCGCAAGCAACATCTAGACATCATTCTCAGGACCCATGCTCTTGACCTCTTGGGGAATGGTGAACAATCTTGGGGTCATAGATGATTCATCACAAGTGTTTGGTTTTTAGTAAAGCTGGATCTTCTGGATTTACCTGCCTTACTGTGGGTCTCTTGGGAAGCAGGTATACTATGCAATGTATCATTTAAAAGGTATATTGTCTCTCGAATGCTCTGTTGTGTAATGATGCCTTATTGTTGATCTACTAAATTTATTTAGTCAGAATAAATTAAAGTGGTTGTTGGGTATGAGAAAAGCAAACCACAATGGATTGCAATCTTCTTTTTCATTGATTATAGCTTAAACATAATTTTGAGGGTTAAGAAGAGGAAAGTCTAATACAGGAAAAGAGGTAGTTGTAATATAGGAATGCAGAGGTGCAACAACATTAACATTCACACACACACACACACACACACATATAGAAAGATATTAAAGTGCTCATAAAAATGAACAGGATTTTAATTTTATACCATCGTTAGGTTATAAGGAAAGCATACACTTAATAACAAAAGTAATAAAACCAAAATTGAAAAAACTCCAGGGATATGTCATCCATAATCCCACAACCCAATGTCAGCTTCTGTTTACGTTTTAGAGCATTTCCTCAAATAATAAAGGATTTTTATAAACACACAAGCATAATTTGAGCTCAGCATTTAAACACCCAGAACAAGTGTCTTGCAATAAGTCAGTTAAGAATGTTTTGCTCTCAATATCTTTTATCATTTCCTACATAGTGCATTTGGCCTCAGAACAAAATGGGTGTATCAAGGGAAGAAGGTACCTAATAGGCTTTCTGGTGCCCGACTCAGATAGGAGGAAAGGATGCCTGATCCTATGACACCGTAAAGTCAGGCTACACTTGCAAGGTCTCTAAGATTCATTTCTGCTTCCATGGTGTCCTTGTCTTCTGAGGTAGCAACTCAAAGACTCCTCTAGTGACAAAAGCCTGAGGAAATCAGGCCTGACCTTTCTTGCCACGTTCAAGCAGGCTGCCAAGCTATTGCCTGATAGAGGGCAGCTGTGATTAACTGAGGTCTCTTGCTTTCAGTCATAGAGTCCATTTGCATGTATTTGATGCCTTCATTCAAATTGATTCATCTCAATTAGTTGGGGAATGGAGGGACAGTAGGATGAAAGGAAAGGGCTAGAAAGAGTCTACAAATTGCTTTGGTAACCTCTAACCTTCTAAAGTTTAGAAATGGTAAAGAATAGCTGGCTAGTTTCCTACTGGAAATTCAGAACAAATTCAGTAAGAGAGAGAAACCATTTAGCTTTGACTTTTAAAATATTTTATTGCCCTTATAACATGAAAATCTGAAAAGGTTTCCTATTCAAATCTAATTCCAAAAGAGAGGCATTTATAATGAGTTTAAACCTCTTCAAACTCAATAAATTCTCATGTCTCCTCTCCCAAATTCAAATTCACTTCCAGAAGCACAGTGATCACCCGTGTTCATAGGATAGCAGAGCTGGAGGAAAGATTACAAGGGAAGACAGGCTATTGAGGTACCCATGGCCCTTTATCTTGAAAGCTCAAATCCCATGCTTTAATTTTCCAAAGAATCCCTGCCAGACAACTTGGCATCCCATGATAACTCTTAAAAATTTTTTTGAAATTATACATTTCATATCTTGGAAACTTACCATCTTTTTCTTCCTTGGATATAGATTGATGTGCTCCTGTTCAGAATGTGGTAAAGTGTTTGTTTAGCAGACATATTTTAAACCATGAGTAGAGTGAAGGAAAGCTTCTGTGCGTGTGTCTGATCAATAAATCTATCTGACCGTCAAGAGTTCTGGCAGAGATGGGGAAAGTTAATTTCCAAGTCCATTTCAATCATTAGACCCCTGTGTAGTTATCATTTTACTTCAACAAATTCAAGGAAAGTATCCAAGGATGGTTCTAAGAAAACAGTATTGAGCATCAGGTCTGAAGTGTGAGATGTAGTCAAATTAAAATTGAGAAAGTGAGTAACAAGGTCACCACTCAGAGATGAAAGGACAGTTTGAGATTATATTGTGAGTAGAGGGCATTGCACCAGTATTTCAGGATTTAGTTTGTCAGTGGTAGAGGGGTACTGGATTCCTGCCTTACAGGGTTTCACCGGGGGATGTTTCATGAATGGGAAGACCTGGACAAGGATATATAAAGATAGGGATGTCTTCTCTTCCACAAGTGTGGAAGAAGAGGTTTCTCAGGAAGATACTCAAGAGCCCAGCTGGTGAGCGTCTGGTCATTATGAAAGTCTCTTGACGATCTCTCATCTGTAAGGTGGTGTGGAGCCTGAGTCAGAGATGTCCTCCATCTGGATACTTTGGTAGGACTCTAATTAGCAACCCAGGTGTCTCACATCTGGTCATATTGCCTTCTAGCCCTCCTGTGCCCTGTGTTCTAGTCCTAGTGACAAGGGAAGGGCTAGTAGTAAGGTGTGGCTGGAGGGTGCAGCTAGGGTGGACTGCTGTAGGGGACCTTTCGTCTGACTCCTGGGAACATTACATCACTTTGTACCCCAAGTTTAAATTGAAGCCTAATTTTAATCCTTAGTTCTAAAGATGTTCTGATGAGACTAAAGCCTGGTGTTGCCAATCCCACTCCTTTCCAAGGTGGGGATTCTTCTCCTCACTCCCACTCCCCACTCAGTTGGGACTCCTGCGATTGGCTCTGTTGCCTCCTAGAATCTTCCCAGCATTGCTCTGTGATTCCCCATTGCCAGGCTCAATCCACTTGCAGGGAAAACGAGTTTCTGGTTATCAGTAACGGCCTCCAAAGATTTTTCTAATTGTACTTCCTGACAGCTAGCTCCTTTTTGCCATCAGAGGTATCTGTGATGTTGACTATTATTTGCTTTCCTCAGAACACAGATGTTAGAGGGGAATCCCCAGTATAATTTGCCTCACACCTTAAGCCCAGATGGCTTTGAGCACTGTATTAGGATTTATGTCTAGAAGTACAAACCCCTCTGTATGACGTTAGGTTCTCCAGAGAGCAAATTCTCCCTTAGCCTTTTTTCTTCTATCCAAGACTTCAGTGACTTGGATGAGGCCCGTCCACACTGGGGAGGGCAATCTGCTTAACTCTACGCATTCAAATGTGAATCTCATCCAGAAATACCCTCACAGACACACCCAGAATCATGTTTAATCAGGTGTCTGAGCATCCCATGGCCCAGTCACGTAGACACATAAAATTAATCATCGCACCTTTCCCTCTTTCATTCCAGTGGCTGAAAAGCATATTTTCCACTGCCATCATCACTAAATTTGGGGTCATCAACATGAATAGGATGCTGCAAGAGCAAACTTTCAATGTTCAGCCTTGGAGAAGTAGCTTAAGGGGAAAGGGTTCTTTTGTTATTGTTTTACTGTTGCTGATCTCCATTTCCTCCAGATGCCGTCCCTACTTGTGGCCCACACCCTCACCCCTGCCCCATCCTCACCTCAGGTTTGCCGCCCTGTCTTCAGGTTCTACCCCTGTAGGAGCAGACTGGGTTCCCGCCTTGCCCTTTGCTGAAAACAAGTTCCATAAGGCATGATAACAGTTATCACAGCTGTCTTCTCCTGTGTACTTACCATGTGCCGTAATTTACAGATATTAGCGTGCTCAATCCTCACAGCAACCTCATGGGCGATGATGATTCCTGTCGTGCAAATATAGTGACTGAAATGCAAAAGGACTGTGAACTTGCTCAAGGCCACACAGCTATTAAATGGTAATGACACAGTTTAAGTGCACACACATCTGACGCCCAAGTCTGGGCACACCATTGTAACGCACTGTATGACCTGCCCCCACCTCTCCAAACTGCTTCATGAAAGGCTGAGTAACTGCTCAAGTGGAAATTTTCATCTCTGATTCAGCCTGGTAGTTCCACATAGATCCAGACTCAGTGATCTTTTCCAAACATTGGCATAAACAGAAGGATTGAAAATCCTATGTGACTTCCCTGTGAGCAATTAAAGGGCTGCATTTTGTAGCACGCTATTCACCCTTCACTATTCATCATCACAAACTTTCAGACACGCTGAAGGTCACGATTGAAAACACAGTTATTTTAAGAGATGGCATTGTTCTCAAAAGCCACAGTAGGACCGTCGCAGAATGATTTTTAACTCAGATCTATATTCAGAGATGAATTCTTCTTTTGGCTCAAATGACGCACCTCACTAAGAAGTGAAGACCTAACATTTTCGAGTCTAGTTAGTTGGGGTGTGCGTAGGAGGTGAGGGGATAAAAAAGGGGGTGGGACAAGTACCCATTCTTATCCGTCTCTTGCTCACCTTTTGATAGTTGCTTATTTCCCCTGTACATGGCAAACACTTTCAAACTCCTTGCTCCAGCCTGGCATCTCCAATTCATTTAATTTGTCATAGGAATATTTCTCAATAAGGGCAAACCTTTAAGGAAAATTGAAAAATGTAAGACACATGCATAATGAAATGTTTTTGCAAAAAGATGCAAGATTTTGTTTGAGTCCTGTTTTCCTCCGAATTTGTACGGGGGAATATACTAAAAGCACTCCCATTTTTCCCCTGAGATTTTGCTTTATGTTCAAATACTTTCTCTACTTCCATAACTAATCACCAAGGAAGACCTGGAGATTTGGGACATCAAGATACGGGGGGAGAAGCTACACTGTATGCAAATGATGGGTGATGTATTGTGATAGAAGGAATTATCGATCTCAATCCTCTAGTTCTCTGTAGTAATATCATATATTCACTCTCTTGCCCTTCGGGGCAGCACACTCTTCCACCTCTGGCCTTTGGGTTTGCCCATGTGACTTGTTTAGCCAATTGGTTTTCAGCAGATGTGTCATGAGCAAGGGCTTTTCTTCTTGCCCTTGTGCCATCACCATAAGAAGAACATACCATCATAGCTCACATGGCATGAGCGGGCAATCTGACCGCGACACCTGTCACCCCATTGATCATCAGCGTTCATTTGGCCGGTCCGGCTGGCTAAGCGAGCATCCACTCCCCGCTTCACCACTCCACGTGCGTGCATCCCCCCTGAAGCTGCACGCTCAGTCTAAGAGGACGACCTACCCCGTAGAGGACTTTTCTTCCATCAGGGGTTTACGAACAGCTGCGGTGCCCTGCTAGAGCCTCCAAACATTCACGAAATGATTGTCAGGGCTGAAATGCAGAGTTACTCGGTTTCAAATCTAATGCTTTCTTCTACCATTTCCCTTCCACTCATACTCATTTATGTCTCTTGCCTTTTCTTTTCTCTAGTCTGACCTTTAGAGGGTTTTGTTCATGAACTTTCTCTTTTTACTTGGTTTGTGAGATGCGGTGAAGAAGCCCAGGTTCCCAGCCTCAGCCTTTCCTCTGTGTAGGCCTCGGGCCTTTAGAGATCATTCGTTAATAGTCTCAGAGGATTACTTTGTTTAATACTCTAGGAAATGCCCCAGATGACAGCTGTCATTTGAAGCAGTAATGCGGACTCCAAGATATTTTTAATTAAAAGTGTACTGAGGTGTAGCTTCTCTGGGGAAATGTCTATTACAGTCTCTTGCCCATTTTTCAAAAAAAAAAAAAAAAGTACACTGTTTGAAACCAGCCTTTGGCCTCCTGTTTGTCACGAAGTTCCCTGCAGTTCCTGGCGCCCAGTCACTAGGATAAGAATTTCTCCTTGTGTCCACAGGATGGCAGTATAGGTCAATGTTAAACCTCCCTCTACACAGCCCTTCAAAATCCCACAGTGGGGTTTTGTTCAGAATTGGCACTCAACTCTCCTTTTCTCCATATGCCCATAGCCTCTTGCAACCCCAGCTCTAGACGTTTCTCACTTTCCTTTTTTCCGAATCAAACAACGGCAGCCCCTTCAGTTCACAAAGGACATTTATGAATGAAGAGCCATACAATACCCCAGCTTCATTATAAAAGCCCCCCAGACACAGGAGGCAGGAGTCCAGCTGCCCACAAAACCACATGCAACTAAGCCTTAGTTTGGGGCTGCTGAGTAGTTGTTTATAAATAGCAGTGGTCAGTTACACATTGTCAGCAACCTGAGCTAATCACTGTTAATCAATAAAGTCATTGAAGTGTAATAGCCTCATTGGCAGTAGATGGGCTAAGGTCCAGCCTATGAGGAAACAGTCCTCGTGAACAGTCAGATGGTAATTATTTAATCAGAGCAGTGTGGTCTCTAACAGATCCAGTATGGAGAAATGACTACAAAACCACGTTTGAGACATCTTTCCTGTGGTCCAGGAAAATGAAGTGAGGCAAATGAAGTCTTTTTGATTTGGGAAATATTGGGAGCTGCTTCCAGAATTTGAATACGAAACAAGGAACAAATAATTAAAATAGCATTCATTCTATTCTACATGAGGGAGTAATTTTTAAAAAGCTGTCTTTTCTTTTCATCTCTTTAAACAGTAAGACGTTCTTCTAAGGTACACATAAGGCCAGGCATTATATTCGCTTGGAGAAAACTGCCCTATACCTTAAGTTTCTTTATTTCTCATAGTAACAATGCTTTCAAAATTGAGAATTAACCAAGGAAAAGGTAAGATATACCTAGAAATTTGTCCTTTAAAAGTCTTTTTTGTACTGTTCCCTGCAGTGGAAACACCTTCTTTGCTTATATTCCCTTTCCTATAGTCCTTTTTTAAAAATAGTATTATGCATTATTGAAAAGCCAGTGCCATATCTTTCCCTTCTTTATCTTCCACGGTGCTTAGCATGGGTTTAGGACAGGCTTTTTGCTCTAAATACACACTGTTTAATTCTTTGCTTAATGAACAGAGTGTGAAAATAAATTCCTGGAGATCTTCACCTCACTAAGAAGTGAAGACCTAACATTTTCGAGTCTAAAACTTTATCAAGGCCAAAGTAAATGCCAACACTCTGCAAAATCACTGCACAAACTTCTTCAGCAAAATCCTAAAAAAAAAAATTATTGGAATCTTCTAAGATTAACATGGAAAGATGTAGAAATGAAGATAAAATAGGGTCATGTTTAACTTAAACTCTAGCCTTTCTTTCAGGAAATAGAGGAAAATTATTTTGATATTATATGATAGATGCAATTTTCCTAATATTACTTTCCAAATCGCAAACGTGTGTGTTTGTAGGCTTGAGGAAAATGATGTATTTTTGAATGCAAGTGGAGAGGTTTAACAAAGAAAGCCTTTCCTAGTCCCTATGGGTGGAAATCAGCTTTAGACTGTTAGCAAACACATCTAAAAGTTCAATGAACTTCAGTTAGTTGCTATGCCAACCAGCAGAAGACCTGTCCAGATATGAATTGATCACACAAATAAAATCTCCCCAAAGATAATGCTTGTTTGGCTTAAGGGCATAGTCTTTGTAACAACCCTTGAAAAATCAGAGGTCTGTCAGTTTGGAGAATTTATTTGGACCACTATCCAAATTTCCTCAGTGTATTATAAAATACTTTAATTTTTTTTCATAGAAAATCGAGCAGCTGCTTCCGGGGCAGAAGTACCTTTTTTTTTCGTTCCCCAAGTATAAAAGTAGCAAATACAGAGAAAGTAAAATATACGGTGGGTCTTGATTATGAGAAAGAAAGAGTGGCTAGAGCTAAAGCAGTGAATCTTGGGAGATGCTTTTGATTCCATTTTCACCTTGTGATATGAAGTTGGGCAATTTATCTTCATTTCTTAGCAACACAGCTCCCACATGCTGCCATGGATAGAGTCTCTAAGCACTCTATGTAAAAAGCCCCCGATGAATGCCTTTTGAAGAATTTCCTTGTAGGGTTTGCTCTGAGGTTTTGTGAGCTCCATATCCAAGGAGTGAACTAATTTGAAACTAAATAAATAGGCAACATGGGTAATATGTTAGTTGACACCAACTTCTAAGGAGTTGGAGGAGAAAACAATACGATGAATAATTTTTTATATTCCATTATTATCCCCTTGGACACTTAATCTGGATGACTTTTTTCTGTTGTTAGACCTCTCTTGAGGTACCTGAGGTGTGTCTAATCTAAGGAGTAGAAAAGAGTGGACAAAACATTTTGGAATTGCTATATGTGCTATGATATATGTGAACTTTAATACAAAGGCCTAGCAACAAAAACCCATGAAAGAAAGTCACTGAGCATTTATTATTATGTTTTGTATAATGTGAACTTGACCACTCATATTACTCTTACTCTAATTCCTCATCCCTGCATTTGTTCAGAATTTGACTTTTTAGCTTTTATCTCCCATTGATAACCCTATATTCACCCTTAAATCCACACAGAAATTCAGATTCTCTAGTGTATATCCTTTGTGACATCTGCAGGACTCACTTTTGTAAGAAGTGTTAGTTTTTACCCTCTGGATCACTCCACTTATTCTTCATTTCTGGATTTACACTACACATTAGCTAATTTTGCCTTTGGCCTCTCCAAGAGAGCCTTAGATTCCCCAACAAAGGGAGTGGATATTGTGAATATTAATGGTTTTAGATTAGGGTCTTTCTATAGTTCAGATTAAGTAACAGATCCTTGACAACAGGTATAGGGACTGTAATGTAAATTCCTGCAGCAAGAATACTATCTGAAATATGCTCAATGAAATTCACAATTGTGTGTGAAAACAAGAAAATGATAAGCCAGTAAGTGAACAGGTACTTACTTCTCAGTGGGGAAGTTTGGTCTCTTTGCCCTTGGTAGTCAAAGTGTGTCATATCTCCAACAGTAACCTCATGGAACTCTTCATCTTGGGTTCTGATCTCACAGGAAGTAATACAATTTCTATAGCCTGAAATTAATTAATTCTAAATTTATATCCCAAAGCAATTCCAGCACTCAGAGATACAAAACATTCCACCTTTCTGCTTTTTAGTAATGGTTTAGATTCAAGAACTCATTTGGAAAGAAAAAAAGGGAAATATCTACCTTAGATAAATATTCACATGGTTGCATATTCCCACAGGTAGCTTCCGATAAAGGCTGTGACTTAGAACGTCTGCAAGTCAATTATGATTCTTAACCTGTTTCCTCTCTCTGCTGTTTAATAAACCAACATTGGGCTGTTGAAGGAAAGAAATCTTGAGTTAAAACGTACAATTTTAAAAGTGTTCCTAAATAAATATTTGTAATTGTTTAGGATAAGTTATATATTACGTGTCAATTGGAGTGATCTGCTTCATAGTTGTGGAAGGGGTTACTGGGAAGCATGGTGGTGATCTGGTGGCAGTGGGAGAATCCAGGGCAATGGTGACCTTGGTGCACTACTCCTGGAAGTGCTAAAGAACCGAGTTGTGCAGAAGTATTGATATTTTATACTATTCCCAATATCTCATGGACTAGTACTGTGAAACTAAATTTGTAAGCGAGTGTTATCCTTACAAGAAAAATGCACACTCTTCTATTTACAATTCTCCCTTGCTCCCACCCAGTGGGAAATAGTGGTGAGGTGCAAAAGGGGTATTTTTTTAGGAAATAGTATTTGAGTCTGGGATGGAACAACTAGGGAGAGAGGTCTGGATGACGAACAAAACTTTCTAAGAGCCATGTAGCTGGTAACCCTCAAGGGGGAGTTAAAGGGACGGCAGTCAATACTATGAACTTTGGTTTTCAAACTGCTCTATGGTGGCTTAGGGGTTCAGCGAGGTGGTTCCAGTAACTGCTGTGGAAGTTTGTGGAGAGTGAGGAAGAACACGTGGGCTGTGGTTCCTCAAGCTTCATTTTAATCAGAGTAGCTTTATTTTTATCTGCTTTTTATATTGGGATTCTTTGAAGGATTGTTAATAGGGAAGAACTTTATATTCTAAGTTAATCACTAAAGGGATGTAACCCATAAGCTTAAATTATAGATAATAGACCATCTCTGGGAACTCTGCCTCCCAGGTAATGAACTTTAAGCTAAAATACCTTTGTTTAGCTCATAGGAAACATCCTAACCAGTCCCACCTACGAATGGCTGCAAGAAGGATTAACACATCCCCTCCAGAGTCTAGCCGGAACCAGGACGTTATCTCCTCCCCTTTTAGTATAAAAGAAACCTGAATTCTAATTCAGGGAAGATGGTTCTTTGGCACATTAGTCTACCATCTTCTTGGACTGCTGGTTTTCCAAATAAAATCATCTATACTTTGCCCCAACAACTCATCTCTCGTTGGCCTGTCGTGCAGTGAGTAGTACAAGCTTGGACTCAGTAATAGCATCTCATTTAAGAAATCGGGTCTTTAAGAAAAATAGAATTACTGACAATAAAAACCTGTTGCACATTGAGGAGCTCTGAGAGAATGGTTGGGTCTTGTCTTTAAGTCAATGAAACAGTAAAGGGTAAAACCTCTGTGCCTTGATTCCCCACATCAGCAGTTCACAAAGTGCAGTCCCTCAGTCAACAGTATCAGTATCTCTTGGGAACTTGTTATAAATGTAAATTATTGAACCCTACCCAGACCTACCTGATACAGAAATTCTAGAAATCAGCATTTTAATAGGTCTTCAACTGATTCGGATGCATCCTCAAGTTTGAGACCAATTTCCACAGAGCCTAATTTAGTTTACGAAGCAAGAGAAATGAGGTAAAATGAATAGGAAGGAGCTATTAGTCCAGTTCCTAAGGAAAACCTCTTCCAAGTATTTCAAATCAGTCCCATCCAGTCCAAATCTTTATAGAGAGGATTGTTTTTCAGGTTCAGGGACAGGAAAATGCCTCCAGTCCTTCTATTCCTCAAGCCCCATAAATACTAGTCAAAATGAAGCACTATCCTTACAACTTAGAGCCATTGAATAGCCCCTTGACAACCCAACCTCAGCCCAAAAGTGTTTACTTGAAAATAGGCAGAGTTATGTAGGAGTCAGTGATAAAGTAACCGACAGATTCTAATGTCTACTGGGTAGAGGCAGTCCTGTATTTCATGGACTCATTTTTTAAAAATAACTGTTGTTTATAAATTCCACCCCATCTAGATTACTAGATGATGCACACCTTGGAACAGTGCTGGAGGAAGCTGTAGTCAAAGGGAATGAGGTAGAATGAGAGGGTGTCCACTGTCTTCCTAGAACCAGGACATCTGCAGCAGAAGTTGCCTTCCTGGAATGATGATACCTCTATGTGAGATTGTTCCGAGAGATGGATTCCACTGGAGATGCATACAGACTTTTCCTCAAGTCTAAACCCAGCTCTTCTCAGGGTTTTCGTTCAGTGATGGTACACCACTAGATGGCTCCAGAGTATCTATCCTGTGCTTGAAAGGCCAGAGATGTGAAAATTAGAGTGTACTTTGTGAGCCATCCCCAACCATCTTCCTCCACTATTGACTCCTACTCAACCGAAAGCGATGTCTCATTTTCTCTCCTCCATCTTCCAAGAGTAGCCCAGTGATGGTGTCTCTAAGGGGTGGGGGGGAATAAATGTTTCAGACCAGGAAAGCTCTTGTTTTCTCCACATTCCAAATTTTAAAACTCAGCTTCAGGCAGATGATATGTGTATCCTGAGTGTGTAGAGTAACATTCTGTCCTTAAATATTATAGCACTTTGTAACTTCGGTGGTTGTTATTAGGGAATGTAATAACACAAAAACAGGTCAATGATTCCCAGTCCTTAAAGTCTTGCTTAATCAGGAGAGGCTTAAAGATAAATTGTTAAGCATTATCTTTACCTGAGTTGCCCTTTTATATTCTTTCTAGAGGTGTTGATTAGAGTGGAAATTCAAGTTTTTTTTTTTCTGAGTTTTTAAACTCATTGTAGTTGTTATCATTTTCTTTTTAATCTGTGAAATGAACTCAGTTTCTTCTAGGCTCAGTTTTCTCTTTTAAATTGATCCAACATGATGAGAAACTCAAATATGCGCAGTCATGTTTACCAAACCCTCCTAGTGTGATTGTTCCTGGGGTGGACATTGGAACCAAGAGAAAAGCACCCACGGACTGAAGTTACCTATCTAGATGCCTAAAAAATAATTTGAATCAAGAGAGAAAGAGCTGAGTTCAGAAGGAAGAGAACTCAAGGATTGAGAAGTCTGTGTCAGAGTAGGAGATTCACAGGCAAGCCAAAACCATACGTCATTTGAAGCCATGGGGACAATGATGCTATGAATACGCAGAGAAAACCAGTGTGCAGAGCAGGATGGAACACGTGTGGAGAAAATATCAGATAGGAGAGAAAATGTAGACTCAGAAAGATATACAGTGTAGCTATCTGAAACATTCCCAGTTTATACGAGCACTGTTTATATTTGCTTCCATCAAATTCTATATGTGATCCTCTGAGTCTTTTCAATTTTTCCCTCCCCTGCCTTTTAAATTTTTCTTCACGTTAATGGACAAAGATACCTTTGTTCCCTACAAACAAAAATCTAGAAGGCATCTTTTCTCATAAGGCAACTCCACATACTAAATTCTGATAGTTGAGTTTATGAAGTGGGGGGGGGATTTCTGAATTGTAAAAAACACTAAGCACAGAATGTAATTGTAGGTCTTTTCCTAGAGTCCGTCATACAGAGTGAAGTAAGTCAGAAAGAGAAAAACAAATACCGTATGCTAACACATACATATGGAATCTAAGAAAAAAAAAAAGGTCATGAAGAACCTAGGGGTAAGACGGGAATAAAGACACAGACCTACTAGAGAATGGACTTGAGGATATGGGGGAGGGAAGGGTAAGCTGTGACAAAGTCAGAGAGTGACATGGACATATATACACTATCAAACATAAAATAGATCGCTAGTGGGAAGCAGCCGCATAGCACAGGGAGATCAGCTTGGTGGTTTGTGACCACCTAGAGGGGTGGGATAGGGAGGGTGGGAGGGAGGGAGACGCAAGAGGGAAGAGATATGGGAACATATGTATATATATAACTGATTCACTTTGTTATAAAGCAGAAACTAACACACCATTGTAAAGCAGTTATACTCCAATAAAGATGTTTAAAAAAAAAAAACACTAAGACTTGCTGAGAAAAAAATATTAAAATTTTTTTCTGGCCCTTTGATGCTCAGTTGGTACAATGAACTTGGTAAGCAGAAGTCAAAATCCGTGCAAAGTCAGTCCATAGGCTTGGGGCTGGAAAATGTACCCCCTTCTTCCCCATCTACTCTCCACAGTGTTCCTACCTGTAGGGACAAAAGAACTGACTGAAAAGAAAATCTTGTCTCTGAGTCCTTGGCCCCAGTAGATTTTGGGTTCTTTGTCACCACCATCTCTTGAAGGAATGATGGTACTGGTCTCTGACCTAGATTCTCTTTGTTTTCAAAGAATAATCTGATTTTTTTCACCTCTTGATTTAAGCCATCTTGCCTATCAGAAAAAAATAAAAAATAATAAAATAAAAAAATAAAATGCCTTGGTATGGCCTTCATGGTCCTTGGTCTGTACACTGCTCCCCTCTCCAACCGCATCTGAGAGCCCTATTCCCTTCATTGTCAGTGTTCCAGGCACACTGGCCTTTCAGATTCTAGTATAAATCATTTTCTTTCCAGCCTCAGGGCCTTTGGATATTCTTTCCCTTCTTCCTGAAACTCCATTCACTCTTCAACTTTTCCAACTTAACTCTTTCACCCTTCATCTTTCACCTCAAATGCTACTGCCTTAGGGAAGGAATTCACAGTCATACAAGAAAGGTTCTCTTTTGTGGCACATTGTTTGTTTCCTGCATAACACTTGATCCCAGTTTGAAGCACTTATTTATTTAACTGAGTGTTTGTCACCTACTCCACCTCCAGACAGGAAACTTTATGAAAGCACAACTTTTTAATGTTTTTGTTCACAATTGTATGCCGAGTTACAAGAAGTTCAGTACACCTTAGATGAAAAAGGAAAGGAATGAATGAATTTATGAATACTTGAACACCAGTTCTGAGTCCTGGAGCCTATTCCATGGACAATTCTTTATTGTTGTTCTATTGATACTTTAGTTTCCTTTATCTCTGATGCATATTTATTCTTTATCTGTGTGAATGTAAGACTGGTACAGTGTGTGTATTTAGCATTGTATGGTTCTTGGAAAACCTTATATTTTAGAAACAAATGTAGAAAAACACATTCAATTGGCAGAATGTTTTATTATAATCAACAATCTCAAGGACACATCCATTTTTGTGAATTGACATGCATTTCTACTTGAAGGATAGAATGAACATAAATGTGACAAGAATAGAATTGGGGATCATAGGCAGAGGTGATGGGAATTCTGGGCTATTCCAAGGTTTTAGGGGACCCTTGGTCCTTATCAAGGTCAATTTAAATACACATTTCTTCCGTTTTCTGGATATCCTTGGTATTTTCCCAGTAGTACCACCATAAAATCTGACCACTAAAATGGCTTCAAAACACGTGAAAAGCCAGGATGAGTATTGTCTACAATTTATAAAAAATTTAGAAGTACTTTCACTACTTTTCCTTCTGGGTGTTAAACATTTGAAAGAAACATATTCCAAGAGAGCTTTGAAAAAAGTTTTGGAAAAAGAATATGAACAGGGAGAAGGAATCCTCTCCTTCCTTTGTTGTCACTGAACTGCTTATCCTGAATCAAATTCATAGAAAATTTCCTCAATGAAGAAAGTATCCTGAATTTACTGTTTTCCTTTTATTCATTTTGACCTATTAAGACTTTAAAAAAAAAATCCAATAAAAAATATATACCTGTGGATAATTACTCCCCCACGATCTTCAATATTTAGATTTTGCCAAAGAACTCTCCAGTTCATTCTTGAATGTGCAGTTTGGCATTTCCTCTTCTAAAAACTCAATACCATTTCTTTTTTTTAACCTTTTAATTTTATATTGGAGTATAGCCAAGTAACTACGTTGTGATAGTTTCAGGTGCACAGCAAAGCGACTCAGCCATACATATACATGTGTCCATTCTCCCCCAGACTCCCTTCCCATCCAGGCTGCCACATAATATTGAGCAGAGTTCCCTGTGCTGTACAGAAGGTCAACACTATTTCTGAGCTTATGGGTGATGCTATACATTTATAGGTATTGTTGGACACCTCCTTGCTTTTTGGAGAGTTCCTTGCCTTTGATCCAGTTGGGCCTTCACCTTCTACTCCTCCCTTTTAGTACTTTTGGAATTTATAATGCTAGATTGAATTATATGAAATCATATAAAGCTGCCAATGTTTGAACATTTGTCATACAAAATGACAATTTCATGTGGTTTAACCTAATGTAATAATGGCTAACATTTACTGAGTAATTACTATATTGCAAGTATTATATAAACACTTTGTATGCATTATTTTACTTACATTTCTCATTTTACAAACTAGGAAATTAAATATCAGAAGAGTTAAAATAAATTACTTGTAGTAGAATCACTATTAAATGGTGAAACGGGGATTTAAACCTAGATCTACTTCACTAAAAAGCCCAAGCTGTTCAGCACTCACTGTCTCTTCAAAAGAGGGAGCTGGGCTTCCCCGGTGGCGCAGTGGTTGAGAGTCCGCCTGCCGATGCAGGGGACACGGGTTCGTGCCCGGGTCCGGGAAGATCCCACATGCCGCGGAGCGGTTAGGCCCGTGAACCATGGCCGCTGAGCCTGTGCGTCCGGAGCCTGTGCTCCGCAACGGGAGAGGCCACAAGACTGAGACGCCCGCGTACCAAAAAAAAAAAAAAAAAAAAAGGGAGGGAAGCTATCATTAACTCAGATAAAAGTGGTAACTTCAGACAAATCTCTCCATGACTCATATACACAAAACCAAATATAGTATTTCAAGAAGCCATACTTAGACAAATATCTATATATTTCCAAATAGCTGAACAATAAATTGCATTTTCACTTTTCATTGGAATGGTTTGTCATTTTGTAGATCAAAAAACTTATGTGTTCATTCCTAAAGCAATTTATTTTTCTTAGAAAATAGTGACCTGCAGCCTCTAGAAACAGGGTTCAATCCCTAATAGCTAAAACCATTTTAACTTCCCCTAGTTAGTACAGAAGGAGAATATAAATGTCTGGGGAAAATAACCATTCATGCCACTTACTTGCCTTCACAAATCATCCTAGAAATAAATCTGTGTTCTCTGCTAGAAGTTTTTTAGAAGTCTTTAAAAGTCATTTTTAATAACAGAGAATGGGGCTTATATGTGGCTTTAGTAATTTTTTTTTTTAATGTGAAAACTGCAAGTTCAAAACCCAAATCAAATGGCTTTGTGAGCTTTAGAATACAGGATTGTGCATCCATCTGGCCTCCAGGCCATCTCTGCATATAAGACATTAATAACATTTTTAATTTAAGTAATAGATAAATCTGTTTCAAGTGCCTCAGCATCTATTCTCAACATCGCCTGCAGATCTGTTGATCCTAAATAATATTTTCAAGCTGTGGTAAGGTTATTGGTGTTCTGAAGCAATCTGGAAATACCAAGTTCTTATGCCAGGAAGTAGGTCAAACTGTAATCTCTTCATGTTACTGTTTTGATTTCAGAAATAGCTCTGTCCTTCACACAGTGAGAGCCTGTACACTTTACCCTTCTCATGGATTTGATTTCAGCTGCCATTCTGTGTTTCAAAGAAAACTTTATTAAATATCTACTTTTAATTAATCTCTCTGGCACTGGAACCTCTCCCCAACCTCAATTTATTTTTAGTTTCTCAGAACAGTTTCACTTTTCTCCTTAAATAGTCATTCTGTAATATGCTATTCTCTAGTAATTATTACAAAATAGCATTATACTTGCTCAGCTAAGAGAGACCAGACAGTGCATGCTTTTAGAGTCAGAGAGATTTACATTTGGATCTTAGCTCTGCCACATGAAGCTACGTGATCCTGGGTGAGTTACACTCTATCTCCTGATGTCCTCGCTGGTGAAATCGAGACCTCATGGGTTGTTAGAAGGACCTCACGCTATAAGCAATTGCCCTCAGTGTCCAGAACCCAGTTATTTGTTTTAGATGATAATTCCTTTCCTTTCTATTCAGTGTATGCATAAGTCTCATAAACAAATAGATGAAACAATTATTTTCTTTCATCCCTTACTCTTTTATCTTCCTTTTTAGAAGACGCTTGTATTTCTTAGGTTGTTTTATTTGAGAATGGTGCAAAGTCCAGTTTGCCCTATTTTACTTTTTTTTAAGATGCAGAAATGCTTCTTTCTAGATGATTCTTCTAACAGTGGGCCAAGGAAGTGCATTTACTCCATAAGTATCTCTATCATTTGGGTACCTGATGGTATTTGTGGCTTTCCCATTGGCTTCTCTCTTCATGATACTGGTGTGGACTAAGTGTCAGTACCCAGACATGAGCAGGGACACAGACATCTGAAAAAAGAGAATGAATTCTCCTGTCCAAGCAGCAAAATAAATCAACAACACTTTACTCACCTACTTTGTTCTTTTAATAAATGGCACAATAAAGCCTCTGGCCATGATACACTCATGTCCATGATACTGGATGTGACTGAACGTTTTCATCCATTCATGCATTCAAAGAATGTTACGCTAAGCAAATGGGAAACCATAAAAGTGAATCTAACCTGAATCCTTGTTCTCAAGGAGCTTCCAGTCTGGTAAAGAAAATGAAACAGACACTCCAATGGTTTTCATGGAAAATAGAATGTGAGAACCCAAGAGAACAACCCAAGGAATTCTTGGTTTGGAGGGAAAGGTTCCTCTTGGTTGCAGAAAGAACATGACTATATCTGGAGGATGACCCACATCGTTGGTACTTCAGCTTGACCTTGAACCATTATCTTTTTTTTTTTTTTGGCCATGCTGCACGGCATGTGGGATCTTAGTTCCCCGATCAGGGATCAAACCCTTGCCCCTTGCATTGGTAGGACAGAGTGTTAACAACTTGACCACCAGGGAAGTCCCTTGAAACATTACCTTGAAACTGCTTAGAAGTAGTTTAGAAGTAGTGATCAGTTGAAAGATTAGCTGAGAAGTTACCCCACCTAGGTGAGTTGTCCTGGGGTTTTGTTTCCAGAGCAAGTACTTGCTATTTAATTTACATGGTGGGCCACTGCCCAACTAGTGATAGGCCCAGTGGTGCAGTTAGAAATAGGATGCAAGAGCATGTAAATCTGGTGTAGTAAAAAATTCATATATGCTAATAAGTGCACCCTTGACTCCTGATATTATCTGTCCTCCAGGCACATACAGCAAACGTCATGAGTTTGTGGCTCTGAGCTACTCTGATCAAGTAGACTTGATATTCTAATGGGCTAATCAATGACCTAAATTTCAGTGTACATCTCTGAAGAACAGGAAGGGCATTAGAGAAGCTCATCTCCTTGCTTGTATCCTTGGTCTCGTGTTCCTTTTTGCTTATTTGCAGTTGAGTAGTCAATGCTAGTAAACCTCATAATGCATAGAGTGTTATCAGTCTCCCAACCTGCACCAGCATTTGCAGTTTATTTCAATTTAGAAAGTGTGTTTATTTGGGCTCACTTATGGGAACCAATGGGTGTTATGTCTAACTGTGCTTATTGGAACTATCAATTGGTGCTGTCACTGCCTTTCAGGATGAGCAGGTTTTGAAGAGAATCCCATGTGAAGAGAGTAGCATAAGCAAATAGCAAGATATCAAAACAGAGGCCACGTTTGAAGGGAAGAGTGGAAGATCATGCTGGAATGGGGAGTTTACGGAGATCCTAGAAGGTCTGGAATGCCTACCCGGAGAAAAAACCCAGCCTTAGTTGCCTTGTCAATAAGGAGTCCCTGGAAGTAAATATACATGGAGTAATATGGTCTTAACAAAGAGATCAGTGTTGTGCTCTGGAAAGAGAAACCTAGAACCCTGCCATGTGGGGGGGTAACACCAATAACAACAACAACAGCAAGCAGCTCATATACATCTACTAAGGGCAGAAGCAATTTCATCATCAAATGACAAATTTTCATGTGGTTCTCTGGACTCATTTGACATTTATAGCACATAATAAAATAAAATTTAAGGCTTTGCAACAAAATTTTATTTTACTAAATAGCTGTCAGATATCAGCATTTATTTACAAAGTCAGACTATTTATACACATACTTTACAAGAGTCAGTAATTAAGACTACATACTCAGGCTTATTTTGACAGTTGTTTCCATGGTGTAGTGATTTTTTTTTTTAATCTTAGAGCTCTCAGTTCTGTTAGGTGGGTTATTTATTTTTTTTCATAATGGATGAATTGTAGGTTATTATTCAAATGATTTAATCAGCAAACTAAATTGGCAGTTTTAAATGTGGTAATTTATGATTTAATGACCATTTTCCAAACAACCAACTCTTTTATTCAATAGCAAGATTACATGAAAGGTATTACTGTCACTCCCATTCTGCAAACCCCTGATATAATATTTCCAACATAATAACATCCAGTTATGCTTTGGGGAGGATTGGTCAGGTTGTGCGCTTACCAGTGTATGCTTTGGAAGATCTACTTCCAAATGGAGCATAAGCCAGATTTATTGTTGGATCAAACACTGGATTGAAATGAAAGAGTTCTGAAGCTGCTCTTCAGATGGATTTGTTGATTTTAAGCTTCTTAAAGAAAGATCGTTTGGGGAGGACCTTCAAGATGGTGGAGGAGTAAGATGTGGAGATCACCCTTCTCCCCACAAATACATCAAAAATACATCTACATGAGGAACACCTCCTACAGAACACCTACTGAACACTGGCAGAAGACCTCAGACCTCCCAAAAGGCAAGAAAATCCCCACATACCTGGGTAAGGCAAAAGAAAAAAGAAAAAACTGAGACAAAAGAATAGGGACAGGACCTGCACCTCTGGGAGGGAGCTGTGAAGGAGGAAAAGTTTCCACACACTGGGAAGCCCCTTCACTGGTGGACACAGGGTGAGGGTGGGGGGGGGGAAGCTTCAGTGCCACAGAGGAGAGCACAGCAACAGGGATGCAGGGGGCAAAGCGGAGAGATTCCCACACAGAGGATCTCTGCCGACCAGCACTCACCAGCCTGAGAGGCTTGTCTGCTCACCCACCAGGGCGGGTGGGGCCTGGGAGCTGAGGCTCGGGTTTTGGAGGTCATATCCCAGGGAGAGGACTGGGGTTGGCTGCGTGAACACAGCCTGAAGGGGTCTAGTGCACTACAGCTAGCCGGGAGGGAGTCCGGGAAAAAGTCTGGAGCTGACGAAGAGGCAAGAGACCATTGTTTTGGGGTGCGCAACGAGAGGGGATTCAGAGCACCACCTAAACGAGCTCCAGAGTCGGGCACGAGCCACAGCTATCAGCATGGACACCAGAGACAGGCATGAAACACGAAGGCTGCTGCAGCCACCAAGAATCTTGTGTACAAGCACAGGTCACTATCCACACCTCCCCTCCCAGGAGCCTGCGCAGCCCGCCACTGCCAGGGTCCCGTGATCCAGGGACAACTTCCCTTGGAGAACACACAGCATGCCTCAGCTGGTGCAACGTCATGGTGGCCTCTGCTGCCGCAGGCTTGCCCCGCATTCCGTACCCCTCCCTACCCCTGGCCTGAGTGAGCCAGAGCCCCCAAATCAGCTGCTCCTTTAACCCCCTCCTGTCTGGGCAAAGAACAGATGCCAGAGGGTGACCTACATGCAGTGGCAGGGCCAAATCCAAAGCTGAACCCCAGGAGTTGTGCAAACAAAGAAGAGAAAGTGAAAGTTCTCCCAGCAGCCTCAGGAGCAGTGGGTTAAATCTCCACAATCAACTTGATGTACGCTGCATCTCTGGGATACCTGAATAGACAACGATCATCCAAAAATAGAGGTGGTGGACTTTGGGAGGAACTGTAGACTTGGGGTTTTCTGTATGCGACTGACTAGTTTCTGATTTATATGGTTATCTGAGTTTAGTTTTTAGTGCTTGTTATCAGTGGTGGATTTGTTTATTGGTTTGGTTGCTCTCTTTTTTCTATTACATTTTAATTTTTTTATTTTAATAATATTTAAAAAAAAATTTATTTTAATCACTTTATTTCACTTTATTTTTCTTTCTTTTTTTTCTCCCTTTTCTTCTGAGCCATGTGCCTGACAGGGTCTTGGTGCTCTGGCTGGGTGTCAGGCCTGAGCCTCTGAGGTGGGAGAGCCAAGTTCAGGACATTGGGCCACCAGAGACCCCCTGCACCCACGTAATATCAATCAGTGAGATTTCTCCCAGAGATCTCCATCTCAAAGCTAAGACCCAGCTCCACTGAACAACAAGCAAGCTCCAGTGCTGGACACCCCATACCAAACAACTAGCAAGACAGGAACACAAAAAAACCCATTAGCAGAGAGGCTGTTTAAAATCATACTAAGTTCACAGACACCCCAAAACACACCACCAGATGCAGCCCTGCCCAGCAGAAAGACAAGATCCAGCCTCATCCGCCAGAACACAGGCACAGGCCCCTACTCTAGGAAGTCTACACAACCCACTGAACCAACCTTACCCACTTGGGGCAGACACCAAAAACAATGGAAACTATGAACCTGCAGCCTGCAAAAAGGAGACCCCAAACACAGTAAGTAAGCAAAATGGGAAGACAGAGAAATATGCAGGAGATGAAGGAACAAAGTAAAAACCCACCAGACCAAACAAATGAGGAAGAAATAGGCAGTCTACCTGAAAAATAATTCAGAGTAATGATAGTAAAGATGATCCAAAATCTTGGAAATAGAATGGAGAAAAAAAATCGTTTAACAAGGACCTAGAAGAACTAAAGAGAAAACAAACAATGATGAACAACACAATAAATGAAATTAAAAATTCTCTAGAAGGAATCAATAGCAGAATAACTGAGGCAGAAGAATAGATAAATGACCTGGAAGATAAAATAGTGGAAATAACTACTGCAGAGCAGAATAAAGAAAAAAGAATGAAAACAATTGAGGACAGTCTCAAAAACCTCAGGGACAATATTAAACACACCAAAATTTGAATTATAGGGGTCCCAGAAGAAGAAGAGAAAAAGAAAGGGACTGAGAAAATATTTGAAGGGATTATAGTTGATAACTTCCCTAACATGGGAAAGGAAATAGTTAATCAAGTCCAGGAAGCACAGAGAGTCCCATACAGGATAAATCCAAGGAGAAATATGCCAAGACACATATTAATCAAACTATCCAAAATTAAATACAAAGAAAAAGTATTAAAAACAGCAAGGGAAAGGCAACAAATAAAATACAAGGGAATCCCCATAAGGTTAACAGCTGATCTTTTAGCAGAAACTCTGCAAGCTAGAAGGGAGTGGCAGGACATATTTAAAGTGATAAAAAGGAAAACCCTACAAGCAAGACTACTTTACCCAGCAAGGATCTCATTCAGATTCGACAGAGAAATTACAACCTTTACAGACAAGCAAAAGCTAAGAGAATTCAGCACCACCAAACCAGCTTTACAACAAATGCTAGAGGAACTCCTCTAGGTAGGAAACACAAGAGAAGAAAAAGACCTACAAAAACAAACCCAAAACAATTAAGAAAATGGTAATAGGAACATACATATTGATAACTACCGTAAATGTAAACGGATTAAACACTCCAACTAAAAGACATAGACTGGCTGAATGCATACAAAAACAAGACCCATATATATGCTGTCTACAAGAGAGCCACTTTACACCTAGGGACACATACAGACTGAAACTGAGGGAATGGAAAAAGATATCCCACGCAAATGGCAATCAGAAGAAAGCTGGATAGCAATTCTCATATCAGATAAAATAGACTTTGAAATAAAGACTATTACAAGAGACAAGGACACTACATAATGATCAAGGGATCAATCCAGAAGAAGATATAACAATTGTAAATAATTATGCACCCAACATAGGAACACCTCAATACATAAGACAAAAGCTAACAGCCATAAAAGGGGAAACCTACAGTAACATAATAATAGTAGGGGACTTTTAACACCCCACTTTCACCAATGGACAGTTCAACTGAAATGAAAATAAATAAGGAAACACAAGCTTTAAATGACACATTAAACAAGATCGACTTAATTGGTATTTATAGGACATTCTATTCAAAAACAACAGAATAAACTTTCTTCTCAAGTGCTCATAGAACATTCTCCAGGATAGATCATATCTTGGGTCACAAATCAAGCTTTGGTAAATTTAAGAAAATTGAAATCATATCAAGTATCTTTTCTAACCACAACGGTATGAGACTAGGTATCAATTACCAGAAAAATACTGTAAAAAATACAAACACATGGAGGCTAAACAATACACTACCAAATAACCAAGAGATCACTGAAGAAATCAAAGAGGAAATCAAAAAATTCCTAGAAACAAATGGCAATGAAAACATGATGGCTCAAAACCTATGGGATGCAGCAAAAGCAGTTCTAAGAGGGAAGTTTACAGCAATGCAATCCTACTTCAGGAAACATGAAAAATGTCAAATAAAGAACGAAACCTTACACCTAAAGCAATTAGAGAAAGAAGAACAAAAAAAACCCCTAAAGTTAGTAGAAGGAAAGTAACCATAAAGATCAGATCAGAAATAAATGAAGAAGAAATGAAGGAAATGATAGCAAAGATGAATAAAACTAAAAGCTGGTTTATTGAGAAGATAAAATTGGTAAACCATTAGCCAGACTCATCAAGAAAAAAATCAAGACTCAAATCAACAGAATTAGAAGTGAAAAAGGAGAAGTAACAACTGGCACTGCAGAAATACAAAGGATCATGAGAGATTACAACAAGAAACTATATGCCAATAAAATGGACAGCCTGGAAGAAATGGACAAATTCTTAGAAAACCACAACCTTCCAAGACAGAACCAAGAAGAAATAGAAAATTTAAACAGAACAATCACAAGCACTGAAATTGAAACTGTAATTAAAAATCTTCCAACAAACAAAAGCCCAGGACCAGATGGCTTCATAGGTGAATTCTATGAAACATTTTGAGAAGAGCTAACACCTATCCTTCTCAAACTCTTCCAAAATATAGAAGATGGAGGAATATTCACAAACTCATTTCATGAGGCCACCATCACTCTGATACCAAAACCAAAGATGTTACAAAAAAAGAAAATTACAGGCCAATATCACAGAGGAATATAGATGCCAAAATCCTCAACAAAATACTGGCAAACAGAATCCAGCAGCACATTAAAAGGATCATAAACCATGATCAAGTGGGGCTTATTTCAGGAATGCAAGAATTCTTCAAATTACTCAAATCAATCAATGTGATACACCATATTAACAAACTGAGGGAGAAAAACCATATGATCATCTCAATAGATGCAGAAAAAGCTTTCAACAAAGTTCAACACCCATTTATGATAAAAACCCTCCAGAAAGTAGGCATAGAGGGAACTTACCTCAACATAATAAAGGCCATTTATGACAAACCCACAGCCAACATCATTCTCAATGGTGAAAAATTGAAACCATTTCCACTAAGATCAGGAACAAGACAAGGTTGCCCACTCTCGCCACTATTACTCAACATAGTTTTGGACGTTTTAGCCACAGCAATCAGAGAAGAAAAAGGCATCCAAATCGGAAAAGAAGAAGTAAAACTGTCACTCTTTGCAGATGACATGATACAATACATAGAGAATCCTAAAGATGCTACCAGAAAACTACTAGAGCTAATCAATGAATTTGGTAAAGTAGCAGGATACAAAATTAATGCACAGAAATCTCTTGCATTCCTATACAGTAATGATGAAAAATCTGAAGGAGAGATCAAGGAAACACTCCCATTTACCATTGCAACAAAAAGAATAAAATACCTAGGAATAAACCTACCTAAGGAGACAAAAGACCTGTATGCAGAAAACTGTAAGACACTGATGAAAGAAATTAAAGATGATACAAACAGATGTACAGATATATCACGGTCTTGGATTTGAAGAATCAACATTGTGAAAATGACTATACTACTCAAAACTATCTACAGATTCAACGCAATCCCTATCAAACTACCAATGGCATTTTTCACAGAACTAGAACAAAAAATTTCACAATTTTTATGGAAACACAAAAAACCCAAATACACAAAGCAATCTTGAGAAAGAAAAATGGAGTTGGAGGAATCAGGCTCCCTGCCTTCAGACTATACTACAAAGCTACAGTAATGAAGAGAGTTGGTACTGGCACAAAAAACAGAATTATAGATCAATGGAACAGGATAGAAAGTCCGGAGATAAAGCCATGTACATATGGTCAACTTATCTTTGATAAAGGAGGCAAGAATAAACAATGGAAAAAAGACAGCTTCTTCAATAAGTGGCGCTGGGAAAACTGGACAGCTACATGTAAAAGAATGAAATTAGAACACTTCCAAACACCATACACAAAAATAAACTCAAAATGGATTGAAGACCTAAATGTAAGGCCAGACATTATAAAACTCTTAAAGGAAAACATAGGCAGAACACTCTATGACATAAATCACAGCAAGATCTTTTTGACCCACCTTCTAGAGAAACGGAAATAAAAACAAAAGTAAACTAATGGGACCTAATGAAACTTAAAAGCTTTTTCACAACAAAAGAAACCATAAAGAAGATGAAAAGACAGCCCTCAGAATGGGGGAAAATATTTGCAAATGAAGCAACTGACAAAGGATTAATCTCCAAAATATACAAGCAGCTCATGCAGCTCAATATCAAAAAAACAAACAACCCAATCCAAAAATGGGCAGAAGACCTAAATAGACATTTCTCCAAAGAAGATATACAGATTGCCAACAAACACATGAAAAGACACTCAATATCACTAATCATTAGAGAAATTCAAATCAAAACTACGATGAAGTATCACTTCACACTGGTCAGAATGGCCATCATCAAAAAATCTACAAACAATAAATGCTAGAGAGGGTGTGGAGAAAAGGGAACACTCTTGCACTGTTGCTGGGAATATAAATTGATACAACCACTATGGAGAACAGTATGGAGGTTCCTTAAAAAACTAAAAATAAAACTACCATATGACCCAGCAATCCCACTACAGAGCATATACCCTGAGAAAACCATAATTCAAAAAGAGTCATGTACCACAATGTTCATTGCAGCACTATTTACATCCAAGACATGGAAGCAACCTGTGTCCTTCAACAGTTGAATGGATAAAGAAGAAGTGGCACATGTATACAATGGAATATTGCTCAGCCATAAAAAGAAACAAAATTGAGTTATTTGTAGTGAGGAGGATGGACCTAGAGAGTGAAGTAAGTCAGAAAGAGAAAGACAAATACCATATGCTAACACATATATATGGAATCGAAAAAAAAAAAAAAAAGGTTCTGAAGAGCCTAGCGGCAGGACAGGAATAAACAAGCAGATGTAGAGAATGGACTTGAGGACATGGGGAGGGGGAAGGGTAAGCTGAGACGAAGTGAGAGAGTGGCATGGACATATATACACTACCAAATGTAATATAGATAGCTAGTGGGAAGCAGCCGCAGAGCACAGGGAGATAAGCTTGGTGCTTTGTGACCACCTAGAGGGTGGGGTTAGGGAGGGTTGAAGGGACACGCAAGAGGGAGGGGATATATATATATATATGTATAGCTGAATCACTTTGTTGTACAGCAGCAACTAACACAACAATGTAAAGCAATTGTACTCCAATAAAGACGTTAAAAAAAAAAATAGAGAACTAACATGAGGCCTGGCCTGAGAAGACCCAGGATGGTCAAAGATAAGAAAAAGTTAAGGGGAGTTGTGTACCAAACCCCCTATCTGAAGCTCTGCATCGTCTTGGAAATCAAGGCTGCTTGTCTGCACCCCAATGACCCACAAGGCTCAGATCCTGCAGGCAGTAGAGGCGTGTTCCACTCTTATTACAGCAAAGGTTTTACAGAAGGAGGTTTCTCAGCAGGGTGTCTGTGATGCTAATTAGCAAAAGGAGTGGCTTCGGGTTCAAGCTGCTGCCCCCAGGAGTCTTACCCACCAAGGCAATGGTGCTCCTCCTTATAGAGCATCCCTGATTAGCTCCCTCTCCACGACCTGTAACAATGAAGTTTGACTGCAACGTAACTCTTGTACCAATAACAACAAGAGCCACATGGCTTACTGAGCATTTACTGTTTTCCAGGTACTCGCCAAACAGCTGACAAGGCACATCTTATTTCATGATCCTGAAACCGAGCAGGACCCTAAGGGGCCTTTCAGGGACAGACCCCTCCCCCATGTCCTCTGCTTTAGTTCCTCTCTGAAGTACCCAGATAATAGTATTTGATGCACATTTCCTGAGTTGTTTTACAGATGCTAGAACCACCACTAAATGGAAGAAATTAACTACTTGATGACCATGAGCACATTAGCCCCCAGACCTACTGGCGCCTAAGGACTGATAATGTTAACCCCTCTGACACTGCACTGTTACCTCAGCATCAACCAGTCAGAGAATTGTGTACTAGCTGATCACATACACTGGGATGCTCCCTCCCTCACTTGGCCTTTAAAAATGCTTTGCTGAAGCCCATCAGGGAGTTCAGGCTTTCTGAGCACTAGCTCCCCTGGACTCATTGCTTGGTGCCTGCAATAAATGCTGAACTTTCCTTCACCACAAAAAAAAAAAAAAAAAGAGATCGTTTTGTCCCGCACCCCCACTGCCCTTTCTGTTTTTCTTTCTGAATTCTTTAGGCCTAGAACAATGCTAGACCAGTAGTGGGCACTCATTAAATAAAGGTATGATTGAAAAAAGACTGCTCATATTTTGCAATTGTTATGGTGTCGTAAGAGGTTCTTACTTCCAGGGGAAGCTCTGCATGGTAGGATATTAGTATCCTTTGGATCACATTACTCAACTCCTACCTTTCTTTTAATTTAGGAAAGAGGTTTGTATTAATGAATTTAAAATACAGCTCTGGCATTTTAACTATGAGATCATGGGCAAGTTGTTTCCCTTTTCTGAGCATCACTTTCTTTCGTCCTTAACATGGGGATAACAACATGTCAGAGCTAAGATTACCATCAAATGAAATGAACATATATAAAGTACCAAGTTCAGCATCTTGAATATAAAGGTACACAACAGATCGTTCTGTGCCTTAGTAAAACAATGTTTAAGACTGAAATGTGTGGGTCCCTGATTCTATATCATTGTTCTACTTCTATCCATGTATAAATTCACACTTGGAGGACGGGATCTACTAGCCTTTTTCAGCCAATGCATGCTGGAGATGTCCCATATAGGCTTTGACATTTTCATAGATGTCCAAGTTTATCAACACCTTGAAAATCATAAAAGCACAATGCACTAGACCTCTTCACATACACTATATATTAGTTGTTTTATTATACCTAAAACTATATATTCTGGTAGCTCTGATAGCTTATCAAATGTTTGTTATTTCCCTCTGTGATGATTAACAAATTTTCTTGAACCTCTTTCTAGGTAGCTTTTGATCAGAAGCATCTCTAGCAGTATGGTTGGAAGAGAACAGTTACCTGCCCCCCACCTCCCGCCACCAGATTATGCTGTCATTTGAAGAGTGCTACCTGACTAATTACCACTTGAAGAGTTCTTCCCATCATATCTGGAGCCATTTTTTTAAAATGTCATCTCCATCTGTTTTTACACAGACGTAATGCCATGCATTGTCCTTTGCATGACTATAAAGCATATTAAAATGATGCCATAAACCATTCTCAGAAATTAATATCCAATCTCAGATGTCTCTGTAGAAGTAGGGAGGAGCATGTTCATATTTTTGACACTGTTGGCACATTTGTTGTATACTCAAAAGCATATGTTTGGAAGTTGTAGCCTAGATCTTTGGGATGTGTTTCACCACATGAAATTGAGTGAGTCAATAGGAATCACACCCATGTTGTAGACTTAATAACAAGAATGGTGAGAAGTATTCATTGTGTCAATATGACGTACCAAACACAGTATTAAGCACTTTCATGAATTAGCTTGGTTAATTTTCATAAAAATCCAATCAAGTACATTCAATTTTTTCCCTTTTTTTCAGATGTGAAGGCTGGGTTTCAAAGACATTAAGTACATAACTTGTAAAGGACACTCTTCAACTGAGGTCATTCAAATTCCAAAGCCCAGAGTATAATGCAACATTATAACTTCTGATTTCCATGAAGGTTTGGCAATGCACACTTGGCATCACGTAAGTTTCCCAACTCTGAATCCATCCCCAACAGGCTGTGATGACCATGAATTTCTGTACAGAGCCCTATTGTACATGAGCGCTCCCAGCCTGTGGTTTTAGTTGTCTGTGAGCAGTCACGCACTGACTGGGTTGGCAAAGAACATTCCTATAGCATCCTCCAGCCCGAGAGCTGTAGCTGAAGGACTCCTTCCCAGCTGTAGAAAGGCAATTATTTCTAAACCAGCCCACTCACGTTAAATACTTGTATGAACAAAACGAATGACAAAGGAGTTTGAATCATCTACAGTACATCTGTGGAACTTGAGGAAACTTTGCCACAAGATAGATCAGACAAAGCCAACCAGTATCCCTGATGAAAAGTGATTTCTGCTTTAATTGAAATGAGCGCTATGAACAGCTGCCAGGTGAGGTGGGTGAGGGGAGTGGGAGGCGAATGGGACAGTCTCCACAGCTGAGACCAGATTCATTTATATTTACTTATTTATCTATTTCTCCTTGGGGGAAAGAAAGGACAGGCAAGTATATATTGCAGAGTAATTTATTGAACCAATGAAAATGTCACGAAAACATTTCAGAATTGGACCGTGTGGGAGACAAACATGACTCTAGATTCTGGGAGAGAGGGTCAATAATCAGTTTCCACATAGGCAAATGGAAATTCTTCACAAAACTTAAAATAAGGAGATCAGGAATATAAGAAAGACAAACATTTTTTTAAAAAAAACTCTAGGATGATTAATTAAAGGGGAAGTTAAGTTACACAGTTTTTTCTTTTTATGGCTAAGAAAAAATATATATATGTATATAAATTTTTGTCCAGCAGGACTACACACTAGAGAGGTCTAAGCTTAATTTTCTTTAGCTTGAGTGGATAATAGGAACTTAGAACTACATAGATGGCCATAGATGTCATGTCATCCGACCCGCTCATTTTATAGAAAACTGAGACCCCCAGAGAACGGAAGAGAATTATCCATTTGCATAAATCCTTGGTGAAACAAGCAGGAATAAATATGAACTAGATTGAGCCAATTGGGATGATACATTTTGCATCACCATGGTGACTCTGTGTGTGCCCTGGTTTTCTTGCTCTTCTTCAGTTAATTTGCTGAGAGTGAATTATGCTATTTGATTTGACGATAATTTCATTGTTTCTCCAGTCTAAGAGAAGAAAAGTAACCACTCTGGATTAGTCCTCAGAGCAATTCTATAATATATGTGCAATTGTTCTCTCCATTTTGTAGTTAAGGAATCCAAGGCACAGAGAGGTTTGGTTACTTGGCTATGGACACACAACCATTTATTTATTGATGATAGTTCAATTTATGCAATTTGACTCCAAAGATTGCATTTTTACAAGTTTGCTCTACTGTTCCACCAGTGTGGACTCATTTTTCAGAAGGAAGAAAAAACTGATGTAAGAAATTAAATCACTTGTCAAGCCCACAGAGTCAGGAAGTAGTGTGGCTGAGATATGAATGTGGGTCTGTCTCCTACTGTGATACTGATCACCATAAGCAACTAAGATCATCAGATGTCATTGAGTGGACAGAGCAAAAGGGAGAGGCCAGCAAGGTGTGAAGTGAGATCTTACAGGGAGTTGCTTTGGGTGAAGGTGTAGTTCTGGCTTTGGAGGATGGGTCCTAGATTTTGTACCACCACCGCATTGTTACATGCTTGGAAAGGCAATCAGTCTCGTGACAAATCAGTCTCACTGACAAATCGGCTTCAATCTAATCCTAGTTTATTTCGTTTTAGATGAAAGGAGCTATGCCATCTTCATCTCAAGGGAAGGCTGCAGCTCTCTAAGTTCACAGATTCTTTAGTCCCCACACCCACAGAGAGTGAGCATAGCTGTCTCCCTTAAGAGTCAATAAGTGTGTGGGTCATTTTGACTCAGAGAAACTCCTTAATTTTCTAGCAAATTTTTATATCTCTATTTACATAGGCCCGAGGCCTGTGTGCCCAATTCCAGCTGCTCTAATCCAGATGTAGTTCCACACAACAGATGAGGCAGACTCAACATTCCACATTTATCTTAACTCTGTAGTTTCCAAGGAAACAGTACAGCAAGAAGACAAACACTGAGTTCACAATTCTGTATCAACCCAGGCCGGATGCTAAACCTTTACACACTGTTAGCACATCAAAGTAATACTTGGCATAGTGCTGGCACCTAGTAAGCATTCAAGAAATACCAGGAAGAATGAATGAATGTGTGAATGAGTGGATATGCCAATAAATATGGCCAACTTCATGGTTATCATTTCACAGTAACCAAACTCAAGGAACTGATTTATAAATCGATTAATATATAGTCAAGAATGTTTCTGGCAGATGACTCAGCTCTGGATATCTGCACAGGATATTCTTGCTTCCTGTGTATGTTAATCAAGGAAACCAAATTCCAAATCAGAAGGTCTCTGAGTGACCAGGAAACTAGAGCAAACAATAACAAAAAAATGCACTCTTAATGGATCATTCCCACCAATTTTAAAAGTCTAGTGAATTTCCTTTTACATTTCTAAATAGGTAGTCATTATCTATAAATGAAATATATCCTTTCCATGAACAATATTCAAGTATTGTTGGCAATTTCTTATTCTTTGAATCTCTTATTTTATTTATAAAAATTTAGTCACTAGTCATTAACTCAGCAAATCACTATTGAATTCTTTTGGTAAGCCAGACATTCTGCTAGACCCTGAGGATAGAGTGATTAGCAAGACCATTCAGGGCCCCTGCCATCATTGGGAAAATACATTAAGAAAATATATACAATGGTATATAAAAGCATGAAGGTTTTAAGTGCTGTGAGAGAGGTTAGTAGACATACAGGAGCATGCAACAGGAGGATTTGGATTTGTGAGTGGCCAAGGAAGGTTGTCTGAGGAGGTGCTACATTACCAGATGTTGGAATGGGAAGTAGTAGCTGCTCATGAATTCACTGGGGAAAGAATTCTGGGCTTAGGGAATCATATATATAAAAGTCTTGTGGCAGGAGAGAAACTATGGTTCATTCACTAAAAGTCTGTCCTTATAATGTGACATCATAATTTATGTGTACAATTTCTAAGATTATAATACATTTTACGTGTAAATTTTCAATGTCATTCAACAAGTTATTTTTCAAATTGAGAACATACTATGTATCAAGCACTGTGCAATGCTTGATACATAGGGTACAATACATAGGGTACAATGAGCAAGACAGAATGGTTCATTTCTTAAAATTTAATGGAAAATCAAACAAACATGATGATGGTAACTATTGGTAACTATTGGGGATCATAGGAACATAGATAAAAGGCATATGATCCAGATTGATGAATGTTAGGCAAATCTTGGAGGAAGTGACCTCTCAGTTGAGTTGTGAGGGTAGATTAAAGACTGGGCAACTGGGAAGCTCCAAACACTCTTGCATAGGCTGAGGCAGAACCCAACTCTTGTGAACAACAGTTTTCAAAACATATTTTAGGTAGATTTTTAATTTATTTCCCAAGTGAATGTTTTACAGATGGTTAATTTCATATATTTCATGAATGTAATGTTAATTTTGATAGCTTTAGGCTTGGCTAGAGATCTATTTCTAACGTTGTCTCTAAATACATAGCCCATAATTTTTCCACTTATTGATATATATGTACACACACAGATATGTGTGTGTGTATATATATATATATATATATATATGATATAGAAACAGATACAGATATATATAGAGAGAGACATATTGTCAAAAAAACATTTCAATCCACATAATGTCTTTCTGAAATAGTCATATATTGTTTCTCTTTGAAATAGTCAAAACTTTATCTCGGAAATGTTGAGCAACTGTTGGTTAATGGCAGAGCCAAGACTAGGACACTTAGTCTGGTGTTATAAATGCCTTGTCTTGAAAGGAAAAAGAGCAGCCCCCTTGAAAGAATTGTTATTGATTGGGTCTTTTCTTTGAATCGCTTAGAAACTGAAGTTGCTAGCAGAGATGTTAAGAAGGATTTGCTGGAATCAACTTTGGTGAGATTTTCTTGGGAGAAATTTTACAGCATATTTAATCAGGCAACCAAGAAACAACAGCTGCTTGTGTATGAAGCATCAGTAAAGCTGCTAAGATTTATATAATCTTTAGTGTTCAACAGATTGCTAGCATTTATAGGACAGTCAATGTTTGCCTATGCTCACACGCAGTCATATATGCTACCTTTTCCACTGCCTCTGAACTGAGGGGTTTCTGAAGAGGGAAATACTTTGGAGAGAGATGGAATAAGGACTAAAAGACAGAAGACTTGGTGGTCAAGTTATTGGAAATTTGCCCAATAAAAGACAATGACAGCAGCTCCTACTTATGATGGAAAAAAAATAGTTATTTAATTTAGCCTGTAGATGTGTCGATATCTATCCCCACAGTAGAAGAATCATTCCTCTGACATTACACCTTGTGGCAAAATCAGTGTAATAATATTTATATATTCTGGTCTAATAAGGGAACATTTCTAACTCTAGATGATTATTAGCCACTTCATTAGAAAGCTGATGGTTATCAAATGTCATTGGTTCCAATTTCCTCTAAATAGAACAACTAATGAATCTGCACAAAGGAACTTCGAGATGCAGACGTGAAGAAACAGAGAACTGGAAAGGATCTTAGAAATTATTCAGGATATACCTCACATGTAAGAAAAGAAGGTGCTCATGGTCAACAGAGATGAAGCTACTGATAACAGCATGAAAAACTTGACTCTCAGTCCAGTGCTTTCTCCATCATTTTCCTGTCTTAAATCAAAGTTCCTCAGGCTGACATTGACATTCTCAAGAAAATCTCTCCTCTTCCACTCTAACCTTATTCTGTGGTTTCCTAATGTATCTATCTCCTCCTCAAATGGACCATTCTCATGCCCACCTCAAAGGCCTGGTTTCACACAGCTTCCCTTTGTTTTTAGTGATAGTTCCCTACCTCCTTCACCATTTATTTCAAGATCCAAGTCAAAGCCCACCTCCTTACAATCAGGACTCTGAGTTAAAGATAAGATCTACTTTATTCTGAGTTTATAGAATATACAGTCTTAGTCACCACCATCAGCAGTGGTTTATATTGCTTATTAGAGGCAGTATGATAGAGTGGAAAGAACTTGGTCTTTGGAGTCAGGCAAGTATAGATTACAATATCTACCTCAACCCTTTGCCCACTGTATATTCTATATATCAGTAAGGACAGGCTCTACTTTTCTGTAGAAGTAAGTAAATCCTGAAGCCTCAGTTATTTAGAGCAAGAACGATTGATTTCTTATTCATACTAGGTCTAATGTGGATTAGGCAGCCCTTGAAAGTCAGACAGCTCTTCCAAACAATGACTCAGGGATGCAGGTTGTTTCCATCCTGTGTCTCTCCCATCTTCATCTGTGACCTCCAAATTCATTCAGAAGAGAAAAAGAGGGTGTGGAGGTGTCATACAAGCTCATACTACCTTGTCCAGAAAGTGGCTCTTTTTGTTTCCACTCACATTTCATTGGCTAGAACTGGTCATATGGCTCTTCTGACTGCAAGGCACCTGGGGACTGTAGTCTTCCTGGGCACCAGGAGGGAGATGGGAGCTGGATGTGAGTGAGCACTAATGATCTCTCTCACAATAGTCATTTAAATTTGTTGACATGCCCCTCATTGTTTCTATCAGAATAAAATGGGGTAATACATTGTAAAGTGCCCACTATCTGGCACATAGAAGTTTCTCAACAAATGATAATCGATCAATTCTCCTCTAAAAGAGCTTCTTAAGGCCCAGCACATCTCCCTTGTTTGCTTCTCTTTGGTGCTGAGCCCATGCCTGGCTGAATATCACTAAATTTTCAAATTAAAACAGAATAGTCCTCTGGGAATGCCTCCCGTCATGACAGCCCTTGACTTGGTCCCATCTTCTCTTCAGATTTCTGTTCCTTGTACCCAAGACATAACATATCTGATTCTGAGACGTTCACTTAATGACTGTCCTACAACCTTTCTTCCAGCGTAAACTCTTGTCTTAAGATGGTACACTTAATTAAATATTTTCAGTTTGTCTATATTTATTCTTATCTGCCTACCTTGGAAACCACAGTTATATATGGGTTATTCTTTGTGTACGACTTTGATGATAAGTACCCTAGGGTTATAATGTCCTAAATAGTCTATCTGCTCTAACTCAGGCATAAGAGCAGTGAAATGAGATTTTTTTCTTAAAGAAGACATATTTCATATAACATTCCAAATTTTAGGGTTTTTTTAATGCACTATATAGATAAGTTGGAAGTCTATTTGTAAACTCAGTGAGGTTATACATATATAATCTTGTGTTATATATACCTTGTGTTATGTATACTTTATATCATATATACCTATCTTAAAACTCATTAATTACAAATCCACTTAATTGAACCAAATTTAAAGTAGATACATTCAACATAAATTTGGTTCCATTTACATGTATCCCTCTGTATGTTGATTTCCCTTCAATTTAAAGCATATTAATAAAATTAATAAATTTTTTAACAGAAAAAATTAAAATAAAAATGATTAAACAATAATTCTTCCACTCTGATAAACTGTTTTAAAATTATTATTAATGTATTTTAATTTTCTTGTTTTTCTTCCAGTCTTCATTCCTGAGAAGAAATAAGTTTACATTGTGATCAGAAAGGAGCAGTGGTTCATGGAAGACTTGAGCTCAAGGGACATTAGGAAAACACTGTGCTTTTAACTTCTTTCTTCTTTTTACTATCTTTACCTTTTGCATCACCTCATCCTTTTTTTGAGAAGCCCTTCAGTTGGAGAAAAACTCGGAAATGTCCAGGCCCTTCATGATCTCCAAAAGAGGGAGGGAGCCTTAGCTGCATCCTTGCGGAACAGAATCCTTTCCTCGCCTTCACTTAATATTTCTTTCCTCTTGCACCTTTTACTTCCTTGGCTTGTAATCGCCTTAGCTCCTTCTCCCTTTTTGAAATCATTTTAATTTGTTTTTCATTCTTTCACAGTGTCTATGCCTCAGACAAAATGAAGCAGGGTTGGGAGAGGCAGGGTACTGAAGAGACTTGGATTTTAGGTATTTTGCTGCTATAATTTGGACTGAACACAACAGTCCACTTAGAGGCAGTCATTTCTAGGCATGAAGGGGTGTATGTCTCCATTTAGGCCAGAAGATAAGGACATTCTCATAGCTTAGAGAAATTGCTTTGAGACTTTGCAGGAAATACATTATAAAAAAGAGACATTAACACAGAAAGTGTAGTGAGAGAAACCTTCAGTATTTCTGCTGAATAAAGAGCTCCTGGGCCCAAATGATATCAGTGATCACATTGGTGCCTTCAGTGCAGAATGGCTGAGAGGTGACTAATATAAGTCATGGCCAGAGTCTGGCATCTTTTACCTATTACAACAAAGCCATTGTAATTTATTTCAACATTTTCCTCTATGAAAAGGCTGTTTGCTCCAGATTCTTTTTTTTTTTTTTCTTTTGCGGTACGCAGGCCTCTCACTGTTGTGGCCTCTCCTAGCGGCCATGGCTCTTGGGCCCAGCTGCTCCGCGGCATGTGGGATCTTCCCAGACTGGGGTACGAACCCGTGTCCCCTGCATCGGCAGGCAGACTCTCAACCACTGCGCCACCAGGGAAGCCCTGCTCCAGATTCTTAACAGAGAAGTCCTGAGGCCCTTACAAAAATTATTTCTAAACATATCCTTAGAAATACTGTTAAAGGCAGATGAATCTTCTACCCAGAATTTTCTGACTCTGACCTTCAGAATTGCTTGGATTCATGGGAAGGCAGCCCCAAATCCTCTATGTTTCTCTGACTTGAGAGAAAATAGTAAGCCTTCTCAATAAAGGATATGCCTACTCATTTCAACACAAAAAAATAATTCTGATCACAGGGTTCTCCTGATTCTAAACCTCCAAAGGCTTCTGTCACACCAAAAACTGCAGTCTCTCTACCACAGTCTAAACGTTCCACATTACCCAGCCCCTGACTACCTCACTAAACTCACTTCCCACCACTTGGTCTGCTCTTCATCCACTCTGGTCAGAGCGGCTTTCCAAGTAGGATGACTAATTTAGCCCCGTTTTTCCATGAACATCCCAGGAATCCTCTCAGTCCTTGGCACACTGGAACAATTGGTCATCCCTCTTCCAAGAGTTCTTGGAACACACCTAGTTCCTCCTCTGGATCTTTGCACTTGTGAGTCTCTCTCCCTGGAATGGCATTTCCCCATATCTTCACAAAGCCCTGTTCTCACTTTTTATGAACTTTGCTCAAATGTCACTCCTCCTTCACCAGTTTATCTCAGAATAGCCTTTCCTCTTATCACTTGCCATTGCCTAAATGTGTCCCTCTCCTGCACCTTTGAACACCTATTGTTATCTGAAACTGTGTTCAGTTTATGTTTGTTTGTTGTTGATTTCAACAAGTTTTATGAGTTCAAGGACTTAGTAAATTTTGCTCATTTCTGTTTCCTAGCATCTAGAAGAGTGCTGTGTGCTTAGTAGGTACTCAACAAATATTAGTTAAAAGAATAAGTGAATACAAATTGAGAAATTTCATTTGTAATTTGGTGACAAAAGTTAGTCTCCTGTCCTCAGTTTACTTTCTAAGTGCTTTGCTGTAAAATTTGGATAAATTACATAATTTGCAACAAATAGGAAACTAGAAATAATCAACAAAACAATATCTCCCGAAGAGATGACTGGTAGAGATCCTTCACAATTTTAGAATACAATGACTTCACAAATTTCTAATGTACAATTATTTTTTTTCCTCCAAACTATTTGTCATGCTGGTAGAATGAATGACCTTTATTGTATGGTATTTCTGAGATTACAAATGGCAAGAGTAAAGCCATATAAAGCATCAGTACAGTAACCAAAGTTGGTCTCCTATTCTGAGTCATACTTTGATTAGCAAGTAGGAAAAAAGAAAAGAAAAAAAAATCATGCTGACTGTGTAGCCCACTGGGTGGAAGAGCCTGGAAGACAGGGTTAGTGAAAGAAAATTATATACAGATTCTTTTGTTCTAAGTGCCTTGGCAAATTTCCTTTGATTGCAAAGCAGGGATCCTGATAACTTGATTTTAAAAATGTGATAAATGGTAACGATTAATCTCTTCCTCCCCAAGGTCCCATGGCACTTGGTGTGTGCCTTTATCAGAGCACTTAACAATCTATCTGGAATAAGAGATACAAGTAAGAGGGTCTTCCTCATCCGACAGATTGTGCAGTCCAAAAAACTAACAGGGCTCTGATTCACTGTTTTAAAGTATATTACATTTACTTTTTTTTTTTTTGCTATATCATTTATAATTGGGAGGCAGTAAGTAGTCAACAAAAGTTGGTTGAGTTGATAAGTGTAATTGGAACCAAGGAGAGAGAATGGGATCTGTCTCAGAAAGAGGAGAGCACTTTTTATAAATATGCCCTCTGAATTTCTTCCTCCTCTCATTTAAAAAGAAAGAAAAACAAAACAAAAACAGGAGATTTTGAGCCTTCTGGGTTTATAGGCAATATTCAAAAGAGAGTGGCAGGGGAGTCATTAAATAAATAGCTTCAAAAAGTCTTCACCCATTATCCTGGGGTGTATGATATATTTCTATTTCCCTACATCTTTGTTGATACTCCAGCTTGCCATCTTTTTAAACTTTTTAACGTTAGATGTGTAAAATAATGATTTCTCTCCTGCAGTTTGAATTTCCTTGATTATCAGTGAGATTAAATGTTTTTATATTTATTTTTCTTTTTTTTTTTTTTTTCTATAAACTATAGTTTCATATATTTTGCCCTCTGGGAGGCTTGTCTTTTTTTTTTTTTTCTCCTGATTTGAAGGAGCTCTTTATGAATCCTGGATGTTTACCCAGAATGTTAATGATGCCTTTACTAACCTATTTTTTAAAATTGTTTGTGGTCATTTCTATGATGGCAAAGGAGGTAATTTATTTCTTCGACTTTCTAGGTTTTATATTTTTCTTAAGGAAGCCCTTATTTACTGTAAAATTATAAGATAGTCTCCTGCATTTTTCACAATATTTATGTAGTTCAGTTTTAGCTCTTTGATCCATCAGAAATTGAACTTGGTGTATGTCTGAGTTACAGTCTTACTTTATTATTTTCTTAATAAATAGCCAATTATCCACACATGATTTATTTAAGAGTCCATCTTTTCCCAAGAGATTTGAAATGTCATGGATCTGGTCTATTCCTGCAATAATAATATTATCTCTCTCTCTGTCTCTCTCTCTGTCTCTTTTTTAACCTTTGGTAAAAGTGTATTGAATATACTTAATTATTTTTCTTCTATTTGAACTTGAAATAAATTGCCAAATTCTATGAAAGCCCTTTTTACATTTTGGGTCAATGCATTAAAATCATCAATTACTCTGGGGATATTTTCCATCTATAATAATACATTTTCCTATTCCTAAACTTGGTATGATACTCTATTTAAGATATTCTGTTTGATAGCTTTCTTAATGTAAACCTTGAACTTTTTATATTAGATGTTCTTAGGCATTTTATTCCATTTTTTGATATTGCAAATAGTATCCTTTTCTGTCTGTCACTTTGTTTTTTAAAATTTGGTTATTTTGGTACATGGAAAAATTATTCATTTTTAAAATATATATATTGAGAGTGAATCTGCTCTTTTAGTTATTATTAAATAAAACAATAGAAAATTCCCTACATTAATGGAGCTTATATTCTTGTGGGAGTGATCCACAATACATAATACACATAATAAATATGTAAATTAAATAAAAGGTTAGAAGGTGAAATTACTATGGTTAAAGAAAAAGTAGCACAGGATAAATAAAATAATGGAGGTTTCAGGTATTAGTGAGATGGTGCAAGATAAAAGTCAGTGAGGAAGTGATATTTGAGTAAGGTCCAAAGGTGGTAAGAGAGTTAGCCATGTGGATACTGGGCAAGAGTGTAAAGGTTCAAGTATGAGGGTGTGCCCGGTGCATCTGAAGAGCAGTAACCAGGCCAGTGTTGCTGAGGCAGAGTGAACAACAGTCAGAAAGGCGATGAAGGCAGGTTGTGGGGGAAGACCACACAAAGCCTTGGAGAAAGGAACATTGTCTGTAACTTTGTGTGGAATGGAGAGCCAGTACAGTATTTGGAGAGAAAGGTGACATTATCCTCCTTACATTTTTTTTTTTTTTTTTTTTTTGCGGTACACGGGCCTTTCACTATTGTGGCCTCTCCCGTTGCGGAGCACAGGCTCCGGATGCGCAGGCCCAGCGGCCATGGCTCACGGGCCCAGACGCTCCGCGGCATGTGGGATCTTCCCGGACCGGGGCACGAACCCGTGTCCCCTGCATCGGCAGGTGGACTCTCAACCACTGCGCCACCAGGGAAGCCCCCGCCTTACATTTTAAAAGGATCACTCTGATTGCTATTTGAAGATTTCGTGGTAGAGACCAAAGAATTTGTAAAATCAGGGAGACCACATGGGAGATTGTTTCATTAATGCAGGGAAGAGATGACACGGGTCCAGGCCAGATTGGTGATAGTAGAAGTATTGAGAAATGTCCAAAGTGAGGGGATACTTTGAAGGTAGAGTACACAGTTTGTCTTGCTGGACCAGCAGTGAAATGTGAAAGAGAGGCATCACGGCTAACATCCTCATGTCACTTTTTTTTTCCCTCACAACTTGAAGCTTGATTTTTAATCATTTGAGATTACTCAAGTTTGGAGGTGGGATAGACATTCTGTTTTTAATGTGGTGAATTTGTGATGACTGTAAACAGCCCGATGAAACTGTCAGGTACGTAGTTGGATACATGGGTCTGGAGTACAGCCAGGGATACAAAATTGGGACACATCAGCATAGATGATGTTCAGAACTGTGAATGTGAATGAAATCTCCAAGGATGTGCAGATAAGAAAGAGAAGTGACCTTAGGAATGAGGTATGAGACATTCTAATGAGCAAAAGGGACCAACAGGAAGTGACCAGTGAGATGGGAAGAAAACCAGCAGAATGTGGTATCCTGGATGCCAAGTGCGGAAAGTGTATCAACGAACAGGAAGAATAATTCTCATATACTTTTGACTTGAACTGTGTTGGATATTTAAAATCCCTATTTCAAAAGAAACTTTATCAATCTTTTTTTTTTTTCACAGAAACTTTTCATGGTAGAGAAACTGCCAGCAGCCAGATGAAGACACCTGTCCTGATCTGCATGTGGAGCCGCGAGCAGTCATTTCCTAACTTGGCAGTGCTCCTTGCAGTGACATTTCCAACACCACCTAGAGGACCAGGAAATTCAGTCAGGCTGGCAACACCAGAGGTGGGCCTGATCAGATCTTTCTCGGCAAGTTCTTATTCAAGAAATAAGAGAAAATGGAGGACGCTGGGCATTAATCCCGAGATGCTATAGAGAATTTTTTTGGAGGTTAACTGCTGATTTGCAAATATGCAAACTTTTCAAACTTTGGTCTATGTGGATTTGGAAGAAAACTGAAAAAAGATATTGAGGATAGTTTCATTCCTTTCCTACTGTAAGTACCCACACGAAATGAAGAGGAGAATTGAGGAAGTTAATCTTAATGATTCAAACCACTCCTCTCTAGAAACACATTTTCCTCTATTACATGGGTATTTCAAATAATCAGATTCCCAAACGGCTTCTAGTTCTCCTCCTTTTCATGGCTTGGTAGCTTTCCTCTTTTTCTCCCTTCCTTCCCACCCTCCTTCTCTTTCTCTCTCCTTCTTTCTCTCTCTTTTTTTTTTTTTTTTTGCGGTACGCGGGCCTCTCACTGTTGTGGCCTCTCCCGTTGCAGAGCACAGGCTCCGGACGCGCAGGCTCAGCGGCCATGGCTCAAGGGTCCAGCCGCTCCGCGGCATGTGGGATCCTCCCGGACCGGGGCACGAACCCGCGTCCCCTGCAGATGGACTCTCGACCACTGCGCCACCAGGGAAGCCCTCTTTCTCTCTTTCTTAACAAATAATTATTGAATACACAGAATATTCCAGGCCCTTAGGATATACCATTTAAATTTTACAGACACTGTCCCTGCCCTCATAGAACTTAGTCTGCTGAGGAGATCGGGCAAGAAATTAAAACTTACACAAAGTGTTATATAATCACAGTAATAATAATATGTGCTATAAAATGTGATACCATATTATTTTAATGTTTAACAATTCTTTAAGGTTAGGAAGGGCTTTCGCAAAGGAAACAATATTTAAGCTGAGATCAAAAGGATAGACAGCTCATAAAGGAATCCCAATTATAAAAGCTTTCCAGAAAATGGAAACAGCCTATGTGAACACACAGAAGATGAACAAAACAATCTCTAATATACTCTCAATTTAGATCCACAACCATGACTCTAGCAGAGAGTGAAAGATACTTTTTCTGTCATCTCCTTTCGGAACCCTATTCTAGAAGAAAAAGACCTGCTGTTAAACATCACAAAAATTGTCAATGATATAAATAAATAAACCAAATATATTTTTACCCCCAAACTTAGATGACTTGTAAGCTACAAGAACAAATAGCAGTAAATAATGCTCACTGGGTCTTTAATGTGGCTATAAAAATTAACCTACTGCTCCCATTTATATTATAGAAAACATGATTGTTTGGTCCAAACATAATTATTTGCATCCCCAGTGTAGAAGTACATTTGTTAGGGTATAAGTTTGACTGCCATCATAGAGACTCAAAGCAATAGAAGTTTAAACATGGTGGAAGTTTGATTTTCTCTTGTCTAACAGTCTAAGCATACCAGAATTAGGATGGTGACTCCATGGTGGGGAGGGTACAGTCTCCTCATATCATGTTGCTCCATGCTCTCTAGAATGTTGCCCTCATCTTCATGTTTCAAGATGACTCAGGAAGAGAAGTTAGAGAAAAGTAAAAATTTTCCCTTTAAGAGGCACAGTCCAGAGTTTTCTCATGTCATCTCTGTTGTTAAATCACTACCTGGATCGACTTTGTCACAGGGCCACACCTAGGCTGGGAAATACAGTTGTTATTGTGGGCAGTCATATGCCCAAGTGAAAAATAGGAAGAAGGTGCTACCTGATAATCAGAGGAAGCAAGCATGCACCACCACAATGAGAAAGGGTAAAAGTGCTATGATAACCAGAAGGATACGAGAACGAGTGAGACTAGATTCCTGACCTCAAGGATGCTGGGATCCAATAGGTGAGAAAGACAGCAGAAATGTCAAAGAGAGGCAGTGTTTTGGGAATGAAGAGTATCCATAAATTGATTCTGTTTGGGGAATTTATTTGGGGGGGGGCGGGGTACGCGGGCCTCTCACTGTTGTGGCCTCTCCCGGTGCGGAGCACAGGCTCCGGACGCGCAGGCTCAGCGGCCATGGCTCACTGGCCCAGCCGCTCCGCGGCATGTGGGATCCTCCCAGACCGGGGCACGAACCCGTGTCCCCTGCATCGGCAGGCGGACTCTCAACCACTGCGCCACCAGGGAAGCCCCTGTTTGGGGAATTATCATTATAGAAGATGTAACAACTGAGCTGGACTTTGAAGTACATGTATGTGTCAGATTTCAACTGGAAAAAATGGGTAAGAACCTTTCAGGAAGAAGAAACCATATTACAGCAACTTCTTTGATGAACTTACATGTGCTTACCGTGCTTAATGCTGTATCCACACTTAGTCTGTAGTCAGATGATCTAAATAATAATCTTAGCTGCAAGTCTTAGTCAAAGTAATGAATCTTATCTAGGTTAATGTAAAAGTGAATTCTGAACGTTTTGAATCATAACCAGAGCACTCCTAAGTGTTGAGATTGTACTTGATAGAACTAACAGAAAGATAAAGCTGATATTCTTCTTAGAACTATTAATCCACAAAATATGTAGCCATAACATAACTTTTCCTTTTGTATTCTGAAGACGTACCCAAAGGAAGGTAAACAGTGAAGTAGGATCTGTAAAATAATCCATCTCAGGAACATCACCACTCATAAAAATTGGATTAATTAAACTCTGGCATGATGAGAAAATAATAATTTCCATTAGTATATCAACTTGGTTTTTTTGAAGTATATTTTACATAAATTTTCAGTTGACCCTCAATATAAATCTATGATGTAGGCCTAGCTAGGATTGTTATCTCATTTTTAAGGGTGAGGAAACCAAAGTTAAAAGATATTAAGCAACCACTCAATATCAAATTGAGTTTCAGAGATGAGACTCACATCCAAGACAGAACGAGAACACATCATCACTGTTGGGGGAAAATACAATTTTCCATACATGTCTTCTCAGGTGGAGGGCAAAAAGCAAAACTACGCATAAAGCATTGATGTTAATCATCTAAATATCTTCCCTATTAGCTCCTGCCTGATCTTGTCATCGGAAATAAAAAGGCATATAAACTTTGTTTTTTGTTCTTATGAACACAGCTGCAAAAGAAATTTAAGCAAAAATGATGCAGTTCCTGAGAATTCTAGAGAAGGTGGGACCACCTCTTTTGTTGTCTTAATTTATGTATAGGTTTTCCCAAGACTGGAATGCTAAAATATTCTGATATGAGGTTTATTCTATACAGAGATAGTGTGATAATCCATTCAATTTAGTCATGATATTTAAAAAACTGTGTTGCTACAAGAGGCTATGGATAGAAATGTAGAATAATTTATAAAAATACTTTTGAGTCAGATTAATTGAGGATGGCTATTTTGGTCAACTAGTTAGTCTGAATTTAGAACATTTTAATAAAATATCACTTCTTTACTATTTTAGTAAATAACAATGTACAATCTAATTGGAAATTTTGCTGGGTATATTTTAACAAATGTTTTCAATTTGCAGAGCATGCAAACAATGCCTAAATGTTTTAAAAATAAATCTATATTCTGATGTAAAATATCCATTTACTTAAGAAATCATTATTCTTCAAACTTATAAACACCATAAAGACAACTTTTTAACAAAGGCAAGTGTTCATAACTTAAATTACTGAAATGAGTGAAGTTGTCATGAATTGAAGCCAATATATATCATGATGCCTTTGAAATACACAAATCACTATTGGTAAAGTTTCTGTTCATTGAACAACTCTATACACCATCCATGCACATATACATGTATGTGTTTGCGTACATATACCAACCTCACAGCTATGCTGAAATGCAGGTTTTATCATTCCCACTTTACAGATGTGGGTGCTGAGGGTCAAAAATATTAAGTGACTTGGCCAAAATCCCACAGTTTATAGTGAGGGAGACACAATTAATCCCAGGTTTGTGTGATCTTACAATCTATGTCTTTCCCAGTATATCCACAATTTCTTTCTACATATGCATGTGACTGTCTAAGAAAAGTTGTACCCTCACAAGAACATCTGGGTTGATAGCAGTATTCTATTTCTTGACTCAGGTGTTAATTACAAAATTGTTTGCATTATAAATATTACTCTGTACTTTCTTTTTTTTTTGCTTTTGCACTTCTCGGTATGTGATATAATTTCACAATAAAATGATAAAATAAATATTGTGCTTTCTAGAGCAAGATTGTTGTGATGAAGCAATGTATATATTGGTTGGGTTTTGCTTCTAAGTAAATTGAGAATGGGGCCTCAATTTACAGTAAGTCATTGGCTACTGGAGTAAGGCTGCATATTCTGGGAAGATCTCATTTACGTTAATTTGGGAGATGTAGATCTGGGGAGGGGAAAGTGAGGAGTGAGTCAAAGGAAAACATTTATCGTCAATGATACGCCTGTTGGTACATTAGCACTCATTTAATCGTCAAAACAACACTTAACAGTAGTTATTATGATGCCCGCTTTAGAGGAGGTCAGTACATTTCCCACAATTAAGTGGCTAACGTTGATTTACGTATTACATCTGTCTGAAAACCAAGTCTGAGTCGTTACTGAGGGGAGCAAGGATTCAACAGTTCAGAGCAGTCATATAAACTGACAGTGATGGACACGAGTCGTTGGCCCCCAAAGTATTTGTACTGCATTCTTTTCTGAGATTTTACTTACGGGGGGTCTGAAATACCTGTCATCTGAAATGAAAAAATGGGATTAAAACACCACCAATGGCAGAAAAGTTGGCTACAAAATGATGCCAAAGGAAAACCAGTCTCCTGCATGTGGGCTGTCACTAACATGAGAGGGAGGATATCGGTCTTTTGGGTAAACTGTCTTCTGTGACCAGCTCTAGGTCCAAACTCTTGTGTCTGGGTGGGCTGGTCACTTTTTTAAAGATCCCTGGCAGTAAGTTTCTTCTTTACGTAAAAACAGGAGAGGATTGCACATGAACACACTCTGCCTGTAAAGACCTTTACAGACACTAGACGTTCTTATTTTAGGATTCCAGTGCCCAACTTGCAACAAGGCCAGCCATTTCAACTATGCCACTACCTTTCTAATTGAGATTCTTTTCATTTGTGAGTTCTGCCCTTGTTTTATAGAAGGTAATGCTATATCTTAATTAATTTTGGAGCAATCTTGCTGAAATGCACATGCTGGCTAAAATGAAGAGTGGAAATATAGTCTGAACCCTAAATTTCCAATTGTTCTTCCAACCTCCCATTTGCCAACCTCAGTGTGCCAATTCGATTTAGTTCAGGTTTACTGAACCTCAACTTTTGGAGAGAATTTCTGGATCAGAATCCCACATAATTGGCATGAGGTTATCGACTTCTCTGACCTTTTTTTTTTGTATCAATAACTACTTTTCATTTTTTATTGCTCAGCTGCATTTAAATAAAGTGAGAAAATTAGAATTAATTTGGTTAGGAGGATTTCATTTCAGAAATCCTTCCTTTCTCTTTGCAAGTTTTTTAAAAAATTTTATGTATGTACTTTTTTATACAGCAGGTTCTCATTACTTATCTATTTTATACATATTAGTGTATATACGTCAATCCCAATCTCCCAATTCATCCCACCCCCTCCACCCCCCACTTTCCCCCTTGGTGTCCATACATTTGTTCTCTACATCTGTGTCTATTTCTGCCTTGCAAACCAGTTCATCTGTACCATTTTTTTAGATTCCACATATATGCGATATTTGTTTTTCTCTTTCTGACTTACTTCTGACCTACTCTTGTTCATAATTTGCAGTCCTGGTTTTCCTTACTAGAATAGGATCACTTTTCATTATTTATATACCTCCCAGTTTGTTCCAAACAGGGTGTAAATAGACTCCCAAGAATATCAATTGAGAGGAAAAGAAGTATGGAGGGACGACCTGAAGCATGTCTCGTGTCACATTATCGCTCTGGCCAAAGGAAAGTGGCTGCAAAAATGGTTCTGTTGTTTGCCGCCTCCCTTTGACTCACTGCCAATGGAGAATCACCTTGCAATGTGACTCAGATGTCACAAACTAAAGCTTGGAAAGTTATTTGTTCAAAACACCAACAACTGGACAGTAGGCTGAGAGCCGTAAACACAGATACCTGCAGAACAAATTTGCTTTTTGAATCAGAAGTCAGCGTCCGAGTACCGCGGGCCCGCTGAAGCATCTCTAATATTTACACGGTAAGGTAATTAGGGAGCCTCGCTTACTTTTCTCTTTTCCACTGATTTAGTCACCTATTGGTAACTTCACAAGCTCAGTAGGGGTTAGGAACCCCCCAAAGCAATTTGTGTTGAAATCACAGAAAATCAAGATGGAAAGACTTCGTTGGTATAGCCTGCGTACGCCCAGGGAATTGGGGGAGCAGAGTATTCACCATGATATACGTTCTGTTCCTCTGTGCAACCTGGGTTCATATGCCTCCTGGGAGGGTGGCTGAATCACCTTCTTAGAAATAGTCATGATTCTGATAGACTTTCCTGCCAGGAAGTTTTGTATTTTATTATTTTTTAATTTTATTTTATTAATTTTTTAATATCATTATTGGAGTATAATTGCTTTACAATGGTGTGTTAGTTTCTGCTGTATAAAAAGTGAATAAACTATACATATACATATATCCCCATATCCCCTCCCTCCTGCGTCTCCCTCCCACCCTCCCTGTCCCACCCCTCTAGGTGGTCACAAAGCACCTAGCTGATCTCCCTGTGCTATGCAGCTGCTTCCCACTAGCTATCTATTTTACATTTGGTAGTGTATATATGTCCATGCCACTCTCTCTTCGTCCCATCTTACCCTTCCCCCTCCCCGTGTCCTCAAGTCCATTCTCTACACCTGTGTCTTTATTCCTGTCCTGCCCCTAGGTTCTTCAGAACCACTTTTTTCTTTTTATTTTTTAGATTTGCCAGGAAGTTTTACTTTCAATAAACATTTTGTTTTCTTCATTTTCTGGTTAAGTCTCCTTGGATTATTTTGGGGGGCCTGGGGAAAGAGGCTGATCATCTTAATGGTTATCCCTTCTAGATAGATCTGAAATCAGATTTGACATTATTTTGGCCCTTCTGCTACAAACTACTTGCACGCATTTTTTTTTTTTTTTTTTTTTTTGTGGTACGCGGGCCTCTCACTGTTGTGGCCTCTCCCGTTGCGGAGCACAGGCTCCGGATGCGCAGGCCTAGTGGCCATGGCTCACAGGCCCAGCCGCTCCACGGTATGTGGGATCCTCCCGGACCGGGGCATGAACCCGTGTCCCCTGCATCAGCAGGCGGACTCTCAACCATTGCACCACCAGGGAAGCCCTGCAGGCATTTTATATGTAGAATATTTTCTTTTTAGTTTGGGACTTTAGTCTTGTTCTCTTAGTAATCAGTTTCATTAGTCTTTAAGTGAAATATAAGCTTTCCTGAACTTGGTATTGCCAAAGCTCTCTGGGGATATGTTATGGCTCTTTCTTTAATGAGGTGGCCTTTGCAACAACAGACCCTGTGACTGCTTGCCTTGTCATACGTTACATGTCTCTTCTTATTTCCTGGACATCTCCATCACTGTTTGTGCTCCAGATTTGCCCTTCATTTAGAATTTTCTATTCCTTAGGCATGCCATAATAATAAACTGATTAGTCTTCTCACTAGTCACATATTCCCAAGATGATGAATCTGAATAAAATTGGAAGACCCATTACTTTTGGGCAAAAAGGAAGTTTAGAGAGAGCAGAGAGAAACAACTAACCTTAAGAGAGCTCCCACTATACGCCAAACCCAGGGAATTGGGGGAGAATTCCTTGATAACACCAAGAAATTGTGGATACAGCGGTGAATAAGACAGACAGTGTCCCATGTCATTTAATCCTTGTAATAATTCAAGACAGTTACTATGACCAACTTGTCCCCCATTCTTTCCATTTCATAGTTGAGGAAATTGTGCCATTTGTGCAAGACCATTCAGTCACAGAGGTTAGACTGGATTCCAGATCCGCCTTGTTTCAAAGACAGTTATTTCCGTTATGCCATATGGAGCTCTGTTTCCTCTTACTTCTGGGTCAGCGAAGCTGGGATGAGGTGTGTCTCCAATTCTCCATGGATGCCGTGTTTTCATCCACATAAAATCTCCTCCATTTCCCACTTACTCCCATATGTTTCCAGAAGCCCTTGAGCAGTTGTTGTGCCCAGTTGCTATCTGCTGCTCCTAGGTTCCTGACCACTTTGTCCTTCTCCTACATTTCAGGCTTAACCATAAAAGTAACACAAGAAAACTTTCAAGGGTGATCACACCAGGATTTGGGAATTATACTAAGAATAAACTGCGGTTTATCTTCTTTGCTAGGATGAGTCAGAGCACCCACTTCTACCAGCATAAACAGAGATGTGGGAGGAACAGTGTGGCAGGACCCAATGAACACTTGGTCAGTAAATCAGGATCTCTGGCTTCTACATCCAGAGTGTGTGACCAGGGGAAGTCCCATCACCTCCTTGTGTCTCAGGTGAGGTGTTTTGATTATATTACCAATAATCATAGACCTTCTTCTGAGTAACTATGGTCCTAGACCTGTATCCACAATATAGGAAGTACAGTTGGAAAATTTTATTGAGGATAATAGATTTGTCAAGGAACAGGGAAGGGAAGACACAAAGTAAAACAGAAATGGACACGGAGGGATGGTCTTTAAAATTTTGGCACAAAACTAGAAAGAATACCTCCTTTCCATTTTCTTGGAAATTTGCAGGTACAGCTCCCTTCCACAGCCCACTACGGCTCCAGCCACTCTGGGATTGGTAACTAAGGAGGAAACAGAAGAAAAAGGTTTTGTTTTTCCTCTTTTTTTAAAAAAATAAATGTATTTATTTATTTTTTGCTGCGTTGGGTCTTCATTGCTGCGCGTGGGCTTTCTCTGGTTGCAGTGAGTGGGGGCTACTCTTTGTTGCGGTGTGTGGGCTTCTCATTGCAGTGAGAGCACGGGCTTGTCTTGTGGATCACGGGCTCTAGGCGTGTGGGCTCAGTAGTTGTGGCATGCAGGCTCAGTAGTTGTGGCTCATAGGCTTAGTTGCTCCTTGGTATGGGGGATCTTCCCAGACCAGGGCTCGAACCCGTGTACCCCTGCATTGGCAGGTGGATTCTTAACCACTGCACCACCAGGGAAGCCCCTGTTATTCTTTTGTCCAGGGTAAGAATAGCTTTTGAGATAAGAACAATTTTTTTTGGTTTTGTTTTGTTTGTTTTTTTGCTACCGTTGTCAATTCCATCTTTTTTGTTATTCAGTTATTTTGTGCTGTTTATCATAAAAGGGTTTGGGGAGAGTTTTGTGGGTTTTGTTACATCATGGAACTAGTTTTCATTTAAACTTAGATAAAATTTCTCAAAATTGAGATGTGTTTCTTCCAACATATCTTTCTAACTTAGATTATTTATTGTATGTTGTCAGAATAAAAGGAAGATTAGACAGATTTGATAAAACAGTCATGATCACAGGTAAACATTTGAGAGGGAACAATTTTGCTTTCTCATTGAAAGTTCAAGTCTTCTTTAGCATGAATTGAGAGAAAAGACTACACAGACCAATGGAGGGTTAGCAGGAATTTGTGAGTAGGGACACGTGCCTCCTTTAAAACTGTTTTGCGTTTAGTTATCCTACATCATGGAAAGCCACTGGAACCTTTGGTTACAGGTATATAGAAATGTATACAAATACAGTTATATACATATATCTGTCTCTATACAGAGACCTACATTTATTAGTCAAACAGTAAAAGAAAAATCTATTCCTGCAAAAAAGGGCTCAAGGTAAATTTGTCACGAAGTGGAGGGCTTATTTTGTTGTTTGAATCATCCCTGAATGACCTGTGTACAAATTACAATACACTAAAGAGTTAAAAGTGTTTGTTTCACAGGAAATTGGAAGAAATTTATGTGCGCAAGTGAAGCTGAAAGGTCGAATGTGTGACTCACATCTATTGACAGATGGAATGAGCATCACATAAGCAGACAGTGACTAGAAAACAAGCTGGTTGTGTGAAAGTATTTTTAGAGACTAATTTGTACCCAGCTGTGTCATCTATGAATGGGAGAAGTTTGAGAAAGTTACCTAGGGGTGTTTGAGCTCAATCAAGTGAAAGTTAATGATACTGATTTGGCTTAAATATTCACTTCGAACTTGGACATGCAAATGGAGTTAGTATTTGAACAAATTTTCAGGGAAGTTGGATTGTTCTTTTATCAAAACGATATAACCCTCCGTGTTAGGACCTCATTTTAGACTGAGGTCAACAGTCCATAAGTCACTGATAATTTCAGAATGCTACCAAATGGTGGTTATAACATAAAAAAAGGTCTCCTGCCAACTGGTATAATGACTAAGTGTGTGATCTCTCAAGACAGGCTTCATGGTGCGAATTCCAGCTCAGCTACTTAATAGAGATATGGTTTTGGACACTTTTACATTTCTGTGCCTTAGTTTCCTTTCCTTACCTACATGAGGTGAGTAATAACATATGTTTCTTACAGGGATATTCATTAATAAGCCCATTTTAAATGTCACGCTCTTTTCTAGGTAAGGGGATAAAAAAAAATCCCTCCTCTCATGCAGCTTACGTTCTAGTTGAAGCGGAGTAGACAATAAACAGATAAGAATGTAAAAATAAGTACATCAGGTGGTGATAGGTGCTATGGAGAAAAATAAAGCAGAAAAGTTCTTTATTTATGGAGAGTGCTATGCAGGTGGCTGTGGCAATTTTAAGTCAGTTTGAGAAACTGACACATGCTAGATAAGTAACAGTCAAGTCCATGGGAATTAATATTTGCTTCCTTAGTCAGCCTAGCCAGTTAGGGTGCTTCATCCCCCAGGTGAGAATGGTTGATTAAAAGGATTAGCGGATAAAGCCAAAATGCTCCAATCTAGGTGAATTTGGGGAACTGTATTGGAGATACTGGAAAGATTCTGGAGAATTTGGATGTAGCATGACTCATGCCTGAAGATTTTGGCAGCCATGTAAACACCCTGTGGAACCTGCAAATAAATGCAAGCAGAGTAAAAAATGGAGACTATGTCCTTATGCCACCTTTTGAGTTTCCACCTCAAGTCTTATCTACCTTTGGCATTTTTGCTTGTATAAGCCAATAGGTTTCCTTTATTCATTACTTTGGTTTGAGCTGGGCTTTCTGTCATTTGCCTCCAAGAGTCCTGACAGGCATAAGTATAATGAAGGATGGGCAGGATTTCCTGACAGATAAAACATGCATCTCAATCTTGCCATGGAGATAACTGACATTACTAGCAAGGAAATGGATTCTTTTTTTTTCCCCGCCAAATAGGTGAGTCTATAGTATGGGTGAAACTTCTTGGCTTTTTCCCCCTGGATCTCCCAAGTTATATCAATGGTCATAGCAACTTAAAGGGGACTCTAAAATGAGAAAATATTTGTGCTAAAAGGCAATTAAAAATGATTAAGTCCAACACTCTCTGGGTTTGGATAAGGAAATTAGGACTTAGATAAATGGAGAAATATTTCACCCAAAGTATAAGGCTACTTTGTGCAAAACATACCTAGGCTTTCTGACCTCAAAAGCAGTGCTTTTTCCACTTTAGCATTAATTCTGCCTCTGTTTTCTTCCATATTCACCAGCCTACCAAAGGAGTATGATAGCACTTCCTTTGCTGAATTCTATTTCCATAGAGGCAGGAACTTTGAAGATGCAACAAACACAGTGAGTAACCACTTGCCATTACTACTGTTACTTGTTACTTTATCTTTCGTAAAATTGTCTTAATGATCTTCTTTGCCACCAATTTTGTGGTTTAGGAATCTCATCCTGTTTCTAAACAATAAGATATTTAAGTCCCCATCTTTAAGGTCCATAAATAAAATAATCATATTCATTCTTTTATCATTTTGAATATGAAATGGGGCACGTTTGATAGAGAAGCAATATGAATTACATTCATCTCTTAAAAGTTGTCTGTCTTTGCACATACTTCTTAATTTTTTTTTTTGCGGTACGCGGGCCTCTCACTGTTGTGGCCTCTCCCGGCGCGGAGCACAGGCTCCAGACGCGCAGGCTCAGCAGCCATGGCCCACGGGCCCAGCCACTCCACGGCATGTGGGATCCTCCCGGACCGGGGCACGAACGTGTGTCCCCTGCATCGGCAGGCGGACTCCCAACCATTGCACCACCAGGGAAGCCCCTCTTAATATTTTTGAAGTTCAGTTTCCTTGTTAGTAAAGCAGAAATAATCATTTTTTCTCTGTCAACCATCCATGGTTGCCCTGGGTTGCAAAAAAGAGATTCCATATAAGAAATAGCTTCCAGTGCTAGATAAACACAACGCCTCATTATTACTAATCACTGTAGAGTTGCTAATTTCTCACCAGTTTTGAAATTATGAGTAGCTATTGAGGTCTTGATGATACCTGAATAACACAGCAAGAGACCTTAGAGGTGCCAACATGGAATGAAATCTCCATGCTTATGAATTTTTGATGAAGAAAGCACCTTAGCCATGATCTTTTCTAGCATTTTTTTCAAAGAAATATATGTTCCTCAGAGCTTTCACAAGTTACTACAGGAGGTAAGAGGAAGTCCAATTAACAGAGCCTCAGGGCCCTCTGTTTCCCTTTCAACCTAAGTAGTTCACTTGTATCTACATTTTTTTTCTCTCATTTTTTTTTCCCCCTGCGATACAATGAAAAGAAACAGCTTCTGGATATTCTGACTGGCATCTCTCCCTACCGCCCCTCCCCCCTCCCGCCCCCACGCACACAAACCCACAAACGCTAAAGTTTGAAAACTCCAGATGGACTCCAACCTCTTCAGTTGATAGATGCTGAATTTGAAGCCCAAAGGGATGAGTGATTTTCCAAGGTTACCCACCCCCACTTCCGGTCAGGGGCGATGTAAGGACTAAATCCCGGTCCTGAAACCTCGACCATCACCATCTCATCATTCTGCCCCATAATGTGACTGGGAAGATTTTCCGATTCAGCAGTGTCACTTTTGGTTTTGTTTTATTTTGTCTGGGGGTAGGCATGGTATATGAACTGTATCATCAGACTGATCCACATGGCACTAACAATCCCCAAAGTATGGCTTCAAATGATTCTCCTCTCAAAGTTACCGGCTTTCACCAAAATAAACGTATCTCGTTATCATGCAGGTTGAGGCTTCAGTCTAGGTTTTCTACTTAGGAAATACTTTTCCAGATTAAGATTCAGGTACCAACGATTATTCTGTGGATCATCAGCAATTTCTTCTATTTTATACAAAAGCTAAAATCAAATAGAACTTATTTTTTTTACAGCCCCTCTCTAGTAAGGCAACCACAGAATTTATTGCCCAAATGAGGACAGTTTTGAGAGCTAAAAGAAACACAATTAATAATTACTCTGGGAAAACTGATGTGTAAATTGGAGTTCTTCTAGGCAAACTGGGAAGTGAGATCACCCTGTTCATTAACCATCCTATAGATGTGTTTGAGCTCAGTGAGGGTGAACTATTGGTTAACTGAACATGACTTTCAGTCATAAGTATTTAAGGATTGGTACTGTCTTTCTTTTTTTCTCTGAAAGAATGGTAATATTAGCAAGATCAGATTCAAAATTAAAGCACAAGAAGAATAAATGAATTTAGCTCTCTCCTCTCCCCTCCTGCCCCGCCCCGCTACCCGCTCACACACGTGCTGTGCGTGCACACACACACACACACATACACACATTTTGGACACAAACTCTAAAAGCAATTCACTCTTAATAAGGAAAAGGACTACTTTCTCTTTAACAAAATTCTATCAAAGAATACCCTTGAGACAAATTATATAATCAGTTTAAACATGGCTAAGAGACACTTGATCATTTCCCCACACTTCCTCTTTCAAAGAGAAAACAAAACAAAACAAGGCCAACTATTTTAAATGGTAATAAAAGATACTTGACCTTAGTGAAGAAAATAAGGCCTAGAGACTTTTAATGTTTGTGGTTTTATAATAGTGACTTAGAGTCAAAGACTATGGAAACCTGCTTTGGCTAAGATTTCTGGTCCATAGGGTTAACCATTATTTTGCTGATAATGATTGATTTCACTTAAACTATTTCATACTTTTTAACATGAAAACGAAGCAAAAAGGTATTTTTAAAACTTCTTAACCTGTTATAATATATCTGCAGTGTCGCTCGTGGTAACTTTTGGTGACTGCCTTGATAGAAAATATATGGGGATAGGAAAATTTATTTGCAGAAAGAGATAAAGAAAAAAAAAAAAACATGTGAAATACTGTAGGTGAATCACTTCTCACAGTCATTCTCTACAATTGAACTTTCAGTGCAAACTTCATGATAGCAAGGAACTTACCTGTTGTGCTTATTATTGCAAACCCTAGGTCTGGCATGGTGACTGGCATGTAGTAGGCAGTCAGTATATATCTGAAAAACAAAGGCATGAATGAATGATCCTCATTAGCTAATTCATATTTACCTTTTACAGATATATCACTGTGTCAGTTGGATCTAGTGTAGAACTGATCTCATATTTGCAAAGACCAACTCTCCAATCTTTCAAAGTCATGCATTTCCAGTTTATTGGACATTTCTTCTAATTGTAGGACAGCTACTTAACTGGCACATTTCAACCTAGGATACTGAGGCCACACTCTTAAAACTTTTTCTCATGTGGAAAAGTCCATTGGGAACATTATCAACTATATGTGGCATTCACCAATACTCCTCACCTTAACTCTCTGGACAGGGTTCATTTATGGCCCAAGGTGCCAAAATTTACCATAAGATCCTCATTTATAAATGCTCATATGGAGCATGTTCTATACTATTTCAGAAAATGGGAGATCTGGTAGGAATGGCTTTTCAGAAAAATAAAACAGGAGCTATGTTCTCCGTCTTTTTAACCTTGTTTTTTAATGACTTTTAGTTACTTTCAAAGATCTGCTTTTATCCTTCCCCCAGCCCCTTTCCTTATACAAAGAATACAAAGATTCTGGCTTTGTATGCAGAAATTTGGTTTTATCATTTAAACTTAAGGCATCCTGAACAAACAATGGACACATTCAGTTGTCTCTGCATAAGCAAGGATCTTACCCTATTTTAAGAGTAAAATAATTTTCACCGACAAATAACCTAATTTAACCAGTTTATAAGCAACAATCTTACGTAATTAAGTATCTTGTTTAGTTTTTCTTCTTCAAAATTTGCAATATTTTCCAAAAGTTCCTTACTATAGCTTTGGGAAGTGGCTTTCAAACTTTTTTGACTAAAAATTGGAGAGACACACGTTTACTTCACAGCCAGGTACACACACACACACACACACACACACACAATTAAAATAAAAGTTTCTTGAAGCAATACTTATCTGATTATGTGTAATGCATTCTCATACTTCCCATTTTATTCTAACATATATTTCAATTATTTAAAAACATTAGACCTTAAATTTCTATCTACTAAATTGGTTTATGATACACTAGCGAGTCATAAAATTTATATGTTTAGAGAAATTTTCAGTCATGATACAAAAAAGTTATTACTGTTTTTATTTTGTTACATTTATATATCATTATATTAATATACATTAAATGCTTATTAATATTATTATTATTATTAAAGTCCTTCAGTCTTGCAAAAGAATCCAGCATGCCATAATGCTCATAAACAAAACACGTGATGAGAAATACAAGTCTTAAATTTTTAGTTGCCTCTGTGGTGGACAGAGTTTTCCAACATGGTCATAACAAGACAGCTCTTTCCCTTACATGGTGATACTGATGTTTCTCCTATTAAGGTATGGCATCTCTGGCCCCTTGAATCTGTGTAGGTCTATGTCTATGGTGAGAGTGACACTACATGACTAGTCATATAGGGTGATAGGTTTCTCCCTGGAAGCTCACTTTTAGTCCCTAGGCACCAGGCTGTGACGAGAAAGAAAGATGACATAGAAAGGCCACATGTAAGTGATCTGGGTGACAGCCCCCAGTGAGATCCAGCCATAGCTGACATCAATGTCTAAACCTGTGATTAAGTGAGATCTCAGATGATTCCAGTCCTAGCCTTCAAGTTACTTCAAGTTTTTGAGTCTTCTCAGCCGAGATCTCAGAAATTGTTGAGCAGAAATAAGCCATCTATGCTGTGCCTTTTCCAAATTCCTGACCCACAGAATATATGAACATAATAAAATAATTTATGTTTTATTCAATTAAGTTTGGCTTTGTTTGTTATGCCGTAATAGCTTACTGTAACAACTTCCAATTCTATTCTATCTTCAAAAGATTTCAAATTGATGGTTTTTCCAAAATAATACTATTGGAGTATGTAAGAAGAGAATTACTTTTCTGTACCCACCTCTAGGAGTAGGTCATAAATAAACTAAGGCCCCTCATTAACTGTAAAATATTCCTTTTCAATTGTTGAATTTTCTCATTTGAATTATATAGTTGTCTTTGAAAGGACCTTCTAGCTTTCCTGGAAAAAATGAAACCATAGAGACAACAGGGTGCATATAATGTGTGGTGAAGCCAAGTCTGCTACTAGAAATACAATGTTTCTGTACTCGTGTATTCCTAGTATGCACATCTGGGAAAAACAATTGGTTAATTCAAAATCAAAAAACTGTGTCTATATGCACTTTGAAGCATAATCATTATTAATTTAATAATGGCCTGGGTTTGACTGTATGAGGGATTAGACTGTGTCTGTCTTATTCTCAGCTATGTGCTTAGTAACTAACACAATACATATTTATTGAGTGAATAAGGAATATGCTGCCTGAAGCAACCCACAAACCACTTTTCTCTTTCCTTTTCTTCAAGGACGTGTAACACGGATGAATTGCAAGCTTTATTATAAAAATAAAAATGCCTAATCATTTTCATGTGATAAGTAATTCTAAAGAAAGCAGGATATTTTTGTAAAAAGTGAGTAGATTTCCTTATCTTTAGATGTATAAACAAGTCCTTAATTTTTCAGTGATTATGAGATTTATTTTACTTTATATTACTTTGCTTAGATTTTTTCCTCTCTGGAAAGAATAATCTATAAGGCTATGCATCACTTTGACATCTACATGTCTTCAAGAAAATAATCATAGCTTAATCCTTGTGACTCCAGATTTAAACAAAACATTGCTCATTGCTACTTCATTTTTTTTTAATCATGAATTTGATAGTAATTCTGTATATAATAAGTTATAAGTATAAACACTCACTTTTAGAATATACAGAAAGTACTGTATTTTATTATTCCAGTTTCTTTATAGTCTCTGGTGTTTTCAACTCAATTCCTTCTATGCAAATATATTGTACTTTTTCTTTATGTTGAAGAATATTTTTGAATATGATGGGAAATATGAAAACACAAGATGTTGTATTACCGAAATACTCTATTTAAAGCTTCTTTGTGGATTTAAACACTGTACTCACTGTACAGTTTGGTGTTAAAAAATTCTGTTTATAGCGACTATACAAGGCTATTTTAACAACTAGGGTTCTTTTTTTCTACTGTAAGTTTTTGAGGTGCCCAGTATCCAGGATCAAACGATCTTTGAAAAAGGATATGTCTACCTGACACCATGCAGTTTGATTTTTAAATTAATTATCTGGACAACTCAATGGTGGAGGCAGTCATTTTAATAACATATCAGGTCAGCTTGTCTAGCTCCTGGTTTCTTTGTCCAGGGAGTTGAGGGAAGGGAAAGATGAAAGGCAAATGTTTGGAGTCAAATTATTTGCCTGCTTAAACATAGTTTAAAATAAAATTTGGACGTCAGACCTTTAAGCATCGCCTGTTCAGATGCATGGTGACCTAATGCATATTCATAACTAGTATGACATTGTTGAATGGAGTAAACAGCCTCCAACATTTTTCAGAATAGGTTAGTGAGAAATAAACCTTCAAATTATACCGCATGAAAGTTCCATATATAACAGAGGAAGTTAATAACAAGAATGTTGTTATGTTTCAAAAGGCTAAGGAGGGGGAAGATTAGGGGTGACAGAAGGAAGCACTTTGAATAGGGGAGGTGGAAGCTTCCATCCTATCAAGAAAATTTTAACTCCTCCCTAGATTGGGGGGAGACAGATGATGGGGTGGCTGAGACTGGTGGCATGTCTGAGACCCCAGATAAGGGAACAGCTGTAGGGCATCAAGTTAATAGGGGCATTTCTTTAAGGGTCATATCAGAGCCAGCATAGAGCAGTAGTTTTAACGAGCCAGATGGCTAGGACTGGCCATTGAGAACAGCATCATGTGGCCATAGCAGCAATTTTAACAATGACAACCTCCATGGAAGACTGCAGCCTTCTCCATATTTCAATCCCTGTAGGTAGATAGAGAGCCCCCAAATTACTCAAATTGAAATTCCTGTATTTCACTGGTGAAAACTCTGAGACAATTAAATCTGACTTAGAGAAAAATGAAGCACGATAATCTCTTGCATCTTCTGATTGTGAACTAAAATTCACAGCTGATAAATATGTATGTATAGATGTGTATGTATATATATATATATATATATATATATATATATATATATATATATATATAAAACTATACCCCTCTGGAAATACGATAAAGAGGTAGAGAGGTAAATAGATAGGTATCCCTGACCTTAAGTAATCATTATTGATAGTAAATATTCTTCAGAATATAAATGAAAACGCATTCCAGCTGATAAATTTGATCATTTTTCTTATCGTGAATGCTAGTTCATTTTATCCATAACAAAACTAAAGATACATATTTCTTTAGATTCATTTCTATAGACTGTAAGAAATTCTACTTATTCCGACTCAACCATCTTAAGGGAACTTGCTCCTATAATTTTATTGCTCTAGGAGAGATATAAGTCCCCTATAGGCTACCAAGAAATTAGAATTTAAATGTCACACCAAATCTACAAAAATATAATAAGTCTGTTGATTGATATATGCATCAAATGTCATATGTCAAATATAACATAAATATGTTTTTCAAACTTTGGCTTAGAGGAGGACTTAAAGGGTTTTTTTGTGTGCTTATGATTATATTCTCAACAGAATGCCTTATGTATATGAGTAAATTAATACAAAATTATTGTACTTTAAAAGAGAAAAGAGTATTCTCCACATTTCCAGATCGTTAAAAATGCATGGATCTATTTTATGATAAGTGACACTGGCATGCTTAGAACTGGCTGTTTACAATTCCTCCTTTTTCACATGTACATTATTTGACAACCTGAAGCTTCTTTCTGCCCTAGGATTTGGGATTTCTACAGTTCAACTCCCAAGTGAACATTTGATACCTTAGAGGCAGGTGTTTTTTTTCTAGCCAGCAAAATACTTTGATCAGTGCCACCATCTTTGTCAACAGTGCTTACAACTATTTAAATGCTTTATTTATGTCTTTCCCTTAAATTAAAAATATAAAATAAAAAAAGAAGGATGAACTTCAGGCCAGTGATAAAAAAGTAGGTTTCCTTAACTTAGTAAAATTGAGACAAAGGTGAAAATCATTAGGTTTTGGGAAACAGGTAAGTCTTTAGCCTCAAACCCTCACTGAACTCAAGCTGGTTGACACTGTGCTCAATGGAAATGAGACATGAGAAAAAAATGAAAACACGTGAATGAAGAATTGTTGCTAAAAGCTGAAGTTCGGGATAGTTTATATGTTTTAATCCTATGCACGTAGAAATTCTCTAATAACATGCAAGTCTTTTGCCTGTTTGACTTTATTACATGATTTGAGACATTGGAAAAGTAGAAGCTGCCAGTTTCTAAATGTATCTGCCTTAACCTAACATGTGAAATGTAAACAGCACAAACTTTGAAGTCAGGAAAAAGTTGGTTACAAATCCTGACTCCTCTACTCACGTGTAAGCTTGGCCATCCTAGAGAGCGGCTCAGTACCAGCTTTGCGAGGAATTGCGGGGGTTAAAGAAACATTTCAAAGTGGCTGGCATGGCACTTACTTGCAGGTCAAAAACAGTATCCTCTTTGCACTTCAGGCTAACCTGTGTTCCATTACGAATAGAGTTATCTTCCTTCTGCTTTTCTGCCTGTCTCAGTATTGCCATGTTGTCCATTTTGAAGAGCTTCAATATCATCCCATTGCAGTTTTAAAATCCATCTCGGACTCCACACACACACAAATACCTTATATATGTGTGTGTGTGTGTGTGTGTTTGTGTGTGTGTGTATATATATGTATATAATATATATATTTATGTAATATATATGTATATACATATTTTCATTTATTTTTCCAGCTTTATTGAGATATAATTGACAGATAACATTAAGTTGAAAGTGTCTGTGTTGTTTTGATACCCTTAAATGTTGAAAAATGATTCCCACCATAGCATTAACTAATACCTGCATCAGGTCACATAATAACCGTTTCTTTTTGTGGTCAGAACATTGAAGATCTACTCTCATAGCAACTTTCAAGTATGTAGTACAGTATTACTAATTACAATCACTATGCTGTACTCTAGGTCCCCAAAACTTATTCATCTTGTAACTGGATGTTTGTACTCTTTGACCAACAATATAGATACATAATTTAGAACATTTATTGTTGAGACTCCTATAACTTTGTCTATATACTTACCCTGATCCTCTCAAAATTCTTTTATTTTATTGTTGGGTTATCTTTGAAAGTTATATGCTTACCTAATTTATGTTACTGAAAAGACGATTAGTTCTCTGAGAGCAGTGATTATGTCTTAGGCAGTGACTTGTTTTAGGCCTGTTGGCCCACTATGCCAGCATTAAACATGGCAGTCAGAGAGCTCTTCCGGAAACCAAGGACTTGCTTTAGGAGGCAGAGGAAAGATGTTCTGTGTACACAAATTGTTATTTACCCAACAGTAGTGATTTGGCCGGATGGGCATGTGGATAATTCTATGCATTAATTATTGAGGACTCCTCAGAGTGTGTTAACCATCGTTTTGGGTATAGTTTCTCCCCAATCTAAACACCAGTCTGGATAGCTCTGGAGAAAGAAAAGGAGGGCGGAGAGGCTGACTTGGCTAATTCAGTGAGAAAAATTACAGTTAAGAAAACTCTTTTCAAAAACCCTAGATTTTCTGGCTTATTTATCCACACAGTCAATGTTCACAGGAGACGCAGCTGGGAGTCCATTTCACCTGCGCCATACAAGGGAGCTGGACAAGGAGGCAGGGACGTGAATTTAGATCTGATTCTCAAATGACTCAGCCCCAACCTCAGCCTTGGCTTTTGTGGTGATGCTTGAGTGACTCATTTTCCTGGCACTGTCTTTGTTAAATCCTGGGATCAGAAGTGTCCTGTTTACATAGCCTCACATGTGACTGTTCGCTCAGTTTTTTGTTCTGAAAGAGATGGAAGATGGTTGCCTCCATCCCTGCAACTGTTTGGTGGTGTTCATTGACCAGAAAAATGACTCGTTATACTCCCCTTTCCACTCAAAAGTGTACCCTCTTCTTTCCAAGCAGCCAACCCTTTCTTACAGCTTTCCGCCTAATCTCTCAAGGTTAAAAAAAATTTTCCCTTCAGAGAAAGTGTTGAAGGTCTGGATTGTTTACATGAGCTCCTGTAGCCTGCTTTTTAATATATAATCCTTTCCTAAGCTATAGGCGTGGATTTTAACACAATGTCCAATTCTTTAGTCTGAACAGGATCATTTTTTTTACAAGTGATTCTTAGGCTTCAATTCAGATGTCATATAAACTTTGGATGTTTACGAAAGTGATAATTCACTCTGGAAATGAGTAATAGGCTGGCAGCGTGGGGGTCTCAAAGGACAGTACCATCAGATACTCTAGTCAGAAAATATTTAGGATCTTTCCCCCCTCCCCACCCTCGACAACCTGTTCTCCCTAAAGCATTCAGAATTTGCAGTCCCTTTTCCCCACACATGCCCGCCCTAACGGAAAGAAAATGAGAATCAGTAAAGAGCTCAGAGACCCATCCACCTATAGCTAACTGCCTCTGATCATTCTAGCTCAGCCTCATACACACGGGTCTTTGGGGACTTCCCCTCTATTACAATGTCATTATTTGGGTCCCCTGTCACAGTGTTTCCAAGGTAAAGAATAGCTTTCTTCCTGGTGCTTTGGACAAGCTGTCCTGATTCAGCAGGAGAAATCTGAAAATTGTGATGTGTGTGCACTTCCTAATCCATTATTCAAATCCATAGACACCCCTAGCATTTAGAGAGGAGCCTCCTCCCTGCACCCTCTGGAGAGAATCACTCATTCAAGTGACTGATGTAAAAATCAATCCCTTCACTCTTTTTTAAAAGATGTCATTTTCCCCTCTTCTGGCTTCTTTTTCATTTTGATGATTGCAAACTGCAATGGTTAAAGATACAACTTAAATAGCATGATGTGTTTATGGCTATGGGACATTCTAAAATCCACTCTCCTCCCCAGGCCCCACCCCACCATTGCCACCAGTGGCCCTTTAATTAAAATGCTCTTTCTGAATAAGACAGTGCAAGCGTTAAGGACAGTGTGGTTTCAGCATTACAATCTGAGGAATAAAGCTACAAGTGTGTGATCACATAGCAACTCTCAAAAACCCCTGCACTGAAAAAAAAGAAAAATATTATTTATAAAAATCAGGTTTCTGCTTAATTTTCTCTGTAAATATAGCTCATGGAGGATAGTAATGGTTAAGTATGATGTCACTGTCAGGGTATTCACATGCAGGTAAATCACACACACACTTACGTATATACAGATTTGGCAATTGCTAGGATGCTGGCTGGTGTACTTTAAAGGGTTACAAAATAAAAAAGAAAGGGAGGAAGCTAGATTCTGCAGTCAGAGGTTCCTCACCTCCTCCTTCATCTTTGGGATGTGCATCTTTCCCAGTTTCCACAGTGGGAGCTACTTCAAGGAGGCAGCCCTGAGAGAACACTGTGGTGCTGAGACGATCTGGACACAGTACATGTGACTTTAAGGCAAAAATGACTTAAAGCAGACTGGGCCGATTAAGCAGCAGTTAGGAGACCTTCAAGATGGTGGAGGAGTAAGACGTGGAGATCACCTTCCTCCCCACAAATACATCAGAAATACATCTACATGTGGAACAACTCCTACAGAACACCTACTGAATGCTGGCAGAAGACCTCAGACCTCCCAAAAGGCAAGAAACTCCCCACGTACCTGGGTAGGGCAAAAGAAAAAAGAAAAAACAGAGACAAAAGGATAGAGACGGGACCTGCACCAGTGGGAGGGAGCCGTGAAGGAGGAAAGGTTTCCACACACTAGGAAGGTCCTTCGCGGGTGGAGACTGCAGGTGGCGGAGGGGGGAAGCTTCGGAGCCGCGGAGGAGAGCACAGCGACAAGGGTGCGGGGGGCAAAGAGGAGAGATTCCCGCACAGAGGATCAGGGCCGACCAGCACTCACCACCCGGAGAGGCTTGTCTGCTCACCCGCTGGGGCGGGCGGGGGCTGGGAGCTGAGGCTCAGGGTCGGATCGCAGGGAGAGGACTGGGGTTGGCGGCGTGAACACAGCCTGAAGGGGCTAGTGCGCCACGGCTAGCCAGGAGGGAGTCTGGGGAAAAGTCTGTACCTGCCTAAGAGGGAAGAGACCATTGTTTCTGGGTGTGCGAGGAGAGGGGATTCGTTCCCTGTATGCCCACAGAAGGCAGAGCATGGCCTAAATGAGCTTCAGAGATGGGCGTGAGCCATAGCTATCAGCTCAGGCATCAGAGACGGGCATGAGACGCTAAGGCTGCTGCTGGGGCCACCAAGAAGCCTGTGTGCAAACAGGTCACTATCCACACTGCCCCTTCTGGGAGCCTGTGCAGCCCGCCACTGCCAGGGTCCCGTGATCCAGGGACAAATTTCCCGGGAGAACACACGGCGCACCTCAGGCTGTTGCAAAGTCATGCCAGCCTCTGCCGCTGCAGGCTGGCCCCGCATCCGTACCCCTCCCTCCCCATGGCATGAGTGAGCCAGAGCCCCCTAATCAGCTGCTGTTTAAGGCTCTCCTGTCTGGGCGGGAACAGATGCCTGAGGGCAATCTACACGCAGAGGTGGGGTCAAAACCAAAGCTGAACCCCAGGAGCTGTACAAACAAAGAAGAGAAAGGGAAATTTCTCTGTGCAGCCTCAGGAGCAGTGGATTAAATCCCCACAAGCAACTTGAGGTACCCTGCATCTGTGGAATAACTAAATAGACAACAAATCAACCCAAAATTGAGGCAGTGGACGTTGGGAGCAACTGTAGACTTGGGGTTAGCTGTCAGTGACTGACTTGTTTCTGATTTTTATGTTTATATTAGTATAGTTTTTAGTTCTTGTTATCATTGGTGGATTTGTTTATTGGTTTTGATACTCTCTTCTTTTATTATAAACTTAATTTTTTTATTTTAATAATTTTTAAATTTTAATTATTTAATTCAAGTTATTTATTTATTAAAAATTTTTTTTCTTTCTCTTTTTCTCCCTTTTCTTCTGAGCCATGTGGCTGACAGGGTCTTAGTGCTCTGGCCTGGTGTCAGGTCTGAGTCTCTGAGGTGGGAGAGTTGAGTTCAGGACACTGGACCACCAGACTTCCTGGCCCAATGTAATATCAATTGACAAGAGCTCTCCCAGAGATCTCCGTCTCAACGCTAAGACCCAGTTCTACCCAACGGCCAGCAAGCTCAGTTACTGGACGCCCCATGCCAAACAACTAGCAAGACAGGAACACAACCCCACCCATTAGCAGAGAGGCTGGCTACAATCATACTAAGCTCACAGACACCCCAAAACACACCACCAGACGCAGCCCTGCCCACCAGAAAGACAAAATCCAACCCCACCCACCAGAACACAGGCACCAGTCCCCTCCACCAGGAATCCCACACAGCCCACTGAACCAACCATACGCACTGGGGCAGACACCAAAAACAATGGGAACTACGAACCTGCAACCTGCAAAAATGAGACTGCAAACACAGTAAGTTAAACAAACTGGTAAGACAGAGAAATATGCAACAGATGAAGAGGCAAGGTAAAAACCCACCAGACCAAACAAATGGAGAGGAAATAGGCAGTCTACCTGAAAAAGAATTCAGAGTGATGATAGTAAAGGTGATCCAAAATCTTGGAAATAGAATGGAGAAAAACAAGAAACGTTTCACAAGACATAGAAGAACTAAAGAGCAAACAAACAATGATGAACAACACAAGAAATGAAATTAAAAATTCTCTAAAGGAATCAATAGCAGAATAACTGATGCAGAAGAACGGATAAGTGACCTGGAAGATAAAATAGTGGAAATAACTACTGCAGAGCAGAATAAAGAATAAAGGATGAAAAGAATTGAGGACAGTCTCAGAGACTGCTGGGACAACAATAAACGCACCAACATTCGAATCATAGGGGTCCCAGAAGAAGAAGAGAAAAAGAAAGGGTCTGAGAAAATATTAGAAGAGATTATAGTTGAAAACTTCCCTAACATGGGAAAAGAAATAGTCAATCAAGTCCAGGAAGCAGAGAGAGTCCCATACAGGATAAATCCAAGCAGAAACACACCAAGACACATATTAATCAAACTACCAAAAATGAAATACAAAGAAAAACTATTAAAAGCAGCAAGGGAAAAGCAACAAAAAATATACAAGGGAATCCCCATAAGGTTAACAGCTGATCTTTCAGCAGAAACTCTGCAAGCCAGAAGGGAGTGACAGGACATATTTAAAGTGATGAAAGGGAAAAACCTACAACCCAGATTACTCTACCCAGCAAGGATCTAATTCAGATTCGATGGAGAAATTAAACTTTTACAGACAAGCAAAAGTTAAGAGAATTCAGCACCACCAAATCAGCTTTACAACGAATGCTAAAGGAACTTCTCTAGGCAGGTAACACAAGTAAGGAAATGGCCTACAAAAACCAACCCAAAACAATTAAGAAAATGGTAATAGGAACATACATATTGACAAGTACCTTAAATGTAAACGCATTAAATGCTCCAACTAAAGGACACAGACTGGCTGAATGGATACAAAAATAAGGCCCCTATATATGGTGTCTACAAGAGACCCACATCAGACCTAGGGACACATACAGACTGAAAGTGAAGGAATGGAAAAAGACACTCCATGCAAATGGAAATCAAAAGAAAGTTGGAGTAGCAATTCTCATATCAGACAAAATAGACTTTAAAATAAAGACTATTACAAGAGACAAAGAAGGACACTACATAATGATCAAGGGATCAATCCAGAAGAAGATATAACAATTGTAAATATTTATGCACCCAACATAGGAGCACCTCAATACACAAGGCAAATGCTAACAGCCATAAAAGGCGAAATCAACAGTAACGCAATCATAGTAGGGCACTTTAACGTCCCACTTTCACCAATGGACAGATCAACTAAAATGAAAATAAATAAGGAAACACAAGCTTTAAATGACACATTAAACAAGATAGACGTAGTTGATATTTATAGGACATTCCATCCAAAACAACAGAATATACTTTCTTCTCAAGTGCTCGTGGAACATTCTCCAGGATAGACCATACCTTGGGTCACAAATCAAGCCTTGGTAAATTTAAGAAAATTGAAATCATATCAAGTATCTTTTCCAACCACAACACTATGAGACTAGATATCAATTACAGAAAAAAAAAACTGTAAAAATTACAAACACATGGAGGCTAAACAATATGCTACTAAATAACCAAGAGATCACTGAAGAAATCAAAGAGGAAATCAAAAAATACCTAGAAACAAATGACAATGAAAACACGACAGCCCAAAACCTATGGGATGCCGCAAAAGTAGTTCTAAGAGGGAAGTTTATAGAAATACAATCCTACCTGAAAAAACAAGAAATACCTCAAATAAACAACCTAAACTTACACCTAAAGCAATTAGAGAAGAAGAACAAAAAATCCCCAAAGTTAGCAGAAGGAAAGAAATCATAAAGATCAGATCAGAAATAAATGAAAAAGAAATGAAGGAAACGATAGCAAAGATCAATAAAACTAAAAGCTGGTTCATTGAGAAGATAAATAAAATTGATTAACCATTAGCCAGACTCATCAAGAAAACAAGGGAGAAGACTCAAATCAACAGAATTAGAAATGAAAAAGGAGAAGCAACAACTGACACTGCAGAAATACAAAGGATCATGAGAGATTACTATAAGTAACTGTATGCCAATAAAATGGACAACCTGGAAGAAATGGACAAATTCTTAGAAAAGCAAAACCAGACAAAGATGTCACAAAAAAAGAAAACTACAGATCAATATCACTGACGAACATAGATGTTAAAATCCTCAACAAAATACTAGCAAACAGAATCCAAAAGCACATTAGAAGGATCATACACCATGATCAAGTGGCGTGTATCCCAGAAATGCAAGGCTTCTTCAATATACGCAAATCAATCAATGTGATACACTATATTAACAAACTGAAGGACAAAAACCATATGATAATCTCAACAGATACAGAAAAAGCTTTTGACAAAATTCAACACCTATTTATGATAGAAACTCTCCAGAAAGTAGGCATAGAGGGAACTTTCCTCAACATAATAAAGGCCATATATGACAAACGCACAGCCAACATCGTTCTCAAAGGTAAAAAACTGAAACCATTTCAACTAAGATCAGGAACAAGACAAGGTTGCCCACTCTCACCACTATTACTCAACATAGTTTTGGACGTTTTAGCCACAGCAATCAGAGAAGAAAAAGAAATAAAAAGAATCCAAAACAAAAAAGAAGAAGTGAAACTGTCAGTTTGCTGATGACATGATACTATACATAGAGAATCCTAAGGATGCTACCAGAAAACTACTAGAGCTAATCAATGAATTTGGTAAAGTAGCAGGATACAAAATTAATGCACAGAAATCTCTTGCATTCCTATACACTAACGATGAAATATCTGAAAGAGAATTTAAGGAAACACTCCCATTTACCACTGCAACAAAAAGAATAAAATACCAGGAATAACCCTACCTAAGGAGACAAAAGACCTGTATGCAGAAAACTATAAGACACTGATGAAAGAAATTCAAGATGAGACAAACAGATGGAGAGATATGCCATGTTCTTGGACAGGAAGAATCAACATTGTGAAAATGACTGTACTACCCAAAGCAATCTACAGATTCAATTCAATCCCTATCAAAGTACCAATGACATTTTTCACAGAGCTAGAACAAAAAGTTACACAACTTTTATGGGAACACAAAAGACCATGAATAGCCAAAGCAATTGAGAAAGAAAAACGGAGCTGGAGGAATCAGGCTCCCTGCCTTCAGACTATACTACAAAGCTACAGTAATCAAGAGAGTTGGTACTGGCACAAAAACAGAAATATAGATCAATGGAAGAGGATAGAAAGCCCGGAAGTAAACCCACGCATATATGGTCACCTTATCTTTGATAAAGGAGGCAAGAATATACAATGGAGAAAAGACAGCCTCTTCAATAAATGGTGCTGGGAAAACTGGACAGCTACATGTAAAAGAATGAAATTAGAACACTTCCAAACACCATATACAAAAATAAACTCAAAATGGGTTAAGGACCTCAATGTAAGACCAGACACTATAAAACTCTTAGAGGAAAACATAGGCAGAACACTCTATGACATAAATCACAGCAAGATCCTATTTGACCCACCTCCTAGAGAAATAGAAATAAAAACAAAAGTAAACAAATGGGACCTAATGAAATTTCAAAGCTTTTGCACCATAAACCATAAACAAGACCATAAACAAGGAAACCATAAAAAAGGAAACCATAAACAAGACCAAAAGACAATCCTCAGAATAGGAGAAGATATTTGCAAATGAAGCAACTGACAAAGAATTGATCTCCAAAATATACAAGCAGCTCATGCAGCTCAATATCAAAAAAAACAAACAACCCAATCTAAAAATGGGAAGATCTAAATAGACATTTCTCCAAAGAAGATATACAGATTGCTTACAAAGACATGAAAGGATGCTTAACATCACTAATCATTAGAGAAATGCAAACGAAACCACCATGAGGTATCACCTCACACCAGCCCGAATGGCCATCCTCAAAAAATATACAAACAATAAATGCTGGAGAGGTTGTGGAGAAAAGGGAACCCTCATATACTGTTGGTGTAAATTGATTCAGGCACTATGGAAAACAGTATGGAGATTCCTTATAAAACTAAAAATCGAATTACCATATGACCCAGCAATCCCACTACCGGGCATATACCCTGAGAAAACCATAATTCAAAAAGAGTTATGTACCAAAATGTTCATTACAGCTCTATTTACAATAGCCAGGACATGGAAGCAACCTAACTGTCCATCAACAGATGAATGGATAAAGAAGATGTGGCACATATATACAATGGAATATTACTCAGCCATAAAAAGAAATGAAATTGAGGTATTTGTAGTGAGGTGGATGGACCTAGAGTCTGTCATACAAAGTGAAGTAAGTCAGAAAGAGAAAAACAAATAACATATGCTAACACATATATAAGGAATCTAAGAAAAAAAAAACAGGTCATGAAGAACCTAGGGGTAAGACGGGAATAAAGACACAGACCTACTAGAGAATGGACTTATATGGGGAGGGGGAAGGGTAAGCTGTGACAAAGTCAGAGAGTGGCATGGACATATATACACTACCAAATGTAAGGTAGATAGCAAGTGGGAAGCAGCTGCATAGCACAGAGAGATCAGCTCGGTGCTTTGATACCACCTAGAGGGGTGGGATAGGGAAGGTGGGAGGGAGGGAGATGCAAGAGGGAAGAGATATGGGAACATATGTATGTGTATAACTGATTCACTTTGTTATAAAGCAGAAACTAACACACCATTGTAAAGCAATTATACTCCAGTAAAGATGTTAAAAAAAAAAAAAAAGATGTGGAATGTTTATACAATGGAATATTACCTAGCCATAAAAATAAATGAAATTGAATTATTTGTAGTGAGGTGGATGGACCTAGAATCTGTCATACAGAGTGAAGTAAGTCAGAAAGAGAAAAACAAATACCGTATGGTAACACATATATATGGAATCTAAAGAAAAAAAAAGAAAAGAAAAAATGGTTCTGATGAACCTAGGGGCAGGACAGGAATAAAGACAGATGTAGAAAACGGACTTGAGGATACAGGGAGGGTGAAGGGTAAACTGGGATGAAGTGAGAGAGTAGCATAGACATATATACAGTACTAAATGTAAAATAGCTAGTGGGAAGCAGCTGCCTCACACGGGGAGATCAGCTCTGTGCTTTGTGACCACCTAGAGGGGTGGGATAGGGAGGGTGGGAGGGATACGCAAGAGGGTGGGGATATGTATACATATAGCTGATTCACTTTGTTATACAGGAGAAACTAACACAACATTGTAAAGTAATTATACTACAACAAAGATGTTAAAAAAAAAAAGAAAGAAAGAAGGGGGAAAACAGTTACACTCGTACCTAGCCCTGGAAAATACCAGCTGCTAATTAATGTGCAACCAGGGTGGGTTTCTTTAATACAAATCTAGAGCAAACCGTCTTTCTCTGTTTCTCTCCAGGCCAGCTTCCGCAATGGAAGAACTTGTTAGGACTCAAGCACACATGGCACAGGTCTCTTGTTTAAGAACCTAAGGCTTTGTCTTGACTGGATTTCTCTTCCCACTTATCCCGGCCCCTTTACCCTGACCACTCATTTTACTAGAAAAGACTATCCTTCTCTAAACAGATGATGGAGAGTCACATGTCTGCACCTCTTCAGTCCTGCTGGTGCTTCTTACCTGATTCATTTATTTATATTTTTATTAGGGTGACCAGTTTTTGCTGGAGGAGGTGTGCTGCCTTCTCAGCTAATAATAATATTTCCTTTTTACCCACTGCCGCTACCATCTCCTGTTGAAATAATTAAATGTCTCACTTTCACTCCACTGACAAGCACTACTCTGAGCTGATCGGACAGGGTAGATGCTCTCCGTGGCTCCAGGCAACTCCCAGGGGAAAGGAAAAGCTCATATGTAGTATTTATTTCCTGGGTATTGAGAATTCAGCAGTTTTCTCTTCATTTCACACACAAGGTTTTGTTGAAATGAAACAATCATATTTCCTTGGGAGGAAAATGAAGACAGTGATAAGATCTGAATGTCATAATTATATTGGATTAAAGGGCTTTTTTGCAGTGACCTAGAGAAAACCAAAATGTAAATGTAAGGGTAACAGGTAGAATTAAGATGGGTATATTAAGAATGTGTAAAGTGAGGGTGTGTAAGTGTAAAAACAGACACATGCACAGTCATGTTTTACAACCCTCTGTGCATTATGGTCAGGCTTTGTTGCTGTTGTTTCCACCCTCCCCCAGTATCAGCTGAATGTCAAGGTCAGCTTGCTTAGCTAAGTAGGTCTTGCTTATAAGCTTATGTGGATGTATTATTATTTTTGTGACTAATCTTTTTATAATCAGATAATTCAATGTAATCTTTTTTCCTTCTTTTTTTAAGTGTTTCATCCACTTGATTATTAGTTCAATCTGAATGTAGTGTAGAATTTTCTAATTTTCTGTTATAACATCTTACCACAGCATTTTCTTTAGTATCTGATTGTGAACCTAATTCTCATCTAACAGAGGTGGTTTATGCTAACCAGAATTAACACGCACGCACACACACACTAGTCCCTGATTTTGCCATGCTCTTTAACTGGTGAAAAAATAACAGTCATGGACATTGTAAAATCACTCAGCTAAGTTTAGCATCTTTTTGTGGCTATTGTCTTCCTAGAAAATTTTCAAAAGCCCCCTCCTCCCCTCATTGCTCCTGTCTTCTATGCTTATGAGGAGGTGAGCTGTGTTTCTTACTAATCAAATTTTCCATATCAAAGTTTCCTTTTTTAAAAGAAAAGAAAACCAGGATTGCAAAGACAAGGCCTTAGGGAAAGCTGCTACCAATAAAAGGTTAGAAGAAAACTTAAAAATCATTTCAGAAACAGTTAACCAGCTGAATCTGGCAATGGTGTATGGTCAGTCTCATGCCTTGTTAATGGGAATGAAAATCGTTACAGCATTTCTGAAGAAAAATGTGGCAATATATTATCATTGTATTTGAACTTGCATATCCCTTGAGTCAGCAATTCTCCCCCAGGAATCGATCTTAAATGCGAAAGGGGCCTTTCGGTATACAAAGATATGCCTATAAGAATCCTACAGTAGTTTTATAATAATGAAACAATGAAAAGAAATTCAATATCCTGTCAAAGGAAATTGATTATTTAAATTATGGCAGTTCCATATCATGCAACGTTATGAGGCCTTTGAAAATTATTCCATGAAAAATATGTGACGATGTAGAAAGATAAACACAGTATACCTTATTTAAGAAAAACAGTTCATGACAGAATATTACTGTTTAATCCAATTTTGTTAATTCAAAATATTTCTTTTGCATAAAGAATGTAACAGAATGCTATAAACCCAAACAAAGTGTTAGTAATGGCTATTTTCAATAATACATGTATAGACAAAATTAAAAATGTTTTTTCTTTAGGTGTATCTACAGTTTAGAATGTGTAAATAAAGAATTTAAGAAAATGTTATTTTTTGAAAAAGAACTAGTTAAGTAGCAAAATGGCTTATAGCTTTAGCTTTTTAAGACATAATTATTTGTTAGTATAACACATTTGTCACTTTTTTCATCATAAGTACACATGTAATTATTTTAATTGCAGTAATTGTACACTTTGTCATCTAGCTTCACAATATATCAACATACATTTTAAAATGTAATGTTAAAACAGTAAAGGACAGGGCTTCCCTGGTGGCACAGTGGTTGAGAGTCCGCCTGCCGATGCAGGGGACACGGGTTCATGTCCCGGTCTCGGAGGATCCCACATGCTGTGGAGTGGCTGGGCCCGTGAGCCACGGCCGCTGAGCCTGTGCTCCGCAACGGGAGAGGCCACAACAAGTGAAACGCCCGTGTAACGCAAAAAAAAAAAAAAAAACAATAAAGGAGAAAATGAAGCTATGGCATCAATTATTAGCACTTGACCCAAATTAACTGAACATTACAGGTGCTCCCCAAGTATTACATATATTTATGTATGTTTTTCAATATTGGAAATACATTTCCAAGTCCCCTGTCCTCTAAAAGAAGTGACTGCACAGGTTTCTAATTTCCTAGGTCTAGTTTCTTTTCACTCATGTAACTGTGACTATGCTTTTAAGACATGGCTCCTGCTTTACTTCTCGAAGGATTAGTGGTTAGCACGCCAAGCAATGGGAAAATCATATGTACGACATGAAGTATGATGGGAACAAATGAGTTAGGAAACTATCTCATTTTGTACGTTTGATTTACGATTGCTATGGGATGTGGTGAGAGAGGTGACTGAAGGAGGATTGGGATGGGTGACATCATGTAGCTACCAGCAAACCATGATTTTTCTGAGTTTAGATCTTATGAAGGTAATGATTGGTTTAAAGTCTCAGAGTAGTAAGATCATATTTATGTTCTAGGAAGATCATTCTAGCTACAGCAAGGAGGATCCTTTTGATGACTGAACTAAGGAAAACCTATAAGGCTATTAAATAGATAAATATAACATAGAAATGATGGGACCCATTTAAGGTAATATGGATTGAGGAAAGGATACAGCTTTAAGAGAAATTAGAAAGTACAATGATTTGCTTTTGCATCCTTCTGACATAAGGTGATGAAGGAGAAGATCAGTAATGATTGCCAGCTTTCTGGCTTAGGTAAATAGCTTGGGTAGACAGGAAATTTTCCCACAGTTCAACAGTTTCATAAGTAACATTGTAAGGGTTACATACCCTCTTGATTTTCTACTGTACCTTTTGCTCATACCAAGAGGTGTGTAAATTCCACTATCTACTTCATTCATGGAGAACATCATAAACTATTGCACAATATTTGTGCTCCATAAAAGACTTGAAATATCAGTGCCTTCCAAAAAGCATTTGTCTCACCTCATTCACTGTCCTATAGTAGCTGCTTCAAACTTTCCCTGCTTCTCTCAAGTTGCTAACCCAAAATTTCTCAAAATGTTTGCCATATAACATGTTTCATAGAATGCTTTGCAACCAAAGGGTTCTATGGTAAATTAAGTTTGAGAAACACTCTATACACAATGAAATATGGTAACTTTTGCAGGCATTCTTCTGTTGTAAATATTGGCTTATCTCAATGTTTTTCAAACATTTAATTTCAGTGCTTATATATGTATGTACATGCATATGTATATATGTGTATAAATATGCATGTATATATTTAAGTGTATCAGTCAGGGTTCTCCAGAGAAATAGAACCAATAGGTGTGTGTGTGTGTGTGTGTGTGTGTGTGTGTGTGTGTGTGTGTGTGTGTGTGTGTGTGTGTGTGTGTGTGTGGAGAGAGAGAGAAAGAGAGAGATTTTTAGAAATTAGCTCACTCGGTTGTAGGAGCTGGAAAGTCCAAAATCTGCAGGGCAGGATGGCAGGCAGGAAACTCAGGAAGAATTTCTATGTTATAGTCTTGATGCAGAATTCCTTCTAATTTGGGAAAATAGTTTTTGCTCTTAAGACCTTCAACTAACTAGATGAGACTCACCCACATTATTGAGGGTATCTACTTTACTTACAGTAAACTGATTGTGGGTCTTAATCAAATCAACCGATACCTTCACAGCAACATCTAGATAAACAGTTAGCTATCACAGTATATAGAAATGTATACATAATATATGTCTGCTTCGTGGGAGGTATTATTTTGTAGAGCATAATTTGAAAAATATAATTCAAACCCACTACACACATTGCAAAAGTCATTTTCACCTGTTCAGGTAAACACTTGCATTAGAAAGTTTTTAGTTTCCTTGTTAACTTCAAAATATTTCTCTACATTTATATTCTCATTTGTCTTTTATTTATATCTCTATATTTATATTCTCATTTGTCTTTTATTCATATCTCACCTTCCCATTTCCTCCCACCTCCTTGGAAATTTCTATAGGGTGTAAGCAGGTCTATTTTGAAAAATGGCCTGACATGAACTTTCCTATGACCAAGTAATTTTCTAAGTGGCCAGTCTGAAATCTTTAGCAAGTAGGCCCTTTCCTACAAAATGTTTTTCATATTTAACTAGGATAAAACTGATGAGACTTTTCTGATGATCCCAGATATTTTCCATTAACTGTTATAGAGTAGGACCTAGAGGGAATGGACCAGGATAAATGCAATGTCCCAGTTATCAATTGCTGATAACAAACCACTCAAAAACTTGGTGGCATAAAATTAAAAAAAAATTATTATACCCACAGACTCTGTGTCTAGAATTCAGACTCATCAGAGTAGGGATGTTTTGTTTCTGCTCCACAGTGTCTGGGACAGCAGTTATAAAGTCTAAGGGCTAGGGGTGACTGACATGGCTATGGATTGAAATATCATGGAAGATCCATGTTCAAGTTGGCTTCTGCACTCAATATGTACATGCCCTATGTGATAGGATTACTCAATGCTGTAATCCTCAGCTGGGTAATCTGTTGACCAGAGCAAGTACACATGACCTCTTCATGTGGCTTGGGATTCTCAAGACATAGACAGTGCGTTCTTAGATGGAACATCTTGAGAGGGAACATCCAGAAATTTGCATTCCAAGAGACCAAGGCAGAAGCTGCACAGCCTATGACTTAGCCTCATAAGTCATATGGCATCACTTCTGCCAAATCTATCAGTTAAAACAGTCACAAGCCCACCCAGATTCAAGGAGAAAGGACACAGACCTCAATCTTGATGGGAAGACAAAGAAAGAATTTTGATCCATGATTTAAAACTTACACATGTATTTTCATTGGCATTAAGTTCAAGGTCAGAGTATAGGATGAGCAAATTTGCAGGAGAAAGAGCTTGTTGAGAGACTCTAAAAACATGAGGATACTGGATGCTGTTAGACCCATCCAAAAACCCTAAATAAGTTCCCCAAATAATACTAAACCACTCTTAAACACTAGAATTTCAACATAAAATGTAGCACTTACAAAGTCAATTATCAAATTATTTGACATTTAATGAACTCACACATCTATGCAATAAGTTACAATACCACAGAGTACCAGGTACTTTTTCCCCCTACCCTTCAAGGATATTTCAGGAATTAAGGAATGTTTAAGTAAACAAACAATGAAATGATATTAAAGATATGAAAGGTATTATATAAATTGGAACTAATTGGTGGTGTCCCCAGGTCTGGCAGAGGGAAAAACTTGGGATCCACGAAGAGTTACATCTTAAGGGAAAAGGTGGGGAAGATGATAGCAATAATGCAAACATGTTAAACAATAGAGCAGGAGACGGGAAAGCAACAACTGTGTTATGACTGCAGAGGACTCAATATCCTCTTGCCTGAACTTGAGGGCAACTGAAATATTTTTTCTATCGTGACCATGTGAATCCATTAGAGCTGATTTTCATTTCAGATAGTAAATAGTCAATAAAATTTTGCAAGTCTTTATGGTGACTTAAAAAATATTGTAGGTTATCTGTACTGGATTAAAAGTTGGGTTTCTCACACATGAGTCTTAGCAAGACAACTTAGTCTGGAGTTTTGGGGCAAGATCTGGTCCTCAGTTCTTCATTTATAAAATAAGAATAGCGAGGGTTCTCCCATGAGAATCCCTGTAGCATATGGAAAAGATTCTGGCACACAGTATATATTCAACAAATATTGCCCATGTATGCGTCTCACTTCTTTTTTTCAGGCTTTAGTTTCCTTATCCGTGAAACGGGAGAATGCTATCTCTAAGAATTGTGCTGGTTCCAGAGGTCTAGGAGGATAGCACAGAGAAGTAAATCTTGACGAGGATAGACCAGTGGGTCTCAACTGGAGTGAGAAGTTGAGACATTTGCCTTAGGAAGACATTTGCCAATATCTGAAGACATTTTTGACAACTGTCACAACAAAAGGTGGGGAGAGGATGAGGAATGCTACTGACATCTAGTGGACAGAGGACAAGGATGCTGCTAAACAGCCTACAATGCACAGGGCAGTCCCCACAACAAAGAATTCTCCAGCCCTAAATGTCAATAGTGCTGAGGTTGAGAAACCCTGGTTAGAGGGCTTTTGATGGGGAATATTGACAACGTCCAAAGCAAATTTGAATTTACAAATCTGTGACTCATTCTTCTTGGCATAGTTTCTAAGTCCAAAAAGCTGAATGAATCTCAATTCCAGTTTGAGTTCAGCTTGTTTCCAGGTTTTCTCTTTTCACATTGAAGCTTCACTCTCTGCCACTAAGAAGGGTAGTGGTGGTGTTCAAAGAGGCGTTAACTGAGTCTCCTTTATGTTCTTATTAATTTGTGAATGAAGTAGATGAAAACCAACAAGGCAGAAAATGGTTGTAAATGTAAACGTCAATGTGCTTAATGATCCGGGGAAACAAGTGCAATTGGTGCTTGCCAGATGAAAATTATTCTGCTGGTTGACCTGTCCATAAACACAAAGAGGCTGAGAGACTGTGGAAGGCTGGCCAAATACTAGCACTAGCTGAGGAATGACTTAATTAAATGGATGAAGGGAAATCCTGAGTAATGAATCTTTAAAGTGATGAAAATCCTCTGTTCATTTGCTGGTTTAGGAAGCAACCATGGAGTTACCCTAAGTAGAACTTGCTTGGTATGGCTACTCGCTGTATGTATCTTCCAGCAGGATGTCGAAGGACAAAGGACCTGGGTTTGATTTCCGGTTTCACTACTGACCAACTTCTTTTTTCCATTGTAAAATGAGGTCAGTCACATGTCATAACCATACAAGGTCATTGTAAATATCAAAGGATGTAATAAATGTAGAATGCTTAGCATTTTCCATGTTCCTCACTCATTAAAAAAAGAGTTAAATAAACAATACCATCTCACACTTATCAGGCACTTGATCAATGTTAATTCCACCCCTCTCTCTTAGAAACCTTGTTCCACCACGTCTCAAATTTTAATTTAAGAATTTCAGATCTGAGTAAATCCTTCGAAATTATGCCGGAATAAGGGGTGCGCTGCAATATTATCATTCAATAGTCTTTTCTTATTTCGTCTATTGAGGAGTATGTGTACCTTGCTCACCTACTATGTATTGAAAAGATCCTTAATAAATAATTGAAACATAAATGTTTTCTAAATTCTGTTCTGTGAAGGCTCAGGAACATGATCTTACAGTACTGTATTGGCAAAGTGGAAAATGCATAGGTGTTCAAATTTGAGAGGTGAAATTTCAAATCCAGCTACACGTTTAATTAACTCCAACTGTAGGTCAAATTCCTTATGTTCTCTTAATGTTTTACTTGTATATTGTGGATAACACCTACTTCATATTGTAATTTAAGATATTACATTAGATAAGGTATTGGGAGTGTTTTATACAGTAGTAAGCACAAATGCTTAAATTAACTTGTTTTCTCTCATTGACTGTTGTGAAACACATAAACAAATAATGTATATTCACTTTCAGTCTGTATGTGTCCCTAGGTCGGAAGTGGGTATCTTGTAGAAAGAGAAAAACAAATATCACATAATATCGCTTATATGTGGAATCTAGAAAAATGGTACAGATGAACTTATTGGCAGAGCAGAAATAGAGTCACAGATGTAGAGAACAAACTAATGGTTACCAAGGGGGGATGGATTGGAAGATTGGGATTGACATATATACACTACTATCTATAAAATAGATAACTAATGAGAACCTACTGTTTAGCACAAGGAACTCTACTCAGTGTTCTGTGGTGACCTAAATGGGAAGGAAATCCAAAAAAGAGTGGATATATGTATATCTATAACTGATTCACTTTGCTGTACAGCAGAAACTAACACAACATTGTAAAGCAACTATACTCCAATTACAAAAAATTTAAAAAATAAATCACTGTGCCAGCCAAGCCAAAAAAAAAAAAGTAATAATGCATACTCATAACTTCTGAAATAACACCTGATACAAGGTACGGGCTCAACAAGTATCAATTCCTTCCCGCCCCCATCTCTAGATGTTATTTAAAGTGTGTTCTAATTACTCTATATATTGTTAAGTACTCTACAAGACGAAAATCAATCTATAGCTGGGTTTATACTGTGCCAATGTGGCCGACTTAAAGATTTGGTGAATCCAGAGATAAGACAAAACAAATCTAAAAACCAAAGGGCTATCAATTGACTAAACTTTTCACATTGCAGCCAGATGTTTTTGTATCCTTTGACTCAGCAGAGTGTGTTCAGTTTTGTTTCAAATCATTTTTTGTTAGCTTTTTATTTACTCGGTAACACCAGAATAATTGTGATTTTTTTCTTTTTGAGACTTGTAAAAACAACAACAACAACAAAAACCCACGCAACTAAATAAAGCGGAAAAGTAAGTAAAACCACATATAAACCAGCAAGAGGACATGGCAGAAGAATTCAAAAGGCCTCACATATAAGGAAATGAAAATATGGGGGGAAGCTTTTATATGTTTACATTATATTTCCTGAGCATCTTAACAAGCCCAGTTCACTCAGAGACAGAAGAAAGCATGAGATTTGTTTTAAACAATTGCAACCAAACGCTGAAATATCGCACCGTTAGAAACGTGAGACAGCCTGCAAGGAGCGAGTTGTCTACTCTGGCCAACAGGAGAGGCGTAAAGCAGATGATGGAACATTTGCAATGTATATTTTTTGGCGGGTAGGCATCAACTATGCCAGAGGCATCAACTAAAATGCCCCATGTGTAAATGGTTTTGTATCTCTGTCTCTGTCTTTCTTTTTTCTCCCTCCCTCCACTTTTCTTTTCTCGTTTGAGGTTGGGGAGAAGGTACACAATCTGTCCCAGCATCTGTCACTCCACCTCCCCTTTGTTCATTGTTTTTCTGTTTTCCTCTAACCTTGTGAGATGTAAAGCCATTTTTACATCCTTTCTCAATACTGGAAATAATTTATTCTTATTAACCCACTCCATTTATGTTAAAGAACAGACCCTCAGCAAGATGTCTTTACTTCCTACCTCTTTTCCCTTTTTAAGACTCATTGGAAATGAGATGGCGTAAGGATGGCTGTGCTCAGAATCACCAAATGGAATTACATGCACTTAGAGTCATATAATAGATCTCGTGGGAAATCCTGGCTTCATCACTTAAGAGTTCTGAAATTCAAGTAACTTTCTTGACCAGCCAGAGCTTTGGTTTCCTTACTGGTTGACTGGTGGTAATAGTTCCTATATCTCGGTTTTACTATAAAGAATTAAAGTGAATGTCAATCCCAAACTCCCAATCTGTTCTTCCTTCATTACCCCCTGGTAACCATTTGGGATTGACATATACACACTGCTGTATTTAAAATAGAAAACCAGAGGATTTCCCTGGTGGTCCAGTGGTTAAGACTTTGCCTTCTAATGCATGGGGAGCAGGTTCAATCCCTGGTCAGGGAGCTAAGATCCCACATGCCTCGTGGCCAAAAAACCAAAACATAAAACAGAAGCAATATTGTAACAAATTCAATAAAGACTTTAAAAAAATAGTCCACATCAAAAAAAATCTTAAAAAAAAAAAAAATAGATAACCAACGAGGACCTACTGTATAGCACAGGGAACTCTGCTCAATATTTTGTAATAACCTAAATGGGAAAAGAACTTGAAAAGGAATAGATACATGTATATGTATAACTGAGTCACTTTGCTGTACACCTGAAGCTAACACAAGAGTGTTAATCAACTATGCTCCAAGATAAAATAAAAATTTTTAAAAAGTGACTGTAAATAGACTGGCTTTGTACTTATGATAAATCAGAGGCTTAATAAAAATTCTTTATAATTTTTATCTGATAATAAATGGCCAAAATATTTTCATCTTTATCTTTAAATAAATCCAAAAATATTTATATTGCAATGGATAGTGGCTCTGGTCACTGAGGAGTTGAAAAGACAATGGCAATAGTCATCTAGGTGTGTAAAAGTTAAGGAATTAACAACCCAGACACATTTATTTTCAGGTTATGTTATGTATTTTAACATTTTACTATCCATATTGGTTTAGTTATTTGCCCAAAGAGGAGAGCAAATATTACTCTCTCTTTCAATTCTGCACACCACTCCTCCCATAAACATTAGAGAGAAATTTCCAGGTACGTATAGCAGATTTTTAAAGATTAATTATTTTATTAATTGGCACAGATTACATCTGCGGGAAGGAAGCGTCTTTGGTAGGAAGAGTGTCTGACTAAGTGAGCTTGAATGTGGAATTGATGTTCTAGGGCCACAGTTTTATAAAGTACTTTAAATAGTATACTTAAAGTACTCTGTCTAATAAATACACATAAAATTCAGAGAGAAGAAGGTAAAAGAGGAGAAGGGATGGGCGAGAGTACAGTGGAAACCAACCATAAGACAGGTGGATGATCCTGCAAAGCAAGATGGTCCCTAAGAAATTTCTGGTGGGGGATTGATGGAAGAACTTCCATTAAAAATAACCCAATATTTAATTTTGCTTTTTCTTGATTGCTTAAGGAAAACCATTTCAATTATTCCAAAACCTCAGCAAAATCTTCTATGCACCGCGTGCCTTTTGTCAGAGATTTGCACAAATACCATAAAGGGGCCAATTTCTACTTCTGAGTTGGCATTAACCAAAAAGAAATAAGAGATAACTCATAGAAGTGAAAGAATCTAGTGGAACCAGTCATTGAAAGACAGGCGATACCATGAGAAACCTTAGAGCGTGCATTAGACTTGGCAGAGGAAGTGAAACAGGGATTCAGGTCATTTGAATCTGAAACCTTAGCTGGCACGCAGAATACAGACACAATTCTTGGGAAGATGGTAACCCATGGAGAGTGGAATGACCCACTCCAATTCAGATGAAGACATTTACAGTGGAAAAATCTTGTATACCTTAAATATTAAAAACAACTAATCTAAGAGAAATCATTTTTTTTTCCCATAAAGAAGTAATTCAGTAGTGAGTCAGAGACTGTGTCTGAACGTGGGCAAGTTCCTTAAAATTTACTGAGTCTAAAATCTCTTCTTCCAAGGGAAATACCATTCCACATTTTCAAATGAGAATGATTATAGTGCATAAATCTAGGACCATACACAAGATCACTTGTGAGAAATGTTTAGTGTGCTACCTGGCACACAGTCAAAGTTTAGTAAATTTTCATTTTAGAAGAGATAATTATTTTTAGTTGTATCTTAACAAATGATATCCAAACCCATCTTAGGGAAGAACCTGTACATATTTAGGAAAATATCTTGAAAAATTCTAGAAGTAGAAAATGAGATCTTTAGGACATGGGAGTCTCAAATAACAAACACAATTAGAGGCTGTAGTGGTGGAGTTGGGTAATTCAACAGCTCTGTAAAGTTACTGGAGACCCAGATTCTTTCCACTTTTCTTCCTGGCAACTCCAAGATGTTGGTCAATTTTTTTAGGTTTCATAATGGCTGTTAATTTTTATCAAATATTAAAATCTCCTTTAACTTCCTTGTATTCTAAGCAAATATCTATATCAGTTGTGTTTTCTTTGAAGCAATATTTCATTTAAATTGAAACAGTCTATTATGAATGTGCAATAATTGAAGAGTTTATTTTGCGTGTCAAAATGATTGTTCTCGGTACCGTTTATCCAAATTTGAAAACATGAGATTAAAATGTTTCTCTGTACCTATGAAACATCCAAAATGTTACATTTGCTTTCCCAAATTTGAAGGTCAAAATCAAGGGAAAATACGTGGCTAATACTCTGGAAATTATTGTTTGGTTGTAACCAACTTCAGGAAGATTTTAATTCAAGGTCTTCTGGAGAAAGAAAACAACAAAACAAAAACACAAAACAAAAAGTAACCTGACAACACATTGCGATTCACAGTAATAAGGCCAAAGGAACACCATAGGAAACACCCCTGTAGCTTAATCAATGATCAGCCCTTGCACATAAGTCAAAGATGCACTCAATTGCTCCAAATTAGAAATAACTGACGTCAAGAACTGGCTTGATTTCTTACTGGTTTCACACCCTGTTGCCTGCAGTGACAAAGTAATAACAAATTCTGTTCCTCCCAATGCATAAACTTTATTTTGTGTTATCTTCTTTCTACTTGTATGCTTCCCTAATTTATGCCAAAGGCAAACAAATAAGTCCAGAGAGACTTTACCAGCAGTGATGATCTCTATGTTGTTATTAGCTAGAGATGACAACAGTGTAGTAATTAATCTTGCATCATTCAGTTCCTGTTCTCTACACAACTTGGAGTACATGATGTTATACTTACTACCACAAAGGAAAAATAGTTATTTTATATACAATTGAGCCAAGAGCTTTACACTTTTAATTCTTATTTTCTTGATTTGTGGTTTTCTTTGTAATGGTCCTGCTCATCTCTTAGGATATATCAACTATAAGAATAAAATAGTGATTTATTTCAACTTGAACTTTTGGAATAGTCTTTTAGTGATACCAAATGATGAGAATTGGGGAGGGTGGGTGAGGTTCATTTATTTTACATTAAAAGAGAAAGAAACAAAATATATTTACCCTAAATATTTATCCACAATTACATGTGAAAATGTATGCTCTCCTCTTCTCCCACTTGTGATACCCAAGGAGGAAATGAATTTAAAAACTAATTTGACCCCCACAAAAAATGGGTATGTAGCCAGGGAAATCCTGTGTTAGGGAAGAGAGGCAGAATAATATTGTACTCATTTTTATAGTTACTTCTTTAATAGTTTCTCAAATTGCTGAACAGTGCTAACAAGAGCAGAGGGACATACTGTGTGCCATGCTCTTGAAGGTAGCAACAAAGAACGGTTTTAGAAGAGAAGTTGTTATTGTGAGTTGAAAAGGAATAGAGTATTCCCCAGACTCATTCCTCTTCTTACTTCCTATTTCCCACCCCTAGAACTTAGTTTACAAGCCCAGAAATCTTAGAATGGAATTTTTTAGTATTTTAAAGGCAGATCCTGTCCATAATTTTTTTAACATCTTTATTGGAGTATAATTGCTTTACAATGGTGTGTTAGTTTCTGCCTGTCCATAATTTTTAAAAGAAATGTCTTAAGAAAAAGTATTTTGAAAAAAGACAGGACCTAGTACAGAATCTGGCTTGAGAGTTTGATGCAGTGTTTCTGAGAAATTATCAGTATTCAAAGCTGAAGTTCTAAAACAGGACTTTTAGAATATCCATCAGTTGAAATATGCCAGTTCCTTCCATTCTCCATGTTTTCCATCTGTTGATCATTGATGCTCTTGAAATACTGAAGGATTCCAAGTTGTCAAATTGATTTGTGTTGATACTCCCTGTGGCTTCTGTTTCTACCTTTATCAATTGTGAATTCCTTGAGAACAGGTCATTCACATTTCTATATCCCCAAATAACTATCGTTGTGTAGGAAATATAGCTAAATAATACATATGTGTTGCTTGAATATATGTTTGAATCAAGAGGGAAATTTTCAGTAATATTAAATAGTGTTTAGTATAGCTGATGTATTCATATTCTTGGAAGGTTGCGAAGCCTTATATAACATATGTGGCAACTCAGTCAGAATGTTGACTAACCAGAATGCTCCATTACCTTGCCAGATAACAGAGTTAGACAGAATTCACAAACTGGTGACCCACATGCCACATTCGGCCTACAGACATGTTTTGTTTGGCCTACAGAGGGTTTTTAAAATTTTCAAAGTAGTTGCCAACATGTGAACGTTGGTAGTTTTCACATTTTAACGATCCACATTTTCTACTTCTTTTGAAAAAATGAGAACACTCGGCCATTATGGGCTACATTTCTGCATAGCAATAATTGCCGAGAGCGCCACGGCTACCACTTAAGACAGGTCATGAAACCCCAAGTTCTTCACAGTCTCATTCTGGCAAGCACTCATTATTTTTCTAGGTTACCTGGCTGTTTCATAGAGGCATCTGGGTTTGCCAATGCCTTAGGTAAAGGATGTATATCTTTCATAAAAAGGTGAAGCGTTAGTGGAGAAAGGAAGAAAGGAAAGGAAAGGCATTTTTGATTTTGCAGCATCCATTAAAAAAATCCAATCCAACACTATTTGAACTATTTTGTTTAGTTAATTTTGACATATAGGTTCATTACAGCTCCCATTGTTTCTATCCTCGTGAAGTTCTCCTGTACATTTAGCTTGAGTTATGCAGAAATCTCCCAGCTGCTGTTTCTACTTCCTGTTTCTTCCTTCTACAACCAATTCTACAAGATCTATCTTCCCACAGGCCCTGAGAGACTCCCCATTGCTGACTTAATAAAGTTTATAATTGATGACTTGCTATTCAAGTTCCTTCACAATCCGCCTTAAATTCCTAAGACTGCACATTCACTATGCCTTCCCATATACCAATGTTGTAACTACCCATAGTTTATGCATAATTTTGCTCATATTCTTTCATCTGTCCATAAATCTTTTTTTTACCTCTCAACTTGGCCTGTCTCAATTCTATTCTACTTCCTTGAGATCTCTCATCTCTCAGCATAAAATATTCTATTTTTACAAGATCCTATAGTAATGTATCTTTAAATATCTAATAGAGCTCACCATTATCTGTGTTGTATTATAGTCATTTATGTCAAGATCATATTAAATAACAATAATGAAAATGGCATTATTCACTAGTTTGTTGTATTTTTTTAGATTCCACATGTAAGGGATATCAGATGGCATTTGTCTTTCTCTAACTGACATTGCACTTAACATAACAATCTCCAGTTCCATTTTGTTGCAAATGACACAATTTCATTCTTTTTTATGGCTGACTAGTATTGCATTGCATATATATATACCACATCTTCTTTATCCATTCATTTGTTGATGGACACTTAGCTTGCTCTCATTGTGGTTTTGATTTGCATTTCCCTAATGATTAGTGGTGTTGAGTACATTTTCATGTACCTATTTGCCATTTGTATGTGATTTTTGGAAAATAAAAGTCTATTCAGATCTCTTTCCCATTTTTAATTGGATTATTTGTGGGGTATGTTTTTTTGCTATTGAATTGTACAAGTTCCTTATATAATTGGCTATTAATGTCTTATTGGATATATGGTGTGTAAATATTTTCTGCCATTCTGTAGGTTGGTTTTTCATTTTGTTCCTTCTTTTTCTGTGCAGAAGCTTTTCAGTTTGATGTAGTTCCACTTATTTTTTCTTCTGGTGCTTGAGCTTTTGGTGTCATATCCAAAAATGTCATTGCCAAGACAATATCAAGGAGATTTTCCTCTACATTTCCTTCTAGGAGTTTTACAGTTTAAGGTCTTATATTTAAGTCTTTAATCTATTTTGAGCTAATTTTTGTGAGACGATAATTATCTTATCTATGGTCAAGAGGTAGATTCAGACCCTGGTGATCTGACTCCAGATTCTCTACTCTTTACCACCAGATAATTCTTATTCACAAAGCTTAACATGTGCCAGAAAACACTGATTTATATAGATTACCTAATCTGATCGTCCATGAAGCTATAAAATACCCATTTCAGAGAAGCCATTATTTGCCCAAATGCTCATAATCTTAAGTGATAGTTTGGGTTTGAACGCAAATCTAAAATTATGAGTCTACACTATAAGTTCCTTCAGAGAATTTTGCTGGTTGCCTTTATGTATCTAAATATCTAGCAGAGTTCAATATATATTTTTTAATTAATAAGTAAACAAATAAACAAACAAATGGATAAACACCTAAAAAACTTTTAGGATATCCCTTGCTATTCACTGTTTGGGCTGGCTACAATGGCAATTAGTCTAGGTATTTTGACTTTAAAAGTTTGCCCCTCACATTTCACTCTTGATTTCCTAATTTTCAGCAATGTGAGGAGATTGTGATAGGTTTCATCTTCATTGGCTTTCAATATATGGCTTAGATTTGATGGCTTTTTCTGTGTGTGTGTGCAAATTCTGAAAGGTTGAGAGGGTCTGTTGTCTCTATAGTACCAGCTTAATAATTCACAGCTATGAAAGGGACAGAACTATCTCACATAATTTTTGAGAAGAAATTCTAGTTAATAGTAAAGATGGGTGAGTATAATACGCATATCAAAATTTGCTGGTGAAAGTTCAGCATAAAAAAGAAAATCTCAAAGTCAAGAATATATAATATCCTTGTTGATGGACCCTGTGATTTAAGGCAGGATTAGCAAAATAAATATCCAAAGTACTATTGTGGAAAGGCATAGCTGTCTGATGTGTACATAATATAGGTCATACAATGGTAAATTGCTTCCTGGCTACTTAGAATGACACCTTTAGAAATATATTCCTTATGATTTTAGGCTTAGTCCAATGTAAATATCCTAAGAGATAGTTGAGCCATTTTTAATGATTGGCAGGGTATAAGTTAATGGACCATGAAGAAGGGGGACTGATTTGGCTCAAAGCATGTTGGTCTTGAGTAAAGTAACACTCAAGTAGAGAGGGCGAACATCATGAGGATAATGAATATTTTAGTTGAGGGGCTCTAAGAAGTGGAGAAAATGGATGAAAGGAACAAGAAAGGATGCTTAGGGCAAGCCTGGCTGATTTTCCAATTTTGTGTAAGTTAGGACTTCGTAGGAAAGAGAGTGTACTCCAGCCAAAATCTATGGTGGTTTGCATGTGAGCAAGTTGACTTCTATCTTTCCTAACATCTTGGCCTCGCAGAGTCTTCAGTTACACACAGAAAAGTATATTCTATTTCAGTGCATTGCAAGAGTTAATACTTTAAAATAGAAATGTATTATTCCCTTTATTCTGGGTTCATAAATGAACTCAAGACTCACATATCTTGTTATTTCCCTGACTTTCAACCCATTACTAATCATTTATGTAGCTCATTTCTACCTGAGCACCTGTATTTCACAAACTGTGCATATAGTTCACTCATGGTTCTTTCTGTTATTTTTGCTGGGAATTTTCCTAAAGACTAACAGAGAGATTGGGGAATTTATCATGTGTGATAAACCTGTTGCCTCTTAGTCACAAGTTCAAATGCAGCCCAGCCTCTGGGGGAGGACAAATCAGCAGCAACAGATGTTGTTTTTATCCCACTCATTCCAGCTTTGACACAATGGTTCAGAATATATGCCAAATATTAACCATTAGCTCACCTCCTTTCCAAATCAATGGTAAGAACATCAGAACTCTACTCTTTATTTAGCAATCTTTTGTGTAAGGTAGATTCCCATACTCTCCATTGGACGGAGGGGAAAAGAGAGCTAGTACATCTTCATGCTTTCCTTTTCTACACTGCAATGTTCCCTCCTTAGAATTCTATCAGGTCTACTCTACATAAACCTGTATCTTTAAGTTTACTTATTTTTTAACAGGAAAGAAACTGGCATATAGAAACATAACTGTACTGCATTAGGTATTAAATCCAAGGTGAAAAATCAAAGGATAGAAATACGTTTGTGTAAGAGAATTAGACAATTCTACAACCACAGAGGATCCAGTGTGGTATTATGTTGACCTATTCCATTTTGATCTTTCATGTCTATACTCCATACTTCCTCACCATGCTCTATGCCCCAGAAAGGGCTGCCCCAGCAGATTGACCTTTATGGACTGCTTCAGTGGACTCATTTGTCCCCCGGTTTCTGGTTGAGATCAGTCAATGGGAAGCATAGTCATGGGATTATCGAGGTGGATAACATGTTGTTGGGGTAATTATTTCCAATGAAATTCTCTGTTTATTTACCATGGGATGGCTACATTCCTCTCATGGTATTTTGTAACTGATTTATGCAATAAAGATTTACTTCCTGTATCAAAATGTATGTACTCTTGTCTCAAAACCTTGCCTTCATCTAGCTGTTTCATTGGAAAGCTATCTAATAAACTTATAAATTACTGACCCATAATGTCAGAATCCATTCTCTGTCACTATTTATTTGTGTGGCCTTAAGAATAAAGCATGACCAGTTAACATTTCGGAAGTCTCATTTTCTTAAGTGTAGAATTTAAGAGTAGGATTGAAATTCTCAAGACCATCTAGCATTAAGATTGTATGGCTTTTGATCAATCTCTATACATTTATTTAATATGAGTCCATATGCCATGCTAAAGCTATCAGAGAAGAAGGACACAAGGTTGAGTGTTATCATAGGATCCATGCAGAATCTGAGGATGGAGAATTCCTGAGAACATTTGTTTTTTTGTGTGTTATTCAGGACAAAATGGTTAGTTGAAGACATTTATTGGTGAGAGTTACATCTTGGCTTATCACAGATATTCCTCAAACATACCAGATGAAATTTATTCGACTGTATCATAATCCAATTTGATTATTACATTATGGAGCCAGTAGCAAAACATGAGATAATATCAGAAAAAGGGTGAAAAAGATAGTCCAGGTTTTCTTAGGAATTCATAATAATCCTTCCTAAAAAATTGGCTGGTAAGGACAGATTTTGCATGGGTTATACAAATTTAATTCTATAATCAAGTCTGATACTAATTCTCTGACTAAAATAGATGTACTACTACATGCATTGAAAAGCACTCAAATTGATTTTTACTGGTTTACGTACAGATTTTTGGCAAATAGTTTTCAATTAAGAAAAACAGCATTGGTGACACCAAACCAGAATATAAGTCTTTCCTTTTTAACTGAAAGTTTAATTGTCTCTTTAAAATATTGGGTAACAGCTGATTATGGATATAGAGATATTCCTTGATTGTAATATACTAAGATTAAAAGCTCTATCATAGTAATATAATGCAATAATTATTCTAGTATTTGAGCCTTCTACACTATCTCTTGCTCAGTTATATTACACAAGTTTGTATAAGTCAAATTTGAAGAGAGCTCAAAACTGAATGGTAAGTGATGAATTCTTTTAGATAAAATATAGATTAACTTTTGGAAAATCTTAGCTAAATGCCTATGCAATTAATAAAGTAAGTCAATTGCAATTTGATACGTGTCAATTTGTTCTTACTTCTTCACTGGGAAGTTTCATTGGGAAACATGAATTCATTGAGAAATAAATACTTGCTGCTGTAGAGAAGTGTCTGTAAAGGCTGTTCAAGTGAGCAAATGTCCATGACTAAGAGAAAAGTCACATATTCTTATAAATTAAATAGGCATATATTTGAAATTTCCTCAGCATAAATTTTGTGCATTTCAAACTGGACTAATTGTTTGATCATGTTTTAAAACCAAAGTATAAACCCAATCTATTTTTTGAAGGGTATAGCTTATCCAAATTAGCAACACTAAGTCTAGATTTAGACATATTTTTAGACATAATACCTTAAATTTCTTCTTCCTTATTCCACCCGGTAACCTTGGTAATATTTCTTAACCTCACTAAGCTTCATTTTTGTCTTCTGTGAAACAGTCATATCAAATAGTACCTACATGAAAGAATATTCTGAAGATTAACTGAGAAAATGCACACAAAGCATAAAAGAGCAAAACACTTGACACATAATAGATACTAAAATATTGGCTGTTGTTGCTGTTTTTGTTAATTTGGTCCTAGTAATAATATAAGTAGATTTTTAGAAATTGAAAATGGTTCTATATGCTTACTAGTCTAGAAACCCAAGATTATTGAAAATTCTGAGTGTATCAACTCACACATTTGATATTGAATAGAGTGTGGTTTTCTTGCTGGCCAGGAAAAATATAACATATTCTGTAATATATCTTAGTGGAAAATTAGTTCCAAGGGAAAGATCTGTCTTTTACACATAAGGAAGGCTTGGCCAGCTTTGGGTTCTGTGTAAAATGTGTTCATATATCTTTAGCTAGGACAAAAGACTACACAAAATTTTAATAGCAAACTGCAAGGTCATGGAAACTTTAGGACTTGCACATAAATACGCAAAATGTTCTCAAAAAACAAAGTATTTGGTGAGCTCAGTTTCTTGAAAATAAAACGGAAAAATGTAAATATCTTTATAGTTTGCAGATGCAGGTAGGTAGAAGAATAACTAGATGATGACAGTCACATGGGCTTTTCTTGTGAACAAAAAAAGAAGGGAATAAACATTTAGTTGATTGCCTGTGCTGAGATCTAAGATGGGAAAGTTAATGTTATCTCATTTAAACATGTAAACAACCATGTGAGGTAGGTACTATTACCACTAAGAACAAGGATATTTCTAAAAATAGAAAGATGAAATAACTTGCCCTTGGCGCATAGTTTGGGAATGACATAGTTGGGATTAACTTGAGTTTATTTTACTCCATAAACTCTCTTCGTTAAAAAAAAGAAAAGAAAAGAAAATACCCTACATCCAGGGTCCATGTAGCCCAATCTCCCTGAGAAAAACCTTGATAAATGCCAATTTGGTCTTCCAAAATTTCATTTGGAAACATGCTGAAACTATATATATTCATACCCATATATACTTATATGCACAAACACACATGTACACATAAACTATATACACATATATGTATATTATACACACACACACACATATACACACGTATCAGTAAATGTCGTTCAATTGGCAAATTTATATGACTAGAAGAAAAGTTTATTTTCAAAACTCCCTTTGGGCATCTGTTTTATCAATCTGGCTCAGAGACATGGTGATTGGAAAAAGGTAAACTTTAGAGAATAACCTCTGAGACAAAACCAGTGGCCATGAGTGGCCCTGAGGTGATCCAGGTGCCAGCCCTATACAGTGCCCTGAGGATATGACTGTCTACTCCATCAGGAGGCTTTTGGCTACCAAGTGACAGAAAATCCAAATCAAATTGGCTCAAAAAATTAGAACTGTTTTGACTAAACTAACGGAAAGTTGAAAAGTAGATCTGATGTTACAAGAGACTAAATCAAGAGGCTCTGGCTCTATTGCCTGTGAATTCCCTGGCTCCGCTCTCCTCAGTGTGTTGACTTCATCCTCAGAAGGGGAGAGATGCCTTTGCAATTCACATCCACTCCTCACAATAAGCAGAAGAATGGCTCTCTCTTCTTGTGTCCTTAAGAATGTTTCCACAAAATCTCAGCAAAATCTAGGTTCTGGCTGATGCCAGCTGGGGCATTTTCTGAACCAGGAAAAGGGATTGTTACATTCATAAATTAAATGGGACCACCCCTAGAACAAAATTAGGGTTCTTTTAGGAAGACAGACGGGATTAGATGATCAACATTTTTCCATTGTACCAACCAGTCTGACACTCACAACACTGCATATATTCCAGAATGATTTGAAAAGAGACATTAAACTCAGTGAATTTAGGTGGACTTTCTGATCCAGGTCAGTATGTAAAATTAGCATGAGAATACATGAAAAGGAAAAGTGATTTATGGGTGGAGAAAATAGAAAAATACCTCTTCATTTAAAAAAAAATTTTAAAGCATTATTTTTCAATTTAGAAATTACTGACCAATTGTTTACATTTAACTGCTTTAGTAAATGATTAACTTTATTAGTATTAAATGTATGAGAAATCATAAAGTTCTACACAGTTTTGAGAGGAGAGCTCACTTTTTGAAACTTAAGTACCTTCTAGGGGCAGCTTGACTAAATTTTAGGGGCAGAATTTTGAAAATAAAATATATGAGGGAAAATTTTTAAACTCAGAAGTGAACTCTTTATCACAGAATAATAACCTAGCAAGTAAAATTTACAATTCTGAAATCCTCCCCAAATTTAGAATTTGTTGGAAATTCTTTTTCTAAAACATGATGATCTGCTAAATCATATTTGTTGCTAATCTTTAATTTTGGATTTTTAAAATTCTAATTTCATCATAGGTTTTTCTTTTAATTTTAGAAAATCCTACATATCCAGAAAAGTTAAATGAAAAAATTATAATCATCTATTATCTTACCATCTCAGCAATAAGCATTGGTAATATTTTAGTGTACTTTTAATCTACTTTAAAATATAATTTTCTTTACAAAGAAGTTTCCATCATACTTTACATTTGTTTACATTTGTTTATATTTGTTTTGTTAACTTAAAAAATTACATTTTGATCATTTTTTCCAAACAAAGAAAATTTGAAAATTATTTTAATTGTTTTAAGTTTTCCAATTTGTCTCTTTTTTAGAGCTATTGTTAGATTCTCAACATCACAGAACTTGCTCTGAATTGGTAAAACCACTCTCAAGCAATTTCTAAGGGCCACATGATATTGCCACTTATAATATGATAATAATATGACACTGTAGGGCAGATCTACTTTTCTATTTAAACTTTTTTTTGGTCTAATTGTCAGAGTTCTTCCGTCTTAGCAAGAGCTCTTTCTTCTCAGAAATATTGATTTCTACTCACAACTCCCCTGAAATATGGAAACAATTAAATGATGGGCAATCATTTTTATGTTCATGATATCTTTGAAATATTTTATAATTTGGTAATCAGAAAATAGTTTATGGACCAAATTTGGTACTATGAAGTTACTTTCAAATAAGGACCTAGAGATATTTTTATAATTGTATTCTGTCTAGTTTTTATTAGATAATTATTTGTTACATCACACTCACTGAGACGTCCAAAATGGAGTAGCCATTATCAAGACAATTTATGAGTTACATTGACTTTCCCTACCTCACTCTAATACTTTACTCCATCCTGTGCTCAGCCTCTGCTTTTTGTAAGTAAACTATTAGGAATATTTCTGGACTCTCCATAGTTTTTCATCTATTATAGGAAATAAATGTTAGAGCTTCTAATGGACATATTTAGCTCTGTCTTGATTCTCAGACTGATTCTAGCCACGAGTCATGAAAAGTGCTTTCAAATATAGTAAAATAAAATGCTGTAATATTTTATCCATATATTCTATGACACATCCCATTCCACCTCACATTGTTGATATTTTCCTTAAATTTCATCTTCTTGCTTGACTGTAAACAACTCTAGCACAGTGGTCAGGTCTTCATGACTATCCCTGACAGTGTTCTGCAGTCAATAGAATTTTCATTAAATTAATAGAAATCAAGGACAGGAGAAGAAAATTCATAGTCACAGAAGTATAAATGTAGTTGTGCTTCTATATCTCTTCCTTTAAGAGTCATTAGCAGATCTACTCCATCTAAAAGCTCAACATTTTGCTTTCCTGATTAATTTTTAGTAACCCTTCAGCATTAGTTTAATTGAAAACATAAACTTCACCAACTTCTGAAAAACAATTGATGACAATTATAGTAAGGCTGTTAAATATAGAATTATCAAAATATAATATATAGGACTTCAACTTCTAGCGATAATGGAGTAATTGAGACAGGATTTAGTTTTGAAAACAAAAACAAAACAGAGAAAATCAATGAAAAAAGAGCAGGTTCTTTGAAACAGACAAATTTTTAGCCATAGTGCTGAAAAAATAAGAAAATATAAATAAATAAACAAATAAATAAATAATTTATTAATACCAGGAATGAAAGAGAGCTTTACAACAGAGCCTACAGTTGTTAAAAGTACAATGTTAGGAATTATAATGAGCAGCTTTCTGTAAATATATATGAAATAGACAAATTTTTTGAAAGATACAAACTATCAAATCTCATTAAAGAAGAAAGAGAATCAAAATAGCTCTATACATATTAAATAATGAATTTATAGTTAAAAACTTTCATAGCAAGAAACTTCCAGGTGCAGATGGTTTCATTGGTGACTTCTCCCAAAATTTTAAGAAAGAAATAAATCTAATTCTACACAAATTGTTCCAGAAAATAGAAGATAAAATTTCCACTTAACTTATAAAGCCAGCATTTCCCTGATACATAAACTACACAAAGACATTACAGGAAAGTAAATCTACGGAATGATATCTGTCATGAACACAGACACAGAAATACTTAACAAATTGACTCAAGCAATACAACACTATATTGACAAAATAAAGGAGAAAAACTGTACAGTAATTTCAAAAAATTCAGAAAAAGCATTTGGTAACATGCAACACCTATTCATAATAACCATAATAAAAAACACCTCAAACTAGGAATAATAGGGAATACTCTCAAATTGGTAAAAGTCATCTATGAAAAATCTATACCTAATACCATAAAGGGATAAGTGGAATAATTTTCTATAAGATAACAAATATGGCAAAATTAAAACAACAACCACCAAAGCTTGTTCTGGAGGTCCTAACCAATGCAATAAATCAATAAATAGAGATATACAGATTAGAGACAAGGAATAAACTTATTTTTATTTGCAGAGGTGATGATCACCTACCTAGAATAAACTAAGGAAACTACAAAAATGCTTCTAGAACTAATAAGTGGGTTTAACAAAGTTATAAGATAAAAGGTTATAATGGGGATAAATCTTTGCAAAGCAAATATTTGACAAAGGTACTATATCCAAAATATGTAAAGACTTCTCAAAATTCAGTGATAAGAAAATAAACACCCAATTTAAAAAATGGGCAAAAGATTCTAACAGATGTTTCACGAAAGAGGATGTGAAATGATAACTGATGAAAAAAAGCTTAACATTGTTAATCATTACAAAAGTTCAAATGAAAACATGAGATATCACTACACACTCACTAGAAAACTGACAAAATCAAGCACTGACAAAGATTTGGAGCAGCTGAAACTTTCACATATTGCTGGTGGCCTACAAAGTGTTAGAGTCACTTTGGGAAAAACAATATAACAGTTTCTTTCCTATACAATTAAACATATATCTACTACATGACCTAGCAATTCCACTCTTAAGCATTTACCCAAGGGAAGTGAAAATACTTGTCCACACGAAGATATGCACTCAAATGTTTGTAGAAGCTTATTTATAACTGCCAAAACAACCTAAATATCCTTCAACTGGTGATAGGGTAAACAAATTGTGATATATACACACAATGGAGTACTACTCAGCATTAAAAATTTATTAACAACCAAAACACAAAACAAAATGTAAAAATCTCAAAATGGTCATGCTAAGTGAAGCCAGATATAAAAAGTTACATATTGTATGATTGCATCTATAATGTCATTTTAGAAAAGCCAAACCACTAAGGACAGAAAGCAGATCAGGGGTAGCTATGAGTTGGGTCTAGGATAATAATTGACTGCAGGGGTACAGTGAGGGAACTCTTTGGAGTTATAGAAGTATTCTATATCTTGACTATGGTTGTATGCCTGTAAATATTTGTTAAAAGTTATTGTTTTATATACATGAAATTAGTGAACATTATTGTATACAAATCATACTTCTATGAAGTTATCTTAAAAACATCAAGGAGAATGAAAAAGAAATACTATTAACCACTTTGCCTTATGTTGATTGAATAAAATGACTGAACATAAAATTTATCTCTAAGCTTCCTAGCAGTTAAGGTAAAAAGAAAAGCAAAATATGGTGTTATTACCTAATGTCCATTATGAAACTGTATCTTACTCATCATAGGTTATGAAAGGAAGGTATCACATGAGTTTTTAAAAACTTTCCTGGTGATTGTACATTTTACATAAATATTCTTCACATGTCACATATCAACCCCTGATAAAGGCAAAGATATATCATTAACATATCACCCACTTCCCCCAATCATTAGAGAACTTTAAATTATTTAAGCTTTAAATTATTCCCAGAACTAAAGTTTTGTCTCAGAACACACAGAGAGATCAACAGGAAATTATTCCTCAGAGTCTACCCTGGGTAAATATGTAATATGGTTATTTGGGTACTACACCATCTCCAATGAAGTGGAAATGTTTTCTACTACCAGAGGTAGTAGAAATGTCTTCTACTACCAGAGGTAGCTCTGGAGTTTTCAGCTTCAACTTGCTTCCTTTATTTATCTTGTGAATGGCAGAGACTTAGAAAAACCCCAACATGCACTTTCACACTCACACCTGTAGCCAATTAAAAGGGGTTATTTCTAAGATCAATCACATCTAAGTTAGGCCTGCCTGGGTAAGAGTTTTGAGCTTGGTCAGAGTCACTGAATAAGTCTCATAAAAAATTGTCACATTTCCAAGACAAAAGAGAAAAGTTTGTGCTACATTAGGAAAATTGCTCTCACCTATGACCCAGATCTCATTAGCAGAGCTACATAAGCATCTTCTAATAGCCATTTCTCCTGTCTTGGTCCAAACAGTCAATCTTAGTGGGAAAGAAAAAGTAGGACCCAAATCTGACTCTGACTTGCTTTTTCAAGTTCCACTAGTTGGTTTTTACTTTAATCTCCATTTCCTATCACTTTATGTAACTAAAATTCACAAAACAAACACTTTCCACTCTTGGGAAGAAATATCATCTGTATTCTTTCTTGCACTTCTTGTTGTTTTTGACTTTTGTTCTCAGTCGGCATTCCTGGAAAGTCACAGATTGATATACAGATAGGAACTGTTGAATTATTGATTCCTGCATTTGAGAAATATGTATTGACATTCTATGCTCTATGCTGTATATTCAAAAATAAATAAGACCCAGTTATCACTTCTAAGAACCTTTTATTATAGTAAGGAAGATAGACATGGAAATAAATAATTTTGAGACAATGTTACACTATTCTAATAGATACTTCTCATATCAGAATGTTAATAAACAAAAAGCTATTGGAATACAATAGCTAATCCACAACTGCCTGAGGCAGCTGAAGTTTTCAAAAGCATGTAACAGCCGAGGTCTTAGAACCCGAGGTGGTAGGGATGGCTCAGCAAGCAGAAGAAACAACTTGTGTGCAAATAACTGATTAGAAAAGTATCTAGTGTGTTTGGATAATAATGGAAACTTATGTGGCTAGAGCTCAGGGTAAAACAGTCATTCATTTATTGAACTAATATTTATTGAGCAACTGCTGTGTCTCAGTCATAATTCTAGTCACTGAAGGTATGATAGTGAATAAAATAGGAAAAAAATGGCCTGTTCCTTTGGAGCCTATATTCTAACTAGAGGAGAAAAATAATTCTTAAAACTGCAGAGGACATCAGATGGTGAAAAGCTCTATGGAGAACATTTTAGAAGGGAAGGAAGATAACTCAAGGATGACTCAACAAGTTGGGCCTAAGCAGTTGGAAAGATGGAATTACCATTCTCTAAGTTGGCAGTACTTTAGAAGAAACCAGTTTGGGATAGAGGATGATCAAGGGTTTTGCTTTGGACTATAGAGGTTTTCAATATCTACTAGAGACCCAAGTTAAGATCCTGAGCAAACAGTTGGATGTAAGATACTAGAATTCAGAGAGAGTTCTTGGCTTAAGAAATGAATTTGTAGGGGTTTCAGCCTTTCCATGGCATTTTAAATCATAAGGGTTGATGAGATGATTCTGTGATATGAAAGAGTGGCAGTGAATGAATCTAGAGAATAAGGTAAAAAATAGATATGAAGAGTCGTTGTACCAAACCTTGAAGTTTGACCATAATCCCATCAAAAGTGTGAAATCAACTAGAGCTTTAAAGAAAGAGTGATGTGACAAGGTGGACTTCATTTTTAAAAGAAAGCTGTTGGTAGTGGGCCTCAGAGGGGGAAAATTTGGATGGAAGGAAAATAATTATATCTATCACAATGGTCCAGATGAAAGACAGGCAGGGTGAGTAGAGATGGAGAAGAATTGTTGGGTTCGGGTGTTTGTTCTAAGGTAAAATCACAGGCTTTGGTGACTGACTGGATGTGCAGAGGATGTTGTAGAGAAGTAATCTGCAAATTATTTAGTGTTCCATGGAGATAACCATTATTATTCATAATTATTAATTTTGTGTGTCAACTTGACTGGGCTAAGGGATGCCCAGATAGCTGGAAAAACATTATTTCTGGATGTGTTTGTGAGGGTGTCTCTGGAAGAGATTAGCATTTGAATCAGTAGACTAAGCAAAGAAGATCACCCTCACCAATGTGGGTGAACATCATCGAATCCAATTTGCTGACAGCCTGAATAGAACAGAGAGGCAGAGGAAGGGATAATTCACTCTGCTTGAGCTGGAACATTCATTTTCTCCCAGGAGCTCCTGGGATATTGGAGCCTGATTCTTGAGCTTTTGGTCTCAGACCAGGACTTACACCATCAGCCACCCAACTCTTAGCCTTTGGACACGGACTAAATTACACCACCAGCTTTTCTTGGTTTCTCCAGCTTGAAGAGGGCAGACTGTGGGACTTTCAAGCCTGCAGTTCTATTCAGAACTCCCTCTATTCTATGGAGTTCTATTTCTCTGGAGAACCCTGACTAATACTGACAGTAACTGGAGAGAAAGTAGGAGGCTAAAATAATGAGACTTTGATCTCCAAAGCCCTAAAGAAATGTTTTATTTTTATCTATTTACTAGCTTGGTAAAGATTATATTGTTTGCGAAAAATCTCCTTTAGAAAATGTTTGAAAACCACTTGCATAGATGATAATTTTAACAAGTTCTAGTTTTGGAACTCTGCATAAGGTGACAACATTGACTAGGAGCATACTTGGAGATAGATGTCAGGGCAGTTAACCTTCGTTTTGCAGATTATGAGATCCAATAGGATATTACTGTAGAGCTATGTGAGATGAAAAATAACAATGAGAGCCTAATACAATATGGTCCAAGTTGTTCTTCAAGAAGTTCTCATGCATTTTTGGTGGGGATGAGAATAATAAAAACAAGTAATGGAGGATGGTTATATAAAATTCAATGGAGAAAATGTTTTTTTGTGTGTCTCTCCTCTTTTAGTCACTAACACATTGACTCCAAACCAACCAACGTAATTTAAACACATTTCTGCCCAAATTAGTCTCATTTGCAGAAATCAACAACTATTATGCAAATAGGAAAATGGGGATAGAAAAAGTGAAAGCAAAGAGATGGAAGAAAAAATTTTAAGTTAATCGATATATGTGTTTCATAATACCAAAGTACGAAAACATTTTGCAAGGGGTCGGGATTATTCAGAAGATACTCTCAGAAGAAAGAAGTGATGTCGCTTGCTCTCCCAAAGAAGATGAAGAGTGGATTTGGGAAGGAAAGGGTGGAGTGATGAATAGGCCAAGGAATGTTACAGACATTTCCAGTGATATTTCTAAACTTAGCACTTACCACGAATGCCTCTTCAAAGAAAGCATTTGGAAATTCGGACTTCAACAGATTTTAATCTCTAGGCATATTCATTTATTTTGTACAACATTATTTAAGACAAAATAAAATCTGAGTCCTACTGTACCATCCAGTAGTCATAGCATGGTGGCCATAGTGGTGGTTTTCAACTATGGCTGCATATTAGAATCACCTGGGGAGGTAAAAAAATCATGTCAGGGCCCCATTCCAGAGCTTTGAGGTGGGCAAAGCTCCCCAGGTGCTTCTAACCTGTAACCAGGTTTGAAAACAACTGTCCACAAAAGCAGCTCCTCAAGTGACTTAGCAGAGTGTGCTGGGTATTTGGCTGGTTGGGTTGCAGCTTGTTCTCTATTACTTCTGATGTTAATGACAGCAAGGTGAAGGATTCACCCAATTTTATCATGGGGTTGGGGAGTAGGGAAATGCGCAGAAGGACAATCAAACCAACCTTCAAAATCTTCAGTGAGTTCCCTTCATGATTGCAAACCTGAAAATCCAACCCCTTTATGAACCATTCAGGTCAATGAATATGTTGGCTTTTTTTTTTTTTTTTTTTTTTTTTTTTTTGCGGTACGCGGGCCTCTCACTGTTGTGGCCTCTCCCATTGCGGAGCACAGGCTCCGGACGCGCAGGCTCAGCGGCCATGGCTCACGGGCCCAGCCACTCCGCGGCATGTGGGATCTTCCCGGACCGGGGCACAAAGCCGTGTCCCCTACATCGGCAGGCGGACTCTCAACCACTGCGCCACCAGGGAAGCCCAAATATGTTGGCTTTTTACGTGCACAGTTGTGGCATGAAGCAGGCAGAGAGAACAGATTCAGACAGAAGGGATGTCTCATAGCCTTCTGAGACCTGAATTTTCATCTCCAATGTTGGAGGTAATTTCCATCAGTTGGCCAACTTCCTACTGATCTAGATGACAGCTGATGCCTGTTAACTTGTCATGCGGAGGCTTGTTCTTTGGTATTTGGCATTTGTGGAATGGATGTGATCAAAACAAAGACAATGCAGCTAAAAAGAATTATGTTATCAGTGGTATGTTTCTTTTGGGATTTTTCATTTTTTTTTTGCAACAGGAAAAACAATATCCTCTTCCTCCTCTTTCAATATGACCTGGCACCCATAACGTCTATGATTTCATTTCCTACCACTCTCCCCCTCACACTCCAGGCATACTGGCCTCTTTACAGTTTCTCAAACATACCCAGCATGATTAGACCTCTAGGCCTTTACCCATGTCTCCATTTAGAACTACTCCCTCTTGACGCCTTTATACTCAAGATTTGTTCCCTCCCCTTCTGTTGGGTGTCTGCTCAAAAGCCACCTTATTGGAGATAATTTCCCAGACCATCCTGTATAAAATAGGAATTCTCCAGTCCTCACCATTCCTTTTCCCCATTACAGCGCTTTATATTTCTCCCTAACTCTTATTATCATCTGAGATGACAAATATTTGTTTTGCCCCTAATTCCTTGCACTGGAATATCAGGGCAAGGGCTTTGTGTATTTTCTTTACTGTTTAATTCCCAGTGCTGGCACACAGTACACATTCAATAAATATTTGTTACATGAATGAAGGAATGAATTGATGTATCTTTCAAACGGTTTGGAAATAATAACCTGTGACTGTAGCAGATTATGTTTTCTAAAAATGGCCACAAGAGTATCTCCCATCCCTCATATACTCACAATGAGGCTTAGACACTCCTCCCATCAAGAGCTACGGTCTGCATTCCCTCCCTTGAATCTGTTAGCAGAAGTGACACCATGTGACCTCCGGAGTTGGTTCATGAAAAGCAATACAGTTTCCACCAGGTTCTCTTGAGATGCTTACATCTAGGACACAGTCACCACTGTGTGGTAAGGAAGTGGTAAGGAAGTCCAATCAGCCCAGGAGAGACCCATGTGGAGAGGAACTGAAGCTGATGTCCCACAATCATGGGGGGGGGGGTCTTCAGATTACAGTCAGCACAAATTTACCAGCCATGCGAGTGAACCACTGTGAAAGCAGATCCTCCAGCTTCAGCGAAGCCACCCCAGGTTATGCTTCTTGGAACAGGGAAGAGCTGTCCCTGCCAAGCACTGGCAAAGTTTCAGGTTTACAAACTATTTATCATTATTTTAAGCTCCTATGTTTTGTGGTAGTTTTTTATATAGCAAAGGTCACTGATACAAAATTTAATTGTTAATGAGCAAACCGATATAAAAATAAATATGACACTAGAAAACATCACTGCTATACACACGAACACACACACATATACCATGGTATATATTCAGCAATCTAGCTTCAGTGTTATATATACACTTATATAGCCAGTGCTTTACATTCACATTCTATATCTATAGTCCTATTAATAAAAATATAAATGCATAGTTACTTGTATGTATTTCTTATACAGTGACAACACATACATAAAAAGCTTATATACAAAATGGCACAGGCACTATGGGAAACAGTACGGCAGTTCCTCAAAAAATTAAAAATAGAATTACTGTTTGACCCAGCAACTCCATTTCTGCATAAATACCCAAAAGAATTGAAAGAAGGGGCACGAATAGATATTTGTACATTCATACTCCCAATAATCAAAAGGTCAAAGAAACCCAACTGTCCATCGACAAATAAATGGACAAAATGTGGTATATACATACAATAGAATATTATTCTGCTTTAAAAAGGAAGGAAATTCTGACATATGCTACAACATGGGTGAACCCAGTGTCATGAGATAGTCACAAAAGGAGAATACTGTATGTTTCTACCCATATGAGGTACTGAGAGTGTCATAGAGACAGAAAGTAGCATGGTTGACTCCAGGGACTGAGAGCAGAAGGGAATGGGGAGTTATTGTTTAATTGATAGAGTGTTTCAGTTTTGCAAGAGGAAAAAGCTCTGGAGATGGATGATAGTGATGGTTGCACAACAATGTCAATGTACTTAATGACACTGAACTTAAAATGATAAATTTTATGTTATGTATATATCACACAATTGAAAAATATTATAAGCAAACACAATGTATTTGTAGTGTTCTGCATACTTCCTGTGTAGTAAATGTTTATACATGTATCTCTAGTATAATGAACATGGTCACACATATCTTCAGTATCATATATACCACACACTTCTAATGTTGAATATAAATTCACATGGAAAAGATCTTGCAAGGTTAACATGTAGGACTTATAATGTTTTATGCATATACCTGTATACCTGGTGGTATATTCACACCTATATTGTAATATATATTATATAATCTATTTTCATTGTACATATATATATAACATTGTATATTATTATATATCGAATATATACATAATATATAAAAATCGCATGTAACATATATACACACACTATCTGCATACTTCTATAGAGTTTTTATGTACACAATATATATATAAAAACATCCCCAGGATCAGCACAGTCCTTCTTCAAAAGTGGACACATGCACACACAGACTTGCATGCGCCCACTTGCATCTCAACTGTGACATACATAAAATACAGTTTTGTACCCACAGAGCTACATTTCCAGAGTTATATAGACACATGCATCTCCAGTGTTGCACACACATACTTGTATACTTCTTCAATGCTGGATATGCACATAGGAATCTTCAGAGTTGTTCACACATATATAAACATATATGCATGTAAATAGTCATGTACACATATATCTCTACGTGGTCTTACATTTTTAGAAATTCACGTGCATATACATCACTCACATTATTTGCATACTCACACTAATGTCTACCATTATATATGTACACAGACATCTTCAGGGTTTTACAGACACACACACACACACACAGATGACTAATCTCATATACACACAGAGAAGCTGGGTCATGAGACCCTTTCCTCTTGTGATTTGTGGTATCGGCCTCATTGTTTATAATCTTAACTTGAGTATTATTAATTTTTTGTCCTGTGGTAAAGAGTTTTAACTTAATCAAAACCTTGGAGACTAAATGATTAAACCTGTCACACCATCCACAGTTTTACTGTTAATTAGTCATGGTGAGGTGCCACTGTCATAGGAGGCAGGGTCCCTAAATTTAGCAGTGGAATATTACATTGATCACACACAGAAACAGCCTGGACTCTGGAGATCAGCTGCACGTCAGCGAGTGCGCTGTGGTAGAGTCCACTCTTCACCTATGAAAGGGGGATGCTCCTGGAATCGTCAGCAACGATCTGCTTGCTTGTTCTCTGGCTGCACATAGCAACCAGAAAACCTGCCATCCTTAACCCCTTGAGGGCCCCATAATAGCAAGTTGGAGGAGGAGGATTCTCTTGCTCAGCTCTGGGCCGCTTGCCTGCCTGCCTGGATGAACTAGAGCTCGTCTCCCCCAGAGAGACAGCTGCTTCTCTATCCAGAGCCACAGGCTCTCTCCCAACCCTTTCCTTACAGGTTGGAAACAGGAAACCAACCAAGCATATTTCCTTCTCAGTGTGCAAGGTCAGGTGCCTCTTTCTGCTCTCCTTCTTTGAATAAAGAATAAGTAAAACACATAGCACAAGGTTTTCTAGCGTCCCAGCTACCATAGTCCTATATATGCATATTCTGGGCCTGAAGACAGATCTGCTAAATATCAATATTAATTAGCAGAGCCACAAAGTTCCTCCTAATGGCCTTTCTTCCATTCGGATTCACCCTTGAAGTGGCATCCTGCTGTACCTGAAAGAGTACGGGCCTTGGGGACTAGAAGACACAGATTCAGAACTCAGCTTTTTCACTTAACTAGAATTATTATTTCCTCTAATTTTTTTTCTAGCTAAAATCTCACTCTCCTCATTTGTTAAAAAGGATGTTTTGAGTATGAGGTAGATTTCTACTGATTGTCCATTCTGTTCCTTTTCCCGTCACAGTGAGGTGGAGGAATGGCCTTCTTTGTTGTTCTATCTATTTCTTCCTCCTTGAGATGTAGAAACTTGATTCTATGCCCTGATTGCTACCAGTACCATTTAGTAGTTGAAAGAACCCTTGGGTAAATAAGATCACTGGGAATAGTGACAACATTTGAGCCAGGAATAATAGTTTAGAATCATATTATTTTTTTCTTATTTATTTATTTTTATTTATTTATTTTTTGCAGTACGCGGGCCTCTCACTGCTGTGGCGTCTCCCGCTGTGGAGCACAGGCTCCGGACGCACAGGCTCAGCAGCCACGGCTCACGGGCCCAGCCGCTCCGCGGCATGTGGGATCCTCCCGGACCGGGGCATGAACCTGCGTCCCCTGCATCGGTAGGCGGACTCTCAACCACTGCGCCACGAGGGAAGCCCTAGAATCATATTATTAAGTGTTGCAGGTGCCTTGCTTTATCTTGTAGGTAATATGCAGTTACTAAAGTTGTTTAAAAATTAAATATTTCTGAGTACCAATGAGACATTAACATTGGAGAGAGAATAAAATTCTTCGTGTGATTTTCTTCTATTCCTGGATGCTGGAAGCATCAGGAGTGGTGGCCAAGGATGACTGGAAGGCCACTGAAGTGAGAGGCAGCTGGAAAGGTGAAAGTAGCATTAGTTTGTTGTTATATTTCCTCCCCTCATATTCTTTTGCAGGCTCCCCTGGTCACAGGAGTCTGGTGTAGTAGTGCACAAACTGGGTACTCAAAGTTCCATCATGCTTAGCTTTACACATGGCAGTGAGCATGACCCCTCCTACAGAAGTTGCCATTCAGTGAGTTGTTCTCTCACCTTCTGATAAAACCTATTAATGATTCTATATGGATGATTGACAGTTGACAGATAATAAATATCACGTATCCACCACTATCCTAAGTACTGAGGCTGAATCAATGAGCAAGGTCATTAAGGTTCCTGACCTCATGGGGCTTTCATTGTAGTCAAAGGAAAGTAGAATATAGACAAATAAATGAATGAGATAATTCTAGAGAGTTGATAAGTTGCTACTAAGAAATAAAATAGTAGAATGAGTAGGTGAGATTGAGAGATGGTCAGAGACTAGGATTTATGATCTTGTATTCCATAGTAAGAATATTGATTATATTCTAAATGACACAGAAATCCACTGTAGGGTATAAGTAGAGTACTGATGTAAACTGATTTGCATTTTTAAAAGATCACCTGATATAAAGCAATTATACTCCCATAAAGATGTGAAAAAAAGAAAAGAAAAGATCACCTGAGGAGTAACTATACGGCACACTGAGAGTAGCATTATGTATAAAAACAAGAAGGGCAATTTTTTTAAAAAAGCATATTAACTCAGAGAAATACTTCCTAATGGTGATATATACGATAGAGTGAGATATCTATGGAGTAAACACTTGGAAACAACACAGCCTTCTTAGAGACACAGGAATAGTACTGTTACCGAAAGTGGGCGTCCAGTTGCTCGCCACTCAAAAGCCAATAAAGAGGCAAGTTTGGTGGAAAGGAAAGTTTGCTTTCTTTCTGAGGCCGGCAACCGGGGGGCGGGTGGGGGCAGGGACGGAGTACAGACCCCTGTCCAGAGGCCAGTTTCCCCCCCACTGACAATCAGTGGGCAGGAGCTTCATAGGTGAAGCGAGGGGGCTACATGCAGAAACAGCACAGTCAGCTCGAAATTGAAACTGGTCATGCAGTGGTCTAACCAGCGTCATCTTGATTGCTTTAAGTACAGCTAATCGTCAGTTCCAGGGTCGGTTTGTTCCCATTTCTTTGAGGCTAGCTCTCGGAATGGTGGCAGCTATGTCATGGCTACAGTCTGGACATCATGTAGTTAACTTCTTCCACCTGGCGGGGGTTTCAGTATCTATGATAGCTCAAAGGATATGGCTCAGAATACTACCTATGACTCTTAAGGAGGAACTAAAGGTCCTTGACTATGCTTAATGACTAAACTATTATTCAGTCTTGTTGGACTGTTTTCCTTTGTTTCTGCACTTTCTCACTTCTCTGATTACACTTACAATTTGGCTAAAGTTTTTCCACAGACAGAAGGCAGGCTGAGGACACAGTGGGGAAGAACCATACGGCCATGCTCTGTTTCAGTATGAGATAGGCAACACCCTCCTGAGCCCACTTCTTGGAGAGCCCTACACAAGGAAGACGCAGAAATGTTTCCTTTCCTGAGACCTCACTGCTCACCTCTAGGGAAGGTGTTCTTCTCCATCTTCCATTACAGAGTTCCATCACACAGCTGTCCCAAGGGAGTTGGTCCACCTGGGATACATGGGAGAAGGTAGCAAACTAGGTCTCTTCCTTTGACTATTGTGTTTCCCTTCATCTGTTAACAGTGTATACTTCATTTTTGTAAAGAGAGAGAAGAAAAAGACAGAAATTGGATGACTATTGAGATAAGAGTAAAAGGACATATTTAGTTTCAGTAAGCTCAGTTTAAGTCTTAGAAGGTGGTGGTGAGTAAATTGTGGAAAGATTTGAAGAGTTGTTCCAGGTTTCATTCATTTTTAAATTAATTGACTCATTCATTCATTCTGCAGTTATATACGGTGCTTGTACTCTGGGGTGAACACGCATAGACAATGAGGATTCAGAGATGAACGTGATATAGTCCTTACTCTTATGGGATTTGTACTTAAGTGGAAAGATGCACAGTAAAGATCAACCTTACCTGAAGAAAGGTGTGGGAGTCTGTCCCTGGCTCCTGGGAGTTAACTTCTAGGCCCTTGTAATATTCTGCCCAATAAGAGTCTCTTTGTGTACATGGAGACCTTTGACTGACAGATAGCCTATGTTAACACTGTGATTTACAGGTATCAGCTCCACCTTTGAAGGGGAGAGAGACTAAAGTCAGCCATGCAGGTGGTTACCTGTGACCATGTGGCTGACCTCCAGTAAAAACCCTGGACTTCAAGGTTTGGATAACCTTCTCTGTTTGGCAATATTCTGTGCTGGAAGAAGTAAGTGCTGTCTACATGACTCCACTGGGAAAGGAAAACTGGAAGCTCACGCCTGGAACTCTTCTGTACAATGTGCCATGTGCTTTTTCCCATTGCTTATTTTAATCTGTATCCTTTTGTTGCAATAAACCATCAATCTGAGTATAATGACCTTCCTGAGCTCTGTAAATCCTTTTAGCAAATCATTGAACCTGAGGGTGGTTTTGGAGACTGACTGAACTCTCAGAACAGACATAAATGGCTGACTACAGGGCAGTTATTAATAAAGCAAAAGATACATGCTGTAGGGTCTAGAGGAAGGGCACATAATCTATTCTGTGTGGTCCGAGGGAAATTTATTAGAACAAAAGTATAAAGTGAATCTTAAATATGAGTAAAAAAGGGGAAAACTTATTCCAGGTAGGAGAAAAAGTCAAAATCGCTGTGGTGGAAGGGCATGGACAATTGGGGCTTTTCAAGTGGTCCTATATAATTAGTAAATTGATATGATGTATAGAAAGAGATGATTCAAGAATAAGAGATGGCAATCGTAAGATCCTTGACGTCTTTTGCCACATAGCTGATAGGAAGCTATTATATGACACTAAGAACGGAAGTGGCATAGTGCTACTGCATTTTTATTCCTAGCAGCAGTGGGGAGCAAATGCTTGAAACAAGGAGATCATTCAAGAGGACACAGTATTTTAGGCTAGAACAATGAAGGCTTGGATAACGGTCATGGGTATAGAAAGGAGGCAATGGATTCAAGAAAGGAGGCAAGGATTCAAGAAAGGTTTAAGATGAGGAAGCAACACATCTGAAATTCTAATTAATTAGAGTTGGATATTTTTTTTAAAAGGCTAAGTTTAGGATGAAATCCAGATGTTGGGTTATTGATGATAGCCATACTATTTCCTAAAATAGAAATGTAGGAAGAAAAGCCTGTTTATGGAAAAAGAGAAGTTCTCCTTTGGAAGTGTTGACTTTTAAGCATCAGTGAGATCTGAAGTGGAAATGTGTAATAACACCTAAATACAAGAATGAGGAAGACAGACAAGTTGCCTAACGTGCAAAGCATACCAAAGGGACGTTGACCTCAAAAACTGGATTTTATTAAATATTTCAAAGACATAATGAGGGCTTCCCTGGTGGTGCAGTGGTTAAGAGTCCGCCTGCCGATGCAGCGGACACGGGTTCGTGCGGCGGTTGGGGAAGATCCCATATGCCGCGGAGCGGCTGGGCCCGTGAGCCATGGCCGCTGAGCTTGCGCGTCCGGAGCCTGTGCTCCGCAACTGGAGAGGCCACAACAGTGACAGCCCCGCGTACCGCAAAAAAAAAAAAAAAAAAAAAAAAAAGACATAATAAATAATAGGTCTTCAGTATTACAAGTCCAGCATCTCTGTCAAAATGGCTGTGGAGTGAGTAGAAAGCAGTTATTTGAAATGTGTGGTATATTGTCATTGTTGGCGAGAAGGCAGATCTCAACTACAACTAACAAAGAAACTTGCAGATTTTTTTTTTTTTTTAAATTCTGTTCACAAGGGACCAGATGATAGGACAAGGATGACTCAGGGAAGTTTATCCCCATAACTAGCAAAGCAAAATTCACACTGCAGTCCCTGCTGTTGCTGAAGTAAGGCTGTCATCTTATATCCTGATTTATCTCTCTGAGAACTAATGAATTTTCCCCTAAAGTTCTAGCAAATTCCCTATTAGGAAGAGAGTGTGGTATGGTGAGGAATGCTGTACTGGTGGGTCTTCAATGAACTCTTGCTTGATTGAATGATTTAATCTAAAAACCTAGAACTTATCTTCTTCTCATGCCATGAATTCTACCTGTTCAATCTATGATTTGACCATGGGCATTGCTGCTTTTCTTATCCAACTCTGTTTTGTATATTTGTTGTTCAGCTGAACTTAACATGTGATTCCATTTCATTCTTGGGGGACAAAGCGCAAACTCTGCCTCTTTCTTCCCTGCTGTACAATTCCATACCCAGTCTGGACAGCTCATAGAAGCCTTACCCTTTATGTGGTCCAGTTAGGATGCTAGTCCTAGCACACACTTCCTTTGTGATCTAGAGTCAGAGTACCCCTACTAAATATTTCTTATCTAAAAGATATTTGAACCAAAATAATTACTGAGATCTCTTCTAATCTGTCATCCCCTGAGTCCAGGACAGAAGCAGTAACATTAGAGTTGTCCCTTGAAAGAGAAATTGAATTTCATCAGAAAGAAAAGGGATACAATGATTTTGAATGGAGAAGGATTAGGTTGAGAGAATGTAAGCAACAATACATAAATTATGATATGTAGGTGAGAGTCAGTGGGACTGGATGATTGAACCTAAATAAAGGATGAGTGTGAGATGAATGGAGATGTGAGGGTCTTGGGACTTGGAACACTAAAGATGCTAAAGACTCAAATAGGTACCCAAATTCCCACACCAATCCATGGTCAGGAGTCCAAGACATCAAGGCTGGGAACTGCACTAAAGACAGGCCTCCCAAGATATTTCACACCAAATAAAGAGTTTTATGGTCAAGTAAACCTGGGAAACAGGCATTCATTATCTCACTCCTGAAAATGCAGAATGTACTTTAACATTTTAAAGACAAAGAATTTCTGCAGTGAGAAAACCATCAACGTTGTTTAGCTCAGCATTTCCCCAGTTATTCAGCCTTGGAATACTCTTTATTTGCATTCCATAAACGATCACACTCGGACTTGTGCTAGCCCAGTGCAGTGGAGAGCATATCTAAGGTTTAGAATCGTGGTCATCAGAAATGCTGAGAGGCAGAGTCTGGGCTCAGGTGTGAGGGAGGAAAAGGGTCATTGTCCAGCTGTTCAGGGCTTTCTGTCAAAGGCAAACCCTTCAAGAGGGGAACCCACCTAAGCAGATTTCTTCCAAAAAAAAGATACGATTCTAAACCCTCATTCCCTTTAATCTTCTCAGTTAGGGAAGTAGCGGCAGTTCAGGAGCCCGTAGATAAAAAGAAAGTGGCATCAGCTGTTTAAAGAAAAGGCTTATTGAGTTTAAAGCTGCAGGCGGAGTCCAGATAAACACATCTCAAGCCAACTTAGGTAGACCAAGAAGAGAAGCTGCTTTTTCAGAGTTTTATAGTTTGCTGGCCTTTCTCTGTGCGATGAGCTAACATAACAGGTTTGACTCACCAGGAGATGACGCATATAGCACGGGGAGTTTGAAAAAGCACTGCTTAACCTTGCTAAGAAATGCTGATTTTAAGAACAGCTGGAATATTGCTTTCTGATCCTCGACCATCAGCCCAGCAAGGACAAGAGATGTTTTGATGAAGAACATAAAAATAAAAAATACTTCATTGGGCAAATAAATCTAGTGAATATTGATGGCAATATTTTCCCCAAGTTGCGGAAAACAACTTTACTAAAAATAATCCTTTTGTGTGTAAGTAAAGGTGGCACCATCACTGCAGGAATCTGGAGATGCATATTGTATGAAGAGACCATTTCGAAGTGTCTTTTTCCATTGACATTTTAAATAAATATTTTTAATCTGCTCTTGTAAAATCTAGTATTCATGCTTCATCATCAACCACTGAAACAACAGGTTGAAGCTGAACATTATCAGTCTGGTGACTCAAACATGGATAGGGATTACTTCTGTTGGTTGCGTGAAGTGAATGCAGTTAGAAACAAACAGATAATAATGAAATTTGTGAGCAAACACTGAACTAATTATTCGGGAGGGTGAAATGTAGACCAAAGAAGATAGACACACTGACATAGATTTATTGAACCCCTACTATGTGCAAACCTCCTGGACAGATTAGAAGGAAATAATTTAGTAGAGAATTTAGTTTCTATGGTTTCAGTTCAAACAAAGAGTGGGGGATTCATTGAAGGGAATACAGAAGAATCCTATATAACCCAAGGGCAGAAAAATGTATAAATCAGCCTTCCAAGAACAGGAAAATTACTCAGAATAAAATAAACAGCTCTCTATATAGCCTCAGTCTCTCTCTATGCACTTAGACTATAGACTTTGTTCTCCTGTAACACTGGATGGCACGTAACTTTGCCTTATAATGGTACTGATTCCAGCCTCGGCTTCACATAAATGTTAGGTCAGAGGAGAATGCATCACAGTCTCTCAGTTTAAATTCTCTCTTCAGAGAAAATCTGATGGTTGCTGGACAAAAAATAGACTGAAGGACTTTGGTCTAGGTGTCTCTTCTCCAGAGAGCAAGGACTTAGTTGCGAGTGTGCCCATATATATGTGTGCTTGATCCTTCTCTGTACTACGGAAGGGCTAGGTTTTTAAGAATATATTTGGATGAGGCAGACCATTGAATATGTCTATTGTACTTATCCTTGGAAAGCTTATGTTTAGATGAGACAAAAAGGCAATTTATGCTAATTGCTAAATAACAGATGATATCCTCTGGGATGCAGATGTGAATTTAATCTTGGATTTGGAAAGGGAAATTCAAACAGAGATGGAAAACTAATAGGGAGAGTATTTTGGGCAGAAGAAATACTCTCTGGTCATACAGATGGTAATGCATAAGGAATCTTAATGGTAGGTTGGTTCATTTGATTAAAAATATTTTTGAAGAACCTTCTTTATTCTGGATAATATATGAATATCACATTTGTTCACAATATTTATTGAGCATCCACTGTGTGCCAGGCACCATTCTAGGTGCTAGAAATACAGGAGCAAATCAAAGTCTTTGTCCCCAGAGGCTTCTATTTTAGTAAAGACAGACAGGAAATAAAATTGTAATTTTCCAGGTGTTGTTGAATGGTATACAATGATTAGTTAAATGAATAATTAACATAAATATAAATAGTTTTACTTCCAGCTTCCTCCATGAAGCTGGAACCTTGATTATTTCTGGAAATCTGGGTTTATATCCTCACAGCTTTACAGACTAGAGAGAATAATCTTTTCCGAAAATTCCAGTAAGAAAAATATCTTTAAAAAAATCTTTTAATAATCTTGCTAGGGTCATGACTATTTCTTCTCTCTCTCTTAAACCAAACACTGTAGTCAGGAGAACAAGGTTTATGTCTCTATTTTTCTGTAGTGTCTGTAGTCATGTGTGTATCTCTCAACTACTTGTTGTGGCCTGGGAGATTTTGCTAGCTCATCTATTTTACTAAACCCTCTAAACACTGGAATACCCCATGGCTCAGTCCTGGGATCCCCTCTCATCTCCAGCTGCATTCTCTACATATGTAATTCCATTCAGTTTGAGGTTTTTTTTTTTTTTTTTTTTTTGCGGTATGCGGACCTCTCACTGTTGTGGCCTCTCCCATTGCAGAGCACAGGCTCCGGACGCGCAGGCTCAGCGGCCATGGCTCACGGGCCCAGCTGCTCCGTGGCATGTGGAATCTTCCTGGACCGGGTCACGAACCCGTGTCCCCTGCATCGGCAGGCAGACTCTCAACCACTGCGCCACCAGGGAAGCCCAGTTTGAGAGTTTCGTAATAATGTCTTGACATTGCTGACTCCAAAACTTTTTACCTTTTTATGTCATGCTGGTGTATCCTTTAACTCTATTGGTTATTTTATGGGCATCCTAAACATGGGTCCAAAATTGTACTCTTGAGATACCTAGCACCCTTTTTTCATCATTTTTCCTCCCCATATAAATAAGTGGTCACACTTTCCACCCAAGTAGCTAGGCAAAATGAAGGATATATCCTTGGTTTTTACTTTACATGATCTTTCTTCCCACAACCAATGCATTAGCAAGTCTTGTTTCCTATACCTTCAAAGTATATCTTGAATTCATCCATTTCTATCCAACTTTAATGCCCCATCCTACTGAAAACCACAGTTATCTTTCAAATGGAATATTGCTACAACCCTGTAATTGTTCCTGATGATGACTCTGACTGATGACAGACTCATCATCAGGTCACATCATTTCTGTGTTTTCAACTTGCCATCATCTTCCTATGACACTCAGAATGAAATCCAAATCCCTTACCCAGGTTTACATATACTGACAGCATTTCTGTTAGGTACACGGTATCGATCAGAAAGGAACATTACTGTTTTGGACAGGGAAAACACATCCACATGAGTTGGTGTAGAAAAGACTAAAAAGTAGATTCATGGAGAAATGTACTCTTCTGCAACATACTGTAAAAGAGGTAAAATATAATAAGGAATTGCAGAATGCTTACATTCTTCTCACCACAGAGTGGAGACTGACCAATTAAATCTCGGTTATCTGCAAAGGTTGAACTACTCATGCTCCACATCTCGTTGCCTTGGTGATGGAGTGCCTGAATGATGATATTTCTGCAATAAGTAGAAAAGCCACATGCAAATTCAAGGTGGATCAAAACATGGTCTATTTATCTATACTTTAGAGGAAGGTATAAGAAAAGTTGATAGAGGTTCTGCACCAGAAAAAAAAAAAAAGATAAAGAGGAAAAGAATGTAATTTATAGGTTAACTGGGCTTTAACAGCACTCCCACTGACCTTAGTCATAGGTACTATAAATAAACTAAATTTTTTGAGCATCTCTGTTACAATTCCATTCCTCTTTGATCTATTGCTGAAAGGAAATTAAACCTCGGGAAAAAGTAAGGAGGGAGTCAACAGTTTTGTTTATGAGCTTGTATACCTTTCAGATTCCATTGCATACCCTTTTCAAGGTATCAATATCATATATTGTCTAAAGTAGGTCACTACTGAATATAAACAAGGGTGCTATTAAAATTAAGACAACATGTACAAAATGGGACTATCCTGGGAAATGAGGATACAAGTATGATCCCCTGGTTATACTCTGCTTTGGTTACTATGTTTCAGCCACACTTGCTTTCTTCTGATTCTTCAGACATATATTCATTCCTATCTTGGGTCCTTGCAGCAACAGTTCCATTCATTGAAAGAAGCTTTTTGACATTTATGCCTCAGCTTAAAGTCACCTTTAAAGATGGCCTTCACTGCCAGCCCAAACTGAAGTATAACGAGTCATTCTTCACATCAGTTTCTCTGTTACAGGCTTATCATATCTTGATTTTTTCATATTTCTTTTACAGTTTGTTCAATACACCTCCAAACTATGAAATAAATTCCTTAAGGGCAGGGTCCTAGCTACCAGAATAGTAGGCACTTAATGTTTGCAGAATAAATGAAACCAAGTAGTTATGTTGGGTCATATTTAAAATGGTAATTTATAATTGGTTCATGATTTTTAGATTTAGTACTCAGACGTCAATTTATACCACAAATCTCCATTCCTCTTTTGGTTTTGGATGTTGTGGTAGTACTTTGTTGTTATTTCTGTTTTGCCTTGAATTTGCCTTGAGTATTGTTTTCAAGGAAGAATATGTTTTTCATCTTTTTTATTCCTTGTATTTAAAAAAATTTTTTTCCCAGATGAAGTAAAGCTTAGTTGGGTATAAAAACTCACTCAGGGTTGTTCCATTGTCTTCTGGAGTTTAAATTTATGGAGACAAAGGCTTTGCTCTTTAGCAAACTTAGTTTTTCTCCCACAGTGTATAATCCTCCCCATTCTCACTCCATTCCCTGGCCTGAGTGATTGCAGGTGAATTTCTTTATTCTTAATCTTCAAAATAATCTTCTTTAGGCTATTCCTAGGTGTTTGTCTTAGTCAGTTTGGGCTGTTGCAACAGAATACTATATAAGACTGGGTGACTAATAAACAATATGATTTTATTTCTCACAGTTCTAGAGGCTGGGAAGTCCAAGATCAAGGTGCCAGCAGATCTTTAGTGTCTGGTGAGGGACAGCTTCCTGATTCACTGATAGCCACCTTCTTGCTGTGTCCTCACATGGTGGAAGGGACAAGGGAGCTCTCTGGCATCTCTTTTATCGGGGCACCAATCCCACTCATGAGGGCTCTGTCCTCATGACCTAATTACCTTCCCAAAACCTCATCTCCTAAATAACATTGGGGGTTAGGATTTTAACATACCAACTGGGGGGAAGGGGCACAGACATTCAGTCTATAGCCATGTTGCTTATTTTACATTAATCTCTCAAAAGGGTACCTGTGATTTAGAGACAGTACTTTTCAGCTCAGAAGAAGTTTCATTCTACTTTACTCTAATTCTCATTTTCTAAAATTTTGTGAATATCATATATTCTCCTCTTTTTTTAAAATAATACAATCCAGGTTTTTTAAAAATATATTTATTTTCCTTATTTTATTTATTTATTTATTTGGCTGTGTCGGGTCTTAGTTGTGGCACATGGGATCTTTGTTGCAGCATGCAGGATCTTAGTTGTGGCACACTGTCTCTTCATTGCGGCGGTCAGGTTTCTCTCTAGTTGTGACGCACGGGCTCCAGGGGCGTGGGCTCTGTAGCTGCGGCCCGTGGGCTTTCTCCTTGAGGCTCACAAGCTCAATAGTTGTGGCACACGAGATTAGTTTCCTGACTAGGGATCGAACCCACGTCCCCTGTATTGAAAGGTGATTCTTTACCACTGGACCACCAGGAACGTCCATATTCTCCTCTTGAAACACATAGTTTTCATCTACTGAGGTTCTGTTCCCTGTTACTCCATTACTACACCTCTTTATCGTCTCAGTGCCATTTTCTTACTACTTGTTTATTTAGTATTTTTCTCCTTTATTTTATGGGAGCTTCAGAAGCTTGCCATTCGCATCATTTATTTTCCTTGATTGATTGATTCTGGACCTCCCATTTCTAATGCTCATTTTAATCCTGTTAGTGAATTTTTAGCTTCTTTATATTTCCTTTACATAAGTCTCTCCTATTTTATTATCTCCTGTGTTTAATCTAGGTCCTTTAAAGCATGTCATATTGTCCAGTTCTTCATTCTTTCATTCAAATTCTGCTGTTTTTATTCATAACATACAGCTGAAACATTTAAACATATATGCTTTCTGCAGTAAATATTTTTCAAACTATGTCCTTCCCTTGTATCTCAGTGCTACCATCATTTCTTACAACACAATATATTCCAACCTGGGATGTCGGCCTAACAGACTAAAATGATAGTAACAGAAGTTGGAGTACAGATACAAAGAAACTGGAATAAAGGTGAAGAAAGAAGAAAGACCAATAACTTGGAAATCTCTGAATCTATAGATTAACTTCTAAGAGTTTAGAAGCGGTGTGGAGATTTTCAAAATCTCTTTTCAAGGAAGTCATTCTGTTTAAGTATGAGTGAAAAGCATGAAATGGAAGAATGGAAAATGGAACGGAAGTCCCATAGTTTCTGGAATAATGAAGGACCATGAAAGGTGAAAGAGGTTGTGGATTCTTCCAAGGTTTTTCCAAAATCAAGTTTCCTGAGTTGGAGCAGAGCTCTTTGTTCCTGGTTTCCTCAACTATGTCAGGAAAAAAGAAGATGAGGTCATATTCAAAAAAGGGTGGGAGTGGGATCGATATTTGGGGATCTAGAGAGTCTCCTGTGGACTGCTGTTTCCAGGAAGTTCAGATAAGGCAGCACTTCAATTTTCATTTCAAGGAAACATTTCATTAATTGATAATCAATGCACTTTGCCCTGAATATTTTTTCCTCAGCTTAGAGTGCTTCACAATAGACATCATACCTTAAAATCTATGGACAAGATTTAAAATTAATTTTATACATCTCCCCAATAGCTAAAGTTAAATATCTATTATGCAAGTTGTTATAACTCTCAGGGGTCATAAGTTAGGTTGTAGAAGCCCTCTTGTTGGTTTTGTTAAATAATTCATCCCAACAGCATTCATTCAACAAAAAACATAATGAGTTGTTACTATCAGAGAACTTCTGTGCTAAGTGCTTTAGAGACACAGAGATCTCCCTTCAGGAGATCGAAGCCTATTAAAGAAGGGTACAAGCATAACAGTACAGGACAGTGTGTGACTCTCAAATTGCAAGTACAATATCCCATGCAACAACTGTACTCATCCCATATCCCATACAACCATTTGTGCAGTTTCTGGAACATAACTGGTCTTCTATAAATAGTGGCAGAATTTTGCCTATTTATTTTTGTTTGAGGAGCTCATGTCAGCTCTTTCAAGGCAAGAGGATTGATTTTATATTAATATCTTTAGTTTTTCCAAACTAGGAAAGGGTTAAGCAGAACGGGATTGCATATTAGGTATCTGCTTATGGATTTACTGATCCCATAGCATAAGGTGACTTTCCAAAGGAGATCATTCCTACAGCATTAGAGGTCCTCTTATAAAGCCTGTGGGTAAACACACCAACTAACATGAGCTAAAAATCTTGAAAAAAATGATTAAATATCTCACCTTTGTTATTTTAAAATGTTAATCTTAATGCGAAGGTTTTAATCATTATTATGGTGGGAAAAGTAGGAAATATATGAAACAATTGTCTTTGATATATGAGATCTAAGCATCACATTTAGATAAAAGACTTGATGCTTCTGCCATTGCTAATTATAAAGATGGTTACTGGGATGGTGCTCACGGCAGGGACTATAATGCAGGTGATGGCAACAGTGATGATGTGATGTTAGTGTGGTGCTAGTGCTAAAATTAATACCAATTGCATAGCAATGTGAACAATGATGAGGTGCTGCTGACGGATGATACTGGTGATACAGCAAGGATGATTGTGATTATAATGCTACTGATGAGGTGATTAAGTAACAATAGAGACAATGTGAAGGTGACATCAATGGCTGATGACGATGAGAATGAGGAAGGTGATGAATACAGTGACTGCAAAGCTCCAGGACTTGGACTTGGAGAGACAAAGTGGGCTGGACAATGTAGGTCCTCTTTTTAGCCAGTAGGAACTAATAAGTAATGGATAGAGAAATATCTTCAATGCCTTGGGAGCAAATAAATACTTGGGACTTTTGAATAGTTCTTGAATCCAAAAAGGAATAAAAGTGAATTAATTGCTAAACAAGAAGTTTGTGCACTGAGACTTGAAATTAACTTGTGATGAAAATAAAAACAAGCCAGCTCTTGCAATGTTTGCAATTTTGAGCAATGATTCTCTGCAAAAAGAATTTCAAAAATTTAGAAAAACCTAGAGTTCATTTAACTAACTCTCCAATTTTTTAGCTGGATTAATTGAGAAACTGAAAGAAAGTGACATACTCTTAGATCTATCATAATCTTAAGTCACTGTTTTGGTAAACTAAAGGAACTTACAGGTAATTACCTCAAGAGTTCATTCAATGCATTAAAAAAGACAACACAACTTCTCGAGCACCTAACTGTTGCCTGGAATTGTTCAAGGGCTATAAGTAAAAATGCATGTTGAGAGAGACCAACAACATTACTACAAAGCCAACTTCTACATTAAACTTGCTTCCTTGAGAAACTACTGGCATCACTGAATGAATCTTGATTGAATGACTACTCTGCCCCCAGCATTTCTGTAGGCACTTAAGAAATATAGACACAAGTGAAAAAGAATTCCTTAAAAGAGGTGAGATAAATTTGAGGAAAAAAAACAAGACATATACTATATATCATAATGAAAGCACTTTGGATTAAGAATCAGATAAAATGGGTTTTTGTTTTGGCACTTATCAATCATGAGGCTGTTTATAAAAATTCCTCAGTTTTCTTATTTAGACAATGCATATAAAGATACTTGGCCTGCCTGAACATGAGGATATATCACTTTCATGTAAGATTACATATGAGCAAGTTCTTTATACATTTTTAAACACCGCCATTTTTAGGAACTACTGACAGAAGGTAATTTCCTTTCCCCAAACTGCAACCTTATGAGGAATCATTTTCTTTAAATCTAGTCTTTGCCTCTTTCTACTACTTTATTATCTCCTCCACTGAGAAGTTGAAGTTACTCATAAATGTGGGGAGAATAAATTGGTCTGGTCAGATCAGCTCTGCCCTTAGTCTTTGGAACGAATGTTCACAAAGAACATGAGTTCTCTACTTCGTGCTGTGAATTCTACCTGGGAAAATTGGACATGCCTACCCCAATACGGTGCTAACTGGGACTGGGTACAGAGGTGTCTGATTCTTGGGTTGAGTATTAACAAGCCTACTTGCTATCAGAGTAAAGCCACATACTCAAACTCAGCCTTTATCAGTAGTGAACATGATACTCTGGCATCCATCTTTAATTTTTGATGTTATCCTAATTTTCTGGGTGTGGAAAAATCCCCAAATTTACTAGGAGTTACACTGTAATTAACATTAGTATAAGTTATGATTATTAATCCAGACAATTCTGCTTATCTTTTATCTAAAATATATTACATAATTGCACAGTGGAGGTATCATTTCCCTCTTAAAGAATTATCCAATAGATTCAGATGATACTCTTTTCTGCAGGAGGTGAGTGGTGACATTTGCATCAATGTATTAGCCATTATTGACATAGATAGCAACTACACTAAGTTAGGGTACTAAAAAAAGAAATTGATCTGAAATATATTTCCTTGACTCTATCTATGCAAATCAGCACATTATGCAAGACATCGTATGGCCCAAGTTATAAATAGGCTCTATTTGGAGATCTTTGAGCTTAACAGAAAGGCATCATCCTTCCAAAAAGACCCTCCCTTCCCACCAGTCAAGGCAAAGATTCACTAACCCAAAGCAGTTTCCTGACTTCCCTATGTGTGTTCCAATGACCCTGATGATCTGGAAAGTGGGCTAGAATCCTGTGGAAAGACTTTACTGGGGACACAGTTAAATTCAGAGCAATATAACCAACTTAATTGCATTTCTTCCATGTTTCAAGAATAGCTCTGGGGAAACAAAGTTAAGTAAGACGTGGAATTGACTCTAAAGAATCCACCAGTCTAAAGTATGAGGCCAAAGGGCAGCAAATGATTATAGTTGATTTAATAAATGCAGTAATAAGTATGCAGAAGCTACAATGGGGGCATCAAAAAGAACGATTGATCCTAAAGTGGTTCACATGTTGAACAGAAGAAAAGAAAGCCATTAGAAACCAATGTAATAATAAGTGTAAATTCCTGCAATGGATAAAACAAAATGCTATTTTCATAGTGTCACATATATTTTGGTATTGCTAAAATATAAAGAGAAAGGATTTGGAGAGAAAATAAAGGTCCAGGTTATGAAAGGCTTTGTCTGCAATACTAAAAGACTTGAAATTTATTCCATAATAGTGTAATGTCCATTGAGTGGTTTTTAAGCATAGGATTGACGTTATATTTCTGGTTTAGAAAGATCATAGTTAAGCCAGAGTAGAGAACGGCTTGAACGGAGTAGAGACTCTACGTAGGAATACCAGTTATATGGCTGTTAAAATATACCAGGTGAGAACAGTCATGGTTCTTCATAGAGGAGTTTAAATTAAGGAGAGAGCTTTTGAAGCAAAATATGAATTGAGAAAAAAAGTAATGGATTATGAGTAATGAATCTCTGCCCAAATGGCATCTCCATATGTCCTTATTTGTACTTAGTTTTAAATAAATAATAACCCTTTGTTTTCCCTGTTTGTATTTTTAAAATGTGGGTGACAAGAGAAAAGTAAAAATCACCTAATGATCCTTTGTTGGGCTTGGAAACCAAACTGAACAAGAAGAAAATGTAGCCAATGGAGTATGAATGGAGTTCCACTGCAAGGACTCTATCAAGGAGCCAAAGTACTGCAGTTCAAAAGTTGGTCTGTGATCATCTAACCCATGACTATGGTCATCTGACCTATAATTCATTTATCCTGACCTGGGACCTTTAAACAATAAACTCACCATACCATCAGCTTTTGGAAAGTACCTAAAAATGATATTGCCTATGCAGACTAGTTTCTGAAAGACCTCACGCTACTTTCTGTCCTGAATCAGCTTTCCTAGTAGGCAACTCTCTATTTCTTGCCTCACCCTTGAAATTTGTTGCTACCTGTTGAAGTATCTGTCATCCTCTACTACTTATGCAGTCATCCTCAGAGGGCCCTGAGCTGGTCTCCTACCAATTAGACTTCACTCCCATACTCTTCTCCCACTAGTCATAACCCTACTCAGGGTCATTATATTGATATTGTAATTATCATATCAAGTTGTTACAACTCTATATAATACTATACTAGACTATTATAATAATTGTTATAATGATATATATTATTTTAGTGATAACATGTTTTGGGTTAGGCAGTTCTGGTATAGATGAAAAAGCTCAAGGTTTAGAATCAGACTTACCTGAGGTTTAGTACACACTGATTTTTTTCATTTAGTTGTGTGATTTTATGCAGCCAATGCCACGGAGTCCATTTTTCACTTGTGGAATGAGAACAGGAATATGTATTTCAGGGGAATGATGGGCAGGTCTACTGAGGAGCTTAGCATAGTACCTTAGTACGTTAGTACATTAGTCTTTCGTATGGTCTTTTACCCGAAACCTTTCTCCAGAGGAATTTTTAAAAATATTGGAAGCACTATGTTGAATGATAGGAAAATAAAGCACCTGAATTACCACAGTATTTTATGCTATGCTAGATATTACTTTGTATTTGAATAACTCACTCCCAGATATTTCCAAGATTTAAACAACATCAGGAGACTATTTCATGAACAGTCTTCTTTACCTTCACTTTTGTCAAGGCTCCACAAACAGTTCGTATATTTAGAAATGCAATTGTTGACTGAAAACAGGTAGTGTCATTGGCTATAGGGTTATGTCTTTCACATCATTCTTCATTTATAGGAGAAGGGACACTCTCTTAAGAAGGCCACATCATCAAGTCATATTTCAATGGTGGGACTGGATTTTTAAAATACTCATTTTTTTCCCTCCAAGTGCAGAGATAACTGGAAAAAAAATAAGCATATCTATTTGTTCACAGAGAAATACTTGACTTTGCTATGATACTGCAACTGGCAATAAGGAAATGTGAATTTCAACTGAAAGAGCCCCTGGGAGACTACAAGAAAGGTAAACATGACAGGGAAATGCCAGCAAAAGATGTGCCCGTCAGTTGCAAGCTCTTTTAAACCACTTTAGGAACATGACATATTTCTCTCTTAAAACTGTGATGTTTTGGAAACATTAGGGGTACCTCTCTCTCTTTCTCCTTTGAGCTCATTGGAAACTCTCCTCTTTGATATCAAGCCTGTTTTCACTTCCTGTTTTGGGAAATTTGGAATTGAGAACCAATGTATGGAAAATTCTGGTTATCAAAAAGAGAAGCTACAAATGGTCCCAGAACCTTCCCAACCCATAATGCTTGGGATGAGCATAAATAGGAAAGCAGCTTCGATGACAGTGACTGACTCACCCTGTGCGCCTCGGACTTGTTTTGTAGTTCACCTAGCAGGTGCAATTATGTCGGCAAAGAATGGGATGAAGAAATGACCTTTGAAGGCAGCTCCGGGGTGTGGGAGCTATGTGTGGAAACCTTATTAGACATCGGAAGCAGAGCTTCCGAAATAATAGTCCAACTGTAAAATAGCACCTCTGGATAATTGTAGTATAATACAATAGTTTTGGCAGGAAAATTTGAAAAGAGATACTAGATAAAATGTGAATTGAAACTCCACATTCTTACGGGAAGTTCATTTAACTTCTTGAGACTTTTCCCATTTGAAAATCCAAGAAAGTGCAGCTGAATTTTAATTAACTGCATTTTGCTAATTTGTATGTTATTTGTATTATATCAAGAAACCTAAATATTAGTTTGACTTAATCAAACAGTAAGGGTTGTATGTGCACTACATAAGATACACTGTGTTAGGCAACCTGGTAGAATAAAGGTGGATCAGTTATTTATTTATAAATTTTACTTTACCTGCTTTTAAATTTATTTTGCAGTGAATACAAGTATACTGTTTCCTTAATAAAACAGAAATATATTATCCAAATTATACTGAAAGAAAGGGAATCATTTTACCAATATCTCAGCAAATGTAACTATTGCTTTCGAACATGAAATTTACCATGACCTTTTTGGCACATCTAAGGGAAACAGTGAAACAGAGAGGATAATATTATTCCCTGACATGATGAAAAAAACACAAGTTTTTCAGTAGATATTAGCTTTTCTATGATAATTAGTTCTTAAAAGATTTTACTGTGTGTGGCCCTTTAAATAAGAAGAACAACAACAAATTCTCTGTGCTCAAAGCGGAAATAAAATAGTAGCTAGACTGCAAGGGAGCTAAGAGTACAGGCTCTACTCTAACCACTCCATGAGGGTCAAATTCTAGCTCTACAGTTTGTAGCTCAATGATCTGTGGTAAATGAATGTTTTAAAACCTCAAGTTTCTCCTCTGTAAAATGGGATACTACTACTACTAAGATCTAAAATTTATAGAGTACTTACAGTGTGCTAAGTTCTCTTCTGTTTTCTATTTATTAATTTATTTTATCCTCACAACAGCCTATATGATTGGAATTATTTTTATTTTAAAATGGGGACACTGAGGTACAGACTGATTAATTAACCAAGATGTATGACACAGCTAGCAAGAGATAGAACCAGGATTTTAGTAACTACTTCATGGACTTATTGTGAAATTTAAATGTGATGAAGGGAAATGTTCAATATGTGGTAAGCATTCAATAAATATTAACTATAATTTTGATTACTATTGAATAGAATAAATTGGCAAATTATAATGTGATACAATAATGCAAATGTGCTATACACTCTCGTTCCAACTATACTGAAGCTAGTTGAGAACAAGATTACACTGCTCATAATAGCACACAAGAAAGTGATAGAACTTGAGCTTCTTTAAGAATTGAATTGAATTTTGAAAAGCAAAGCAAGGTGGTCATTATAAGGAAGGAAACAGAATGATCCAGGCTCAGGGGTGCAAAATCACAGCAAGTTCTCCGGTAAAATAATGGCATAAAACATAAGGATAAGAATATATTTCAGGGAAAAATAGATGACCTGGAATACCAAGAGATTTAGATGACTCTGATGCAATAGGGAGCCACTGAATTTTGAATAGGACTTGACATAACACAGGGATAATCTAAGAAGATTAATGCATGACAGCATGTAATGAGTATGAGTCTGGAATTTGATAGATGTCTATGTGGATAGAAGGAGGGTAGTACAGACAGACTAAAGAGTGTGAATTTCCCAAGGCTTAGTTTGAAGGCCTCTGATATGGTTTTACTTTCTTTCTTTGTTTTTGTTTCGTTTTGCTTTTTTATTTTCTTTCTCACTTGTATTAGTTAGGGTTCCATACAATATAGATGACATACTAAAATGGACAATAGAGGAGAATTTAATAAAAGGACTATTTATTAAGGTATGGGCAGGGTTAAGGGAAATTAACAAGGAATTGTGCAGCACCCTAGGCCTAGCTACAACAGGAAGCATGTGCTATGCCTGGGCCTAAATAATCAAGAGGAACGAATGTTACCAGAACCCTGTGCAAATTCCTGTAGTTGAGGCGAGGACTGCCTGGAAGGGAGAGAGCTGAGGGAACAAATATCCCAACCTCAGCCCTCTCTCTCCCCCTCGTCAATCTTGCTGAGCTGAACCAGCAGGCAGGTGACAGGGAGCTTGTACATTCCATAAACATGAGCTTTTGGGGACACGAATCAGGGTTGAAAATTGGTGAGGAATGGATTTGGCAGGGAAAACAAAGTATCTAGCACAATGATAAAACCTCAAAATCAAACTGATGTCAGTTTTGGGGGAATGGAAATGGCCACCAAGGTCACAGCCATTTTAAAGCTGGAATAGACCCTAAAATGATCTACTTTACTTTTTTTTTCTGCTCTTTCTCCTATCTAGGAAATAAGAAAATCAAGGTACATGTCCTGAAGATTACAGAGTCTATCAATCAAAATGCAATTCAAGGAAGAGAAAGAACTCTAGGTATTTCCTGCAGAAAGTGATTTTGTGGAGAGAATGGGGTGTTCACAAAATTGTTAGGAATGTTGGAGGAGGAGTTCAGGAATAGCTATTGGACTGTGATAGCAAATACACCCAGCCCTGGCTGCTATCCAGAGCCACCATCAACTCTCATCACCCATGAAGCACACGGCAATCGTAGCTGCTAGAACTGCCTTCCAAGATTCGTGTCTCTTTAATTTTGCTTCTAGAATTGTAACTGAAAAATATAGCCCCCGTCTCACTATCACGTTCCACATTTCAGGCAAGCATATATAACTAGTAGAATCTAATTCCCATCCAGAACCATAATTACAGGAGAAATATAGAAAGGCAGATTTTCATTCTCCAGACCTGGAAACACAAGAAGACACCTAGAAGAAGAATGGATCTGAATGCCAGTCTACCATACCCAGCAGTCATAGCTTGGACCTGGTAGAGCTGAACTACCTACTGTATCTCCACAAATGGAATTCCCAGACTCCAGAGAATGCAGAACTAAACTAATACAACTGTTATTACATGATATTTCAAAGGATTTGTCCTCCAAGAGTATTGTCATTTATTAATAAAATATTGACTATCCTATACAATTCTAGGATATAACTGTTTCAGAGAAAGCTGTCAGGAGATATTATACCACACATCGTGGAAATCTAGTTTCTGTGCCGGAAAACTCGATGGAAAGACAAAGGTATCACTAAGTGCTGTGAGAGTATGGACCACATCTAGGGTTAGGCATCCCAACCTGAAATTTTAACACAATGCTAAGCACTTATCTAATTTAATTCTCACAAAAAATCCTATAAAGTATGTGCTACCATCCTCATTTTATCTATCAGGAAAGTGAAACTCAGAGAAACAAAGTAATTTACATAAACTTACACAGTTAATAAGGGATAGAGTTGGGAATTAGGCCTAATTTTGTCTGATGCCACACACAGCATTTTACAATTTTTTCTTGTTCCTGAAGAACTTTGTCTTCTGTCAGTTTACTGCTGACCCAAAAGGCACGGAGCAATTAAAATACCTGTGATAAGTGTTACATCAAAGATGTTCCAAGAATTTAACCAGCGTTGACATCATTAAAGCACTCCTCTTTTCAAGCTGGTTTCCTGGGGAGACTCCATCCCAGTTTCCACTCTCCTCCCACTCCAGCCAAAGTTCTTCCATTTTTAATGAGATGGGATTTTCCTCTTTTATTTGTTCTTTTTCATAAGTTAATAATTTGATATTGGTTTCAACATTTAAATGAGAAGATTGTGAAATCCACCCACATGCTTCACTTTTAATTCTATTGTGAGGAATTGTAGAATTGGAAAATGAAAGAAATGATGTTGACAAATGTATGCATAAGGGCCCCAAGCAGTCAGTCTGTCCCCTTCTGGGCACGGTGGCAGGTTAGTGGGGGTGTTAGGAGAATAGGTAAAATTGAATTCAAAAGAATTTCTTTTCACATTATAGAATTCAATCTCCAATGCCAAGCCGACTAAGCCACCCACGCTATTTAATATTTTCCATCTGTTCAACTCTGCAACTTTGAAAACAGTGACAACTGATATATAAGAAAGTGTTTAATATATTAATATGAGTTACCAATAATCTAGCAGTGGAGAGGAATCTTAATGTTAGCAATACTCTTAAGTGACTGCATTAATTTTATTACTACTACACTAAGGACAATTGCTTTCCCCTACTCTCTAAATATTGTATTTCTCTTTTATTACCTTTCTGTACAGTCTTGATATTTTGTTTTCATTTTTATGGTTTTATTGTTTATATTTCTTTTATTGTAAATCTCAAATTTTTTGAAAGAATGCTGAAAAATTATATAATAAATGATTTATAATGTATTTTAAATGATGATGATCTGTAAACAAAATTTATAATAATAAAGGTAGGGCTGTAGTTAGAGAAATATTAACTCTAAAAATTGTAAATAAAAGCCTTAATGGTATATTTTGTAATTAGAGAAGCTAAACATAGTATTTTAGCACATCTAATTTTTTAAATAAACTTTTTATTTTAGAACAGTTTTTAGATTTACACACAAATTTCAAAGATAGTACAAAGAGTACATAATAACCTGTATCCAATTTCATCTATTATTAAATCTTCCATTAGTACAGTACTTTTGTTATAATTAATGAATCAATATTGATGCACTGTTGTTAACTAAAATCTTTACTTTATTCAGATTTCCTCAGTTTTTACCTAGTGTCTTGTTTCTGTTCCAGGGTCCATGGACCATGTTACCTTTAAACCTCATGTCTTTTTAGGCTCCCCTGGGCTGTGAGTTAGCACAGTTACTTTTTAACCATAGAGAAATGAGACCACATGGGAATCAAATAGCAAAGTATTCTGAAGAGTTATAAAGAAAAATATATCTTAGCTCTGTTGTTTCTAACTTTTCCAAGGGTTTCTTTTCCTGCTTAAATCCAGATAAAGCTGGCCTCTACCTGTGTGAGTTCCTTTGATTTACAGTTGAGGCTTTAGGGCATTGGTACGGAACTCTACCTGCATGTTAGTATTACCTGGGTAGCTTTGAAAAACAATAACGCCTAGGTTCCACCCCAGACCAGTTAAATGAGAATCTTTGAATGAGTGACCCAGGAATGGCATCGGTGTGTTCTACAGCTTCCCAGTGATGCCAGTGTGCAGTCAGGGTTGAGAACTACTGCTTTAGGTGTTGAGCCTTCTCTCAAGTTAGAAAACTTCTCTGAGAATAAATATGAGTCAAGTTGGCAGCTACTGGTTTGCTCTCTTACAGTGCTGGATCTAAGCCGTGGCAGAACTGGAAATCAATTTCTCTGGCATCCATTAAGGGAGACAATGTGTATAGTAGAAAAGCATTGATTTAGGAGTCTGGCTGTGGTTTTGTTCCATCTGGATGACTTGGAAAGTGCGCTCTATAACCTCTCACGGTTACAGCTAAACATTGCAGGATTGGTCTAAATAATGTCTTGGAATATTATATGTTAATTATAAATCTTAACATTCTAGCTTCATCATGCTTACTGCTATTGTAATTCCTCAAAGTGACAATAATGGACAGTAGTAACAATAGTGCAATAAAAATATGGAAGAGGAAGGAGAATAATATAAGCACTCCTAATTTACTGTTTTTCTTAGGCTAAAGAAAGGTTTCATTCGCCAACAACTGCAAAGGCAATTAGCAGATCTGCTTGCTAGATGAATACTTGAATTTCTAGGAATGAAAGTCTATATGTAATTTAATCCCAAAGAGTTTAACTTGCTATCACTTCTTATTAGTGTATCATCTTAGTTAATGGAGAATGAGAGTTAGTTATAAACATGCCAATTGCTGACACTTGGTATTTGATGTGTGGGTGTGTGCTTAAAATATAAATGTGACAGAAAGAAGGAGTATTTATGTTCTCAGAGTTCGCTGTGGGGAGGGGACTTTTCAAACATATATGCTACACATTCCAGATTTTTAAAACATTAGGTAAGCTGCTCTGAAATATTTGTAATTTTAACCCCTTAACGAATTCAAATTAATACAGCATGCATTTATTGAGCATCAACTATCTATGTTACTCCAGAATAAAAAATGGTGACACTAGGGGAAATCTGTATCTTCATGTTGTCACAAATACAAATAAGCCATGAGAAAATCAAACCATTGTCTAGAATCTAGATGTATGTTTCTAATCACTATAAAATCATATTATCCACATGGTATGGTCCCCTTTATTTGGTTGTCATCGTTACGTCGAGAGTACACAACCACAGCATCAAAGATTGTGTGTGTGTGTGTGTGTGTGTGTGGACTCATATACACACCCAACCACACACATTAATTTAAGTAGCCATTGAGATAACATTTTTTCTAATTCCTTTTTATCCATTTTAATTATGGTTAATTTTTTTATAGATGAGGAAACTAAGCCCAGAGAAGTGACATAAACTTACCCCAGTTGTCAGAAGTAGTCTATAATAGATAGTAACTTAACATCAATATCTGACTCCAAAGCCCAGACACTTTAGTCACTATGTATACAAATTTTTGAGGGAAAGGGTAATCAATGTTTATTATTTGCTTATTAATTTGGAAACTAATACAGTTAGATATTCTAAACTTAGGAATGGAAGGCAGCTGAAGCTCTGGAATCGAGATGTTCCCTTTGAAATGGGCATGTTACAAGGGAAATATGATTAATGGAGGATTGACTTACACTTTTGTTTTTTAATCATTTAAAATTTTTAAATTATATACAAATTGAAATATTAATATTTTAAATTCTGTATGGTAAAAATATGAATAATTGCTGTTTTTCTTTATACTTTCTTGTTTCCCTAAAAAGTATTAGAAAGTCATTTTAAAGTTTAGAATATGCAAAGATAAGTCATTTATAAAAAAAATTCGAATTATGATTGTTAGTAACCAATCCTATTCAAGTTTCACACTTCTTTCTGAGACCATGACCCAGAGAGTTCAAGAATTCTTGTTGAAAGATGTTTATTCAGTGTCATAACTCAGGAATAAGATGCAATCAAATAGAGGTATCAAACTATGACTTGGCTCATGGTTGCCATTTACTTTTAATTGAAAACTCAAGATGCTATTTGTTCTATTTAATGTTTGTTTTGATTTTTTCATTCAATGTATTAAATGGAGTCTTTGGATTTTATGGGATAGGAAAATCTACTCCAAATTTGAAACAGACTCATCCCTCCAAAAATTAAAATTCACACTTTGAAGAGTAAACCAGTTTGTCTATTGCTAATGATTTAAGCCCAAGATTGCAAAGATATTTCCTGGTATGCAACTGTGAGTCAATGGGGCTTTTGGTGTGGAGGGATAACTTTGAGTATGGTGGAGATGTTGATGAGAAGCAAGATACAAGTTGGGGATGGATGGGCAATGCTATGAGACTTCAGCTAGGAGGGAGATCCTTGCCAAGACAAGTCCTGCTGAACACATACTAGATGAGTGGGACAGAAGGATAACTGTTTAAATGTCAGAGACATTTTGGACCAGAACTGTCAACAGCGACCCAGTTTTTATGGGAGTTGAAACATTATATCTTTGTACTTAGGATCTGTTCTGGTCCAGTCTTCCATGAATAAAAACTTTACAATCTCTATGCCAAATTCCCACTTCAGCTGACCATTCAGAAAAAAGTGGCACCTAATTGTGCTAGTATACATTTTGCAACTCTATAGCTATCTCTAAGGATGCTATCTGAAGGCTTTCGTACCATAACAGTAACAATATAACCAGAGAAAACCCCAGAGCACCTCTTAAGGTATGGCAACAAGTTTCAGATTTTCTACTTTGTACTTAGAGGTTGGATTGAGCAAATTATTGAACTGTATGCTGAAAGAATAAGAAATGAGACCTTCTATGGCATATAAAAAGGAAAACCATTACTTTCTTATGATAATGTGAAATTAAGTGGGCAACGAGTTGTTTTTTCAGTAGTCTTTTCTTTGAAAATGGGGTCTTTGACAGTAGTAAATACATATATTCACTAAATTTTCTCACCAACCTAGGAAGTAGAAACTTGAGACTTTTTGCTCATTGAAGGAAAATGTCTAAGTTAAATAAAATTTCAAGTAATGATATAAAGAAATAAATTCAGGAGTAATTAATTATGTGTGGACCCTGTATTATCCCAACCAAGGCTAAAGCACTGGAGAAACGTGTGCTGCATCTTTTCCCCTCATCTGACTGCTGTCTGGCTCAATGCTACCACTCAACTTTCGCCTGTGGATCCCTCCTCCTCCAGCCCAGTGGATCAATTCCCAGCTATTCTCTCAACTAGGCACAAACATGCTTATGATATTTTATAGTGTTTTATTTTAACTGCTTATAACCTCTGAGAAACAGTCAGTAGCTGTATGAGACCCAAAAGCTGGTCCACTAAACACAAATTTCTTACCACCTTATCTTTTTCTTTTCTCTACTCAGAAGCTAGAGAGTCCAGTACTTAACCTTCCAGTCTCCCTTGTGCTAAAGCACATGTGATAGTGTATGTAGGTAAGAATAGTCTGATAAGGGGACTTCTGGGAAAGCTATCACTTTTCTAATAAAAAGTGGGCAGAAATGCAGCCACTGTAGTATTTATTCTGGTTTTCTTTCTCTTCCAGCACAGGATATATATGTGATGCTTGGAGTAGTAAAGCCATCTTAGAAAATTAGATAATGTGCTAAGGATGGGTATTTTATGACGCAACTGAAAATGTGCAACATCGTATGCTTATATTTAAACTTCCTATTACGTGAGAAAGTATACCTCTATGTAACCTACTAAGTAATTTTTAAAATTACTTGCAGCTTGACACATTTTTAACTGACATAGTGACCAACCATAGTACTACAAAATGTTAAAAATGATAAGTTACCTAAAATTGCTTTAATGGCCTTTCAAGGCAAAATGGCAAACTTTGTAAATATACTTCCTTCCTTCCCTCCTACATCCGATTGAACCACAATTAAAATACTCAAAAGGGAATAAACAGCATAAAAGTTCCAAAAATAGGAAGAAGGTATAAAATAACATAAGACACAACAATTTGAATAATTTCTTCAAGAGAGAAAGTAATTTGTATCTCATTGAAAAATAAATCAGAGTGGAGGAAGCTGCATTTGCAAGAATCACAGAGAGGGAAGCTATTTTTTTTTTTTTTTTTTTTTTAGCAGAACCTCATAGAGACTCCAGGCTTAAAGAAGGCAGCATAGACATCAAGAATTAACCCTGAGGACTTCCCTGGTGGCGCAGTGGTTGAGAGTCCGCCTGCCGATGCAGGGGACGCGGGTTCGTGCCCCGGTCCGGGAGGACCCCACATGTCGCGGAGCGGCTGGGCCCGTGAGCCATGGCCGCTGAGCCTGCGCGTCTGGAGCCTGTGCTCCTCAACGGGAGAGGCCACAACAGTGAGAGGCCCGCGTACCGCAAAAAAAAAAAAAAAAAAAAAAAAAAAGAATTAACCCTGAAATGGCATTCAGTGTAATGAATAAAGAACTATATAGAGACTAGTGGAGCTGGATTGCCAACTACAGCCACTCTATGCAAACAGACAGTGAAAGAACCGTCTCTTCAGATATCTGAGATTTGGTTCATAATAAACCATAGTTAGTGGTCTGGAATGGAGATTGAGGATTAGTGTATCTTCAAAATTCCCTAGATTGGGTAGCTTAGGAGTGAGAACCATTTGTCTAATGGGAAAGAGATATGTAATCACATTTTATCATATAGTACGATACATTATTGATAGTGATAACTACCAGGTACTCTATGACCCTCTAAGGAAACTGAGGGTGAAGAAAAGGATTCTCCAAAGAAATGACATCTGAGCAGTCTCCTCTTATTCTTCATAACTTTATGTTATTACCCTCTTCTAAGTTGAAAAAGGGTTAAGGGTTGGCAGGAAGACGCTCCTGAGAAAATAGCATATTTAAAGTCATGCAAAGTAGAAGAGAGTGTGGTATAGATAGATAGCTACCAGGCACTGGGTGTGGCTGGGGTACATAGTATGTAAGTAACATGACAGGAGGAGTTCCTAGAGAAGTTAATAGGCATTAGATCATAAGAGATCTCTGGGGAACTATGGAAGGATTTTATTCATGGGAGTGACATGATTGGGTCTGAATTTTAGAGCGATCACAGTGAGTGCAGCCTAAAAGATGGTGTGATCTGAGACAACACAGTGTGGGGGTCTTTGCAAATAGCCTTAAGAGAAGTAAAATGACCTAAAGTATAACAATAGGAGTTGAGGGAAGGGGTGCATTCCAAGGAATTTAAGAGGGAGACTTAGCCAGGCTTGATAACACAATGAAATGAGGATGGGGTGAAATGGTCGGAAGGAGCAGGGAAACCTATCAGAGAACATGAAAAGAAAAATATTTCAGTGAAGTAGATTTTGAGTTCAGTTTTAAAAATGCTGAATTTGAGATACCCATAGAAAATTCTTAGGAACTGATGTTCTGAATTTTCTTCTTTCTCTTACAAAAAGGATAAAGGGATGCCATCTTTGGTCTCTACTTACTATGGAGAAGGGAGATTGTCTCTTGTATATAATGATCCATGGAAATTAATAGATATCTTAGGAAATCTTTCAATCGTTCCATTTTTCTTTAGTCTTAGGTCATTATTTGACACATGACTCTACCTGCTGACCGCACAGTAGTGAGATTCACTTTCATAAGTCACACAATCAATCTCTTCTCTTATCTAAGCGGCCCTCAAAAAAACAGGTCAGCAAAGTTGTGCTTTAAGGGGTAAGTCTTGGTCTTCCTCATGGGTTCAGCTCTTCCTTTATTATAATACCCCCTATTTTTTCTTAAGAATTTAAAGCCAACTATAAAAATATAAATGTCTCCTGGGATAATATAACTCATTAATCTACCATTAACCATTAATGCTTTATGCATACAAGAACTTGCCAGTTTAGTCAGAGGGTAAGTTCTAAAGCTTTAGGACTAGGGAAATAAGTATAGTATCAGTTAGTTTGGATGGAGGAAAAGTTATGTTTATCTGTTAGGAAAGCATTTCAGCCAAAGGTAATAGAATATCCTACTAATGATGGCTTAAACAACTGGGGTTTATTGATTTCACACAAGAAAACTGGAGGTAGGCGGCTGCTGTCATTGACTCAGCAATTTCATCAAGAACAACAATTTCATCAAGAACCCAGGCTCATTTCTACAGTTTCTCTGCCGCTCTTTGTGGGTTGGCTTTTCATGCTCCTGCTATTACTCCACAGTCAGAAGATGGCTGCCCCAGCTCTAGGAAGTAGGACCACAGTCATCAGCAGGAAGTGAAGGGAGGGAGGGAGTGGGATAAGCAGTTAGATGGAGATGCAACTACATTCTTTTTAGGTAAGAAACTATTTCCCAGAAACACCTTTAAAAATTTCTTCTTACATTTTCATTGCCCAGAAGTTGAAGTTGGATCTGTCTTCCCAAATATCAATGATTTTGGCCTAATATCTAAATAAAATCTGGGTCTATTGACAGGTAAATGGGGTAGTGGAATTCCTGTTGGAACAGAAGGTTTCATTTAGGTCTGTGTGTGTTCTGGAGACAGTTTAAGAAAAAAATTTCCATCTTCATAGACTTTTGCTTCATTTTGTTTCAAACAAGGAAAAGAAAGTGTTTAGGTGGTGGGAACACAGAATGTAGTGATTTTTCTACCACACGGGGTAGGATTTGAGGGTATAGAGGAACAGCTTTCTAGTTTTCTTATTGGCATCATTTTCTAAAATGTATATTCTCTATGTATTCTAAAATGTATATCATGACAAAATTCTGCTCTTCACTTTTTGAAGCAATGTAAGATTAATTGGCTGATTGAAGTATGATTCTTAAGGGGCAGAAGGGAAGGACCATGATTTGGAAAAGTAAGAGGATTTACTTTAAATGGTCAGGAACTAATGGTGGCTGAAGAATACAAAGGAGAAGTACATCTAGGAGCTTACAAACATAGTGCAGCTCTTATTGAAGGGGCATTTGGGTTAGGGGAGCAACACAGTCCTCTTTCTACCTAATCCTAGAAATAAGAGGTAGTTGAGGGCATAAAGTATGAGTGTTGTTTGAACAGTGGCCTCTTTTGCTATAAGGGTGAGATACCAGGAATGTCAGTACAGTGTATAGGCTACTACTGAGACTCTGAAACATGGCAGCCAACAGCCCTAATCTAAACCACAAAGCTGTGTCAAGGTATTTCATGTCAGACACTGCTACTCTGGCTCCTCACCTCCATTATTTTATTTTTTCTGAGTCACTGGTCAGCTATAGCTATGCTTAGAGGAAAATATATAGCCTTATAATGAATGTATTAATAAAGAAAAGCTGAAAACCAATGAACTAGGCAACTATCTCAAGAACTGAGAAGAAAGACTGCAAACTAAACCCCAAAGAAATTAGAGCAAGGAAATGCCATGGAGAAAAGGATAAATTAATAAAACATAAAATAAATATAGAATTAAAAAACACAGAAAGCTCACAGTTGATTCTCTGGAAATATTTTAAAGTTTACAAACCAATATTTATCTGGACAAGGAAACTGCTTCTGTATTGGAGTATATGAAGGTTTCACAAGATTCAAAATAGTTTTTTAACATCAGGATCATGGGAATATTGATAATTTTTCATAATATTTCAATATAGCACAAGAAACAAAATATGGCCATGCTACTCAAAAGTTGACATGTGTTTCTGGCATCTCAGTTTTCCTTTTTTTTCTGATCTGTCTGTTGTTTTCATTGTCGAATCATTTTGGGATATAATGAAGTCTTAGCTAATGGGGCTGTTGATTTTTGTAAGTCTGCTCTTTACCTTACATGGTCAGAGTAGTGCAGAAATATTAGACGTAAATGAACATATTACTTCATTGGAAAACAATGGCATCTGGGCAGAATGTATACTGACCTTATTAAGACTCAGTTCTCCCTCATGGCTGTGGTATTTGGATTGTTAATATTCTAATACAAACAAAGGGAAGTGTTTAGGCTCCTAAATGAAGTTGGAGTGATAACGTCCTTAGCGAAAAATGGGAGTTTAGAGAAAGTAAGTAGAAAATAGTCTTGATGGAGGTTTTCAGTTAGCCTCATGTAGACAGACACTGGAAGAAGGAAACTGGAATGCACTTTGCTCACAAGGAGCAAGGCCAGTTAAAGTCATATTCATTATTGCCTTGAAAAATCCCCTCGACTCATAAAGCTTTATTAAATTCTTGATGTAGCTGAAGATTAGCTATTCTTTTGAAGATTTTTCCTTGTGAGTGCATTTTGCACATAATGAATGAATTTTCAGAGACACCATTCTTGCCCCTTTAGGGTCAGCTAGGCATCTTCAGATTTCTGACTTGCTCAGGCCTGTTAGAGGTAAGATGGTGGCAGGATAAAGACTGAGCCAAAACTCCAATTATAAAGGGAGATTATCAGCGGCATGACCTGAGGTAGAACAAGGAAAGGATGTAGGGAACTTGATGTAGGATCTTGCCTTAATCATCTCTGTATCATACTCTAGAACACATGATTTGTTTTTCTTTTAACTGAACTGAATTGAATTAAATTAGATTGAACTGAATGAGGCTCTGGATCATGAGAGATGGCCTGAAAGTAAAGCCAAAAGCCAGACCTTTGAAAATACACCAAGTGTGGAATGAACCAGAGGAAAAAGTGATATTTAGAAAGATAGTGACAAAAACTGGTCCATGACCAAACTGCCCCACTCCAAAGGCATAAAAATCAATGGAGGAAAAATGGATGGGATGAAAGAGAAAGACAAGATGCAGAAATCACACACACAGGGATGAATAAAAGGATAACTATCATGTTCTCTAAATACAGTGACCCTATACATAGTTAGGGCTCAATTAATATTGACTGCTTGTTTTTCCTATTTTTTAAATCATTACTAAAAATAATTAGTTTAATTAAATAGTAATTAAACCATACTACGGGCAAGACTGTGCTTATGATTTACATGCTATTAAATCTCACAAAAAGCTAATATTTACTTTTATTATCTCCACTTGACAAAGGATTGGAGAGTCATAGAAAGATTAGAGAAACAGTTCCAAAGTGGCAATAGGTAGGTCACATGTTCTGAATGAATGAAAGAATTAATTAATTAATGATCAATAAATACATGAAAGGTACAAATTCAGGATCCAGTTAGCTTAATAGCTATTGCTTACATATTTAGCTTTTAGGAGAGATAAAGGAAGTAAAAAACATTGAAAAAGAACTTAAGAAATTTTCTTAAGTCCTAGATTCTTATTAGTACATCATCAACCTGACCTTTCCTTTGCACTTTTCTCTTAGTATTATTTGTATACTTAGCCTATTTTTAATTTCATAATTGTATATATCCACCTTAAATCGATTAAAAAAAGTCTATAAAAGAAAAAAGATGGACTTTGCTACATAATTAAGGAGTAGCTAATCTAAGAACAGTGCTTACGTGCTTCAGAGAATAATATTTATATTGATATATGTGCGTAATGTATATATATGTGTGTATATTTGTACGATAATACAATACATCCCTCTTTCAAGTCTCAATAGCTCTCTCATTAGCTAACTACACTCATTAGCACAAACATCTTTAGTAGCATTATTCTAATACTCGGAGAAATATACCAACTAACAAGAGCATCTCTGTACAGAGGCCACTCAACATACACTCTGAGGCCAGACTATCTGTTTGAATACTTGTGACACTACTTTATACCTTTGACCTTGGGCAAGTTTCTTAGCTTCTCCATGCCTCAGTTTCCTTACCTGTAAAATGAGGATAAAAATATATTGACCTTAGGGCTGTTTTTATGATGACAGAATGAGTTATTCTAAGTAAACAACTTAGAAAAATACACAGAACCACACTATATAAATGTTAGTTGTTTTTACGATTTTCCCAACTTTATTGCCCTGCAGAGTGAGGAAATCCCAACTTTCCCCCTAAGACACTCAGAAAATGTGCCTATGAAGAGGAAGATGGGGAACAGAAGATGATAAACAGACTAGGAAACCAATCTGACTTGACATCTGACCCAGGTTTCAGCTGAGAAAGCCTTGACCCTCTAGAACTGAGTTTCCCAAGGAATGAAATGTCCAATTCTCTCTCTGAAAGGAAAGTTCTGGCATGCAAGAGGGCAGCTTTAAAGAATTTCGGTGACATAGGTTCATTCCCCTAAGAGGTAATATAAGACAAGAGCAATTTGTGGGGAGACTAGACATTCATTTAGACCCATGATTTTATATTACATTGTGTTTTCTCTCTTGGGGAAGAAGTTTGGAATGCATGGCGACTCTGTGATCCAAAGCAGCTTGCTTGCCCCATAATGTGATACAAAGTGGCAATAGTCAGGAGTCTTGAGAAATGAGTCAGAAGGAGACACTGCTCTTTTGGTTCTGAGTTGTGGAAGCTTTGCTGGCATCCACTGCTTGCAAAGCTGTTTCTCTCCCAGATAGAGGTGAGATCCATGAATGTGGGGGAGGACGCAGAACAGGGTGAGGCATTGGTACTAATCTGATCAATTAATTCAATAAAGAGTGCCACATGACTATGGAGCTGTTCGGTGGCAGGAAATGTGTAAAGGCCCCACAGTGAAAACAGGATTTCTGTTAATCGCCTGCTTTCATCATGCAGATCCCTTGAGGCAGCTTAGCTGGCGTATGAAAGGCCCTGTCACTGGCTGAACTGCTGCCTAATGTCCTTCGTGGGAGAAATCTGGGCCTCAGATTTATCTAAAGTATTAAATACCATTAACTGATCTATCCTCTCATTAATCCAGTGTATGGCCGGGAGCTGGGACTTTCCAGTAGCTGCCCTGTCCCCCCTTCTATTGTCAGTCAGTCCTTGGCTACTCAACATATGTATCTGTCAGTCACTTGCTTTAATAATGACCATGGTTAAAAACCAGAGAAAGACTGAAGTGACCTTGTGTATGGGCCACATTACTGCTCATTACTTGCTTGCAAAGGAAAAAAATAAAATCACAAACAAAAATTATTCTTCATAAACTTGGTTTAATTCTTGAGAGCAAGTTTGTGAGTCATTTTATGAATGGCTCCCACTTCAAATTAGGGCTCCTGTTTCCGTTTCCAAAGAGCCTCTAGTATTACATCTAATATTATTTCCTCTCAGCAATTGAAGTGTACATCCCTGCTGGGTTGGTAAGAATAGAGTTTCTTTCCGGAATTCTTTCTTCTTTTTGAATTGCTTCATTTTACTTCCCCCAAAACTAAAATAAAGTAATTTGTACCTAAAACTAGGCAAAGTTAACCTCCTGGCTTGTTTTCCTTCCAGTTTGCATCCTGACTGCTTGGCAGAGAAGGCTCCTTTTCCTCATGGCCCCAGTTCCTCACCTCTCCTCACCTCCTTTGGGCAGGAAAAAAATGGCTTCCATGAGATAGTAAATGGGTTCAGGCAAGAAAAACTGCTCAGAGGGTTTTAGGACTCACTAATGTGAAGGTTGATAAGAATGAAGGTTCTGGTATCAGGGCTTAGGCTACCCATTCCACGGGTGTCACACTATTATTTCGTTCCTGGGTGAGTGGTCCCTGTCCTCAGGCCTATCTGTCTGCAACAGACCAGCAACAATGTAAGTCAGGCTCTTGTAAGGCTCCAAAGAACTATCTCATCTTGTTTCTGTGTTCTTGAGCATACAAGTCTTATTTAAAAGGCTCGTCTCCTCTTCCTTTCTTCAGAGGGACTGGTTTCATCATGACAATGAAAAAGATTTTTTATAAATCTTCCTGTGTACATGGCAGACATGACTAATTGAGACAATCCTCTTTCCTGTTGATACAGAATCCTTCTCAACATAATGTTTGGGAATACTAGCACCAGTTAATTAGCATTGTCACACATGAAAAAAACAATACCCCCACCCCCCAATAAAACCCCACTATATTTACCTGCTCTGGGCTTGAGGAACCCAAATCCTCCACCACTGTTATTTAGGTAGTGGATACGAGACAGAGAACACCCAGAAATTTAATAGGGTGAACCATGCCATGAATGAGGGACCTTTCGTCTAAATCTCTGTTGAGCATTTGGGACAGGGGTGGGGATGGTGGGGAACAAACACAAGTCCCATAAAAGTAACAATCAAGAAGTATTATCATGTATTAAATTTAAATATTCATTAAACAGTTGCCATACCAACACAAATATTGATGTCGTCATTAAGTGACCACTATCACATGTACCAGACATGTGATAAAGAAGAAAGAATGCGGTAAGAAGAGACTATAATCAGGAAAGCAAAACCATCCTAGAAATACCCAGCATCCTTCCACTTACACATCACTGGCCAGAATTGTGTCACATGGCCACCCCAAACTGCTAGGGAAGCTGGGAGATAATGTTTTTTAGAAGCTAACACATAGGTGCCCTGAACACAATGGAATTAGTAAGAAAGAGATTTTGGGTGAGTAACTAATCATGTCTGACACAGCCCCCTTTCAGGGGCTTTCATAATAATAACTACCTTTTTTTCTTAGAATTTATTACAGACAAAATTATGTACTTGCTGCCTTTGCCACCAGATTGTGAGCTCTGAGAGGTCCAAGAATGTGTCTGTTTTTTACTGACCGTTTTGTTTCCAAGAACCAGCTCAGTGTCCATAACATAACAGGCACTCCAAACCTATTTGTTAAAAAGTGAATAAATCCCCACCACATTTTCCTAGTTCAGGCAAGCAATATCTCCTACCTGGTTTACTCCATTTCTGTCTAACACCTCAATTAGTCTTCTTGCTTTAGCTCTACTGGCTCAGTGATCCCTCTAAAATGATTTGTCACCAAGTTAAACCCCTCAATAGTTCACCATTACTTTAAAGATAAAGTCTGGATTCCTGAACATGATTTGTAAAGACCTTAGTGACTCAATTCCCATGTATCTTTCTTGCCTCATCATTTACCTTCCCTGCTTCTCACTCTTTTTCTATAGTAACTACTTTTCAGTTCCTCAAAGCAACCATACTCCTTTTTTTAACATGAGGTATAATTTACACACAAAAAAATGCACATTTTTTTGTACACCATTTTATAAGCGTTGACAAATGAAGAATCATGTGACTAATATATCCATAATCAATATATAGACATTTCCATTACCCTCCAAATTCCCTCATGACCCTTTGTAGTCAACCTCTGGCCTTGCCTCCAGTCCCTGGTGACCAGTGATCAGTTTTCTGTCCCTACAGTTTTCATTTTTTCCAGAAAAACATATAATAGAATCATAACAACATGGAGTCTTTTGAGTCTGGATGCTTTTACTTAGCATAATGCTTTAGAGATTCATCCACGCTGGAGCCTGTATTCATAATGGGTTCCTATTTACCGCTGAGTAGTCTTCCATTGTATGGATGTACCACAGTTGATCCATTCACCAATTAAAGGATATTTGCATTGCTTCCAATTTGGGGTAATTATGAATAAAATCATTATAATCATTTACACACAGGTTTTTGAATATAAGTTATCATTTCACCTCAGAGTGGGATTACTAGATCATATAAGTGTATGTTTAACTTTATAAGAAACTGCTTTCCAAACTGTTTCCAAATTGGTTATACTATTTTGCTTTTGCACAATATTTTCTTTTAATGGTGGCCTTTTTGTCTTACTATTATTCTACTCATCTCCTTCACTCTACTTATTCATACTTATAGTTTAGATTTTAGCTTGGCGATTGCTTTCTTTGGGCAAGTCTTCGCTGATCCCAGGTCTAGATTGTTGTATCTCCTGTGTTCTGTCGTATTATTTTATATCTCCTCAATTAATGCATAATTTAAAAGAATGTAAAAATAAGGCTATTTCTGTCTCACTTTGAGCTGAGCTTGCAAGATCACAGATGACAACGACTCCAGCATGCAAAGGGATGTGTTACACTACCTTAGAATTTACGGAGAATTCCTTGGTGGTCCAGTGGTTAGGACTTGGCGCTTTCACTGCTGTGGCCTGGATTCAATGCCTGGTTGGGGAACTAAGATCCCGCAAGCTGTGTGGCGTGGCCAAAGGAAAAAAAAAAAAAAAGAATTTATGAAGAAGGTAGCCCCTATCTATTTTTTCAACAACTGTGGCTTAGCATTTATTCAAGGACATATAAGAGAATGGAGGTTAGAAGTCTGGGAGAGAAAATTTCCTTGGAAAAGCAGTTTGGAGTAAGGTTACATACTCTGCTCTTCACAGGGCAAGGAGAGGGTACTTCCATTTCCCTTCAAGACAAGTGAGAGGAGACTCCAGAAGACCACTTAAAAAGCTTGACCTTTGTTCCCTAGTGTCTGTGGGAGCACAGCAACTGGTGCCAACGCTTTTCCTGGAAAGGTCTAAGATTGAATGACTTTTGACTACATAGCTACTGTGATGGTGGAAAAAGAAGAGGTGACTCCATTGGGAAAGTCATGGATATCTAGAATTTTCAGGGCAAGGTGTATTATTTCTTGTGGACCAATTGGGTGCTAAATAAAAGATAGCCTTCCTGTACCCATTATAAAAAAGATTGACATGAGTACTGCATAGAAGGGTAATGAGACCTCCAACAGACCATGTGTCAAGTAGATTCTTTAGTGGAGACATTGTCCACAGTAAGGGAAGGAAAGGTGTAAAATCCCTAATGATGAGGATCACCCACAAATGCACTCCAAGGGAGCTCAAATGCAGATCATGGCTACACCAGTAGTGCAGGACCTTTCCTCCCATTTGCCTTATTATCCTCAGATAAACACTACCAACTAAAAGAGACAGTGATACCTAGTGAAGGGGAGGAGTATAAATTCCAGGGGAGAGGGGATTAGAGGAGAGAAAATAAAAAATAATAATTTATTCATCCCATATATTTTGATATTCAGCTTGTGGTCAGTTATTTACTACTATGACTGATGATGCAAACAAATATTTTGATATATAGGTATCCCCCGCTTTTCTAAAGTTCATTTTAGCCACTTTGCTTTTAAGAAAGACCTATATTAGTACCTGTTTTTGCTAACCAAAAGAAATCTGAAGAGGATTTTTGCTTTTATGAAAAAGGCAAAAACAGATAATAGCGTTTAGACTTTGTTTTGCAGGGAGCTGTTATAGAAGCATCACACACACTGAGCAGCATGAGTGGTACCGCCAAGCTCCTTCCCAGGGAACCACACGCAGAGTCTCAGCATCGAGCCTCTACAGTTTTGAACTGTGTCTGTGAACATTTGTGCTTTATCTCAATTTATTTTGTGCATGCATTAGCAAGATGTGTCCTAAGGAAATTGCTTCTTCACTTTATGCCGTTTCAGTATATGAAAGATTTCACAGGATGTTCTACTTTCAGATAGTGGAGGGAACCTGTATAAATCTTTGTCCCCATTTCCTATCATTTTCTTAGGCAACATTCCTAGATATGGAATAATTGGAACTCAAAGACCTAGCAGTTTTGAGACTTTTGAAACATACTTTTAAAATTACAGTCTGGAAAGTTTTATGGTTTACCTTGTCACTAGTGATTTATAATGGTATATACCTTGCTATACCCTCACCAACAAAATGAATTTTAAGAAAAATTTATTAAATTGATAAATGCAAAGAGAAATATCATTCTTATTTTAATTTCAACCATTCACAGGATTAAACTTTGTTGTATGTTTATTTTCACTTATATTTTCTCTGGATGATTGTTGGTTAATATCTGTTAACATAATTTCTATTCAGAAGACTGTATTTTAACCTAGATGAGATGAATTAAGGCAAGGAATCTACTTCTTGATATTTCTAGGCTTCCTGATGTCCTGAGGATTTATTTCTGAGGAAAAAAAAATGCATTTCCAAACACAAACAATTGTGTTATCCTATCAATCTTTCTTTAATGCATATTTCCCTTCCTTGCTGGTCCAGAAAATCAATCCAACCAATTAATGTGTTGGGGAATGGAAAAAAAAAAAAAGATGATGCTTTTGTATGGTAGCCCTTCCTGTCACTTGGAAATGCATCTTAAATGTTTCAAGGAATATTATTAGCATGAGTATGTGAATGGACATCCCCAGAGAGCGAGAGGAGGAAGAAGGAAGAAGAATGTGGATATTCAAGTGGGTCGTGTTGGGGGTTGAGGATGTACAGGATGAAGTTGTTATTTCAATGCTTCTCTTATTCTACTGCAATCATGGCATTCAGGGAGCAGAAAAAGAGGAAAGCAAAGCCAAACTTTTCATTTCAGACATAATATGTTTTCTGAGATGGCTGATGAAAGTGTACTGTAAGAAATTACAATTCCCTTGAATTTGATTGAAAAAATAGGAAATGAAATGGTTTTTTTTTTTTGGTGGGATCTAGAAAGTGGGGTGAGAAATAAGAAGGGGTACACTTCCCAGCAATTGTTTCTTCTTTATAGGGTCCTGGTCACATACTTCAATGCAACAAACTTGATCTCAGCCAAGAGAGACACTGAGTCAAGAAGAAAATAGAAATAGTAAAAACCACATTTATCCAGTACTAACTATGTCTCAGACACTGCTAAAAACTTGCTTCACACACTTGTCTTATTTAATCCTAAATCAAACTCATGAGGTTAGTGGGATTATTATGCTAGGTTTACAAAAGAGGAAACTGAAGCTTAGAGGTGGTGAGTTACTTACCCAAAATCACCCAAGTAATAAATGGCAGGACTGGGATTGATACTGAGAACATTGAAAACTCCAGAGCCCATGGTTCTAAACCCTGGGCACACTGTTCCAGCCTGGGTTCCATCAGGCTATGGTAGCCTCGCATTGCCTTTGTACTTTCCAAACACTCCAAACCTGCCCCCAACCCCACACTTTGCGGGACTATTTTGTATTTGTTAATAATTTTCATCAGGGATAGCTACTTAATGTGAGGGGCCAGTGTCAAATGAAAATGCAGGGTGCCAGTTGGGGTTGGAGGGGTCAACTTATTCTTTCCAGGGGGGTGCCACCTCAAACCAAAGCAGATGGATGACTACCAAGAGATTACAACTTCCGCATCAGGATGTACTAGGTATCCGGAAATACGATGAGGAAGAGGTCCCTGCCAAGTTACTGCTGAATGAACCACTGTCACATAAGTTTGGGGATGACTGCCTTCTTGCTTTGCCCAGAGATATCACATGATGTGTACACAAACTCAACCCTCCTGCAACCATGCACAGGCCCTTGCCAGGGGCAGAGATACAGTCCTCCTCATCCCCCAACCAAAGTGACCAAGTCACCAACTTGGGAGGATGGAAGGAGTAGTAGTGGGATGAGAACATGGAGGGGGAGGCTGTGATGACCCCAAGCACCAGGCAGCAGGGAACGGGTTACTGAGGCCCCATCCCAGAAAGGCAGTGGGAAACAGGACTGTATATAAACTAAGCCTCCAAGTCCCCAGTGCATCCTCCATTGTCCTATTAGAGTTCACTCACAAAACATAAATCCAAAGAGACAATTATTAAGTATTTCAAGGTGGCAATTGCAAAGAGTAAAATTCTAAGCATAGGATCCTTCTGAGCATTGGGTTCTTTTGTGTGCAGGCTCCTGTGTGAGTGCAATGCATGGTTGCTCACTTTTATGGAGTTGGTCCTGTTTTTTATTCTCTGAGTTTAGTAAAAAAAGAAGTGAAAAAGAGTGTTTTGTTTAAAGGGACTGTATACTGATCTTGTACAGATTTGTTGTTTTGGTGGCAATATAGTATAATGGTTAAAAGTCTGAGTTTAGATATGCTCAGACATGGATTTGAGTCCCAACTCTTCACACCAGATGATTTGAGAAAAGATTTTAATCTCTCAAAATCTGTGTCTTCCATTGTTAAAATGGATTAAAGCACATGTCAAAATTTTGAGCAGGTTAAAAATATAATGTTTATAAAAGATTCAACATAGCACCTGGCACATACCAGTGAAGTTAATAAATGTTTGCAGTTATTATTACTGATATCTATGATACATTTGAATTTGGAAATTTAAGTAAAATATTAGTAAAAATGCTGTCTCCTGGCTAGTCTTACCATAGTCTTATGGTCTTACCATAGAGGCACATCTAAAATTCTTGAGAAATTTAATCACCACACTAATAAAAAGCACTGAGCATTGACTAAGTACCAGGCCCTCCCTAAGTAAACTTGTTTATCCTATTCCATTCCCATAACAACTTTTCAAGTAAATATTGACAAGTCATTTTATAGATGAAGAAACTGAAGGTGAGGAAAGTTTAACAAACACCCAAAATTTCATAGCCGATGAGAGAGCTAAGATCCAACTTTCAGTCTGTCTGACTACAAAGTCTATGTTCTTAACCCCTAGGTCAGACTGTTGAGATGAGTGATTCTCAACACCGGCTACTCACTTGAAATGTTTAAAAAAATGCTGATGGTGAGGACCCAACCTAGATTATTTTAATCAGAATATTGAGGAATGAGGACCAAAAACATATTAATGCGTTTCCGGTGATTCTCTTGTGTTGTTAAGGTTAGGAACCAACTGGTCTATATGTTATAATGCACCCAGAAAGCTCTTACTTTTAATATACTTCAATTTTTTAAAAAAAATTTCTTTATTTTTCGCTGTGTTGGGTCTTCATTGCTGTGCACAGGCTTTCTCTAGTTGTGGTGAGTGGGCTTCTCATAGCAGTGGCTTCTCTTGCTGCGGAGCATGGGCTCTAGGTGCGCAGGCTTCAGTAGTGTGGCTCGTTGGCATCTTCACATGACAGATAAAGAAACTATAATTCAGGAAGGGTAAGTAAATTTCCCAAGGCCAAATAAGTAAATAAGTGAATTCCAGGTTCAAATCCAGGTTTACCTGGTTTTAAAAGAATGTGTTGCAACTACACTGCTGGTGGGAATGTAAGTTGGTGCAGCCACTATGGAAAACAGTATGAAGGTTCCTCAAAAAACTAAAAATACAGTTGCTATATGATCCAGCAATCCCACTCCTGGGCAAATATCCAGACAAAAATATAATTTAAAAAGATACATGCACTCCTATATTCACAGCAGCACTATTCACGATATCCAAGACAAGGAAACAACCTAAATGTTCATCCACAGATGAATAGATAAAGAAGATGTGGTACATATATACAATGGAATACTACTCAGCCATAAAAAATAATGAAATAATGCCATTTGCTGCAACATGGACACACCTAGAGATTATCATACTAAGTGAAGTAAGTCAGACAAAGACAAGTACCATATGATATCACTTATATGTGGAATCTAAAATATGACACAAATGAACTTTTTTGAAGCAGAAACAGACTCACAGATGTAGAGAAGAGACTTATGGTTGCCAAGGGGGAGTGGGGGTGGGAGAGGGATGGAGTGGGAATTTGGGGTTAGCAGTTGCAAACTATTATATACAGGATGGATGAACAACAAGGTCCTACTGTATAGCACAGGGAACTATATTCAATATTCTGTGATAAACCATAATTGAAAATAATATTAAAAAAGAATGTATATATATGTATAACTGAATCACTTTGCTGTACAGCAGAAATTAACACAACATTGTAAATCAACTATATTTCAATTAAAAAAATAAAAGAACAGGTTGAACCAAGGTATAGTTTGCTACCCCTAAAAGGAAAAAAAAAAAAAACACAAATAGAAAGTAAAAAGCAACAACAAGCACTCTATTTCAACTCAGAGTGGTTTTGGCAGCAGGCGGCAAGTTTAAGCATGCATCTGTTGATCAAATGGCTCTTGCTATGGGAAACCAGATCCTAGGAGCCTAACAATGGTATGACAGTTTGGTCCCTAACCTAAAAGACTTCAAAGCCATGCAGCTGCAACTTCTTGATGAGATTGACGGTAGTAGTTTTCATGATTTTCTGTGCTTTACCATTGTTAGGGACCTCTGGAATCTCATGAACTCTAATGCAGTTCATATTTATGTATTGTGTGATATAATATAATCATCCCCATCACTGTGTTTCTCACAATATTTAAGTCAAGGATTGTTCTTGACTCAGAACAATCTGAGGGAAGATTAAAATATTGGCATACCCACTAGATTACTTCCTTTTCAGCTCAAGTCATGGGCTGATATCTGTAGTGCCAAGGGTTTATTTTACTTAGCCTCACTGGGACTTCTGAGCTTTCTTTGGAGAATCACTGGAAACACTCCCCCCATGTCCCACTGTAATTAATTCTGTGTGAGACTTCAGAGGCATGTGCAAATGTCCAGAGGAAGAAGGCTATCTTCTCACTGTTCCACCCAGGAAATGTCAGGGAGGCACTTAATTCCTTTGAAGACCGGAAGAGAAGTAGGTAAGAGTAGTTCACGCATCCCTGATTCCTGTGACGTTTGGGGGATTGGGGTTTGAAGAGAGTGAGAAATAAGCTTCCTTTCCTTCTCTCCATAATTCTTCTTTTTAAAAAATTCTTAATGGGATTTTGGAAGAGGTGATGGAGTAGAAAAACAAAACCTCTCAGTAAGCAGAAAATCTGTTCAATAAATGCTAAGGATAAATTATCTTTAAATATTTTGTAACCATATTTTATGCCATGGGAATGTTCCCTTACTATATTTACCATTCTCTTGTCCATCTTCATTTGTTCAGATCTATAATTCTCATTCTACCTGAGACATTCTTGAAGGAGTCATAATAAAATGCAATTATTATAATTTAATTGGGTACCACCATGTAGGACCTTTCCTTCAGTAGCTCCTCCAACCTCTTCCCACTCTTGTAGTGGCGGAAGGACTTAAACACATCTGCTAAAATGCTTAACTTTCAATCTCAGAAAGATACCTGAATGATGAAGAATCTAGTTCGACCAAAAAACTAATGAGCAATAAAAAAAAATCTACTCTCTATGGTATATTAAGGGAGGTGTGATAGCACTTCTCATCAAACAAATAATTTTACAGAGTAATTGAATCATAATTTTCTCCATTTAAAAATATATTGAAGATAGCTATTATCAGTGGTATCCAGCATTAGCAGGTAGGCAATTTACAGGAGATAAATTTCCCACTTTTGCATGCTGTAGTGTAGTAAATTGGTGAAGGCCTTTTGAAATTACTGAGCTCATCACATGCACAAATGCACTGAATGCTATTTATATGTCTTTGTAGCTTGCAAATTTAATGAGGCTGAGATCTGAAGAACAAAAATATTTCCACTACAAAAATGAAAAAAATGTTGGAATGAAATCTAGGTTCATTGCATGTCTAAGATCCCAAGACCCAAACAAAATTTTTCTTCCGTAATATCACATGGAGTGAAAATGAGTCAATGTTTGTTAGAATCTTTGTTTAAAAGACATCAAAGGGATGCTGACAATCTTATCATTTCACTCCCTTCCCTATCATCTATATAGACATAATATGCTCTACTTTCAGGAAACCTGGAGCATCTTATAAATTGTTGGTACTCCTCATGGAATGTGGATCATGTAACTATTGGCCCCAGATGTATAAACTATGTATTAAGTGTCACTTGAATGGAAAATTATTTGAAGAAAGTACACCATGATTCACTTCTAATGAATGCTTTCATACGTCTCTGCAAATGTATTCACCCAAAGAAGTTCTCATAGAAGCAGGCCAAGAACCTATTCTTTCCTGTGATATTTTATCTAGACATTTTTAAAGTCAAATAATTCACTAACACTAAGAAATTTCCTTTTATTTATAGGTAGCACACATAGAATTTTCCTGTGCCGGGTTAAATATTACCAGATAGCCAACTGAAATTAAAATATTTTCCAACCCACAAACGGATATTCCACAAAAGACAATGAGAACACTTGATAAAGATATAAAAGCATAAACTACGTACTTTGTCATTTAACCCACCTCAAGCTACTAATGTCTACCATATCTCCTTTTAGAAAGTGAGTGCCAACCGACAGTTACTCAAAAGTAAACTTTCAGACTCTGATTCACTGTTTTCATGGTTCAAGGTTACATAGTATTTTCTGATTAAAGACAAACTATGGATCTTGTATATAATGAAGATTGAAAAACAGTCAAACCAAAATAATCTGTGCCTCCTTGATTCCTAGTATTCAGTACTCAGCTCAGTATTATTGGTTGATAGTTACATAATATTATCAAGGAGAGATTTTTCTGCTGTGTCAGATTGCAGAGGCCCTTCTCTGCTAATAAGAGAAGTGAGGACTAATCCAAAAGACAGAGAGCCAGTAGTAACTATTGACCAAAGGGTGCTGTGATCAGCATTGTGTTAAGAAAAAAAAAACTTGTGACAACTTTTTGTCATTTGAAAAATGGAATGGCACCCAGAGCATTTGGTTATAATTGCAGTTTTTCAAGTGAGAGGTGATGAGGGACTGGATTTAACACAGTGGCATTTCGGATAGACAGGGGAAAATGGATCTAAAAAATCTCTAGTTATAGCTGACACTCTGTATACTGCTTAAATGGGGAGAAGGGATTATAGAAGAGGCAAACCTCAAAAATGACATCAAATGCCCTAATTCAGGGGGCTGAATCAATGATTTTAAGAGAGCAAGGGAGGTAGAGAACAATTAGAAGAAGAGAAGTTCTATTTCAGAAGTGCCCAATTTCAGATGCCTATAATTAAAGGTGGTTTCATCAGACAACTGGAACTCTGACGTGTACAAAGCCATGTCTGGAATATAGGAAGAGGCACTATTTCCTTTCCCTTTTCCTTGGGAAGTTGATGGGACAATTTCAGAGGATCAATCAAATACCCCTGAAGAGGGCGACCCTCTGGCTGCAGATGCACTATAGATGCCTAAGGGTCTTTATTATTGTTTCCGACTAGTTCAGGGCCCTTCATTCAGGTCTACCTTGCCCTGTCCTTCCTCTGAATTTTAAAAAGTAGGCAATGCTCCCTGATCATATTTCCTCAACCAATATTTCCAGACAGGTATGTCTTAACAGTAGAAACCAGAGAAAGATTTGAATATCTTATTACCTTGAATCCTAAAAACCCAGCCTCTTACTTTTATACCATTACTGTCATAGTCTGGGAATTTTAAATGCTTTAATTCCAGTGTGGTTGAGTGGAAAGAGTACTGAATTAGTACTGAACTATTTTTGTTCTCAGCAGTTGTACTAATAAACTGTACTATTAAAATTGTGTTTTAGTGTTTTCTTTCACCCCTTAACATGTACCTGAACTGCTAGGCCCATAACTTTCTTTATCTTAGTTAAATCTCACAATGGTATTGGTATCTAGCAATTTTTCTATCAGTGCTTTCTCTGCTTAATTGTCTAGTTGCAGAAAACTAGATAAAATCTAAGGTAGCTTCTAGCTCTAATGTCATGAATCCACAACACACAAAGCTATAGAAGGGAATGTTTCATGGGAAAGACTAATTATATAGACATTTATATTAAGGAAAGTGACTGTGTTTGTGGTTCGTGGGAAGGAAAATGTGAATGTTACTCATCAGCCTTAGGACGAGAATAATCACAGGGCTTCATTTCTGGAAGTCTTTACTGTTGGAGGTGAGATTTTAGAAAACCTTTGAAAAAGAGGAGAGAAGGTAGACTTAAAGCAAAAGGGTATTCCAAGAATAATGAATGGCATGAGTGAGGCTATAAGTGAGAAAAGCATCACAGGGGAAAGGGTAGGAGGTGTGAGTATCGAGAGGGCAGTGGGTTCTTGGCTCCTCCACACCTTCTGCATGATAATCTAAAAAGCCAGAAGATGGGGTTTCCCTGGTGGCGCAGTGGTTGAAAGTCCGCCTGCTGATGCAGGGGACACGGGTTCGTGCCCCGGTCCGGGAAGATCCCACATGCCGCGGAGCAGCTAGGCCCGTGAGCCATGGTCGCCGAGCCTGCGCGTCCGGAGCCTGTGCTCCGCAACGGGAGAGGCCACAACAGTGCGAGGCCCGCGTACCGCAAAAAAAAAAAAAAAAAAAAAAGCCAGAAGAGTGGGGGAATGGGAAGGGAATGTGGGCAATTCCATAGGCAATCTAGGGAAGCCCTTGAATCTGATCCTTAGAGTCTGGGCAAAGAAGCACAAACTTTATGTTATTCACTAAGGATAAGGGAATAGGTAGGTTCTAAAAGCAGAACGCTGGACCCATGATTTGGTTGGCTATCCAGGAGGAAGGAGCAGTTATAGGAAATATATGAAGTCTAAGCATTAGGACACACTCACAGACTCACATAGAGAAAACATGAAGTAGGCTTCTCCCCCTTAAAGGCCTGGGTTGCCATAGGATACTGGGGAAAGGAGCTCAGCTTTAAGAAAGGAATATTCTTTTGACAATGGGATAAAACTGGGTTAAAAATAAGTAGGCTATACGTAGCAGCTTTGGGCCAGAAAAATAATTTTGGTCAAGCCCTTTAGTTTCTAAAGCCAAGTCTCTAAACCCAGGAGTTTGTTAGAAATGCAAAAACTGAGGCCCCACCAGACCTACTGATCTAAATATCTGCTTTGAGAAATACAGTGCTCAGCTTCCTTATTTTTAGTTTTCTCATCTGTAAAACAGGGAGAATGGTTATTTTATAAGGATGTTGTCAAGATTAAATAAAATAACATTCCCAAAGTGTTTAGTACATACACTAAACACTGTGGCATAGTGCGTACAAATAACTGGAAGTTAATGTGTTAATATTAGTAATAGTAGCATATATTATGGAATTATTTTTAAAAACTAAAATATATGTTGAAATGACTGGCTAAATCCCACTTCTAATTAAAATTAGAAATTTTAATTTCTAATCCATAAAAAGAACTTGACCTTGCAAGCTACTTGTTGACTGCAGTCAGACCTACTTTCAATAGAAAATGACCAGATAAATGGATTTATTTGGAATGGCGCCTAAATTGGATGAATTTTGCTGAGAGATTATTATTCTATGAGGTTTCTGAATCATTTTCAGTATCAGTGACTAAGAAGGGGAATCGTGAGCAAAGAAACCAATTGTCAGATTAACACAGTACTAATATGCAATGCAAATATTTTGCTACTGAAATAAAAGTGCAGACCTGCCCTTAATTCCTCAAACCATCTCTCCCTGGGACATAAAAGTGTTTGTTTTGTTGCTTAGCTTTAATTTATTCCAACTATCCTTGATCAGGTTTGCAAATGGGTTCAAAAGACCTTTAGGCCTGACAATGTTTTAATTCAACCCCCAAATTGTCTTTACTCTTCCAGCTACGTTTTATAGGATTGCTGCACTCTCTGTCCCCAGTCCACTGTCATGTCTGCTTTAAATAGAGACGAAACAATTATTTAAACATCACAACCTCTATACTAGACCATATCTCCAAAGAGAGCCATGATTCTGATGCCCTCACACAGGAAAACAGGGCTAACATAATGATAATGATGATGATGATGGTGATGGTGATGATGATGATCACTACAGAAATAATAACCTCCAACAGCTATGGAATGTTTAACTCCATCTTCTGGTTTGAAATACCATCTTTTTTGGTACACCCCTAATTTTACCTTTAGTGGGAAACTGCTCCATTGAGCTTCAGAGACATGTATCCAACTGCCTACTCAACATCCCTAACTTGGATGGCTATGGGGCACCTACAACCTAACCTGCCCAAAGAACTGGTTTCCTATAAAATACTGGTCCTCCTATGGTCACTCCATCTTCATAAATGGAACCTACATTCTAAGCACAATTAGAATGCTTCTTTCCCCCCACATCTCATCTTATTTAACAGCAAACCCTGCTATCTCCATCAGTCTGAAATTAGCAACTATGTTCTTTCCCACTATGCAATTCTGCTTTGCAGGAGGAATTACTACTGATATCTTTCATGCTTTATATCAAAATAGTTTTCTAATTTTGATATGTATGAAACCTTCTGAAGAATCATAGTGTCTACTAGTCACAATTCATAAAATGAAAAATGTAATATAGAATGTATAGTCAGCAACTAATGATAGGACAAAGAGATGAAATTCATAGCAATTTAGGCTTCAAAAATTGACTTTAAGCCCAAATGATGTCTGTGTGTGTGATCATGTTTAATAGTGGGAAAAAAGCATAGAAGTATATGGGAATTCAACAACAGCTTCCAATGACAAGCATTTATTAAATACTTAATACTGGAGGATGTCTAGTACTATGCATTAAGAGAACGGAAATACAAAGATGAATAAGAAAATGTCTACATCCTCAAGGAACTCTTATTCTAGGAAGAGAGTCAGGAAAATAGTTTCAATAATCATAGACTCAATTGTCCAACCTTACTGTAATAATTCAGAACACTATTCACCTGGTGGGAGCAACCCAATTGGATAAGGAAATAAATAAAAATTATATGGTAACTTAGCAAACCCAAACTCCATAAGTAATGCCAAACATCACAGGGCTTATGATTGATCAAATCCCATAGCTATTCATATTTAAAAAGAAAACAATGAAGAACAGAGCCTTGTAAATGGCCAAGGAATCTTTTTTTTTTTTTTAATCTCCACATATCAGATGTAACTATGCTGTGATACAAAATGACTCCTCATGGTGAAAGGGTTTCCAGAACTGAGGTTAAAGTCTCTATTAGGTTTATTTCCCAAGAGCGTCTGTGTATTTGGGTGATCCATCCTTTAAAGACATGAACATTGCATTGGGTCATTCCAGTAAATCAAGTAAGCTACTGAGTGATAGAGTGCTGGGAGCACTAAACTCCTTGTGAGCTTTAATTCAAGAATGACATAGAAAAGATGGAGCAGCAGAACACAAGCCGAGCTTTGGAAGCTTTTCTCATATACTCAGTTGTGTTTTAAAATACATTTATTATCACTGACAAGAAAATGATTCTACTAAAATGCAATCATCATGGAAACTAAACACAGCCCTAACCCAAAGCCACTGTTTACATTAAAGAACTGTTTATCCATCAAATGCTTTTGAGGGCCTACTATGCCTTAGACACTCTGACAGAAAGAAGAAATACAAAGATGAAAAAACTTGGTCTCCAAAAGTGAAAAGATTAGTGACAAACACTCTCTTGAACAATCAATTAACATATAAAATACTTACTTGGATGAGTGTGGGTACAGAGTATTATAGATGAGAGTCTGCCTCAAAGATACAGTGAAGCTGAGTTTGAAAAGTGGAAAACAGTTAAGCTAGCAGGCAAGTGATAGAGCACGTGATTTAGAAAAAGAGAGCAGAATTTTTAAAGGTATAGGTATTGGAAAATTTGCTGAGAAGGCAACTTCTCTGTTTCTTAACATCTGGCATTCCTTTTTAACTGTTGCTTAAACATGACATTTAGCAGAATTTTCAGCCACTGGACAGTCAGAATGATCTGTCATGGTAAACAGAATGGAATGGGTTCTTAGTCCCTATGTTAGACAAGGCTACAGTCTAAGTAGTAATATTTATTTTTCTATTATAGATATTATTAAAGGCAATCTTTCTTAGAAATATAATTTTCATTATTTTTTGTGGATTGTTGAATCTAAAAGACATAAAAGAATAATTCAGATGTAAATAAAATCTTTTAGTAAACTATGTGCATTCTATTAATTGATTTTTCATTTATTTATTAAGACCACAGACATCTACTGAGAGGTTACCAGATACCCACCATGGTGCTAGACTGTGGAGACACAGAAACAGATAACATACAGCCTCAGCCTTCAAGACTCGAAGTCTAGTGGGATATTCAGATACGTTTAAACAGATGCTTATAAAATAGTGTGATCAATGTAAGAATAGAAGCAAATAGGTAACAGAAGCATGAACAAGGGTGATCTAACAAGCGTGGATAAATATGGAGGAAACTAGTAAAATGTGACCTAGCTTTTGAATAATGAGAAAGTTGTTCTAGGTTATGTTCTAGGTTAATCATAAAGGAGGTGTAAAGTATCACGGATTGTTAGGGAAGTTCCATGTAAAATTTGCTGTGCAGGAAGGCTGCTATAACCCAAGATGTAGGTAATGACTTGAAATGTATTTACACTTTCAATGTTTTGTGTTCCTTTCGCCTTCATTCTCAGCCAAATAGCATGATTGCATTGCAGCCTGCTTTATATGGCTCTGGGCTCTTTAACATGCAATAAAGAAGCAATGTTTTTTGATACAGTGGAACAGCTGCTGTTAAGAACACGACTAACAAATGAGTCAAAACGTGCTGCTGAGGGTTAGTTAATGCATTATATCAGTGTTAATTAAAGTACTATTAAAAGGCTGACTGTTGCCTCTCATATTCCTAGAATTTATACACACACTTCATTAATCTTTGCCCTCCCTGTGGGGTAAGTCACTGCACCTCTTCATCTTCATAAGCAGAAGTACTGCCTGCCAGATAGCTGGTGCGCAGCTCAAGACAAGCAGGGCAGATCAAAGAGAAAACACCCCAGTGTTTGATAGGGATTTTACTTTCGCCTCTTTTTGGTGACAACACCCGGGTCTTTTCTTATTGCTTATCTGAGTAGACTTGTAAGATATACTCATTAAATTCCTTCTACCGATGAGGTCTACATCAATATCAAACATGCATTTTGTGTCACAGGCATATTCTCCAAGATGCAGAAGTTAAAATATATGACAAGAGTGCAAGGACTTGGAGAACATCTCTATTTTACACCATGAAACTATGGCTGAGCAGAGAAGATAATGAAAAAGAGAAGTAAAATATTGATAGGGCAGGCAAAGCACAGGATCACATGCCAAGGATGATTTGGAGACATGAGAAATAGAATCTCTCTAGATATGCTTGAAGATAAGGTTTTAGAGCTGTAAGGGGCAAAAGAAATAAAAATAGCAATAATAGAAGCTATCATTTACGGAAAACCTACTCCATCAGGTGCTATGTTTTGAACTTTGGATATTTTATTTCACTTTACCTCTATTGGCATTCATTGGAGGTCAAAATTATCCCCAGTTTATAGTAGAAGACGCTCAGGCTCCAGTGATTAAGTGACTTGCCCACTGTCCCACAGGTAGAAAGAGGCAGAGTTGGATTCAAATGTTGATGGATCTACCTCTATCCACTTCACTCTTAGCCACTATCTTGACTTGTTTATATATTTGGTAGCAACCAGCTACCAGCAATATTCCACCTATGACTTCCAGTCAAGACAACTGACTGGGCTTTCAGGAACTGCAAACACCAATCATAGATATTATGCTTCTGTTATGACTAGTTTGTTAGAAAGTTATTGCTAGAAGAATGGATTTCAAGGTAAATTGGGGAGCTAAGGGACGATTGCTTGTCCATCAGGAAGAGTTTACAGGAAAAATATTTGAGCTCCCAAAACTCTAGAATCTCATCTTCAACTTTGTAGGACCAGACCCTCAACTCTGTCATATCTGTTCAAAAGTGATGTCTTCTGAAGTCAGAGGGACTTGTGAAATTAAACCAGTAAGAGACAACTATGCCCATTTAATAGTGTCTAATATTAAATACAACTGTAAATCTTATCACAATGGCTCATTTCAGCTGAGCAACATGTTCTTGTCCTGTAGGATGGTATACAGGAAGACAAATTATAATCAGAAGGCTGCTTAGTGAGCATGGAATCAGAGCAAAAGGGGTTGAATAAACATATCTATCTCCTCTACAACATATACCTTGCAATTAGACTAGATTACAAATGATTAAGGCATAAGACCACTCTTAGATCAACGAGAAACACACTGATAAAAATCTTGCTTTTAGCCTCTTCTTTCCTCTGGGCTCTATATAGGTCACTCCATCCTTTTGAAAAGTTGTAGCTTACAGAAACACACTCAAATTCCAATGATATATTTCTGAAGTTACATTCTAGTTATTAGAATTGGACTCAAATGGCTGCACATTTTCAAAGTATCGTTAAGTGTGTTCCTTCCACAGATATCAAACTCCATTTGTTTCTTGATGATTTTTTAAAAATTATTCTTTGTAGGTGACCCTAATGTTGTTTACAACTCATGTACTTCCGAACATGTTAAGAAAAATGGCCACTATGCGTGCCACTGTTACATGAGGTGATGGGAGTGCACAGCAAGTCCTTCCATAGGCTCCTGATTGGTTTGCATGAATCCTCTCTTGCTGTTCTGGCATCATTTTCTACACTGGAGCCAGAGTAATGTTTCCAAAATAGTAATTCAAACACATCAATTTTCTGCTATATTTTCTGAAATAGATAGATTCCCATTATGCTTATTATAATCTCAAAATCCATAAAATGAGCTAAAGGCCCTGTAGTATTTTGTCCCTACCAGCCTTGTCTCTCACCAAGGTCCCTTTCGTGTTGTGGTCCAACCACACTGCTTGTCTCTCAATCACTTGAATGTACCAATGTATTTCCTACCAGAAAGTCTTTTTACCTGCAGTTTACCTTACCTAAGATGGTCTTTCCCCCATTTTGTCCACTCAGTTCCTACTTAATTTTTATATTTAGATAACATTTTATTCCTTAGAGAAAGACTTACCTGAGCTCATGATCTAGGTCAAGTTCCCCCATCATATACTCTTATATTACTAGCAAACTCTCCTTCATACACCTGCTCAAAATTTTAATTTGTACTTATTCATAGAATTATTTGATCAATATCTATTTCTCCCACAACATTCCAAACTATACAAGGGCTCTATTTGATAAGCAGCATGTGACAAACACAGTTATTAATGCATAGCAAGTGTTCCCAAAGATTTATTGAGTAAATTAATGCAAGCCATGGTAATTTTCTGTATCTCACTGAGATTTTGTTTTGAAATTGAAAATTTTAAATTATTATATTATTATAAAGTGACTTTATACTCATTGTAAAAATTTCACCAATACAGAAGGAAATATGGGACAGAATAAATATCTGACAAAATTCCTGCATCTCTCCCAAGAAATGACACCTATTTCCATTTAGAGGAATATCCTCTAGGCATTTTCTCTGTGACATGTTTGTATCTGTGTGGTTTTTACACGAATAAGATCATGTTATTTGGGAAGTCTCTTTTACCATTTAATATGATGTAGAGACCTTTTAATACCAATGCATATAAATCAATTTATATTTTTGATACCCATCTGGAATTCCATTGGATGGATGTATTAAAATTTGTTTTACTTGTTATATCCTTTTAATTACTGGGTAGATTTCTTAAAGCCTAAATGTTTGGAGCCTTTGTGGTAGCAACTGACAAAAACACTGATAAAGCCCTGATTTTGAAAACAGAATACTTAAGATTAAAGTGTACTAGGCCAGGCTTCCCTGGTAGCGCAGTGGTTGAGAGTCCGCCTGCCGATGCAGGGGACACGGGTTCGTGCCCCGGTCCGGGAAGATCCCACATGCCTCGGAGCGGCTGGGCCTGTGAGCCATAGCCGCCGCGTGTCCGGAGCCTGTGCTCCGCAACGGGAGAGGCCACAACAGTGAGAGGCCCATGTACCTCAAAAAAAAAAAAAAAGTGTACTAGGCCATGGGACTTCAGGTTTCATCATAAAATAAATTGTATAAGAGTAATGGGAAACTGAAAATTTTGAAGATAAAGGAGACTGATCAACTGTGACCATGAAAACAATGGAAACTTTCCACTTGAATGGTTTTAGGCCCAGCTTTCTAAGAAAATCTATCTAATGGTATTCCATTTTATACCTGTTGCCTCTCACTATGAATATTATAACTATCAAAACTTAATTACAGGGCTTCCCTGGTGGCGCAGTGGTTGAGAGTCCGCCTGCTGATGCAGGGAACACGGGTTCGTGCCCCGGTCCGGGAAGATCCCACATGCCACAGAGCGGCTAGGCCCGTGAGCCATGGCCGCTGAGCCTGCGTGTCCGGAGCCTGTGCTCCGCAACGGGAGAGGCCACAACAGTGAGAGGCCCGCGTACGGCAAAAAAAAACAAAAACAAAAACAAAAGAAACAAACCAAAAAAAACTTAATTACAGAAAGTTTCAGAAATATTTGCCATGAACCAAACATTTTACATCATCTTCTCATTGTGTTTAGAAGCCTTCTGTAGACTGCCATGGATACCCAAAGTGTGGCAATAAGATAGAGGTTAAAGTCATACACTGGGAGGAAGCCAATCAAGAATTATTTCAAAGGACAAAAAAAAAAAAAAAAAACAGTGTATTTATCCAGAATTTTGTTATAATGTAAAGGGGCACTTTTGTTGGAAAGTCAAACTGTTAAAGATGGTAGGGTTAACAGCAGTTTCAGCTAGCAAAAGTTGATATAAACCAAGCCAGGCTCCCTTGCCATCTAACTAATTTTTCTAATCATAGCCAACTGGGGATATGGCAAGATGGGATGATCATCAATGTGAAATATTATAAAGAAAATAATTTCTATCTTAAAATTCCAGTTTTAAGATAAAGTCTATCTTAAAATTCCAGTGCCAAGATTAACAACACTTAATCAACCAAGATTAACTTACTAAGAGGAAGCTATTCCTCCGTTCAAACTAGGCTTCTTGTACCTCAGACCTGTTTTCACTTGATCAACACTGAATGGAAAGAAAGTACAGCTGGTCACATCTCTACTCAATAGCCATGACAACCCCTCAAACTTTGTAAGCCTCTGGCTGTTTCTACATGACATCAAGAAAATATTTTGAAAGTGAGTATTTCAAATGCTTGAGGGAAATGGTGATTTTATCAGGTCAGAGTTCAATAGCAGTGCTATGGAAATTGTGGGCCAGATAATTTTTTGTTAGGAGGCTGTTCTGTGTATTGTAGGATGTTTAGCAGTATTCCTGATACCAGTACTGCCCCTCCGTTCGTGGTAACCAAAAAATACCTCCAGCCATTGTCAAATGTCCCCTAGAAGGCCAAAATCACCCCCCCTATAGTGAGAAGCATGGTATTGTAGTTTTGGAGAATACTACTCAGTGACAAGGGACATGTTTGCATATCACAAAGGGTCTTGGTATCTTCAATTTACCAGTAAGATGAACACAGTCTGGGATTCTAGTTCTCAGTAGACAGTAAATACCTTCATGATTAGCATCAGGCTATATCCAAGGCTGAAAAAATAGACTGTTTTCTCTGAGAAGTTCGTTGGGATGCCACCTTCCAACATATCTTAACACAGACCATGACTCCTTGCCTGCTTTGTGCCAGGTAGAATTCATGAAAAATAATCTTGAGTTTCAAGCAATTGACACTCAGTCAACGTTTAGAATCATACATGTGTCCCCAGAGACATGCAAACACACGCTTAAATCCTTATATCAGAGATATTTCTAAATCAATTCATCAGCTTCTTTGATTAATTTTTTGTTAGCACTAAAGTATAAAAGCCCTATAACTCCATACTAGCAGAGAAAGTAAGGGAGACTAACACTTCTTGGGCCCCTACTATTTCACATGCTTTAAATATATTAACATATTTAATCTTTATATCAATGATATTGAACTATTATTCTTATTTCATTAAAAGATGGAAAGGGGCTTCCCTGGTGGCGCAGTGGTTGAGAGTCCGCCTGCCGATGCAGGGGACGCGGGTTCGTGCCCCGGTCCGGGAAGATCCCACATGCCTCGGAGCGGCTGGGCCCGTGAGCCATGGCCGCTGAGCCTGCGCGTCCGGAGCCTGTGCTCCGCAATGGGAGAGGCCACAACAGTGAGAGGCCCGCGTACCGCAAAAAAAACCAACCAACCAACCAACCAAACAAACAAAAAGATGGAGAAATTGAGACTTGAGTAATTTTAAGTGAATTGACCAAGATGAGACTGTAGGAGATGGCTAAGGTATGAATCTATCTTAGGTCTAACTCCAAAGCCAACATTCTCTTTCCACAATATTATGGGTCTATTTTCTTCAAAAAGTTAAAAAAAAATCGAAAAACCTTCCTTGAACAGTTCATTTATGGGGAAAATGTTACATAAGATAAAATCAAAATCACTTTTGCTTTTAAAAAATAGTCCTTAAAGGATAAAAAGAACACTTACAGGTCTGAACGATATGATAATGAACACACATTTTAAGAATTGAAATTTAGAACCATTTAAAATAGAAAATGAATTCTTAGCCAAAATATGTGCTCCTGGAAAATAAAAAAGGAACATAACCAAAAGGCATTGAAACTAAATCACTTCCTGAGCCATAATGAGCTTAGGTTTTTAATCAGACTAATGAGAAAAGATCTGTAATTCGGCAAGGCTCATGAGTCATACCATAAAGTTTCTCCCTACAGTTTCATGGCAGCCCTTGATGTATCATTCATTAGGTACTGGAAAAGTAACATTTTCAAGAACACAATGAACTGCAGACAGACAGGAAAAACAATGAGGAAGCAGCCCCTTGTCCTCTCTTCCAAACTGCCCTTTACTTCTTCAGTCAGTGTGCTCTCATTCTCTCATCTCCAAACTGTGATTACTACCTCTGGTCTATATTAATCTGGTGAATCATTGGTGGGTTTGGAAATTCCGTTCCTTATGACCTATATAATAGAAGTGTGGTGTGGTAGGGAAACTCCTGCTGGGTTGGAGTGGGGTGGAAGCACGATCAATTAACCCTTAGTTAGGCACTCTGCCCACTCCTCCCACAGGAGATCAAGAACACAGATTCTTGAAATTCATTGATATCTCTCTGTATAGTCTGTGCAGAATGGCCTCAAATATTCTAAGCATTCTTTACCAGTATGTGGGGAAAGCATGGGTGTTGGTGGTTTAGATGTGAAAACTTATCACACATGAGCAATTACCTTTTATTTTAAAGACTAAGAAGATGCAACTAGGTCCTGAAGCCAAAAAGTATCTAGAAAATCCAGAAGACCACCCAGAGAGAGAGCAAGTAGGTTTGAAGATACTTTGGAAATGACAGGTACAACAGAGATACAATATAACAGGAAAAGGACAAAGTCTGGAATCAGAAGATATGAAGTACTATATGGGTCTGACACTTTTAAATGAGTGAATAGGAGCAATGCTAAATTGCCTTAAGATCTCAATTTCCCCACCTATAAAATGAGGATAATGAAAATTCTATTTCACAGGGTTGTTTAGATAATACAATGCAATAATGGCTCTGAAAGTTAATTTTATTATGTTTTATAGTTACTATTTTGTAATTAAGTTATAACGAGTAATAACCTTACACGATGCAGGACCAGTCCTCACTATTTAATCAACTCTTGGCTCTTCTACCAACTTTCATATGTTCTCCAAATGCACGGGAGGAGAGGTCATTTCATCCATAGCTGTTTGATTCCTGGCGGAGTCCCAATACCTCATGCAGAGTGTACTCCCCTAATTTCTAGACAGATTTTCTTCTAGGCAGGCCTGGACAAAAGGCAGCTGATCTATACCTGCATTTCAGCTTCTGACCCAATCACAGCTTTCTCTTTCCTCCCTCCCTGCCTCTCTCCTTTCCCCCCTCCCTCCCTCCCTTCCTTCCTTTCTCCCAAGCAAATCCTTTACTTCCTTGCAATGCTGACTGATCTATGTTCTGTCAGACTCCTATCTTCTTTCCTTGGAAACCTCTGCCAGGCTGTAGGCTTAGATGCAATTACAGCTATGAACATTAGGGAGCAGCAGAATGCAAAAAGGAGCATCACTGCATCCTGAAAAAAGCTCAGTAGCTGAGTCCACGTAAAACAGGAGCCTGGTCCACCCTGACTCCAAAATCAGAAGTACTGACTCCAAAACTATCTGACATCCCAGGAGACAGTATGGAACAGCGGCAGTCACTGAAGTCAGGAAAAACTTGGGTTTTGAATCATTTTCCAGTTGTGTGATCTTAGGAGTTACTTAATATCTCTGGGCCCTGAATTCCATTATTTAAGAGGTTAGGATCAAGATACCTTCCAAATAAGATTGTAATACCTTTTTTTGTTTTTTTTTTTTTTTGGTTGCATAACAACAGACATGGTGCCTGAGTCATAGAAGGTATTTAATAAATATTATTTTCCTTCCATAACTTTTTACTATCACACTTGTATGGACGTTTCCAATCTTCAGTGAAGGCCAGCCTAACTCAATTTAACTATTTAGGGCCACACTTCACTAGCTGACCAGCTAGTCACCAGCCTGATATACCTCCACTCCCAACTCCTGCCTCTAAAGATGTTGAGATATCTCTACAGTTAACTCTGACTGTATTGTGACCTACAAAATGAGAAGAATTCAGCTTTATAATAACCTTGGATCAGATAGACAATGAACAGCAAAAAGACCAGTGTGATAAGAGACTCTAATGTGGCCTCTAGTGATTTCTACCTCTTGTTGCTCAGGGCCTTGTGTAATGCCTTCCCCTTGACTAACTTGCTTCTAACCAATAGAATACAGCAACATTGAGGTGATGTCACTTTTGGACTTAAGTTACAAGAGATTGTGACCTTTGTCTTGCCAGTAGATTCTTTCTTTCTCTTATTAGTCTTGAAGAGACAAGAGGCATGTCAGAGAGGGCTGGATGGCAAGGAACTGAGGGTAGCCTTGCCAACAAACCACAAGGAACTGGGGCTCTCAATCCAACAGCCTTTAGAACTAAATCCTCCCAACAGCCATGTAAGCGAGCTTGGAAGCAGATTTTTCCTTAAGTGAGCCCTTAAATGACACCCCAACGCTGGCTAGAACCTAGACTTCAGTCTTCTAAGAGGTCTCGAAGCAGAGCACCTAGCTAAGCTATGCCCAGATTCTTATCTCCTAGAAATTATAGATAATAAATGTGAGTTGTTTTGAGCTTTTGGGGGGTAGCTTATTGCACACCGACAGATAACTTATACAAAGAACTTAAGGAGATGGGATCAGATCATAGAGTGTGCAGGAGTCACATCATATAGGGCCAGGTAGACCATGGCAAAAAAATTGATTTTTATTCTAAGTGCAATGGGAAACCACTGGGAATTTTTCAGCATAGGTAAGTCACGCCCTGAATTACATTTTAGAAAGATTACACTGGCTGCTAAGATGGACTTTATAGCGCTGCTTTAGTGATATTTTACATGTCTTCTTACCAAAATTAAAATTACTTATTCTTTCTTCAGAGGAAACGGAAGTACTCTTTCTCTACCATCTCTTCAGTAACACTCAAGAGAGGACAACCTTTGCTCCCCTTGGAAAAATCAACTTCAGAATCAAAAATTCCAGCTCAAGAAGTTTTTTTTAATTTTTTTTAGGTAAATCTAGATTCACATGCAGTTGTAAGAAATGATATAGAGAGACCCTATATACTCTCCAACCAGTTTCCCCCAATGGTAACATCATGAATAACTACAATACAATATCACAACCCAGAAATTGATACAATCCACTTTACTTATTCAGATTTTACTAGATTTGCATGTCTTCATTTGAGTGTGCATTTGTGGGTGGGGGTGTGTGTATTAAGTTCGATGCAATTTTATCACACGTGAATTTTTGTAATCATCACCACAGTCAAGATAAAGAATAGTTCCATCATAGCAAGGATCCTTGAGCTACCCTTTTATAGCCACACCATTTACCTTCTCTCCCTCACCCATAATCCCTAGAGACTACTAATCTATTCTCCTCTATAATTTTGTCATTTCATGAATGTTACATGACTATAAATAGAATCATATGGTATATAATCATTTGCAATTAGCTTCTTTTTTCACTCAGCATAATTTCCTTGAAATTCATTAGTTATTATGGTATCAGCAGTTTCTTCCTTTTTATTGCTGATTAGAATTCCATGGTTTAGATAGACCATGGTTTGTTTAACCATCATATGTTGAAGAGCATATGGGTTGTTTTCAGTTGTTGGCTGTTATGAATAAAGCTGTTATGGACATTCCTGAGTAGGACTGTGTATGAATATAAGTCTTCGTTTCTCTGGAGTAAATGCCCTAAAAAGCAATTGCTGGGTCATATGGTAGTTGCATGTTTGGTTTTATAAGAAACTGTCAAACTACTTTCCAGAGTGCCTGTAACATTTTATATTCCCACCAGAAATGTATAACCCAGTGTTCCTGTATCCTCATCAGCATTTGCTGTTAACACTATCTTCTTTTTTTTTTTTTTTTTTTTTGCGGTACGCGGGCCTCTCACTGTTGTGGCCTCTCCCGTTGCGGAGCACAGGCTCCGGACGCGCAAGCTCAGTGGCCATGGCTCACGGGCCCAGCCGCTCCGCGGCATGTGGGATCTTCCCGGACCGGGGCACGAACCCGTGTCCCCTGCATCGGCAGGCGGACTCTCAACCACTGCGCCACCAAGGAAGCCCAACACTATCTTCTTACTTTTGCCATTTTATAGGTTTATAGTGATATCTCATTGTAGTTTAATTTACAATTTTCTACTAGCTCATGATGTTGAACATCTTTTCATGTGATTATTTGCCATCTGTATATCCTCTTTAGTGAAATGTCTTAATGTATTTTACCCTTTATCTAATTGGATTGTTTTCTTTTTACTGTTGGGTTTTGAGTGTTATTTATATTTTCTTAGGCACAGTTACTCTCAGATATGTAGTTTGCAAATATTTTATACTTGTCTGTAGCTTTCATTCTCTTAACAGGTCCTTTAACAGAGTAAATATTTTAAATTTTGATAAGGTCCTATTTATCGATTTTTCCTTTTATTGATCATATTTTTCTGTCAAGTCTAAGCACTCTGTCTAGCTTAAGCTCCCAAAGAGTCTCTCCTATTTTTTTCTGAAAGTTTTTTAAAAGGTTTTTTCCCTAAATATTTTTAGTTTTACATTTATGTTTAAGTCCCTGATCCACTGGGAGTTAATTTTTACACAGAATGTGAGGTTCAGGTTATGGTTCACTTTTTGCTTATGGATGTCCAATTGTTCCAGCCAGCATTAGCATCATGTGTTGAAAAGTCTATCCTTCCTCAACTGAATTGCTTTAGCACCTCTGTGAGAAAAAAAAAAAAAAAAAAAAGCTAGCTGGTGCATGAAAACCAGTATACCAAAAAGTGGAAACAATCCCAAATGATGAATGGGTAAATAAAATGTGGTATATGGTATATTCACTCAATGGTATATTATTTGGCAATAAAACGGAATAAGGTTCTGGTACACGCTGTAAGATGGATACACCTTGAAAACACTATGCTAAGTGAAAGAAGCCAGTCACAGAATACCAGATTGATTTCATTTGTATGAAATGTCCAGAATAAGCACATCTATAGAGACAGAAAATAGTTTAGGGTTTTCAGGGGTTGAGGAGAAGAGGAAATAGGGAGTTACTGCCAATGGATATTGAGTTTCTTTTGGGGGTGATGAAATCGCTTGTTCTAAAATAGATAGTGATGGGACTTCTCTGCTGGTCCAGGGGTTAAGACTCCACGCTCCCAGCGCAGGGGACCGGGTTCAATCCCTGGTCAGGGATCTAGATCCCTCACGCCGCAACTAAGAACCTGTATGCCGCAAAGAAGATCCTGCAAGCCGCAACCAGGACCCGGCGCAGCCAAATAAATAAATAAATATTTTAAAAATAATAATAAAATTAAATAGATAGTGATGATGGTCACACAATTATGTTAATATTCTAAAAAACACAGATATTTTTCAATTTAAAGGGGTAAATTTTACAGTAAAAAAATTATATCTCAATAAATCTGCTATTTACGAAAAAACAAAAACAAAAGAATTAGTTGAGCATATTTGCGTAGATCTGTTTCTGGCTTCCGTATTCTGTTTCATTGACTTGTGTGTCTATTCTTCTGCCAATACCATTCTGTCTTGACCACTACAGCTATAAGCTAGAATGATTCCTCCTACTTTATTCTTCTATTTCAAAATTGTTTTAGTTATCTTAGGTCCTGTGGCTTTCCATATAAATTTTAGAATAATCTCATCTACATCAACACAAAACCTTCCTGTGATTTTGATAGGAATTACCTTAAAACTATAAATGTATAGATAGCTATATTATGCTGTATTTTCCAAATGCATTTGGTCCTGAACCCCTTTTTTAGCAGAATAACTAACATTATGCAGAACATACTTTATGAAATCCTCACTTAAGTAAATTTACCAATGACAAAATCATAAGTATAAATGTAATTTAAAGATGTCTGGTATCTCTATCGAATGTTGCCACAAACCCAAGTTTTATTACAGCTAACAGATGAGATGATTTATTTGAAACTGTAATTTTTGACTATGTATACATTTTATAATTTAAAAAAACACATGACCTTTTAAGAAATTTATCAGCCTATAATTTATGAACTGACAAGGTCAGGTAGAGGTGCTAGATATCATCGTCTGCTGGACAGAGGACTATGATAGAAATTATGATTTATATGAGGAAGTCAGCATTCCTAAGCTTGATCAGCAGAGTGTGATTTGGAGAAAGAGTATCTCTAAATTTTGTAACTAATTAACATCAGCTAAGAGCAATGAAATGAGAAAGCAGGCAAAGGAATAATCAAAAGTTCATTGGACCAGGAATCAACAGACAGTGTATTTATTAGTCCTATTCCTGTTACTAACTAGCTGTGCAAATTTAGGTCAGCTTCTTGATTTCTAGAAGCTACAGCTTCCTCCTGTATATAATGAAATAGTCAGCATTTCGTAGTCGTTATGAACATGATTTAGGAATTAGAAAGCTTGAGGATTGAATCCTGACTCTGCTACTTCCTTACTTCATGACCCTGGACCAAGTTACTTGATCTCCTTAAGCTAGTGTGCTCATAAGGTTCCTGTGAGGATTAAATAAGATAATGCATATAAAGTACTTAATGCACTCAAAAACCGGTAGCTATTATCATTTGGGCACTGAATTCATTAGTGATCAAAAGTACATGCTCTGGAATCAGACTGCCTTGGTTTTTATCTCATATCCATCATTTATTAGCCACTGAACTTGGAAAAATAAATACTCTGAGCCTCAGTTATTTAATCTGTACAATGGAGATAATAAAGCTTCTATCTCTTCAAGTTGTTGTAAAGATTAAAATAATGTATGCAGGTAGAGATTTAGCTTGGAAACACACTTATCAAGCACTAAAGAAATGCCAGATATAATCATTATTAAAGATATTCAAATAAAATGAGGCAGTTCCCATAGACCAGTAACTACAATCTAGTTACTGGGAGGTCACAGCTGTAAATCTTAATATACTTTGGTCACTTAATAGATGAAGAAATAGACATGGAAAGACAGAGATACCCAAATTGAGTCAACAGTTTTCATCAGCCTACTATATGCAAGACACAGCAACAGACACTGCATAGACTTATAATGGACAGGCACTTTTAGTAAAAGAACTGGAATTGTCACCCAAGTTTCCTCTTGACCTTAATTTTTCCACTAGACTGCATTTTTTATAATTTATAACCCAGTTTTTAATGTCTCACATTCAGGATTTTCTATATTGATTGAAAATCCTGGGTTGATGTGGTACTCCCAAAAGTCACCTCATAGTCTGCACTTCTGCTGGGAGCAGTGGTCTTATGATTAGTTCCAGCAACGTTCACAGGTGACAACACTACATGTGCCTCATGGAATCCCTGAAGCAGAATACTGTCCTTTTCAGGAAATGGGATTTTTCTCCAAATACAAAAATAATCCTTTTGCATAATGATATTGAGTTATTCATTGCAATACAAACCTACAGAAAAAGTCCCATGGAGATGCACTACATATCTTTTCTTCAGATTGACTCATTATTGTTATATTAATTGTTAATATTGTTATTTAATATAATTGTTACTACCATTAATTGATCTAGGAATCAATCCTTGTTAGAAAAACAAATACATACCTCCAAATATACTTCTTTTATCTTACTGGCCATCTAGAGTTGCAAGAGAATCAGAGAATGCACAGTAAAATTTGAATTTCCAATAAATAGCAATTTTGAAACTATAAGATATCATACATATTGCAAAGAACATACCTATACTAAAAAATATATATTTTATTTGAAATTGAAATTGAATTCCTGTATTTTTATTTGGTGAATATGGCAATCCTAGGATCCAGCAGACTAAAATCATCAAATATATTTTTCTTCCCCTATCTCTAAGCTCTAAAAGGGTGGAGAGTACACCTGTCTTAGGCATCATTTGTTTCCTAGTGTCCATCACAGAACCTGACATATTATAGACACTTAATATGTACATACAGATTAAAATGTGATGGATGGTAGTTTCTTCCTTAATCAAAGACACATATGTGACTTGGTTATTAAGTTTTCAGAAAGGAAAACATTTATTCAATTATAAATTTAGATACCATCAAATGATCATATGGCTTTAGGATGAATCCTAGGAAAAGTGAAGGAGGAAACGCATGCCTGTCTTGTCAGTCAGATTAGGGAAAATCTACTATGGCAATCAGTGGGGTAATCTAATGTCAAAGCCACAGAGCCTGTAGCATTCTTGTTAGCTTATGAAATAACTAATGACTCTAACATTTGAAATACATTTTCATCATCCATTCAGGTATCCTTGACTCACCAGCATTTCTTTTTTTCTTTTCTTGCATGTTAGCAAAATCCATAGAGCTCATCTAAAAGAATGCTGAAACTTGAGCGGCTGTCTCAACGCAAGTGAAAATTCTGTGTTATTTTCTAGGATGCTTTTGAAAGCATGTTTAAAGTAAGTCTTTGACTACAGTGTTGGCCTTTTAAATTCACAAACAGTAATCAAAAGAGCGGCAAATTTCTATAGTAAAATATTATTCCTGTTTTAAATGGGGTGAAGACAGAACTTGGGGTGGATGATTAGAAGAGATGGGACTTGCGTTGTAGGAGTGCAGAAGGTGTGAGTATGGGTGATATCAGACTGAGCACGCCATATCTGTATGAGACAAGGGACTGAGTCCTAGGCAAAAGGACATATAAAAGGATATGAGAAGTGATTTACAACCATGAGATGCACACATTTTTATCCCTTTGGGTAATCACGGCAAATGGTGACAGGAGAGGGTAAGCTACCTTTATCAGGTAAGAATCTATTCCCCTTACTTCTGAAAGGAATATCCTGATTTTACTTAAGGGAACTGCCCCTCCTCCATTGCATATTATCTTAGCTTAGCTGTCATTCAAGGTGTCCTGTTCTCCATGGCCAAAATGTGGGCACCTGAACAAGATAAGTCAATCAGATTCTCTCCGCCTGAAATCTGGATCTTGATTTGTGTGACACAAAGACTGGAAAGTATTTATAAGTATTATAAATTGACTCATTTCCCCATTAGTGATCTGAAGTGACTATCATTTCCAACTACCCAGATCCAAGTGATGTCCCAGTTACTGGGCTTTCCATGTCCTTCTAACACATTCCTCTTTGCCTAAGTTAGCGAGACTAGTTTCCTGTGCTTGAATCTGAGACCTAAATGATACAAAGTTATTATTCTAGTGGGGGTAAATGATGAGGGTAGAGTGGATGGGAATTATCTCTAGCACAGCTGAATAGTATTAGCACACTTGACATGCCATGGGAGCTTTTAGTAAGAAGTAATACTAGTGCCAGGAAACAGATCCAGTAGCAGAAACATTTGGGAAGCCACTGTCTCTTATTTTCAAGTTCAAATGTCTGAAAAGGGCTAGAACAAGAGAGGAAGAAACACGGTGGATGTCACACAGTAGCTCAGAAAATATGTTACCTGTATATTTACAGAACTTTCTAGGGGGATACTTTGAGTGGAAAAGGAGCTGGATGCTCCATAATAAGGGTCTAAGAGTTATTAAGCTACAGGATCTGAGTTCCAAACCACCCTCCTATATAGGGTTCTTGGTGAAGCATGTGTGTTTTACCAGGTTGTTCCCTACTAGGTTCTGCCTATAAATGGTGCTAGAGGGAGACTACAAAGATGAAGGGACTTGTTCCTTCCTCTTTTGATTTATTTTCCTTTCTGCATCTCCATGGCAAGTTTTCCTTCATACTAGCAGGACCTACTACTTCAAGTGTTACTGACCAGGGTACTTGGCCTCCTTAATCAATAGAAATTGATAAGAGGCCAGACAAGAAATCCAAGCAATCTACTGGGGTCCCTGCTGCAGCAGGGGGAGGCGAGAACTACTAACAGTTTCCCTAGCTCGCTCCCTCAGCTGGTTCCTTATATGGGGTGAGGGTATGGATGTGTTCAGGGGTTGGGCTGGAGGGGTGGCTTAGGTAGTTTGTCTACCCCTTTGGTGGTGGTGTGTGCAGGGGGCATGCACTGTACCCTGCTTTTGCTCCCAGCTCTTCAGAAGTGGCAGTTGGGTCTTTGGTCTTTTTGTACCTTTTTGTCAATAATTTATTCCAACTGTGAATGCACGCAGTTATTTTTATTTCCTTATAGTTTCTTTGCATTTTGTTGCTTGAGGAGACATTTGTCCATGTGCAAGCACTGCAGCAAAGGGTCCCAAGTCCCAGGTCCCAGCCTGTTTCACAAGTTTCAATTTTTTCCTTCATATTCCCAGAGTAAATTTCATAGAGCTCTCTCTGAGATGTAGCACCAGCTGCCCAGTGCCTGCCTTTCATTTTGAGTTTCAGCTCTGCATGGCCCCTTCTTGGAGCTCCAGAGGCACCAACTCAATTTGGGCCATGCTCCGAGGTGTGGGTCTCAGTTCCACAGGGTCTCTATTCTCCTTGCTCCTGAGTACCAGAATCAGTTAGACAGCATCTATACTTCTGAGGTCAGTAAGCAAGCTCTGCAGATCCTGTCCTGTAAATCTTCAAGCTTCTAATCATCACAATCTCCTCCATTTGTTCCCCCTTCCCTAAGAATGGTAGTTGCTTCTGGCAGTTAGTATCTCTGTGTTATTTCAGAGTTCTCCTCTTGACTTGCCAGTCCTTTCATGTCCATTTAACCAACTCCTTACATAGGATTCTTGCTGTTAACATAACTGATGTGGATCTATTTTCTCGATCAAACTCCGACTTATAGTATTTGATTAAAAAAAGAAGTGGTTCCAGCAAATAGTCCCCCACAGAAGATTCTGGGGTTGATTTAGTTTCAGTCTAGACCTTGAATACGATGCTGAGCTTCTTGACAGTCAGAAACCAGATGCCAGTTGTTCTTGTTTCTATTGCCATACAACTAATTACCCCAGAACTTAATTGCATAAAACAACAATTTTATTTTATTTATGATTTTGTGGATCAGGAATTTGGGAAAGGCTCATCAGGTTGATTCATGCATAGAGTGTCTCATGCATTTCTATTCAGATGTCAGCTGGGGCTGCAGTCATCTGAAGGCTCAAGTAGGCTTAAGGTCCTACACCAGGAGTTAGCAAATCTTTTCTCCAAAGGGATAACTAGTAAATATTTTAGGTTTCATGGACTATGTGGTCTCTGCCAAAATGACTCAGTTCTGCCATTTTAGTACAAAAGTAGTCATAAATGTCATGTAACTAAATTCATATGTCTATTTATTTTAATAAAATAACTTTAAAAATAGGCAGAGGTTGATTTGGCCCATGGTCTGTGATTTACTAATTCCTATCTTAGATGCATCATTCAGATGACTGGAAGTTGCTGCTGGCTATGATACTGGGAGTGTTGACAGTAAAACCTGCATGTAGATCCTCCATCATAAATGGGCTTAGAGTAGTCAAACATCTTATATGGAAACCGGCTTCCCATACCTCAAGAGAACAAAGTGAATGTTCCTCATTCCGTCTGAGCCATAGAAATTAAAAAAATAATTTCTCTCACTCTAACATCATCATCACCATTAACAATAACAGCAAAAGAATAAATTAAAGAAAAATGGATGAGAAGAAGTATTTGAAAAAATAATGGCTAAGAACTTTCAAGAAGTTAATAACAGACACAAAGTCACAAACCCAGGAAGCTCAGAGGACAGCAAGCTCAGAGGACAGCAAGCAGGGTTATACAACAACAAAAAGATCCTTAGATATGTTGTATTCAAACTGCAGAAGACCAAAGATAGAGAAAAAAAAAATCTTAAGAATAGTTAAAAAAGAATACCTTATCTATAAAAGAAAAAAGATAAAAATTAAAGTAATCCTTTCAGGAGAAACCAGGCTAACAATAAGAGAGTGGAGGAAATATTTAAGTTTTGAAAGAAAAAACAATCTAGAATCCTATTTAAAATTTTTTTTTAAATTTGTCCTTTACTCCTTTTTAATTGAGGTATAATTGACATATAACATATTAGTTTCAAGTGTACAATATATGATTCAATATTTATATATATTACAAAATGGTCACCACAGTAAGTCTAAATAACATCCATCACCATACATTGTTATAATTTTTTTATTTAACTATAGTTGATTTACAATATTGTGTTAGTTTCAGGTGTACAGCTTCAGATTCTTTTCCATTATTGGTTATTACAAGATATTGAATATAGTTCCCTGTGCTATACAGTAAATCCTTGTTGTTATATATAGTGGTGTGTAGAATTCTATATCCAGCAAAAATTATCCCTCAAAAGTACAGGAGAAATAAAGATTTTCTCAGACAAACAAAAACAACTTACTCTACAAGAAATGTTAAAAGAAGTTCTTTTGGGAGAAGGAATATAATATAGGGGCAAAACATAGATCTACATAAAGAAAGGAAGAGCATTAAATAAGGAATAATATAAGGTAAAAGCAAATATTATTTTTCCTTTTCTTAATTGATCTAAACAATAAGTGTTCAAAATAATAATAGTAACAATGCGTTGTGTGATTATAGCATAGGGATAAGTAAAATTAACAACAGTGATGTTATAAGGGAGGATTTGGAAATACTATAATATGATATTGTAAGATATATACTATACACAAGGATAGTGTAGCAATAGTGTCACTGAAGGTGGATATAGTCTGGTAAAAATGTATATCAAAATTTTTAACGCAAGGTTTAAAACATTTATAAAGAAGTATAATTAACATACTAAGAGGGGAGATAAATTGGAATCATATAAAATGTTCAATTATAACCAGAGAAGACAAAAATGGAGAAAAAAGAAAAACAAAGAACAAATGCTGCAAGTAGAAAATAGTTACAAACATGGTAGATAGTAATCCAACTAAACTAATAATCACTTTAAATGTGTATGGTCTAAATACACATATTAAAAGGCAGACTGTCAGATCGAATAAAACAAAAGCAAAAACAAAAGACCCAACTATACATTGTTTACAAGAGACACATTTTAAATATAAATTATCAAATAGGTACATATAAAGAGGCAGAAAAAGATATACCATATTAACACTAATCTAAAGATCTTAAGAAAGCCAGGGTAGTAATTAATTCCAAAGAAAGCAACTATCAAAACAAAGGAATTTATAAGGTTTAAAGAGGAGAATTATAAAAGGGAAAAATTTCCAAGGAGGTATAACAATCTTTAACATGTATGCCCCAAACAACAGAGTGGCATAACATGTGACCCCAAAACTGGTAGAACTGAAAGGAAGAAGATACAAATCCACAATTGAGTTTGAGTCTTCAGCATTCCTCTTTAAGCAAATGATAGATCAAGCTATCAGAAAGTCAGTAAAAACACAGCTGACGTGAACAGCACTATCAGTCAACTTGACCTAATTGACATTTACAGAATATTCCTTTTAATAACAGCAGCATACACATTCTTCTCAAGCTCATATGTAATATTCACCAATATAGATCTCATTCTGGACCAAAAAATCCCCATACTTTAAAATGACAGAAATCATGCAAAGCACATTCTCAGAAAATGTGCAATTAAACCAGAAATTAATAACAGAAAGATAGCTGAAAAATACCAAAATATTTGGAAATTAAGCAACAAACTTTTAAGTAACCCTCTGGCCCAAGTGGAAGAGGAACACAAATTTTTAAATATTTTAAATTAAAACAAAATAAAAATGCAACTATCAAAATCTGTGGGATGCTGTGAAAGTAGTGCTTAGAAGGAAATTTATATAATTAAATGCATATATTAGAAAAGAAGAAAGATCTAAAAATCAATAATCTAAGTTTACATTTTAGGACTAGTGAAATAGAGCAATTTAAGCTTAAAACAAGAAGGGAAAAATGATAATAAAAATTAGAAAATAAATCAATAAAAATAAAGCAGAAATTCAAAACAAATTAAAAATAGGGGAAAAAATATCAATGAAACTAAAAACAGGTTCTTTTGCAAAGATCAATGTAATTGATAATCCTCTAGCCGGGTTGACCAAGAAAAAAATAAAGATATAAATCACCAATAATGAAATGAAAGAGGGATCATTACTATTGGTCCCATGGACATCAAAAGGATAATAAAGGAATACTGCAAACAACTCCACAAACTTGATAAACTAGATGAAATGGGCCGATTCTTTGAAAGACACAAGTTACCAAACTTACACAAGGAAAAACTGATACTATAAGTAGGCTGATATCTACTAAAGAAAATGAATCAAAAATGAGTAAGTTTTCAAAGAAGAAAGAACCAGACCTGGTTGGTTTCTTTGGTAAATTCTACCAAATATTTATGAAGAAATAATACCAATTCTCCAACATTTTTTCTAGAAAATAGAAGAAGAGGGAATACAGGTGGAGACTACACTCAGATGGAATAAAATGGTTCCTTAAGCATGGCTGGGCAATGGTAAAGCCCTTCTTGTGATGGTGATAGAAATATCTTTTTGGTCAAACTGCTGAGTTCAAAGCCTCATGAGCCAGTGACTAATATCCCAAGGATTTGAAAGGAGTTTGGCATAAGAGAGGCAGCATGAGAAATGGAAAATAAACGGACCTTGAAGAGAATCAGAAACAGACTTTTAATGGCTATATAAGCTTGGGCATATATCAATTTCTGTGAGCCTCAATTCCTTCATATGCCAAATGGTGTTAATAAAGAAGCATCTTGGGACTTCCCTGATGGTGCAGTGGTTAAGAATCTGCCTGCCAATGCCGGGGACATGGGTTCGAGCCCTGGTCCAGGAAGATCCCACATGCCGGAGAGCAACTAAGCCTCTGTGCCACAACTACTGAGCCTGCACTCTAGAGCCCATGAGCCACAACTACTGAGTCTGCGTGCCACAACTACTGAAGACTATGAGCCTAGAGCCCATGCCCCAAAACAAGAGAAACCACTGAAATGAGAAGTTTCTGCAATGCAACGAAGAGTAGCCCCTGCTTGCCGCAACTAGAGAAAGCCTGAACGCAGCAACAAAGACCCAACGGAGCCAAAAATTAAATAAATAAATAAAAGAAGCTTCTTATAGAATCACAGTAAGGATTACATAAGGTATATCTAAATATAAACATGTATATTACATTATAAATAATGGACTGCTATTGTTATCACCACCATCATCAACGTGCCAAGTTGATACCTACAGCTACGAAACATAATTCTTATGGATATAGTACCACTGAATTATTCTCCCTAGTTTAACAATAATAAAATAATGATAACAGAAATAACAACTACTACTATAATGACAGCACTAAGAACGCTTATTGAGCACTAACTAAGCAGTAGGCCCTATACCAAGTGGCATATGTGTTTCATGTGTACTTCCCACAACGTTATCTTATTCAAAGGGCAATTATGACCAGGGTCTGGCTTCCCTAGATGGTGGAATATGATAGTTTAATAGGGACATCTTGTGAGACATAAATAACCTAAGATTAGATGTAGCCACTCATAAGTTTTCTTTCGTTAAATCATTACATATAAGCCAAAAAGGAAAAATCAGTTTTTCAATGCAGTATGGTATTCATAAAAGGCTACTAAGTTCCCAAAGAGATTAATCTACTTCTAAATCTGAAAAACAATATAACAATCAGGAACCACCAAGCTTTATATTTCTAACTTATTTAGTATTCTCTAATATTTATTAAAAGAAACATGAGCAGTATGATTTCTATTGGTTGAGCATTAACTGAAAGAAAAATACTGATGGTTTGTAATGCTAGCAGGTTATTTTTAAAGAAAGGTAAAAATTGAAAAACGCTTCTTTATCCCGCAAAGATATTTATATAATTTATTTAAAATAGTTTTTTTTCTTTACCTGATATTTCTGAAATCTTTGTTAAACTTTCCTTGGAAAAATGATAATATAAATTATTTCTTGTACATAACAGAATGCTATTAAAAATAATGTGCATGGCTTGTTCTCTTTCTTCAGGAGGTTTATAATTTTTTTCTCACATAGTATCCAGCTTAGTCTAAAGTGGTAGCATCAAGAGGGAGCATGGAGGATGGCTCTTAAAGTCAGACATTTTTTGTTTAATTTTGTTTTTTATATATATTTTCCAATTTTTTGAGATATAATTAATGCATACATTGTATAAGTTCAAGGTATATGATATAAAGATTTGATAATTGTATATATTGCAAAATTATTACCATAGTGTTAACAGCCACCACCTCACATAGTTACAAATGTACTTTTCCTCGTGATGAAAACTTTTAAGATCTACTATCTTAGCAACTTTCAAATATACAATACAGTATTATTAACTGTAGTCACCATGCTGTACATTATGTCCCCCAAAACTTACTTGTCTTATAACTGGAAGTTTGTGCCTTTTGACCACCTCCACCCAATGTCCCCACTCCCACGCCTCTGGAAACCACTAATCTGATCTCTGTTTCTATGAGTTTGTTTTTTTCAGATTTCACATATAAGTGAGATCTTACAATATTTGTCTTTCTCTGTCTGAAAAGTCAAACTTCAATTTCAATATAAACCTAACCAAGTCTATGCTTTGTGAATGGGTAAATTGCTTAGTGTCTTACTTTTCTCATCTATAAACTGGCTGTAAGAAGTGTATCCATTGATCAGGGGTATTGAGCTGATTAAAGATATATATTTATGAAGTGTCTACCTTAGTATGTGGCATAGAGACATTCAATAAAGATTAATTCTCTTTTCTTCAATTCATAACTGAGCCTTCAGTGTATCTCTTAGAAAAGACAAAAGTGGTTATTCTTCTGACATCAATGCAAATTGGACTTCACATATGTATAATTATAAACTATGTGCAAATGCCCTCTACATAATACTATCCAATGAATATTCACGGCAATACTGAAAGGTATACATCCTTCTCCTCCTATAGGTCAGGAAACCATGCTGCAGAGAGCATTAAGCAACTTATTTATGCACACCTAGGAAGTGCTGAAGAAGATCTGATGTCGTGCTCCAGAAATTCTGACCTTGAGTTCCCTAACCTGACCTTGAGACCACTTTAGCTAACCACTTTAACGATTTCAGTTTGATTGGCAATTTGGTTGCTCTCCCATGGGGTCTGAGACCTCAGGAAGCTTGGTATGGCTTCAAGTCTTCTCTGCCTAGCATCCAGGCTGCCCGTCATTTTATGTGATGATGATCCTGGAAATTCTGTGAAGTTATCACCTTTTAGGGCTCCAGAAAGGAAGTGGAAAACAGGTCTCTTATTTTCAACTTCCACTCATCTGGAGTATTTATTGGCCCCTATCTACCTGGAGGACACCTGAGTTGCAAAAATGAGCAAGTTATAGCAATTCTCAAACACCCTCTAATAACTATACTGCAAAACCGCCATAGGCTAAGTTGATCATTCACAATTTTTAGGTTGTTTTCTTTTGGTAATATCAGGTTGCTCTGATATTTAGAAATAGAAAAGCTCTTGTTCCTTGCCCTTCCCCACTACCAAGTGTTTTCTTATAATGTGAACAAGTCTAGTATGATATCTGCCACAGGTATGAACATTTCTTAGCACAGGTCCAAAAGCAGTCATACAACCTGTCCTGCATGCTTAATACTTTCTGCTTTTTGCCCTGTTAAGCCCTCAACAAACCTTGAATGAAAGGTTTATTATGAGGCAAATGCAGAAATGATTCTATGGCAGGATCAGATATGACCATAGGTAGATCACACAGGGTAACTTTGCTCTGGAGAGGACAAGGGGTAAAAACCCAGGCAGTATAAATTTTTAGACCAAATGTACAATTCCAAATTTGGCTGCTGGGCCTATCAGGTTTTTATAATTTTTCAAATTCCATTCATGCAAGAGCAGACATGCCTATACAGTATTTGTATACATCTCATATTTAGAATATTTACTTTCAACCCAGAAGTTGTTTCTTACATCCCTCAACCAATTTGTTAGTGCATTTTTAGAAAGCTTTTGAAGTACTTGCTATGAAGTCTTGGGGAAACAAGAAACCCTGATCAGGATTTTTTGGTGCTAACCTTGGAATGTAGATTTATGATTAGGGTGATTTAAATGCTAACTAACTGCCATCTGATTGTAGGTTAAAATGAACTTACCTACACATGTATCTAGGTCACCCTATCAGTGTTTTCCAAACTGGGGTTCTCAGTGATCATTAATAAGTAACGAAAACAATTTTATGTATCAAGAGCAACAGTTTTACAAAATGATATGTAATAGAAAAAATGTCAAAATACAGGGACATGAAAAGGAAGGGTAAATACTTCCCTTAATATGTTTATATCAGTTATATGTGTATGTGTGTATTGACACTTGCATGTGTGTTTGTGTGTGTGTGTGTGTGGTGTGTACATACTAAATTTCAGTGTATAATGTACTTCAAACTATGGGTTGAAGTAATAAAAAAAAGGTTGAAAACTTATTCTTCCAGAAGTATTTTCAAATAAATTATAGACAACATAACAATCATACTCTTTGCTCTCTTCTCTAAATCTCTCTTACTCTTCCAGCTCAGAGAGGATTTATCACTTCTAAAAAGAGCAAAAAAAAAAAAAAAACCCTCATGAAGTATTCTTACAAAAATTGCACCTCTTTATAGCAGGACTTCTGCTTTTGAACACTGAAAATGAAGGGTTTAGATCTTTGGTTCTGCTCTGATCCATTCCTCTTGGACAACAGAAGCCTCATGTCTAATGGTCAAAACTGGTAAAGTCATGAATTTAAAAGAAGTTCATAGAGAAAGCAAGCCAACACAGTTTAATATTAACATTATCATCTGAGCTCGTTAGCATATAGTACCACCTTTTTAAGTAACAATTCCAGAAATATCTGGTGGGTATACATGTGAGGCTGGCTTAAGAAAAGAGTCGGGAAATCTGGAGATGAGAATGGAAAAAAGGAGAGAGATTTGGAATATATTAAAAACTTAAAATTGGTAGAATTCATTATGTAGGTGAAGAAAGGGGTTAGGACAACTTTAAGATTTCTGGCTTAAGGGACTGCTTAGGAAGGAAATGTCCTTAACTGAGAAGGGAAACTCATGTGTCTATGTGTTTGTGTGTGTTTCTGTGTGTGTCCAACAGGAATGAAAGTAGAGATCACGTTGACTTTGAGCTACCTGTGGGATACACCATTGGAGATACTCAGCAAACAGCTGCCTGAATGAGTCCCCAGCTAAAGAGAAAGGCCTGTACTAGAGATAGAGTTTAGTGTCATCAGCATATCTGGTGATTGTTGAAGCTCTGGAAGAAAAGGAGACTTCTCAGAGAGAAGATGTTGACTTAGACAATTTGAAGGCTAACAATGGAACTTGAGATAACATAGCATTTCAAGCATGAACAGAAGAAACAACCCATTTAGAAAAAATGAAAAATAATAGTGAGATAGGGAAGAAACACAGGGAGAGCTATCTCATAAACCAAGGAAAGACAATTTCAAGAAGGAGAAAGTGTTCAACACTGTTCCATGTCACAGGGGGTCAAGTAATATAAGAACTAAGAACCCGGCAGGGCAGGAATAAAGACACAGACGTAGAGAATGGACTTGAGGACTCGGGGCCGGGAGAGGAAGCTGGGACGAAGTGAGAGAGTAGCACTGACATATATAACTACCATATGTAAAATGGATGGCTAGAAGAAAGCTGCTGCATAGCACAGGGAGATCAGCTTGATGATTTGTGACGACGTAGAGGGGTGGGATAGAGAGGGTGGGAGGCTGGCTTAAGAGGGAGGGGATATGGGGATATATGTATACATATAGCTGATTCAATTTGTTGTATAGCAGAAACTAACACAACACTGTAAAGCAATTATACACCAATAAAGATATAAAAAAAAAATCTAAGGGGCTTCCCTGGTGGTGCAGTGGTTGAGAGTCCACCTGCCAATGCAGGGGACATGGGTTCATGCCCCGGTCCAGGAGGATCCCATATGCTGCGGAGCAGCTGGGCCCGTGAGCCATGGCCTCTGAGCCTGCGCGTCTGGAGCCTGTGCTCCGCAACGGGAGAGGCCACAACAGTGAGAGGCCCGCGTACCGCAAAAAAAAAAAAAAAAAAAATCTAAGAACTTTCAGAGTGACAACATGAATATTCCGGGAGTACCTTCAAGACAGCGGAGGAGTAAGACATGGAGATCACCTTCCTCCCCACAAATACATCAAAAATACATCTACATGTGGAACAACTCCTACAGAACACCTACTGAACGCTGGCAGAAGACCTCAGACTTCCCAAAAGAAGGCAGAGCACCACCTAAACAAGCTCCAGAGACGGGTGCAAGCCGCAGCACTCAGCTTGGACACCACAGACAGGCATGAAATGCAAACGCGGCTGTTACAGCCACCAAGAATACTGTGTGCGAGCACAGGTCACTATCCACATGCCCCCCTCTGCCCCAGGAGCCTGTGCAGCCCACCACTGCCAGGGTACTGAGGTCCAGGGACAACTTCCCCAGGAGAACACAAGGCACGCTTCAGGCTGTTGCAACATCATGCAGGCCTCTGCCATGGCACGCTTGCCCTGCATTCCAATTCTAACTACCGCGCTCATCCCTCCCACCGGCATGGGTGAGCAAGAGCCCCCTAATCAGTCGCTGCTTTAACCGCATCCTGTCTGGGCGGGAACAGAAGCCTAAGGGCAACCTCCACGCAAAGGTGGGGTCAAAAGCACAGCTGAACCCCAGAAGCTGTGCGAAAAAAGAAGAGAAAGGGAAATTTCTTGGTGCAGCCTCAGGAGTAGCGGATTAAATCCCCACAATCAACTTGATGTACCCTGCATCTGTGGAATACCTGAAGAGACAATGAATCAACTCAAAACTGAGGTGGTGGACTTTGGGAGCAACTGTAGGCTGGGGTTTGCTGTGTGCAGCTGACTTGTTTCTGATTTTTATGTTTACCTTGGTATAGATTTTAGTGCTTGTTACCATTGGTGGATTAGTTTATTGGTTTGGTTCCTCTCTTCTTTTTTTTAATAATTTTTAATCTTTTTAATTATTTTTAAAATTTTAATTATTTTATTTTATTTTTTTTCTTTCTTTATATTCTCCCTTTTCTTCTGAGCCATGTGGCTGACAGGGTCTTGGTGCTCTGGCATGATGACAGGCCTGAGCCTCTGAGGTGGGAGAGCCGAGTTCAAGACATTGGACCAACAGAGACCTACCAGCCCCATGCAATATCAATCAGCGAGAGCTCTCCCAGAGATCTCCATCTCAATGCTAAGACCCAGCTGCACCCAATGGCCAGCAAGCTCCAGTGCTGGATGCCCCATGCCAAACAACTAGCAAGACAGGAACAAAACCCCACCCATTAGAAGAGAGGCTGCCTAAAATCATACTAAGTTCAAAGACATCCCAAAACACACCACCGGACACAGCCCCGCCCACCAGAAAGACAAGATCCAGCTGCACCCACCAGAACAAAGGCACCAGTCCCCTCCAGCAGGGAGCCTACACAAGTCAGTGACCCAACCTTACCCACTGGGGCAGACAGCAAAAATAATTGGAACGATGAACCTGCAGCCTACAAAAACGAAACCCCCAAAATAGTAAGTTAAGCAAAATGAGAAGACGGAGAAACACACAGCAGATGAAGGAGCAAGTTAAAAACCCACCAGACCAAACAAATGCAGAGGAAGTAGGCAGTCTACCTGAAAAAGAATTCAAAATAATGACAGTAAAGATGATCCAAAATCTTGGAAATAGAATGGAGAAAATACAAGAAATGTTTCACAAGGACATAGAAGAACTAAAGAGCAAACAAAGAGTGATGAACAACACAAGAAATGAAATTAAAAATTCTCTAGAAGGAATAGCAGAATAACTGGAGCAGAAGAATGGATAAGTGACCTGGAAGATAAAATAGTGGAAATAATTACCACAGAGCAGAATAAAAAGAAAAGAATAGAGGACAGTCTCAGAGACCTCTGGCACAACACTGAATGCATCAACATTCAAATTATAGGGGTCCCAGAAGAAGAGAAGAAGAAAGGGTCTGAGAAAATATTTGAAGAGACTATAGTTGAAAACTTTCCTAAAGGAAATAGTCAATCAAGTCCAGGAAGCAGAGACAGTCCTATACAGGATAAATCCAATCAGAAACACACCAAGACACATATTAATCAAACTATCAAAAAGTAAATACAAAGAAAAAATATTAAAAGCAGCAAGGGAAAAGCAACAAATAACACACAAGGGAATCCCCATAAGGTTAACAGCTGATCTTTCAGCAGAAACTCTGTAAGCCAGAAGGGAGTGGCAGGACATATTTAAAGTGATGAAAGGGAAAACCTACAATCAAGATTACTCTACCCAGCAAGGATCTCATGCAGATTTGATGGAGAAATTAAAATCTTTACAGACAAGCAAAAGTTAAGACAATTCAGCACCACCAAACCAGCTTTACAACGAGTGCTAAAGGAACTTTGCTAGGCAGGAAACACAAGAGAAGGAAAATACCTACAAAAACAAACCCAAAACAATTAAGAAAGTGGTAATAGGACCATAAATTATATAGGACCATAATTACCTTAAATGTAATGGATTAAACGCTCCAACCAAAAGACATAGACTGCCTGAAAGAATACAAAAACAAGACCCATATATATTCTGTCTACAAGAGACCCACTTCAGACCTAGGGACACATACAGACTGAAAGTGAGGGGATGGAGAAAGATACTCCATGCAAATGGAAATCAAAAGAAAGCTGGAGTAGCAATTCTCATATCACACAAAACTGACTTTAAAATAAACACTATTATAAGAGACAAAGAAGGACACTACATAATGATCAAGGGATCAATCCATGAAGAAGATATAACAATTGTAAACATTTATCCACCCAACATAAGAGCACCTCAAGAGATAAGGCAAATGCTAACAGTCATAAAAGGGGAAATTGACATTAACATAATAATAGTAGGGGACTTTAATATCTCACTTTCATCAATGGACAGATCATCAAAAATGAAAATAAATAAGGAAACACAAGCTTTAAATGATACATTAAACAAGATGGACTTAATTGATATTATAGGACTTTCCATCCAAAAACAACAGAATACACTTTCTTCTCAAGTGCTCATGGAACATTCTCCAGGATAGATCATATCTTGGGGCACAAATCAAGCCTTGTTAAATTTAAGAAAATTGAACTCGTATCAAGTATCTTTTCTGACCACGCTATGAGACTAGGTATCAATTATGGGAAAAAATCTGTAAAAAATACAAACACATGGAGGCTAAACATCACACTACTAAATAACAAAGAGATCACTGAAGAAATCAAAGAGGAAATCAAAAAATGCCTAGAAACAAATGACAATGAAAACACAATGACCCAAAACCTATGGGACGCAGCAAAAGCAGTTCTAAGAGGGAAATTTATAGCAATACAATCCTACCTCAAGAAACAAGAAAAATCTCAAATAAACAACCTAACCTTACACCCAAATCAATTAGAGAAAGAAGGACAAAAAAAACCCCAAAGTTAGTAGAAGGAAAGAAATCATAACGATCAGATCAGAAATCAATGAAAAAGAAGTGAAAGAAAAGATAACAAAGATCAATAAAAATAAAAGCTGGTTCTTTGAGAAGATAAACAAAACTGATAAACCACTAGCCAGACTCATCAAGAAAAAATGGGAGAAGACTCAAATCAACAGAATCAGAAATGAAAAAGGAGGAGTAACAACTGACACTGCAGAAATACAAGAATCAGAAGGGATTACTAAAAGCAACTATATGCCAATAAAATGGACAACCTGGAAGAAATGGACAAATTCTTAGAACAGCACTACCTTCCAAGACTGAACCAGGAAGAAAGAGAAAATATAAACAGACCAATCACAAGCACTGACATTGAAAATGTGATCAAAAATCTTCCAACAAACAAAAGCCCAGGATCAGATAGTTTCACAGGCAAATTCTATCAAAAATTTAGAGAAGAGCTAACACCTAACCTTCTCAAACTCTTCCAAAATATAGTAGAGGGAGGAACACTCCCAAATTCATTCCATGAGGCCACCATCACCCTGATACCAAAATCAAAGATGTCACAAAAAACGAAAACTACAGACCAATATCACTGATGAACATAGATGTAAAAATCCTCAACAAAATACTAGCAAACAGAATCCAACAGTACATTAAAAGGATCATACACAATGATCAAGTGGTGTTTATTCCAGTAATGCAAGGATTCTTCAATATACACAAATCAATAAATGTGATACACCATATTAACAAACTGAAGGATAAAAACCATATGATTATCTCATAGATGCAGAAAAAGCTTTTGGCAAAATTCAACACCGATTTATGATAAAAACTCTCCAGAGAGTAGTCATAAAAGAAACTTACCTCAACGTAATAAAGGCCATGTATGACAATCCCACAGCCAACATAATTCTCAATGGGGAAAAACTGAAACCATTTCCTGTAAAATCAGGAACAAAACAAGGATGCCCACTCTCATCACTATTATTCAACATAGTTTTGGAAGTTTTAGCCACAGCAATCAGAGAAGAAAAAGAAATAAAAGGAATACAAACCAGAAAAGAAGAAGTAAAGCTGTCACTGTTTGACAATGACATGACACTATACATAAAGAATCCTAAAGATGCCATCAGAAAACTACTAGAGCTAATCAATGAATTTGATAAAGTTGCAGGATACAAAATTCATGCACAGAAATCTCTTGCATTCCTATATGCTATGATGAAAAATCTGAAAAAGAAATTAAGGAAACACTCCCATTCACCATTGCAACAAAAAGAACAAAATACCTAGGAATAAATCTACCTAGGGAGAAAAAAGACCTGTATGCAGAAAACTATGAGACACTGATGAAAGAAATTAAAGATGATACAAACAGATGGAGGGATATACCATGTTCTCAGATTGGAAGAATCAATATTGTGAAAATGACTATACTACTCAAAGCAGTCTACAGAAACAATGCAATCCCTATCAAATTACCAATGGCATTTTTTACATAACTAGAACAAAAAATCTTAAAATTTGTATGGAGACACAAAAGACCCCGAATAGTCAAAGCAGTCTTTAGGGGAAAAAAAAAACAGAGCTGGAGGAATCAGACTCCCTGACTTCAGACTATACTACAAAGCTACAGTAATCAAGACAATACGGTACTGGCACAAAAACAGAAATATAGATCAATGGAACAGGATAGAAAGCCCAGAGATAAACCCACACAACTATGGTCAACTAATCTATGACAAAGGAGGCAAGGATCACAATGGAGAAAAGACAGTCTCTTCAATAAGTGGTGCTGGGAAAACTGGACAGCTACATGTAAAAGAAAGAAATTAGAACACCTCTTAACACCATACACCAAAAAACCTCAAAATGGATTAAAGACCTAAATGTAAGACAGGACACTATAAAACTCTTAGAGGAAAACACAGGAAGAACACTGTTTGACATAAATCACGGCAAGATCCTATTTCATCTACCTCCTAGAGATAGGGAAATGAAAACAAAAATAAACAAATGGGACCTAATGAAATTTAAAAGCTTTTGCACAGCAAAGGAAACCATAAACAAGATGAAAAGACAATCCTCAGAATGGGAGAAAATATTTGCAAATGAAGCAACTGACAAAGGATTAATCTCCAAAATTTACAAGCAGTTCATGCAGCTCAATATCAAAAAAACAAACAACCCATTCCAAAATTGGGCAGAAACTCTAAATAGACATTTCTCCAAAGAAGATATACAGATGGCCAACAAGCACATGAAAGGATGCTCAACATCACTAATCATTAGAGAAATGCAAATCAAAACTACAATGAGGTATCACCTCACACAGGTCAGAATGGCCATCATCAAAAAATCTACAAACAATAAATGCTGGAGAGGGTGTGGAGAAAAGGGAACACTCTTGCACTGTTGGTGGGACTGTAAATTGATACAGCCACTATGGAGAACAGTATGGAGGTTCCTTATAAAAACTAAAAACAGAACAACCATACGACCCAGCAATCCCACTACTGGGCATATAGCCTGAGAAAACCATAATTCAAAAAGAGTCATGTACCACAATGTTCACTGCAGCTCTATTTACAATAGCCAGTACATGGAAGCAACCTAAGTGTCCATCGAAAGATGAATGGATAGAGAAGATGTGGCACATATATACAATAGAATATTACTCAGCCATATAAAGAAACGAAATTGAGTTATCTGTAGTGTGGTGGATGGGCCTAGAGACTGTCATACAGAGTGAAGTAAGTCAGAAAGAGAAAAACAAGTACTGTATGCTAACACATATATATGGAATCAAAAAAAAAATGGTTCTGATAAACCTAGGGGCAGGACAGGAATAAAGACTCAGACGTATTCCTGGGCCGTATGCTAACACATATACATGGAATTTAAGAAAAAAAAATGTCATGAAGAACCTAGGGGTAAGACGGGAATAAAGACACAGACCTACTAGAGAATGGACTTGAGGATATGGGGAGGGGGAAGGGTAAGCTGTGACAAAGCGAGAGAGAGGCATGGACATATATACACTACCCAACGTAAGGTAGATAGCTAGTGGGAAGCAGCCGCATAGCACAGGGAGATCAGCTCAGTGCTTTGTGACCACCTGGACGGGTGGGACAGGGAGGGTGGGAGGGAGGGAGACGCAAGAGGGAAGAGATATGAGAACACATGTATATGTATAACTGATTCACTTTGTTATAAAGCAGAAACTAACACACCATTGTAAAGCAATTATACTCCAATAAAGATGTAAAAAAAAAAAAAAAGACTCAGATGTAGAGAATGGACTTGAGGACATGGGGATGGGGAAGGGTTAGCTGGGACGAAGTGACAGAGTAGCATTGACATATATACAGTACCAAATGTAAAACAGGTAGCTAGTGGGAAGCAGCTACATTGCACAGGGAGAGCAGCTTGGTGCTTTGTGACCACCTAGAGGGGTGGGATAGGGAGGGTGGAAGGGAGACACAAGAGGGAGGGGATATGAGGATATATGTATATATATAGCTGATTCACTTTGTTATACAGCAGAAACTAACGCACCATTGTAAAGCAATTATACTCCAATAAAGATGTTAAAAAAAAATGTATATTCCATTTTAACTTAGGATGATTAATTTTATGGAACTGGTAAAGAAAGAAGCTTGATTGCAGCTAGTTGAGGAGTAGGATCTGTGGTGAAGAAATGGAAGTGAGTATGAACTGTGCTTTTGAAGAATGTGGGTATGAAGAGGAGAAAGAAATCAATAGCTTAGGATTCACAGGATCAAGAAGAGGCAGGGATGACACCTTCCATAATTTTATATGTTCTGGTAAACAGTTTTTGTGTATAATAAAAACTAAATAAGATATTAATTCCTGTCTCTCATTCTTAATTGGAATTGTCAATGTGACATATTCATTTGATGTCCAAAAGTACCTTAAATTTAGTCAATTTATATATTCCACCCCCAATCCTATCTATCTACCATCTTATTTATATCAAATGATGGCAACATTGATCAGTAAAACAAATAAACAAATGCATCAGAATTTTCACTGACTTTTCCCTTCTTACTTTCTCCCATACTTCTCATGTCTCAGGAGCTATTGTTTCTGTACATGTAAAATATAGGGAGAATATTCCCACCTCTACTTTGACTACCTGTTCTGACTCACCACCATCTCACTTCTAAATTTCTCTGCCATAGGCTCCTAACAGCATCTGTATAGTCTATTTTCAACCCACAATAGCCAAAGTATGCCTTATAAAATGTAAGTCACCTAATGTCACAGAGATACACAAAGCCACCCAATGGTTTCCCATTTCTCTCAGATTAAAGTCAAAATAATTACAATGGCCTTCATGACTGCATTATCTGGGCCCTGTTTCTTTGCTGTCTGGCCCCATCTCCTGCTCTCTCTGCTTCAAGCCACACCCACCTCCACATGTCTTCGAATAAACAAAACCTCTCAGATCCTTTATACTGCTTACTCTCACTTCTGGGAATTCTCTTCTCCAGAATATTCAGTAAAGCTAAATCTCTTACTTCCTTCAAGTCTTTGCTCAGGTTTCACCTTATAACAAGGACTACCTTGACCACCTTATTCAAAAGTGTCAAATCTCCCCAATAATTTTTTGTTTGTTTTGTTCTCTGTTGTGTTCCAAGTACTTTGGACAGTTCCTGGCATAAAATAGGTATTCATAAATATTTAATATTGTTGAATGAATCTATGAATGAGCAAATTTAGTCATTTCTGATCACTTCCAGCTTCCGGAAGAACATCACTCTGTGTAGTACTGACAAGATATGCATATATAGGTAGTTTGGACATCTTTATGTTTTAAGAGAAGCATAATTTTAAGTGCCAATATGCCAATACAGTGTCAACTTAGAAAGTGTTTGAAAATAATTATTGGGGACCAAATGCTATTTCCGGGGAAGAGAATATTCACAGGAAATGGGATCAATTCCAGTGCAATAATATACATCCTCTTCTCTTGCCCCCAAGGACTGCCTGACTCATCTTCATTTAAAGGAGTCCACAGCTTCAAGGCAAATCACTTTGTGTACTAAAGCTGCAAGACCCACTCCATAGGATACCACCCACACTGGGAGGCTATTATTATATGCCATATTTCAGAACTTGAGTACCTGTTACATTATTTAACTAGATTTGGGAGCTGGGAAAAAGTTTATATTCTGTCTTCCTGCTCCAACCAGGATTGCTGCGTTTGTTCAGAATGCCCAATGCAAATAAAGACACAGACATAGAGTATGGACTTGAGGACATGGGGAGGGGGGAGGGTAAGCTGGGATGAAGTGAGAGAGTGGGATAGACATATATACACTACCAAATGTAAAACAGATAGCTAGTGGGAAGCAGCCGCATAGCACAGGGAGATCAGCTCAGTGCTTTGTGACCACCTAGAGGGGTGGGATAGGGAGGGTGGGAGGGAGACGCAAGAGGGAGGAGATATGGTATAGCTGATTCACTTTGTTATAAAGCAGCAACTAACACACCATTGTAAAGCAATTATACTCCAATATATAAATAAAACTAAAAGCAGAAAGAAAAGAAAAAAGAATGCCCAATGGATAGGGTAGTCATAACATTTATCATCCAACTTAGGGCATTTTTGTGATTGAAAAGGAGTACTATTAATAATAACAGGGTACAAAACAGGAATATGGTCACCCAGCTATGGATATGAGGACTCTGATGTGGTAGTGCTATGAAAGGTCTTAGTCATAGCCCCTTCATTTGCTGGATCATCGGTTGGTTGGCCTGGTGAGTCCTAGGGGAGAGACTGAAATGGTTCAGAAGTTTTAAGATACTTGGGGAACTGGGAGCATTGGGCATTTTCTCATGGGTATAGATAAAGAACTTCTACATTTTAGCAACCACACTGGCTGAGCATTCTCCCTGTGACTTTACACCTCAGTTTGCCTAGGACAGTCCTGTTTTATGCTTATTGTCACAGTGGAATTATTAACAACTGCCTTTTATTTTCAATTTTTCTCAGTTTAGATTATAAATCATTGCTATAAGTTACTTCTTTGAAAAACTGCTATTTCATCAGAATCTGCAAATTATACAGGAGCATTGACATCTGTGACTTGGTGAGCAAAATAGAAAAAAAAGAAAGAGGGTTCAAGACCTGCTGTACTAGACTGCACCCACGTCCTACAGATTCAACTCTCCACCCAAAGTCATCTAAGTAATTTGATCAGTTTTTCACCTCAGTTCTACTAAACCAACGTGGTCTTGCTAACAATCAGACTCATGTCATTTCCACTTCTACTTATTTTCTAATGTATATTATAACATTTATTGGTTTTTAAACCAATAAACAACATTTATTGGTTTTTAAATTTTAAATATGTGAGTTGAATCCTAATAAGTCCATAGAACTGTAAAATCCTTGGGCCCATTTTATACAGTCAGCCCTCTACATACAAGAGTTCTGCATCCACAGATTCAACCAACCAGGGATCAAAAATATTAGAACAAAAATTCCAGAACGTTCAAGAAAGCAAAACTCGAATTTTCTTCTCACAAGCAATTATTTCTTTCATGTACATTGTATTTACAACTCTTTACATAGCACTTCCATTGTATTAGGTATTATAAGTAATCTAGAGATGATTTAATATGAGGATGTGCATTGGTTATAGATTATAGGCTAAGTCATTTTATTGTAAGGGATTTGAGCATCTGCGGATTTTGGTATCCATGGGGGTCATGGAACCAATGGCCCCACAAATACCAAGGGACAACTGTAAATCCTCTTTAGCATTAATCAAATATTGTTATGAACTGGAACATTTTTCCATGCTAGATTACAAAGTATATATTACCAAACCACTCCTGTGAATAATCAAAAGTGGTTTGTACCTCTTTGCATAGCCTTCTAGGAGCATCTGCACTAAATCATTTCTCTGTCTCAAGTGGACAAGGACAAGGCCTTTTATCATGCTCATGTAATAACTACACATTATTTCTCCCACCATTATTTTCCCTCTTTTCTGATTAAAAAAAAGTATCTTTTTATTTACCTCACTTAAAATTTACCTTTTTAACCACATAGATTTTATTAAAATTTCCATCCACAAGACATTAAAATTATTCTATTACATTATTATGTAAATCACATATTATATATTTATATAAATTTCCATTTAAATAATATGTTTATATAATATTACAATATGATAATTTTATATTTTAATGAGGTGTGATATAAATAATTAATTAAAAATATAAGAAAATTTATATTCATGGTTACAGGTTGCCACTCAATTTCTTATTATTTTGGACCAGCCTTTCCTATAGTGTCTCCACTGAAGAGTCTCTTGAGTCAGACATCTCAGCTTGAATTTTGCCTCCATATTTAATAAACTGTATATCGGACAAGTGACTTAACCTATTTTTCCTTAGTCTCCTTTTCTATAAAATGCGGAAAATAATAATACTTACCTTATAGGGTTGCAGCAAGGATTAAATGAGTCACTGCACGCAATGGTGTTATAAAGTTGCCTGGCTCATAATAAGCATTTTATATGTTTGAGCTTAAAAGTATTTGAAAAGGCAAAGTGGTATATAGTATAGTGTGAATGAGGCTAGCAATTTGATGTTACGGATTTGGATCCACATCTGCATTTACTAGCTTTGTGACACTGAGGGTGTTAGATCTCACAGAATTTTTCTTTCCTTCCTTCCTTCCTTCCTTCCTTCCTTCCTTCCTTCCTCCTTCCTTCCTTCTCTCCTTCCTTCCTTCCCTCCTTCCTTCCTTCTTTCCTTCCTCCTTCCTTCCTTCCCTCCTTCCTTCCTTCCTTCCTTCCTTCCTCCTTCCTTCCTTCCCTCCTTCCTTCCTTCCTTCCTTCCTTCCTCCCTCCCTTCCCCCCTCCCTCCCTTCCTTCCTTTCTTGTCATTAAAATAGGGACAATAATACCTGTACCAGAATAATGATATAGACTTGGGATCACTTATTTTAAAACAATTATTAAGGTGTTAATTATAGTTTTCCAAACTTGTGCGCTTAGAATCATAGGACTTAACAGGAGTTGGAATTTCTTTAATATAATCCTCTGCAATAAAATCCTTCCAATTGCACGGTTTGATGGATCGCTGACTCTCTGACCTGCAAGTTGTAAAGAATTCAGCCACTTCCCTCAAAAGTCCATTTCAGCAGTGCAAATAGAATTGCCACATAACTGAGTTAGTGTTTTTCAAATACTAAGTTGCGATGCATCAGTGCTCATAAAATCAGTCTGGTGGATGGCCATCACCAATAGAATAGAGGAAAATAGTTTTTAAGAAATACATACAATATAGTAGAGGTAAACATTTTCTTAAAAACTTGTATTTCTTTCATATATTTACACATACATACACACATGCACAGATACATGTATTCATATGTATGTATATATGCACATGACACTGTATGTGTGTATGTATATATAGAAATGTGGTAATCGGTCATGCCAATGTATTTTTTTTTAAGTCTTTATTGAATTTGTTACAATATTGCTTCTGTTTTATGTTTTGGTTTTTTGGCCGTGAGGCATGTGGGATCTTAGCTCCCTGACCGGGGATCGAACCCACACCCCCTGCATCAGAAGGCGAAGTCTTAACCACTGGACCGCCGGGGAAGTCCCATGCCAATGTATTTTTCTACATACATGTGGTAGTACGCCCAAGTGATAATTGGTCATGATGTTAAATGTATATCTTACACTATGAATTGAAGTCAAGGTTTTAATGAGATGATTTAGAATCTATTATCTCTTTTAACTTTTCCCCTATCTAAATTTCCTTCTTTCCTTTTCTCCATTTTAAGGAATTAGCTCTTTGTTTGCTGACTCAGAGGACAGATGTAACAGGGTAGAACTCAAAAATAATTTTTGTGTTCCAAAAGGTGAAGTCCTTAAGTCAGTTAGAAAACTGGTGTGAAAAAGAGAGAACTTAGGCTAAAAACAGGGGGAAGAAATTCTCTTCCAGCTCTAGAGATAGGGGAGGGAGAGAATGAGAAGAAAAGCATTGACTTCTCAGTAGCTTCCTGGAAAGTAGTAATTATCTGAGAGAGGAAATTGGTCAGCTGAAGCAGAACAAAGGAGTCTCAAGGCCCAAAGTGGTACAGAAGCAGAGCCACAAAGTCACCACTAAACTGACCATGGATAAGGACATTTCAGCAATTATTTTTATATCTAGATATATCTAAGAAATATATTCTCTCTCATCTTCTACAAAACCCTGGAACTATACATATGCCCCTGGAAATCATGGTACATCTCAGGAAGGAGTAATTTAAAATTCCTCCAAGCTTTACATTGTGAGGGCCTGAAATAGAAGATAAGTTATAAATAAGAAAGTCATATATTTGTACACCTGCATTTGAGAATTGAGGTTCTTCTCTGATTTGTGACTTTATAAACTTATTATTCTATTATAAGGATATGTCTGGTTACTGGTCCCTAGATGAAAGGAAGAAGATCCAGGAGGGGTGATAGGAAAAAACAAAACAAAACAAAAAAATCTTGTGCCTTCAAAAAAATGGGAATAGTTATTCCTGTTGACAAACTATCCTGTGTAGTTGCCTAATCAGATCCTGGATCCAGCTCTGGAAAATCATGTCTATTCTCTAGCGATGCACTTAAGGTATGAATAGTCCCAAGTGATTTGCAAAAGTGGCCATCTTTGGACAGCACAAGCCACGGATAACCCTTGTGTATATTAAGAAATGGTGTGTGGGCTTCCCTGGTGGCACAGTGGTTGAGAGTCCACCTGCCGATGCAGGGGACACGGGTTCGTGCCCCGGTCCGGGAGGATCCCACATGCCGCGGAGTGGTTGGGTCCGTGAGCCATGGACGCTGAGCCTGCGCGTCCGGAGCCTGTGCTCCGCAACGGGAGAGGCCACAACAGTGAGAGGCCCGTGTACCACAAAAAAAAAAAAAAAGAAAGAAATGGTGTGAAGGTTATAGCTGTTTGAGTAAAAAAGAGCAAATGACTCATATAAAGTCTGTCTTTAATACCCTAATAATGTGTTCATTCTATCTTCCCCCCATCATCACTCAATTCTGCTCAGTAACGGGGAGAAGAAAATTTACTGCTGAGGTCTCCAGTAGACTCAAAGGTCCTAGACACAGAGAAATGATCTTTAGGAGAATATCATCAACTGACCAAAAATGGGGTCGCTCAGGTCCACATGCAATGGTATTCGCCAACGGTACAATTAGAGAGAACATTCTCCGCTAGATCACCTTCACTTCTGACACCAAGTTTGGGGGGGTTCCCAAAACCATCCTCAGGTTTGATAATTCACGAGGAGAACTCTCCAAGCTCACTGAAAGCTATTACACCCATGATTCATTACAGGGAAATGACACAGGTTAAAATTAGCCAAAGAGATTCATAGGGTAGACCTGGAGGGGTCCAAATGCTGAGCTTCTGGTTGTCCTTTTCCTGTGGAATCATAGACAGTGTTACTTTCTACTGACCACAAAGTGTGACAATATACACACACATAGAATTGCCAACCAGGGAAGCTGTCCTGAGCCTCTGATGTCCAGAGTTTCTATTGGGGTTTAATTATATACCATCCATATGGCTGACTGCTGGTACCCAGCCCCTCTTGGACACTGTCAGAGTAATACTCACCAGTTCTCCTGATAATGTATGTCTCAAAGCTCTCATCATAAATCACATCATTATACTATCTAGTGGCCAAAGCCCCCAGGCAAATAGAGACTCTCCTGTCAGAGAGAAGTTCCAGGGACCTAGAGATTACCTCTTAGTAGCCAAGGATAAAGGCTAAACTTCTCTTTGAGTAAGGGTAATTCTTCACTGCACATGGCCATACATGGACCTCTGGTCATCTGTCCTGAGAACAAGAGTCTCCACTGGACTCAAATGAATCACACTGCTTAAGAGTAAGCCCATGATGCTTTGGGGAAACACAGTTTCTAATGCTCTTCTCACTTTGATTGGTTATTCAGAAATGCTTTCTCCGTGATAGAAATATTCTAGAAAAATCATGACGATTGTTCACTGAGAGGGTATTTTCAGTAACTGAATTACACAAACATGCATGAACCAAGCAATTTGCTAATGCTAAAGATTCAAAAAAAATAAATGAAATAAGACCATGCAACCAGAGTTCATTTCAGTAAAAGAAAAACAGTAAGCAGACAATGTTAATAGAATGGAGTATGTTATGAATGGATACCTTATATCTGTGGAATCACAGAAGACAGGAGCTTAATCTATCCTGGAGATTTAGGGAAATCTTTCCTTAGATGACCCTTGAAGGATAGTATTTGGCAAAAAGTGAAAGTAGCAGTAGCAGCAACAGCAGCAATTATAATGAAACTAGTTAACAATTATACAGAATTATAATGTCAGACACTATTCTAAGCCCTTTGAATACATTACTTCATTTAAATTATTAATTTCGGAGGATCGGCAAAATCTATTCGTGAACTCTGAGCCTCTGCTCTCTCTAAATTCATGCCTTAAGGGAAAAATGTCTTGAAAGTCTGTCACCATTTCTCAAAATAGAGCTAGGAGAATTTATATAGCCCTATCCAAAAGGAAAGAATGCCACTTGGCTAGAGATATTACTCAACAAATGCATGTACAAAAAGGTAAGTGTTTTCAGACTTCACTTGTATTGCAGCAATCGTACAAACCAGGAGAGCTTTTCCTTAAGCAGGAACATTCCTCTTCTCGTTCCTCATTCGCAGACTCTCCTCCCTCTCACTAGGAAGTAGGAAGCTGTGTTTGAGGCAATGACAAATCCTGGGGCCTGCGTTTCACTCATCTTGCATGCAGTGCTCCCACTGAGGCCACTTAATCCGATTGACGTCAGCCAGCGCTCCGTGCACAGAATGTGCCACTCAGAATCTAGGAGAATCGATCATCCCTCAACTCACATTGCCATGACACCTAGAGCCTCCAATTTATCTCAGGACTGTAGTTTCTTTTGCTTTTCTTTCTCTTTTCTCTCCTACTAAGAGAAGGATTTTTATTTTTCTTTCTTCACAGACAACACTTATTAGAGCCCAAGCTTCATCATTGGAAAATTCAGACTATTATCACTTTGCACTGATAATTAAGGTTTTCTCGAGTAAAGCAGTTGTGAAGAGCCAGGAAGGGCTGGAAAAAAAACACATCTCAGATCAAACATTCACTGAGATGTGGCCATTAGTAGACATAAAAATTTTTTTGAGGTAATGTGAGTACTTGATATGGAATTTCATTAGCCCCATTAAGGAAGGGAAGGAAAAGGAGATTCATGAAACATCTACTCTGTTCTTGTCATACCACACACATTATAATATATAAATCGGTTTTCAATCAGGTGTAATTTCTCACGCACCCCCAGCCTTTTCCTGAGGAAATCTGGCAATGTCTGGAGACATTGTTAGCTGTCACACCTGTTAGCATCTAATGGATAGAGGCCAGCAATGTTGCTGGACATCTTGCAAGGCATGGGGTGACCCTGCACAACAAAGAATTATCCAGCCTAAACTCCTGATACTATCAATGTCAAGAAACCCTGAAACTGATTCCCACAAAATCTTATGTGGTGAGTATAATATTCTTAGTCTATAGATGAGGCCACTGGAAGCTACTAAATGACTTGCTTGTGTTCACAAAGTTAGTAAGTCTCAGGATTTGAACCCAGAATGCTCTAGCTGCCAAAGCTGGACCCTTCCACACCACGCTTTGCTGGACAAGCCTTTGTGGTCAAGGAAACCAGAGCTCCGAAAGTCTGGTCTCTGGAGGCATTTGCCTTTTTCCATGTATAGAAGTCCTTTTTATAACGTTTATTTCATAAAATCAGGAAGGCACCTCTCTGGTACTGAATTATGAAGACTTATTTGGCCAGTGAGTGCTCCTTGGAGTATGCCGGCTACATAAACAAAAGGTAATTTCACTTAATCCAATAACAAGGTCCAGCTCTTGCTACATGTATACTGGGAATCAGTATGTACATATGTTTGTATGTATGTATGATTTATTCCTCTATTTTTTCCCTCCAAAATACATACATCAATAAATCATGATACCACACCTTAGCTTGCCCTGTATAGTGGAAAAAGATGGGCGATACAATATACTAGACTAAAGTTATATACCAAGGGCTATGATAACAATAGGTGCTGACTTTCACACTGGAAGACTGATTCATTCATTGGTCATTCATTTGGCAAACAAATGTTTATTAAATTCTTGGTATAAACTCAGTACATCTAGCCAGACACATAGCGAATAATTATAACACAGAAAATAATGACAACAATAACTACAGTACTAAAACAGACGAGAGCATGGTGGTATGGTAACACAGAGGAAGAGGCACTTAGCTCTCTTTGGAGACAATGGAGAAGGTCTCCTAAAAGGGATCATATGTAAGGTGAGTGCAATATTGAGGCTGGAGTTCACTAGGTGGAAGAGTGATAGGGCTAAAGGCAAAAGCTAGAGCCAGACGAAGAATCTTGTGGAATAAAAAGTTTGAATGTTATCAGGTAAAAAAAATGATAAAGGCCTGAACTAAGGCAACAGCAATGAGAATTCAGAGGAAAGGCTAGAATCAAAACAGAGTTGTGGTACAATTTATAGGTCATGGAGGTAAAAACGTTAAGAGAGGAGGATTTCTCCCTGGGGGAATGAGAGTACAGAAAAAGCAATTTACATTTGGACAGAATTACCTTTAAGATACCCATGTTGAGTAAAGAATTTTGTGTTCTAACTAAATATCAGAAACTTTACTAGACCCTTCATATATTAATCATCACAAAAGTCCTGTGATGTAGGTATTAATCTTTTTATTTTAAAAATGAAGGCTCGTAGAGATTAACTTGTTCCATTTAACATGGCAAGTGCCAAAGTCAAAATGTTACTACAGTTCTGGATATGTCTTCGAGTATATACTTGTTAACCACTACGCAAGACTGCCTCTCTTTATAAAGCTGATGCTCAATAAGACTTAAAATACGTATTTGAGCTAGAAATACAATTCTTGAGCTTTTGTTCTGCTAAGTGGCAGTTGAAATCTTGGATGGATATGAAATCATTTATGGAAAGAGTGTTAATTAGGAATGAGTAAGAAAGAACCAGAGGTACAGAAGATTGAGGACTGAGTCATTTAAGATGAGTTCTTCAAGGGGGGAGGGATAGATTGGGAGTTTGGGATTGACATGTACACACTGCTATATTTAAAATAGATAACCCACTAATAGGACCTACTGTATAGCACAGGGAACTCTACTCAATACTCTGTAATAACCTAAATGGGAAAATAATTTGAAAAAGAATAGATACATATGTATGTATAATTGAATCACTTTGCTGTACACCTGAAACTAAAACAACATTGTTAATCAACTATACTCCAATATAATTTTTTTTTTTAAAGATGAATTCTTCAAGGAGGTGACCAGAAAGCAGGCAAAGAAGTAGGAAAGGATGGCAAGGGGAGGATGGTGTCACAGATACAAAGGGAGAAATTGTGAATAATCTTGCTAAGGGGTCAGATCTGTTTTGCGCACACACACACACACACACACACACACACACACACACACACACACACACACTAAGCCTCATTGCACAGGCATGATTAGGAACCCTGCTGGGAAAACCTCAATTGATTCTGTTCCAGAGGAGGTGATGCAGTGTCCCTCCTCTTACCACTGCAGCCATTCTAATTCAAGTCCTACTGATCAGGTGAAATAATGGGTATAAAGTCATCGACACATGTCGACACTCAAAAATGGTACACTGTTCCTCTCTCACTGCCCCAGATATTAGACTACAGCTCTGACAGCAAAGAACTTCAATTCTAGCAGAGAAGAAAATCTGAAACTTCAGCAATTTATTAATTGTTAGCACTGCTCTCCAAGCTAATTATTACTATTTCCATTGTGCAAGTGTTGAAATTTTAACACAGAGAGGTTAAGAACATTTTCTAAGGTCTCAGAGCTAACAAGTGGTCACCCTTGCATTTGAATTTAGGTCCGTTCAGCATCAAAGTCATTGCCCTTTCCTCAGTTCACAAACTTCCTCTTTAAGAAAGAGATATATCCCGGAGAGGTATCTGCACCCCATGCTCATTGCAGCATTGCAGGTGTACCTGGTTTTATTGCACTTTACAGATACTTGCACTTTTTACAAATTGAAGGTTTGTGGCAACTCTGCTTCAAGCGAGTCTATTGGCATCATTTTTCCAACATTTTCTCACTTTGTATTTCTGTGTCACATTTTGGTAGTGCTCGTAATATTTCAAACCCTCCACCAGCAAAAAGATTATAATTCACTGAAGGCTCAGAGGATGGTTAGAATTTTTTTTAGCAATAAAGCATTTTTAATTAAGGTATATACATTTTTTAGACATAATGCTATTGAATACTTAATAGATTAGAGCATAATGTAAACAAAAGATTCATGACTAGCATTACTGCAATATTCGTTTTGCTGCAGTGGTCTGGAACTGAACCTGCAATATCTCTGAGGTATGCCTGTATTTAAAATAGCCAAGACATGGAAACAACCTAAGTGTCCATCAATGGATGAACAGATAACAACAACAAAATATATATATATATATGAATACTACTCAGCCATAAAAAGGAAGGAAATCCTGCTATTTGCAACAACATGGATGGACCTTAAGGGCATTATGCTAAGTAAAACAAGTCACACAGAGAAAGACAAATACTATATGATCTAACTTATATATGAAATCCAAAAAGAACAAACTCTAGGAACAGAGAACAGACTGGTGGAAGTCAGATGTGGGAGGTTAGGGGTGGGCTGGGAAAATTGGAAGACGGGCAGAAAAGTACAGACTTCCAGTTATACAGTAAGTACTTTCTGGGAATGTAACATACAGCATGATGACTATAGTTAATAATATTGTATTATATACTTGAAGTTGCTAAGAGAGTGGATCTTAAAAGTTCTCATCACAAGGAAAATAATCTGTAATTATGCGAGGTGTTGCATGTTAACTAAACTTATCGTAAATATACATATACATGTAGTATGTAAGTTTAAGGTATACAACATAATAACTTCATTTATATGTATATAAGGTTATTATGTTGTACACTTTAAATTTGTACAAGGTTCTATGTCAATTCTACCTCAGTAAAACTGGAAAAATATTTTTTAAAGAAAGTGACAGAACTGAACTTTCAAAATGCGTACCGTTGGGTAAAAGAAAACATGGGTGTTGCCAAGGGTTTAGAGACCTCAATCACACCCACCCCTCCATCCCTCCATCATGATCCCAAAGTTCAAACTCTCATTCTGAACGGGACTGGGCTCCTTCTCTTGGTTTTAGAGGGTTTCTTAACCTCAGCATGCTTGCTATTGGCCCAGCTAATTCTTTGCTGGGGGTTGGGGGTGGACGCCCTGGGGCACTGCAGAATGCCTAAAAGCATCCCTGGCCTCTACCTACTAAACACAAGTAGCACCACCTCAAGCCCCCTCCCCATGCCCCACTGTGACAGGTAAAAATGGTTCCAGACTTTGCCAAGTGATGCTTAAGGGACAAAAGTGCTCTCTGGTGGAGAACCGCGGGTTTAGATGTATGGCGTTCCCACTCTAAGAATTAGTTTACAACCTGAGGTTTGTGCTTGTGACCTCTTTTTTTGGAAACTTCATCTGCTTGTGCCCAGACCCTCGTCTCCACCTGCTGTGCCCTGTCCAGCCATCCAGCCATCCGTGTCTCCCTGCTTCCGAAGGGTTCCGGTACAGGGGCTCAGTCAAAGGATCTAGAGCCCCTTCCCTGATCAGATAGCTGAAATGGGTTCCTGACCTGGAGACCAATGCCATGAAAATGAGCTTCCAAATGCTTTGCAGCATTTGGGTGAAAATGGACTCATAAATCACCTTATTGTTTTGTGGGGCTTTGAAGGTGCTACTGGGAACGGCAGGGACGGTGACTCATCCTGCTGTAATATTAAAGAAAATAAATAACGGAACTAAGAAGGCATTAAGTGAGACAATGAGGCACGGGTGCATGAGGCAGAGGTGATCCTACTGCACTGCCTCTAAGTGAATATCACCCAATTAATGGGAAGCAGAATTTAGGAAAGGAACTGCCGAATCACAGTTCTCTGAATGAACTGCAGAACGTACAGTCAGATGGTAGTGAATTCCCCAGGCCAGCCTTTTCCTGTGAGCTCCCTCTCTGAACAACAAGGAAATACATGCAATTGGCTTGTCCTGGTTTGTTCTCTGTCTTAAGTAATAACAGACCTTATGTTTGTGCAGTGTTTCCTGGTTTGCAGAGCACTTTCCCATACATTATGTCATTCTACTCACAAAGCAATCCTATAGACACCCAGCCAGAAGGAAGACAGTGCTCAGAAGCGGTGTTTCTACAGCTTTAAGACAGCAGAGCATGCTTATGAGAGCACAGGCTCTGGAATCTGAAGATCTAGGTAAGAATATCGGCTCAGACCAGCTCTGAAACCTTAAACCGTCAAACTTCAGTGTTCTCCTCTATACGGGGCGGGGATAATAGCATTGTTACAAGGTATTCAAAAAAATCAGACCTATAATTGCTGAGCACAATATCTTTCTCACCATAGGCAAAAGGCTCTTAATAGTTGCGTATGGAATCTTTAACTCAGGATGATCTTCGGATTATAAAAGTATAAATAGCATGTTGTATTTGTAGTAGTCAAGAGTAAAGACTTTAGAGAAAAGTGACCGGGGTTTGAATCTCAGCTCTGCCACTTGAAACTGTGTAACTGGAAACAAGTTTCTTAACTTCCCTATGTCTCAGTTTCCTCATCTACGAAACGGGTACTTTGACAATTAAATGGGTTAGTACATGAAATGCACTGTCTCACTGGCTGAGTCACCTGCACTTGGTTACTTCCTTGTTTCAGGCTCTGATGCCTGTTTTCATACTATTTTCACCTCAATTAATGTGATTACTCAGAACTGACTTTAAGTACTGTATTATTTAAGGTAAATAACACTGGATGCTATTACAGATACATCCCCAAATCTCAATGGCTTAACACAATTAAACTTCCTGCTCACATCATATTCCAATGCAGGTAATCAGTGTGTGTGCGTGCGTGTGTGTGTGCGTGTGTGTGTGTGTGTGTGTGTGTTTGGGGTATGCTCCATGCAGATATTTTGAGACCAAAGCTCCTACCATGCTGTGTCTCTACCCTCTTCTAGACCCTCAGATTTTTCTCCTTTTAGCAGATGAGCAAAGCATGGGGACCAGGCACGGGGATTTTTAAACATCAAGACTGGAAGCTGAACACATTGCTTTCGCTCTCACTCCTTACAGAACTCAATGTTATGGCCACACTTCACTCAAAGAAGTCTGAGAAATGGAGTCTAGCCATGTGCCTAAGAAAAGGAGAGTTCAAATACTAGAGAGCTCTAGAAATCTCTGCCACGAGTCTTGAGTACAGGGGGTCTTTGCTTCCTAGCAGCAGGCTCTGTAAAGTGTTGCTCTACTAATGAGGGCTGTTGTGCCCTGCTGCTCTCTGACCTGTGTCCTTTCTCTACAGGCATCATTCTCCCATGACCTTGTGAGTGGTGCTTTATACCTCTGCAGCAGGATTGGTCCTACTTCTGATCGGGGTCCAAATTGTAAATAACCTTCCCTTTGAACAGAAACAGAGCTCTCTTGACATTAGAATATGTCAAGAATATGCTGTTTAAGAGATCAGCTGAGGGCACGACCCATGATGTAGAAATCCAGTGCCCTGTGAAAGGCAGTTCATATGCTTTCAGAGGCTAGACAGAGCAATGGATTTTACCTTGTCAAAGGGACAAGGTCAAGGTGGACCTACGGGATATAGCAGGCAAATGGAAATGAGCTGAACGCCAAACAATTAAAATCACAGACAAAATTAGAGCCAGGAGAAAATTTACACACAGAGTAGAAAACTTTAAAAAACTGGGAACCAGGCACATGAAAAGTAGTGACATCAAAAGAGTGTGAAAGAGTACAGAAAGAAAGGCAATGGGGGAGGTCCAGGGAAGATAGCCTCAGACAAAAGAAAACACAGAGTAGTTTAGAAGAGAGGGTTAAAAAACATTGGTTTTGTGATTTTTTTTCACGCCTGGGTTCAAATACAAGGCTCAAATCCTATGTGACTGAGGCTCCTAACATCTCTGGACCTCAGTCTTTCCATCAGTAACTTGGGAATAAATATTATTTATCTTTTAGAATTGATGTGAAGAAAACCTGACATAATACAGTATAGTGTATCTAGAAGAGGGGTTTTCAATCCTGGCTGCATCTCAAACTCACCTCATAATTTGGCTTGTTTTTGTTGTAATACACATGCCTGAATTCCATCTTTGGTGATTCTTATTCACTAGCTCTCCATTGGGTCTCCACAGCTGTAGGTTTATGGAGACTTGCAGGTGATTTTAATCACCATGGCCCCATTTGCTCGGTTGAATACCACTATTCCATTAGATCGGCAGTCAGCAAACTTTTTCAGCAAAGAGACAGGAGGTAAATAATTCAGTCTTTGCATGTCATACGGTCTCTGTTGCAACTATTCAACTCTGCTACTTAAGTGTGAAACCAGCCATAGATGTTACATAAATGCATGGTCATGGCTGCGGTCCAACAAACCTTTACTTATGGACACTGAATGTGAATTCCATATAATTTTAACATGTCACAAAATATTATCCTTCATTTGATTTCTTTCATCTTTAAAAAGTAAAACAATTCTTAGCTAATGGGATGACACCAAAAAAATGTTTGCATGCCAGATTTGGCCCAAGGCCATAGTTTTCCCACCCATGCAAGAGAGCAGAGGTTCCTGGATTTCAGCATGCATTCGAATCATGCAGAGGGCTGGGTTAAAACCCAGACTGCAGGGTACCCTCCCACCCCGGATAGTTTCTGACTCAGTAGATCTGACTAGCAGAGGATTTGCATTTCTAACACATTCCCCTGTGATACTGATGCTGCTGGTCTAGAGACCGTATGTTGAGAATCACTGCTCCAGGTGAATGTCCAGACTATTTGTTCTTCAAATAGTCTCACCTTGATATTATTTCCCATTTTTGAGCTTTGGAAAACTATTTGGTAGTTGTGCATCTTAGCGTATATTCTTTAAGAAATACCTGAAATAAAGATATTTCCATTGCTTTAGAAGTTTTTGCAGAGTCAATAAATTATACTGGTTTAAAGCATGGACCCTGGAGCAAAACAGCCTCGAACTGAATCCTGACTAACTGCCTCAGCTGTACAACCTTGAGAAAGTACTTAACTTCTCTGTTTCTCAGTTGCCTCGTATGTAAAATGAAGTCAATGAATAATACATGTATCACAGGATTGTTGTGATGATTAAATGGGAATGCAAAGCACTTAGGATACTGCCAGGCCTACAGTAAACATTCAATAAATGCTAATTGCTGTTGTCTAGAGGTAAGTTATGACAGTTAAGATGTTTTAATAAGAAGAATGTACTAAATTTAAGGTCCATACAGATGTTGAGCCAAAAAGGGTCAAGGTCTTTTTTCTCAATAATTTAAGACTTATTTTAAAATAGGTGGGCATATAGCTAGTCTAGGCCCACGGTAATGCACAGGACCATGAAATTTTTAGCCTGAACATTTTTTAAAAGAAATTATCAAATGCCCTAGAAGCCATTCAAAATAAAATGAATAGGGTACCTACAGGATAGCTACATTTAAAGTCTTAACTTTACTATCAATACTTCAAGATAAATCAGTTGCGAAATGTGTCTAGGTTAAGTCTGTTGATTTCATTTACTCATCAAACAATCGCTGAGCATCAAGTGTCAAGGTCACGAGTGAAACACCAGTGATAAAGCAGAGTAGCCAATGAGATAGGGGCAGTCTTTGCGTTCGGTGATGAAAAACATCAAGGAAACAATCACTCAAACAATTAATACTTTACAACTGTACTACGTATGAAGAAAAAGTGAAAAGGATTATGAAGAAATACACAGAAGGAGTTAGTTTAAGGTGAGGGTCACAGGGAAGCCTTCCCTGAGCAAAGTAAATCTATCTAAGCCAAGACTTCCTGGCTAGTTAGAATTTCAGAGACATTCACTAAAGTAGTGATTGTGGTCTGGAAGTGCCTGACAGAAGTCTATAGAAAATATTTAATTTTCTATCTGCCTGTGGGAATAGAAGCAAGGATCATGTATCTTGCCCATCAAAAGTGTTATCAAGTCGTTTGTATACAAATTAGAGGAAGAGAATGGGAGGAGGAGTCACCAAGTGCAGACAGATATTTTAAAAATTTTATTGGAAAACATGTTTCCCATTAAGAGACCATTTCTAATAAGTCTGATGCTTGCGGTGCCACTGATAGGCAAGTTCTAAACACATGCATTTCTATGGGTCATTTTGAGCCATACCTTCCACCCAGTAATCAATACCTATATTCTGATGGAAATGTCCATAAATGTTGCAAATCCTGTTATGGTTTTCTTGACATATTTTTCCCCAGTGTGATAAAATACACAGAAATAATCAATAGAGAAAGAAATGACTGTGCCTAAAATCGGCCTCCTTCTATTACAGAATATTGACCCAAGACATTTACTTTACAGGTATGTGTAATAAGCAGAATAGTAGTGGTGCTTCAAAGATGTCCACATCCTAATCCCTGGAATCTGTGAATATGTTATGTTACATGGCAGAGGGGGGATTTCGAGGTTGCATATGGAATTAAATTTGCTAATCAACTGAATTAATAGTGGGAGATATTCCTGGACTATCTAGGTGAGGCCAATATGGAAGAGAGAAACAGAAGAGTCAGGATCAGAGGGACATGTTTTGAGAATGAGTTGGTCACCATTGTTGGATTTGAAGATGGGAGGGGGTCGTGAGCCAAGGAGTGCCAATAGCCTCTAGAGATTGAAAATGTCCTCTCTTTTAGAGCCTCCAGAAAGAACAGCAGCCCCAATGACACCGATTTTAGCCCAGGCTCTTAGCCCAGTTCTGGAGTGAGGTCAGAAGCCTATTCATGTGGGTCTCAGTCACTTAAGTTCATAGTTAGGTACTGCTGGTCCTCCTACTATAGGAATGACTTCCAGAAATACTTCTACGATGTAGTGTGCCGAATCATCCAAAGTTGTGGTGTGACGGTACAGGGTCACAGGTCATGTTGCGATATGAATATGTCCTAAGCACCACTCACAGAAAGTATGTAAGTAGTGGAAGAGAAATAAAATTTAAAATGTTTCAAACCAGAAGATAGATGTAGAATTTGTCTACCAAATATTACAGCTCATATTTGAAGGAATATGAATTGTAAAATAACACAGAATTATAAGGTAATAAATTTGAGTTTTTTTAGATGCTAATGTTGTGATAAATATAGCAGCAAAGGGAAACTAAAACAACATGCCTTTCAGATCAAATGTTTAAACAAATTAAGCATTCCAAATTTTGAGAGAATAAATGTTTCCTTTATAAAAAGCAATATATCCTTTGGAACTTCCCAAGGCCCGCTCAAATCTGTAGCTCTGATTCTTAACAATCAATAATTCTACTGATCTGACTCCAGCAGGTTAGGCTTCTCCTCTAGACCCAACAGAAAAAAAAAATTTTTGTAAAGACAAAAACAAGGAGAAGAGTTTATTTTCCAATATCTCATACAACTAAACACTAAATAATTGTTAAATATATGGGCTTATTTATTAAGCTGCTCTTTGAAATTTAATTGGATATATAAAAAACAGGTATCCTTAAATTATCACATTTTAAAAAAAACTCCTGATCCTTACCAGCTTTGCTTCCTTCTTAATTTTCTCTAGTTCACCTCAGGTCTAAATGTAAGAATCATGCTTGCCCTTTCTTTTCTTTCACCTCATCACAAATTCTTTAAAAAAGTATCTGTCAGGGACCAACTATGTGCCAGGAATTACTCTTTTTTTTTTTTTAACGTATTTATTGGAGTATAATTGCTTTACACTGTTTTGTTAGTTTCTGCTGTATAACAAAGTGAATCAACTATACATATAACTATATCCCCATATCCCCTCACTCTTGGCGTCTCCCTCCCACCCTACCTATCCCTCCCGTCTAGGTGGTCACAAAGCACTGAGCTGACCTCCCCCATGTGCTATGTGGCTGCTTCCCACTAGCTATCTATTTTACATTTGGTAGTGTATATATGTTCATGCCACTCTCTCACTTCAACCCAGCTTACCCTTACCCTCCCCGTGTTCTCAAGTCCATTCTCTATGTCTCTGTCTTTATTCCTGTCCTGCCGCTAGGTTTGTCAGAACCATTTTTCTTTTTTTTCTAGATTCCATATATATGTGTTAGCATATGGTATTTTTCTCTTTCTAACTTACTTCACTCTGTATGACAGACTCTAGTCCATCCACCTCACTACAAATAACTCAATTTCATTTCTTTTTATGGCTAAGAAATATTCCATTGTATATATGTGCCACATCTTCTTTACCCATTCATCTGTAGATGGACATTTAGGTTGATTCGATGTCCTGGCTATTCCAAATAGTGCTGAAATGAATATTGTGATACATGACTCTTTTTGGATTATGGTTTTCTCAGGGAATATGCCTAGTAGTGGGATTGCTGGGTCATATGATAGTTCTATTTTTAGTTTTTTAAGGAACCTCTATATTGTTCTCTATAGGGGCTGTATCAATTTACATTCCCACCAACAATGCAAGAGGGTTCCCTATACTCCACACCCTCTCCAGCATTTATTGTTTGTAGATTTTTTTGATGATGGCCATTCTGACCGGTGTGAGGTGATACCTCATTGTGGTTTTGATTTGAATTTATCTAATGATTAGTGATGTTGAGCATCCTTTCATGTGTTTGTTGGCAATCTGTATATCTTCTTTGGAGAAATGTCTATTTAGGTCTTCTGCCCATTTTAGGATTGGGTTGTTTTTTTGATATTGAGCTGCATGAGCTGTTTGTATATTTTGGAGATTAATCCTTTGACAGTTGCTTCATTTGCAAAAATTTTCTCCCATTCTGAGGGTTGTCTTTTCATCTTGTTTATGGCTTCTTTTGCTGTGCAAAAGCTTTTAAGTTTCATTAGGTCCCATTTGTTTATTTTTCTTTTTATTTCCATTTCTCTAGGTGGTGGGTCAAAAAGCATCTTGCTATGATTTATGTCATCGTGTGTTCTACCTATGCTTTACTCTAAGAGTTTTATAGTGTCCAGTCTTAAATTTAGGTCTTTAATCCATTTTGAGTTCATTTTTGTATATGGTGTTAGGGAGTGTTCTAATTTCATACTTTTACATGTAGCTGCCCAGTTTTCCCAGCACCACTTATTGAAGGGGCTGTCTTTTCTCCATTGTATCTTCTTGCCTCCTTTATATCAAAGATAAGGTGACCATATGTGCATGGGTTTATCTCTGGGCTTTCTATTCTGTTCCATTGATCTATATTTCTGTTTTTGTGCCACTACCATACTGTCTTGAGTACTGTAGCTTTGTAGTTCAGTCTGAAGTCCGGGAGCCTGATTCCTCCTGTTCTGTTTTCTTTCTCAAGATTGCTCTGGCTATTCAGGGTCTTTTATGTTTCCATACAAATTGTGAAATTTTTTGTTCTAGTTCTGTGAAAAATGCCAGTGGTACTTTGATAGGGATTGTGTTGAATCTGTAGATTGCTTTGGGGAGTATACTCATTTTCACAATGTTGATTCTTCCAATCCAAGGACATGGCATAACTCTCCACCTGTTTGTATCATCTTTAAATTCTTTCCTCAGTGTCTTATAGTCTTCTGCATACAGGTCTTATGTCTCCTTAGGTAGTTTTATTCCTAGGTATTTTATTCTTTTTGTCGCAGTGGTAAATGGGAGTGTTTCCTTAATTTCTCTTTCAGATTTTTCGTCATTAGTGTATAGGAATGCAAGAGATTTCTGTGCATTAATTTTGTATGCTGCTACTTTACCAAATTCATTGATTAGCTCTAGTAGTTTTCTAATGGTATCTTTAAGATTCCCTATGTATAGAATCAAGTCAAGAGCAAACAGTGACGGTTTTACTTCTTCTTTTCTGATTTGGATTCCTTTTATTTCTTCTTCTTCTCTGATTGCTGTGGCTAAAACTTCCAAAACTATGTTGAATAACAGTGGTGAGAGTGGGCAACCTTGTCTTGTTCCTGAACTTAGAGGAAATAGTTTCAGTGTTTCACCATTGAAAATGATGTTGGTTGTGGGTTTGTCATATATGGCCTTTATTATGTTGAGCTAAGTTTCCGCTTTGTCTACTTTCTGGAGAGTTTTTATCAAAAATGAAGTTGAATTTTGTTGGAAGCATTTTCTGCATCTATTGAGATGATCATATGGGTTTTATCCTTCAATTTGTTAATACGGTGTACCACATTAACTGAATTTCGTATATTGAAGAATCCTTGCATTCCTGGAATAAACCCCACTTGACCATGCTGTGTGATCCTTTGAATGTGCTGCTGGATTCTGTTTGTTCGTATTTTGTTGAGGATTTCTGTATCTATGGTCATCAGTGATATTGGCCTGTAGTTTTTTTTGTGACATCTTTGTCTGGGTTTGGTATCAGGGTGATGGTGGCCTTGTAGAATGAGTTTGGGAGTATTCCTCCCTCTGCTATACTTTGGAAGAGTTTGAGAAGGATAGGTGTTAGCTCTTCTCTAAATGTTTGATAGAATTCACCTGTGAAACCATCTAGTCCTGGGCTTTTGTTTGTTGGAAGATTTTTCTTTTTTTTTTTTTTTTTTTTTTTGTGGTATGTGGGCCTCTCACTGCTGTGGCCCCTCCCACTGCAGAGCACAGGCTCCGCAGCCATGGCCCATGGGCCCAGCCGCTCCGTGGCACGTGGGACCCTCCCAGACCGGGGCAAGAATCCGCGTCCCCTGCATTAGCCGGTGGACTCCCAACCACTGCGCCACCAGGGAAGCCCTGTTGGAAGATTTTTAATCACAATCTCAATTTCAGTGCTTGTGATTTGTCTGTTTATATTTTCTATTTCTTCCTGGTTCAGTCTCAGAAGGTTGTGCTTTTCTGAGAATTTGTCCATTTCTTCCAGGTTGTCCATTTTATTGGCATAGAGTTGCTTGTAGTAATCTCTCATGATCTTTTGTATTTCTGCAGTGTCAGTTGTTACTTCTCCTTTTTCATTTCTAATTCTGTTGATTTGAGTCTTCTCCTTGTTTTTCTTAATGAGTCTGGCTAATGGTTTATCAATTTTGTTTATCTTTTTGAAGAACCAGCTTTTAGTTTTATTGATCTTTGCTATTGTTTTCTTCATTTCTTTTTCATTCATTTCTAATCTGATCTTTATTATTTCTTTGCTTCTGTTAACTTTGGGGTTTTTTTGTTCTTCTTTCTCTTGTTGCTTTATGTGTAAGGTTCAGTTGTTTATTTGAGATGATTCTTGTTTCTTGAGGTAGGATTGTATTGCTATAAATTTCCCTCTTAGAACTGCTTTTGCTGCATCTAATAGGTTTTGGGTCATTGTGTTCTCGTTGTCATTTGTTTCTAGGTATTTTTTGATTTCCTCTTTGATTTCTTCAGTGATCTCTTTGTTATTTAGTAGTGTGATGTTTTGCCTCCATGTGTTTGTATTTTTTACATATTTTTTCCCCATAAGTGATATCTAGTCTCATAGCGTTGTGGTCAGAAAAGATACCTGATACAAGTTCAATTTTCTTAAATTTAACAAGGCTTGATTTGTGACCCAAGATATGATCTATCCTGGAGAATGTTCCATGAGCACTTGAGAAGAAAGAGTATTCTGTTGTTTTGGGTTGGAATGTCCTATAAATATCAATTAATTTCATCTTGTTTAATGTGTCATTTAAAGCTCGTGTTTCCTTATTTATTTTCATTTTGGATGATCTGTCCATTGGTGATAGTGGGGTGTTAAAGTCCCCTACTATTATTGTGTTACTGTCGATTCTCCCTTTTATGGCTGTTAGCATTTGCCTTATGTATTGAGGTGTTCCTACGTTGGGTGCATATTTACAATTGTTATATCTTCTTCTAGGATTGGTCCCTTGATCATTATGTAGTGTCCTTCTTTGCCTCTTTTAGTAGTCTTTATTTTAAAGTCACTTTGTCTGATATGAGAATTGCTACTCCAGTTCTTTTTATTTCCATTTGCATGGAATATCTTTCTCCATCCCCTCACTTTCAGTCTGTAGGTGACCCTAGGTCTGAAGTGGGTCTCTTGCAGACAGCATATATATGGGTCTTGTTTTTGTATCCATTCAGCCAATCTATGTCTTTTGCTTGGAACATTTAATCCATTTATATTAAAGGTAATTATTGAGATGTATGTTCCTATTAAAATTTTCTTAATTGTTTTGGGTTTGTTATTGTAGGTCTTTTCCTTCTCTTGTGTTTCCTGCCTAGAGAAGTTCCTTTAGTATTTGTTGTAAAGCTCATTTGGTGGTGCTGAATTCTTTTAGCTTTTGCTTGTCTATAAAGGCTTTAATTTCTCCATCAAATCTGAATGAGATCCTTGCTGGGTAGAGTAATCTTGGTTGTAGATTTTTCCCTTTCATCACTTTAAATATGTCCTCCAATCCCTTCTGCCTTGCAGAGCTTTTGCTGAAAGATCAGCTGTTAACCTTACAGGGATTCCCTTACATGTTATTTGTTGCTTTTCCCTTGCTGCTTTTAATATTTTTTCTTTGTATTTAATTTTTGATAGTTTGATTAATATGTGTCTTGGTGCATTTCTCCTTGGATTTATCCTTTATGGGACTCTCTGCACTTCCTGGTCTTGACTGATTATTTCCTTTCCCATATTAGGGAAGTTTTCAACTATAATCTCTTCAAATATTTTCGCATTCCCTTTCTTTTTCTCTTCTTCTTCTGGGACCCATATAATTCTAATATTGGTGTGTTTAACTTTGTCTCAGAGGTCTCTGAGGCTATCCTCAATTCTTTTCATTCCTTTTTCTTTTCTGCTCTGCTGTAGTTATTTCCACTATTTTATCTTCCAGGTCACTTATTCTTTCTTCTGCCTCAGTTATTCCACTATTGATTCCTTCTAGAGTATTTTTAATTTCATTTCTTGTGTTGTTCATCATTGTTTGTTTGTTCTTTAGTTCTGCTAGGTCCTTCTTTAACATTTCTTGTATTCTCTCCATTCTGTTTCCAAGATTTTGATTCACATTTACTATCATTACTCTGAATTCTTTTTCAGGTGGACTGCCTATTTCCTCTTCATTGTTTGGTCTGGTGGGTTTTTACCTTGTTCCTTCACCTGCTGCGTATTTCTCTGTCTTCCCATTTTGCTTAACTTACTGTGGTTGTGGTCTCCTTTTTGCAGGCTGCAGGTTTGTAGTTCCTGTTGTTTTTGGTGTCTGACCCCAGTGGATAAGGTTGGTTCAGTGGGTTGTGTAGGCTTCCTTGTGGAAGGTACTGTTTCATGTGTTCTGGTGGATGAGGCTGGATCTTGTGTTTCTGGTGAGCACGGCTGTGTCTGGTGGTATGTTTTGTGGTGTCTGTGAACTTAGAATGATTTTAGGCAGCCTCTCTGCTAATGGGTCGGGTTCTGGTCCTGTCTTGCTAGTTGTTTGGCATGGGGTTTCCAGCACTGAAGCTTGCTGGTTGTTGAGTGGAGCTGGGTCTTAGCTTTGAAATGGAGATTTCTGGTAGAGCTCTCGCCAACTGATATTACATGGGGCCAGGAGGTCTCTGGTGGTTCAGTGTCCTGAACTTGGCTCTCCCACCTCAGAGGCTCAGGCCTCACACCCAGCCAGAGCACCAAGGCCCTGTCAGCCACATGGCCAGGTATATGGGGAGTTTCTTGCCTTTTGGGAAGTCTGAAGTCTTCTGTCAGTGTTCAGTAGGTGTTCTGTAGGAGTTGTTCCAGATGTAGATGTATTTTTGATGTATTTGTGGGAAGGAAGGTGATCTCCATGTCTTACTCCTCCACCATCTTGAAGGTCCCCCTCCAGGCATTGTTCTTGACTCTACATGGAATCACGAGTTAAGTCCATTGATCTTATTTTCAAAATAAACCTGAATCTAACCACCCCTTACCTCCACCTTTATGACACCATTCCAAAGTACCACAGGGCTCAATTGGAACCTTGCTATTACCTTCCTAACTTACCTCCTGATTCTACTATAATAAGATAGTAGAATTGACCCCTATAATCTTGGCCCCTATAATCAATTCTCTACACCGTAGCTAGAGTGATTTTGAAAAGATCAGATCATATCATGTAATTCTCCTGCTTATAACATTCCAACAGCTTATTATCATAATCAAATAAAAACCAGACATCTTACTGTGATCACACTATTATGTGATCTGTCCCCTCATTTCTGACCACATCTCCTACTATTCTCTCCCTTGCTCATATCACACCATTCATGCTGGCTTCCTTGTTCCTTGAACATAATCAGTATTTTCTCAACTCAAGACCTTTGCCATTGCTGTTTCTTCACCCAAAGACACTTTTTCATCAGATTTTCACATGGTGCATTCAGACAGGCTTCAGCTTACCCTACACTCTCCCGCTCCAAAGTCTTGTCATTTTATCAAATATTTTGATGAAATTTAACCACTGTAAACCTATGGCACATTATGAACACAGTCGTTTTAAAAGTCTGATTAGTTTGACATCGCTTTTGCCAGTGAACCCAGGTTGACATCTTCTGTTCTTAATGCTTATCATGCTTGGGCTTAATAATCCACTCCAGAGTTGTATTAATGTTTGACATCAGGTTCACCAAGTTCACATGTCACCATTTCCTCCTGTTCTGCCTTTGATCAGTTGAGACATCTGCCTGTCTACTGTCCTGTGCAGTGCTTCAATTAATCATTATTTCTCCAAAATTAAGCATCTGTGATATTGAGATCTTAATAGAAAGTTATTCTTCCCACTCTAACAGGAAATATCTGGGTCTTTAAATGAGCAGCTACATGACTCTATTAATAGATTCTCATTTACATTGGGTTTTATTGAAGAGAATTAAAAATAAGGGTATATAAATGGAAACAGAACAGGCTATGCAGTCCAGAGGCTTGAAAGCCAACAGCGTTCCTTGGAATATTTAGTTCTGCCTCAGTGGCTTAACCTTCCCAGCTCTGCCCTAGAGACTGCCTTTTTTTCTGTGTGATATGATAACAACTACAGGTAAAGACCCACGTATGTTGCATTTTTGGCTAAGTGCTATTTTGTGAGATTCTGCATTCCATTTTATTTCAGAGCATTTTAGAATTCCAGATTGTGGTCTTAGTGTCAGAGTTAAAATTCTTTACCTTTTTGAAACATGCTGTGTAAGTTAAATGTAACTTGGTGTTTTATCTCTTCTTTAACATTCTAATGTATTGAAATTGAATAAGCTTGCTCCTTCCAGTAGAGCTTAAGATATCCTGTTGTCTCCTCCTGTGATGTAGACATACGTAGACATATGTAGACATATGTCATGATATCAGACTACATTAATCTTTGTTTTCTCTGTAGTAAACTGGTGCTACCAGGGAGGCCACATCTGCTGGCAGATTTCCCATACTATCATAGTTGTCAATTCTTTCTTTAGAATTGCCACACTCTTCACATTTAGCAAACTGTTTATTTACACATTCAACAAATATCTACTGACTACTTAGTTCAGGGACTTGCCAAATGCTGATAGTACAGATACAAATAATATCATAATGATATATGATGTGTAATAGTATTGATAAAGTAGAAGTAAAACAGCTGTAGTAACAGCAGAAGGGTATCCTAAGACATTCTTGAACAGTGGGGTGACCCTCTTATAACTAACATAGTTATTGATTTACTTTGGTTAGAAGAATCCTCGTCTCTTTTCAGAGTGGGTATTGATTCATCAGAATAAAATGTAAGGCACTTCTCCTTCTATCCAGGGAGGGGAAATTGGCCCTTGTGTTTTCAAAATACAACACTGATTTATACATGTTACTTCATTTGGTCTTATAACAACCAAATGAATTTGATATTATCATTATTTATATTTTATATAGAATGAGAATACTGAGGCTTGTAGAAGTTAAGTAGTTTGCTCTTGGTCACTTGCCTCCATACACTGTAGTAGAGTGTCTCATAATAAAGTTGAAACTACATAAATGTAATCTCTTCACATTACACCATATGTGAAAAACAGTGGAATTATCATTTCACTGGCCAAATCATAACTCACAAAGCCAGCATTTTTATCACTTTTTCCATTTAATATGCAAACTTCATCTGTTTTGGCTCTTACCCCCCTGAATTCATTTGTGACATTCATACTTGCTTCATCTTTATCCAGTTGTTTTATTTTAGGTTTTCCTTAAAAGCAGAAATAGGGTAGTTTATTTTGAGGGGTGATTCCAAAGAATAAGAGGAGGGAACCAAAAGTTGTGTGAGAAGAAAGCAGGTGAAGTTGATCCAAAGAGTGAGTTACAAGCTGATCCTGTTGTGGGTAACTAGGGTTCAATTCTGCTAGAATTCTCTGAGGATTCACATACAACACACTTCAGAACTAAGGATCAGAAGAGGCAAGTGTGAATCCTCTGGACTCCATTTCCCAACGGTCAAGGATTGACCCATAACTACTTCATATTTGTTGGCAAATGCATCAAAATGGCTGAATGGAAGACTGGAAGACTGGAAGCAGAAAGTGAGTAGCTCAGGTGAGATGCTCTTACTTTATAATTGTGCACATTTGGGTTCCACAGTGAAGACTGGAATGAAATGGTAGGTTGAGAGCATGTGGGGATGGATACAAACAACATTTAATATATACATCTTTTGTCTTGATTTGAAATCTTATCTCATCTGAGCTTTTCCTATGTAACCACAATATCTTCAACTGTTTATAGATTATTATTTTCACCTCTATAAATTTTTGTGATAGAAACAGTAATTTTATACCCTACTTAACAAATATGCTGCTTAATTTTTTATTGATAGGAACACTACTTAATTTTTAGCCCATCCTTTAAGAGCCACCTTCTTTTTTATGGTCTCTTGACAGTGTGACTGTTTAAGAACAGTTATTCATTCTCAGGTAGAAGGCAGATGAGTAGAGATGGACCATGACTCAGTGGATGTTTTTCTTGTGCCTGCAGTGTTTGTGATTCCTCACAGATCAGGAGGCAGAGAGTTACAATCAGCACCTAAGAGTCCATGTTTCCTTTGGCCTCAATCAGAAAATCCTCAGACCTCCTCATACCATAAATTTTGTTTCCTATTAGTAGCAAAGTAAATAAGTTTGTAATTTGACATCTACCAACACCAAAAATGTAAGCGTTCACTAGGCTGTACTGTCTTCAGTTTCTTAAACCTTCTTGCATTATTGACATTCAATTGGCAAATCCCAGTTGTATTTGCCCTATCAACACTTCACTGATATTTTACTTCCTCTTTTTCACCTATCAGTTGTCAACTGACAATTGATTACATCCTCTTTCTTGAACGGTTAACTCAGCCTATATTTACTCTGCATCCTAGCTTTGTCTTTTTGTATTATCAGTACATTTTTGGTCATCACTTCTGATTCCCCAGTTGCAATAGACATCTGCTAGTTTGGGCAGTCAAAGAGCTCTTTCTCCATTCTCCTGGTAACCACATACCCATTTAGTGAAATGCTTCACCCTGTCCCCACTCATGTATTTCACATGGGAGCTGAAAATCATAGCCTCCCACTCGCACGGCCAAAGGGCCGACATATGGCCCATCTTGCACTAACAACAGAATCCTGTCTCCAAGACAAAATATTGGTGCCAGCAATAGGCACATGACCCAATGAAGATCATTCTGGGCCTTACCTGCCCCACCTTCTAATTGGAATTACCAGTACCCAGGACTTCCCTTTCTTGGTAACAAGAGACCTGAAAGGCATAAGGTAACATGTAGAGAGAATTAAAGATGCGAGATAATGGAAAGAGAGTGAGAGAGATTGAGCAGTCTTTGATTCCACTTAGGACTAGATTTATTTATTTATAGAATATATTATATTATTATAATACATTATACATTATATTTATAAATATATTATATAAATTAATATATTATACATATTAATAGAATAGATTATTACTAAAATCTATACTATTTATAGATGATCATTTATAGAATTATTAGCCCCCCAAATCAAACCACAAACAGGATAAGAGTGCCAATAAATATTATGTTTTCAGAAATTACTTTAAACTGAATTTCTGTTACTTGCAACCAAAGATTTCTGATTACTTCACTAAACATATCTGTCATCCAAATAATGTGCCAAAAATCTCTAAAAATATCCAGCTCCTAGACCACAAGTATTCAGTAGTCACCATTCAGAAGCTTTAAACTTCTGCCCTTATTTAGTAGTAAAAATGTTTTTTTTTAATTCTAAGAACATATTAAGTATGGAAAAATTAGGAAGTATTTTTATTCCCCATGCCTAGTTTCATCTCTGCATATAGAACAGTAAGAATTTCATGTTTAGCAGCCTGTGCTCTCTAACACCCCAGAAACTACCACGTGCATCGCTCTTCCTGGAAACCCGTCTTTCCAACAGAAAGGGCTTTCATTTTCCCTTAAGGTCTTGAAGAAGCTACTTTAATATCTTCTCCTTCCAGAGGCAATATTCATATTCTTCTTTTCTGAGGCTATAAGCCTCATCTTAAAGGTGGAAGGTTTCAGGGAAAAAAATTACTGAGAAGTGTCATTTAGCAAGATAATAATTCAAAACTACCATCATTACATTTGGGAATCAATGTAATATGTATTAATATGTATTAATGTATTAATATCAATCCTACTGGTTAAAGTAAATACCATGTGGTTATTTCAATAAGTAAAAAAAAAAAAAAGGCATTTTACCCACATCTGGGTAAAAAGAAAAGAAACATGTAGAAACATCAGAATAGAAAGTTACTTCCTTGACATGATAAAAAAATTTTTAAACCAAATGCCAACAACATACTTATAGTGAAACACTATAGTCATTCCCATTAAAATCAGGAGGAAGACAAAGACATCATTATTTTTTAACATTATCTGGACATTCTCTCGAAAGTAATAAAGCATGAGACAGAAATAAGATATTACTATTGGAAATGAAAAAAATTAGCATTACTTGCAGGTGGCAGAATTATATATATGGAAATGGAAGAGAACTGAGGTATAACATCTTAGATTGAATTTATCTTAAGAACAGTAGTTATAGTTTAGATCAATATAAAAATATCAGATGCCTTACTCTACTTGAAATACAGTACCTGAAATATGTTTAAAAATATTTCAACCAAACATTCTAAAGCCAAAATTATACCACCCTGAAAGCACACAAAATAACATATACTTCACACACATAAACAAACAACCACTGCCTAGGAATATCATTCTGTGAATCTATATGAAGAAAATTATAAATGCTTATATTATTCTGGACTGGTTATGTTATGGTGATAAGTAATCCCTCTAAATAACCTTGGTTTGCTTCTCACGCATGTTTCATGTCCTTGGTCAGTTGGAAGGGCAATCTATTACATATGGTGTATATTCAGGGCCCTAAGTATTGGTATCTCTGCACCATGGCATGAGAAAAATGGAAGATGAAAATTGTTCAACAGATTCCTTCACCACTTCTGCTTTACACTGGTCAAAGCAAGGCAGATGTAATGCCTAATTTCAAAATGGTAAGGTAGTAAAATATTAGCCACAATCTAACTGAAAAAAATATAATGGTTGATTGCAATACCCAGTCTAGAGATTAAAAATTCAGACTCCAGAAGCAGTGCTTAGGCTGAAATCCTGGCTCTGCAACTGCCATTAAGTATCCTTGGGTTACTTCACCTTGCTATTATTTGTTCTTCACATCTGAAAAGTAGAAGCAATAATAGTATATGGCTTATTGAGTTGCATATCTGTTTTGTGAATTTATGAAAACTAAGCAACTATTTCGTGCCAAGAATATACTACCTTTGGTGCTTAGGCATATCTATGAACAAAACAGACACAGATTTCTGCCTTTGGGCATCATACATTCTTGAGAGAAAAACAGAAAATAGGGCTTCCCTGGTGGCGCAGTGGTTAAGAATCCGCCTGCCAATGCAGGGGACACGGGTTCGAATCCTGGTCTGGGAAAATCCCACATGCCGTGGAGCAACTAAGCCCATGTGCGACATCTACTAAGCCTGCTCTCTAGAGCCCGTGAGCCACAACTACTGAAGCCCATGTGCCTAGAGCCTGTGCTCTGCAATGAGATAAGCCACCACAATGAGAAGCCTGTGCACAGCAATGAAGAGTAGCCTCCACTCGCCAGAACTAGAGAAAGCCCACATGCAGCAACAAAGACCCAATACAGCCAAAAATAAATAAATAAAATTAATTAATTTAAAAAAAGAAAAGAAATCATGAGAAAATTAAATAAGTAAATTAAATGCTAGGATAGCATTTTAGGTTACTGTAAGACTGGCTTTATTCTGGTTACTCTACTGGGAAAAGACCCTAGTGGAGCAAGGATCAGAGCAAGGAAACCTCCAAGGAGGCCACTGCAGCAATCCAAGTGAGAGATGGATTGGATCAATGTAGCCGCAATGGAAGTGCTAAGAAATATATCAAGACCAAAATATATCCAGATGGATTATATGTGGAGTATGAGAGAAAGAGAAGAGTCAATTGATTTCTTAGAAAGGTATAACCTTCCAAGACTGAACCAGGAAGAAATAGAAAATATGAAGAGACAAATCACAAGCAATGAAATTGAAACTGTAATTAAAAATCTTCCAACAAATAAATGTCCAGGACCAGATGGCTTCACAGGTGAATTCTATCAAATATTTAGAGAAGAGCTAACTCCCATTCTTCTCAAACTCTTCCAAAAAAATTGCAGAGTAAGGAACACTCTCAAACTCACTCTACGAGGCCACCATCACCCTGATACCAAAACCAGACAAAGATACTACAAAAAGAGAAACTTACAGACCAATATCACTAATGAATATAGATGCAAAAATCCTCAACAAAATACTAGTAAACAGAATCCAACAACAAATTAAAAGGATCATACACCATGATCAAGTGGGATTTATCCCAGGGATGCAAGGATTCTTCAGTATATGCAAATCTATCAATGTGATACACCATATTAACAAATTGAAGAATAAAAAAATATGATCATCTCAATAGATACAGGAAAAGTTTTTGACAAAATTCAACACCATTTATGATAAAAACTCTCCAGAAAGTGGGCATACAGGGAACCTACCTCAACATAATAAAGGCCATATGTGACAAACCCACAGCAAACATCATTCTCAATGGTGAAAAACTGAAAGCATTTCCTCTAAGATCAGGAACAAGACAAGGATGTCCACTCTCACCACTATTATTCAACATGGTATTGGAAGTCCTAGCCACAACAATCAGAGAAGAAAAAGAAATAAAAGGAATCCAAATTGGAAAAGAAGAATTAAAACTGTCACTCTTTGCAGATGACATGATACTATACATAGATGATCCTACAGATGCCACCAAAAAACTACTACAGCTAATCAATGAATTTGGTTAAGTTGCAGGATACAAAATTCATGCACAGAAAAATCTCTTGCATTCTTATACACTAACAACGAAAGATCAGAAAGAGAAATTAAGGAAACAATCCCATTCACCATTGCAACAAAAAGAATAAAATACCTAGAAATAAACCTACCTAAGGAGGTAAAAGACCTGTACTCAGAAAACTTTAAGACACTGATGAAAGAAATCAAAAATGACACAAACAGATGGAGAGATATACCATGTTCTTGGACTGGAAGAATCAATATTGTGAAAACGACTAAACTACCCAAAGCAATCTACAGATTCAATGCAATCTCTAACAAATTACCAATGGTATGTTTTACAGAACTAGAACAAAAAATCTTAAAATTTGTATGGAGACACAAAAGACCCCAAATAGCCAAAGCAAACTTGAGGGAAAATAACAGAGCTGGAGGAATCAGACTCCCTGACTTCAGACTATACTACAAAGCTACAGTAATCAAGACAATATGGTACTGGCACAAAAACAGAAATATAGATCAATGGAACAGGATAGAAAGCCCAGAGGTAAACCCACGGACCTATGCTCTACTAATCTATGACAAAGGAGGGAAGGATATACAATGCAGAAAAGACAGCCTCTTCAGTAAATGGTGCTGGGAACACTGGACAGCTACATGTAAAAGAATGAAATTAGAACACTCCCTAATACCATGCACAAAAATAAACTCAAAAGGTATTAAGACCTAAATGTAAGACTGGACACTATAAAACTCTTAGAGGAAAACATAGGAAGAACACTCTCTGACATAAATCACAGCAAGATCTTTTGTGACCCACCTCCTAAAATAATGGAAATAAAAACAAAAATAAACAAATGGGACCAAATGAAACTTAAAAGCTTTTTCAGTGCAAAGGAAACTATAAACAAGATCAAAAGACAGCCCTCAGAATGGGAGAAAATATTTGCAAATGAATCAACAAAGGATTAATCTCCAAAATATATAAACAGCTCATGCAGCTCAATATTAAAGAAACAAAGAACCCAATCCAAAAATGGTCAGAAGACCTAAATAGACATTTCTCCAAAGAAGACATACAGATGGACAAGAAGCACATGAAAAGCTGCTCAACATCACTAATTATTAGAGAAATGCAAATCAAAACTACAATGAGGTATCACCTCACACCAGTTAGAATGGGCCTCATCAGAAAATCTACAAACAACTAATGCTGGAGAGGGTGTGGAGGAAAGGGAATCCTCTTGCACTGTTGGTGGGAATGTAAGTTGATACAGCCACTATGGAGAACAGTATGGAGGTTCCTTAAAAAACAAAAAATAGAATTAACATATGACCCAGCAATCCCACTACTGGGCATATACCAGAGAAAACCATAATTCAAAGAGACACATGCACCCCAATGTTCATTGCAGCAGTATTTATAATAGCCAGGTCATGGAAGCAACCTAAATGCCCATCGACAGATGAATGGAAGAAGATATGGTACATATATACAATGGAATATTACTCAGCCATAAAAAGGAACGAAATTGGGTCATTTGTAGAGACATGGATGGACCTAGAGACTGTCATACAGAGTGAAGTAAGTCAGAAAGAGAAAAACAAATACCGTACATTAATCCATATATGTGGAATCTAGAAAAATGGAACAGATGAAATGGATTGCAAGGCAGAAATAGAGACACAGATGTAGAGAACAAACGTATGGGCACCAAGAGGGGAAAGCAGGGGGTGGGGTGGTGGTCTGATGAATTGGGAGATTGGGATTGATGTATACACTGATGTGTATAAAATTGATGACTAATAAGAACCTGCTATATAAAAAAATAAATTAAAAAAAAAAGGAGTCAATTGATACTGTAAGGTTTTTAAATGGAGCCATTAACTAAGATGGGGAAGGCATCAGTGAAGTCCAGTTTGGACATATCAAGTTTTAAATGCCTATGAGACATACAAGAAGAGGTGTTAAGTAGGAAAGGGATGTATTTTACAGAGTTCAGCAGGGTGTTCATAACTGGAAAGGCAAATCTGGATGCTCTCATAGAAAATGAATTCAAAGCCTTGGAACTCAATCAAATCACCAAGGAAGTGAGGGTATGTGGTTTTAAATGAGTTAGTAAATGGGAATGACTTCAAACAATGGTATATAATAAATATGTAATAAATGTTAGTTATTATTATGTTCCTGGAAGAGACCATTGTTTCAAAACTTAGTTCTTACCAGGTAAATTTATAGTCCTGAATGCATCTCAATAAAATTCCTTTAACAAAAGAAGTTGACATAACTGTTCTAAAGTTTGTCTGGAAAATAAATCAACAGGGGAATGGTTTTGGACATTTAAGTATAGTGGCATCAAGGAGAGAGGTTGAGAGTGATGGCCTGGTAGCCACCTCATGTTACACTAACTGGACAACTTTATTACGTGTGAAACTAGTTCAAGAGTTAACAGTAAAATGAAAGGAATAGAATAGATAGTCTCAAAACAGATTATATGTCAATGTTTATATCTATATCAACTTGATGCATTAAAAAATAAAACACTATAAATTGAAGTGGGAAGGGATAACCTTGTCAGTCAATAAATTTTGCTGGGAGACTTGACTATCCTAAATTAGTAGACTGTTACATCCTTACCTCAGATTTTACACCAAAATAAATTTCAGACGTTCAGAGTTTAATAAAAAAGAAAAAGATTAAGTGAAATACCAGAAGTTTTAAATGAATATCCATCTACTTTTTGGCTAAAGAAATCTGTTCTGTGCATAAGAAAAATGAAGAAATAAAATATTGAAACATATGGCTACATAAAACTTTAAGGTTACTATATATCATACATCTTATTACTATGAAAAGCAAATGGCAAAGTTGGAAATACATTTCAAGAGATATGACCTAGAGTTAAAAACATTAGTATACTAATACTTGTTGCAAATCATTAAGAAAATAAAAGCTAATAGCCTAATAGAAACCTGGGAAGAAAGATGAGCAGATAACTCGTAGAATTAGAAACATGTGCCTCCTCTAACAAAATTTCCTAGATAACAAAGAAATGCAAGTACCAAAAACAGTCAAGAATTTTTTAAAATATTGAATGTGAATTTACAGTGAAGCAAATAGTCTCTTACACTCCCAGGAGGAGTTAAATTCATAAAACTTTTCTAGAAAGCAATTTGGCCAAATAAATTCCAAGATCCAAAAGACACATATGCTTTTTGGAATTCATCCTAAGAACATATGAAAAATGTAAACAATAATTCTATGCTAAAGAATTCTTACCGCAGTGTTTTTATAACAGTACATAGTTGAAAAGCATTCTAAATCTTAAACAATAGGGAATTGCTTAAATAATGATCAATACAAACAGTATTATATGATGAAGCCATTGAAAATGATATTTTCAGATTACTTTAATGAAATAAAATGCTCTCCTTGTGATACTAAGTACAAGAAGCAATGTACAAAGCTAATCAAAATATTACCTATCTATAGCTACATATGTACATAACAGTTACCTATAAATCTATATATTCATACATAATATGTAACAACAAAATGTTATTTCTGTGTGTTGATGTGACGTATTATATACTTTATACTTTCCTATATTGCATATGTATTAATATCATAATAGAATAAAGTATTTATAAAATATAATAAAACATGTAAGAAGCATCTATGTAAACTGTATATCTGTGTGTCTTCCTACACTGCATAAAGTATATGAATATTTGAAATAGACAGAAAGTTTCTAATTTGCTGAAAATTCAATGTCATGAGGAAATTCTAGGTAGGTACTAGTCAGTAATTGTTGCCATACCCCATAATGGTTGTTCCAAACTTTTAATTGTTTGAATCCACATACAGAGCCCCACTGACTCCCATTTAACTCTATTATAGGTAGCTAGGCATTCCACACCATTGATAAACTCAAGGATGTAGCGACCCAGGATTACCCCTTAAATACGCAAGTTAATGTCAATCAACCATATGTGTGTACTGCTTTCCCGTAATTTGGAGTACCGAATAAACTAAAGAACTCCAAACGTACCCTATATTCTTACTTGCCAAATCTGGCAATCCTATGGTTCACCCACTACCATCCCAACCTCACAACAGTATCTTTTTACACTTGTAAAGCCCTACTCATGTTCTAAGACCAACTATAATAACACACTTACGATTCTTCCACATATAACATTGTGGACACAATGAAATCCACATATAACATTTCTTCTGTGATGTCATCACTTGTTGAATAGTCTGTGTTTAAACATTTACATTATTTGTTAGTTGTTTATATGTTACTATACCCAAAAGTTCTGTGAGTCTTTGTATAAAAGTACTAATTACCCAGAAGGTAACTGAGCATTTACTTCCTGCATGTAGGTACTTGGTAAATAGATCAGAAGCAACAGAATGTGGTGGATAAAAAAATACCAACGTTTGCCATCTGACTAGATTTTATGATTCACAGTTCAGAACCTGTTTTGCTATTAGACCATGGTGCTTAGAAAGACTCCTAAGACACCATATTTGAAATTCCAATAAAAGTGCTCATACATCTGCTTTACAGATACTTTGGAGTGTATTTATTTTTATTGAAAGTCTAGATGAACTCGATAACTACCTGTAACAAATTACAAAAGTCAGTAATATCAAAACAACTCCTCAGTATCCTCAATCACAATTTAATACTGCTTTTTAAAATGTTTAATTTCTGAATTGTTCATCGTTTTCAAAGGTCAGAACATTCATACCAACAGAAATGACAAGAACATAATGGAAGAATTTAATGAATGTGTTCTTTCAAATTTATTTGGCAATATGAATTTAAACTGGCCACATTTTTCAACAAAGCATCTTATATAATTAATACAATTTGGTGCTTGAGCTAGGGGTCCCTGAAAAGAGTTCTACTTAATTACCTTATAATTTAAATATTAAAAATTATCTGTCGAAACTAGGCATTCAGTGTGCAATTATACAAGGAAGAAAATATTTAGATTCCTCTCACAGTCATGAGAATATCATTAGCACTGTGCCATCCATATTCAACTATCAAGCATTAGGGTTGGCTTTGTATGTCAGTGTGTACACATTACAATAAAAGAATAACATCTCAAATTCAGAGCTGAGTGAGTGGAATAGAAAGTGCTTAGAGTGTCATTTTCCATCTAGTTCTAAATTTGAAAGACTTTTCCCATTTGTCTAGGGTGTGATATTCTCACTTTGTTTTTAAAGGATTTATCTCTCTTCCTTTCCTTTCTCTAGGCATATTCATACATCTAAGACATGAAATGTACCATTACAGAGATGGAAAGTATCCCACTATCAGCATTCTCAAGTATATATTCTTTGGGAGATGCTTGTGAAAAAGAATTATGTGTTCAGATGAATTTATTAAATGCAGTTTACACTATTCCCACCTTAAGATTCACACAGTGAAGCTTACTGTCTTAAAGATTCTGAGATACTTTGCAATAAAGAAACTAATTTAACTTTGGTTAACCCAGAACTTCACAAAACTTTTGTTAACAGACCATTTTTATTACATATCACTATTTTGACAGTATTTAGGTGTTGTGATTTATTTTAAAATTAACTCTATTTCTAAATATATTTTATAAGGATCTAATATTTCTCTAGTTATTTTCATTTTAATGAATTTAAGGACTTCATGGTCCTTTTTCTTTTTCTTTCTTTATAAATTTATTTATTGGCTGTGTTGGGTCTTCATTGTGGCACATGGGCTTTCTCTAGTTGCAGCTCATGGGCTCTAGAGCGCAGGCTCAGTAGTTGTGGCACACGGGCTTACTTGCTCTGCGGCATGCGGGATCTTCCCGGACCAGGGCTTGAAACCATTCCCCTGCATTGGCAGGCAGATTTTTAACTACTGCACCCCAGGGAAGTCCCATGGTCCTTTTTCATCAGTTGAGTTAATTAAAGCTAGATTAGTGATGTTGGCTAAATTAATTATCACTAAGGTAGAAGGAAAAATCATCCTCCTATGACAGATACGGTTTATAACTATAAGTGAACAGGTAGCATTTTATCTAATAAACATTATAACAAATGCTGTTTCCCATAACAATATTGTATCTGCTATGTACTGAATGTTTATATCCTTCCAATATCCATATGTTGAAGCCTGAATCCCCAATGTGATAGTATTTGGAGGTGGGCCTTTAGGAGGTAATTAGGCCATAAGGGTGGAACCCTCATGAGTGGGATTAGTAACCTTAAATGAAGGGACGGGAGAGAGATGATCTCTCTCTCTTTCTCTCTCTCTCCCCACTACCCCACCCCTCGATATGAGGATACAATGAGCAGACAGGCCGTTTGCAAACCAAACAAGTGCCCTCACCAGACACCTGACTGGCTAGTGCCTATGCCTCAGATTTGCAGCTTCCAGAACTGTGAGAAATAAATGTTTGTTGCTTAAGCCACTGATCTATGGTAATTTGTTATAGCAGCCAAAATTGACTATGACAGTATCCTTTAAGTTATAAATCCAACAGGAACTTAGACAAAACTCTATTAATTATAAGGTGAGAAAATTATGTTTTCTGATTTCTAGTAGGCAAGTATTTTTGAAACTTCTCTTTACCTATCAATTTCCTATCAATTAAAAGCTCAAACCACTATGTGAAAAGATTTCTAGTCTTTCAATTTTCTTCATTAACTACCAATTCAGTCTTATGAGCTCATATTCAGTTATCTTCTCTAGTCATGGCTGAATTACATAGTATGAGGCATATATATTTTCGGTTTCTACAAATCCTTGTATTAGCCCACTGATAGCACTTACTTTGTTCCTAACATACTGCTAGGTGCTGGAATATAACGTCAGTAAAGCAGACAGTCTCTCTCATTATACAGCTTACTGTCCTGCACAGAGCATAGAAAAATCAATAATTACACAAATAAAGTAAGCTTACAATTGTGATAAATGCTATGGAGAGGAAATATATTTCTGAGGAAACTGAGAGTGATGGGAAGAAAGAAAAATGTGCTAATTACAAAAAAGACAGTAGGGAGGAGGGATAGAGAAGAGAGATCTGGGTAGAGAGATCTAGGGCAAAGAGCATAGTCATTTGGAGAAATTCAAAGGCAGGGCGGCCCCTGTTCAGAGACTGGTATTGCTTCCTGGAGATTAACCTGGAGAGATAATCAGGGCCAGCCCATAGAACAGATCCTCTTAAGAGACATCTGTGTCTTTATCCTAAGAAAGTCCAAAGAAAAGGCTATTACTTTAAGTAAGGGTGTGAGATGATCATGTCCACATTCCAAAATACACCATGCTTGCAATATGAAGAAGAGATTAGAGGCGACCAATGTAAAAAGAGTAAAAACACTTGTGATACTACTGCAACTGTCTAAATTGTAACAACTCAGAAATACAATTTCTTTCTTAAAAAATGTATATACTTTCTTGATATGTAGGGAACTGCATATTTAGATAAATATAATTCTCTTAGCCAGACTGGTCTCAGTCTTTAATACCTTACTCTAGGGAACTCTGTAAGAATGCTAGAGAAAATGTGGTGGAAATATTGAGAAATTTTTATTTGTTGTTCTTTGTTTTCAGGATAGGAAAAATAACAATCAAGATAATAGCAGGCTAGTGAAAAAAATAAAGATCTTTCTCTTGGATCCCTAACGACTTGTTTATCAATCAATTTATGACTTTCACTCCATATACCTTTAACTTGTCCTTCTATGCCTCCACAAAACTAGAAATTAGACTCAGATACAAGACCCTAGAGCCCTGGAAAGCCTTTAAATGTCAAGTAAAGGGTTATAAATCTTCAATGGATTGACATTTGTAAATTTACTCTTTATGGTTTCAAAAACCACCTCAAAGACTCATGACTTTTAGCAGTTCGTGATTTTGATGTCACAAATTTGAATCACAGTACTAAGAGGATAAAGTTGCTGCCTATATCTGCTTCTCCATATCCATTTCTGTCATTCTACACTCATTGCTGACTATTTAGGGATGATCAAAAATAATTTAAAAACTCTGTTTCAAAAGGAGTTATACTGTTATTTATGAATTTGGGTATTTATGAAGGACACAGGACTTATTTCTTTCAAATGGTAAGTTTCTTTCTTCCGCATAAGGCAGGTAATTAGCTTGATATAAGAATGGAAAAAGATTTCAAAGTTATTTTCCAATTCTACATTGTTATAATTTTCCCATTTTACAAAGATATTCTACATGATAGAAACAAAAACATGTGATTGTATTGTGATCATTCACACTTCTAGTAACTTCAGTTTTCCTCTGTGAAAAATAAGAACTATAGCTATTTCATAACAGTCTTGTCAATATTAAAGGAACCTGATTTGTGACAGTGTAGTGAAAAAAATAGAATTATTATTATAATTACTGTCCAATCAAGAAATATAATTGCCCAGAACATTCCCTTCCACAGGCATTCTGATCATATGAAGACTTTTAGTTCTAGTAATTAGAGATGTAGGCCTACTATCATTATTTGAGCAGAAAAAGTTCTGTTACCAAAATATAACAATTGATTCTCCTAAAAACTTATTAAAATTGAATTTCAGTGTTGACCGTGCAAGATGTTATCTCTCTAGTTTAAAAAATGTATACCTACTGACCTCACTGAAATAGGATTTGGGTAATTTATACTTTATAGCCAAAGTGATTGTAATTTCTTTGGTCTTATGATTGTATTTCTTCTCCATGGGATCCTCCTTGTTATCAGAGCCTTCTTCATCCTGAGTTAATTGGCATGAGACATTCCTTTGTAACAGACAAAGCCCAGTCAAAATACCACCTTTTTTGAGATAAAAACCTATCAAACACCCACTTAGAACACTCTTACTACATGCCAAGCACTGTGTTCTATACACAGGTCCAGAGAAGAACAAGACCTCTGCTTTCAAGTTCATATTCTAGTGGCAAAGAGAGGCAGAACACAGGCTACAGTCAAACACTGTGGTGAATTATGTACACATAGGATGTGACTGGTGTGTAAAGGAGGGACACAGAACTCACTGCAGCAGAGAGGAGGGAGATAAAGCCAGAAAAGACAGATATAGAAGAGTCTGTAGACCTTGTTGAACAGAAGTACAGGCTTTCCCCTGAAAATTATGGGAAGTCCCCAGAGAGTTAAACCATAATTACCTTTGGCTTTTCAAGGGGTGGTAGAGACCTTCCCAGGTGAAAATTTTGCATCTGTTGATAATAACATTTAACAGGCAAATAATGCAATACTGCACTGTGGCAGTACTTATTATTGCCATGTTATCACATAACTCTTAAGATGTCTAAGCGTCGTGTTTTCAATTTGAGAGTAAATTTTTGAAAACAGGAACAACGACTGTGCTTCTTGCCTCCTCCATAAAATCTTGTCTATGGTCTTGCACACAATACATATTTCCTAAGCAAACACTTATATTTTAACTAGAATAGGTTTAATTTGATTCAGGGTAAGGCTTCTGTGCTGATTTTGGGGAAGATGATATAAAAGCAGATATCCTGCTATAGACATTATGATGTTGATATCTTGATATAGATATTCATATTTGTATTTACCCTTTGGCGGCTAACATCAACTACCCATTATGCTATATACTACCTACATATGGTGCGTATACATAGTATGTGTGCAAGATGTGATATAGATCTTAAACGATCATAGACACCAGGTTAGAGAGATATTATTAAGATCATTTTATACATTTTGTAGATAAGGAAAGATTCATAGAAGCTAGGTAAGTTGTCTGGAGTCACATAGCTAGTAAGTAGTACCAGTAGCTAGTAAGAAGTACTTACTTATCTCCGGACATAAGTGGCCATAGTTATTAAATAGAATCAGGGAATACTTTTAATGGCAATAGCCCTCTAGGGAAATGAATTCTCACAAGACTTAAGTACAAATAAAGAGTGTTCTTTCGCTTCTGAGATTCTGAGACTAAAATCATCTTTTTTAATGAAATACTAACAAAATGTCACTGCATTTAGATATGTCCATAGGTGAGAATAAGAGTTGCTAGTTTCAGCCAAGTCACCAAGATAAAGCATCCCTGTGCCCTTTTTATGTTCCTAGAATCCTTCCACATTGAATCTTTGGACAACCTTAAGGAATTATTTGACATTTCAGTCTGCTTTTGACTTTAGTCTACATTAGTCTTCAAAGTATCATGAGAGCCTGTGACCAAGATTTTGAAACAGTTGTATTACTCAAAGAGGCCGAACATAATTTTTATATGGATAATGATAACAATTATAAGAATTACCATCATTCTTTGTATGCTATAGCTAAGCATTTAGCTAAATCCTCTACATGGTTTATCTTATTTAATCTTTCAACAGCTCTATGAGTAGCTATTAGTAGTACTCCAAGTTTATAGATGAGGACATTAAAATTTAGAGAGTTGGGCAATTTGCTAAATATCATACAATGAGGAAATGGTGCAACTGGGATTTTAAACAGGGGAGTTTGACTTCAGAGCACTTCCTCGTGGTTCTTTATGCTCTGAATGAAAGGAGTAAGGTATTCCAGGCATGTATGAATATAAGAAACACCACAAGATGTTTGGGAAATTTCCAGTAATCCAATGTGAGGCGAGATATTTTGGCAAAAGGAGAATATGTTGTCTCTTTAGAGGACAAGAATTTATGATGGGAGATCTCTCTTCCATGTTATTACAGTTCTGGTTTATATAAATAAAACTCAAGTGTACTAAAGCAATTCAAAGAGCTTGTTGAGGAAAAGATGAGATGGTCATATCAGATATCCTCCTGAAGGACTAGAAAATTGAAGAAAAACAGAATCCAGGCAATTTTTTAAAAAAAATCTGTTCAGTTTATCACAGTGATTTCAATTCTAAAAATCCAGTATGGATTAAAAAAAAATTCAAGTTTGCTACTTTTGTGTCTCTTTGTCCTTCTAAATGGTCAGTGTGCATTTACTCGCACCTGTTTCTAGTCAAGGACATAAAGTGATTATTCTAAACTAAGACTTGTTTTCTCAACAGGTATTCTCTTTGCAGTTCCATTAAACTCAGGAATGCATAGAAATTTTCCAGAAATGAACACTGAAAAACCTTATTGCAACAATCTATCCTTATCACATCTTCACTGAGTGTTAAATGAAACTTAGTCTCAGTTATTGCCCCATTCAAATAATTCAATTGTGTCTTACTTAGGATAGCCACTGATGTAACAACTCTTGGTTGACCTCAGATCTGGCATTTTTCTTCTGCTGTAACTAGAGTAATCCCATTTCACTCATTTATATATTAATTCTAGTCACTGCAATCAAGTTTTAATTGCACCATGACTTGTTTACATGTATCATAAAGGACAATACTTTTTTTGTAAGCTGCACTGCCCAGACTCATATATAAGGCAGAAGTGTACTTAAATAGAACCTATTCCAAACAGAAGGAGCAGAAAGAGATTTTATTGATCAGGTCTCTGAAAAACATCACCTTATAGAGGGCAGATGATAATTGGGACAGAGGCCATGCTCAATTCTGACTTATCATCATGTGATCATTGCGGGGGTAATATCTTTCCCAGCATTTGGCTTCCAATTCCTTTCTCTACCTCACTTTAAAACTTTATTTTAAAGATCATATGTTATAGACTTATGACAGTCTCATGTATATAGTTATCAAATCCAGCAACACAAAGGATGTCTTTATTTAGTTATGTTCTTAAAGGGTTACTTTATTCTTGCCTAATGGGAGTCCTTATGAAGAAGTCATAGTGTGTCAGGGCTACAAATAAGGATTTTGCAGAGCTGTTATTTATCTCCAGTCGCTTGTATATTTGATACAGGAAACTTGAAAGTTGTGATTTTGACTGTGCCCTACTTACTTTCTGGCAGTCCTCAAATCATTCCGATGAGGAGAGAGAATTGGTGATATGGTGGCCTTTGAGATAAAAAGTATGAAATGTTGCTTCCAATTATATCCATCAATTTTAGCATATTTTTACTAAAAAATGGAGGTCTAGACTCCACACAGAAAATTCTTTAATTTGAGTTTGACCAAAGCCTGTTCATTGCCTGTGATTAGGAGGCTGATATATAGACTCACACTTGGCAATGGAGAAAAAATTGCAAGCACATTGGTCCACCTTGCATTTCTTGGGCCAAAGAAACTGTGCCTGTGATATTGCAATACTCCTAAACTGTACCATAAGCCCTTAACAATACAAATTAAGTATCTCCTAGAGGCAGAAAATTTTATTGGTTGAAAGTAGGAATGTAATAGTCTTAGATTCAAATTCTGACTAGTTGTTAGCAGTTTGTGCTCTTAAACAAGATATTTAACATTTAACTTTTTATGAATGGCAAGAGCACTTTAGTGATTAAAATTCCTTTCTTATGTCATATTTTCTTGTTCTTATTTTATTTGCTCTAGTAGTCAAAACCCAGATCAATTAGAGGAAGTTAAAGAAAGGAATCCTATACATGAGCAGGGAGGTTGAGTATAGGTCAGGTTTACTGTTCTTTTCAAGTCCAAAATTTTACAAAATAATATAATACATATTTCCCAGGCTTCAGCCAGCCCTGCAATAAAATGTGTCACTTAAATTAATGAAGTTAAATTAGTAGTTTCAAACATTTACTTTGGTTCTAGCTTTACTAGCACTTGTACAAACTTCATCTTTTCCATTCTAAAAATTCCCTTGACTACTTCTGGTATGTAATCTCCCTGAAGTCTGAAGGTGAAGAGTGTTATTCATTTTGTTCACTACTGTATCATTAGCATTTACAACATTGCCTGGAACATGATAGGTGCTCAATAAATACTTGTTACTAAGTGAATGAGTAAAAGAAAGTGTGTGTGTGAGTGTGTGTCCAGATGTTGAATATCTCATCACATGAATGAACACATTGTGCTCGATTACTAAACTAAATCTGCTACTAAGGATATAGCTACTTGTTCTAAAAGCAAACATATCTGAGCCTAAGCTCACATTAAATTTGCCAAAACTTAGAATGATGCTTTTGAAACTATAGAATGATGTTTGAAAATGTTGTGGGAACAGTTCTTTCTGAGTAGGAAGCAGAGTCAGGATATTGCCAACAAGAGACCCAAAGCTATTATAACTTAGAGCAAGGGTAATTCCTGACATAGCAAATACACATTAAAATGGGATTTTGGTATTGAGTTATAAGGTTAGACAAGGTATCCAAAGTCTCTTTGGATTCTAGCATTCTATAATTCTAAGTGTATAATGTGGTCATTAAAACTTTCTAAATGAGAATGTAATGAAATAGATAAATGCATTGAACAAATGATTCAGCATGCTAATGAAATTCTAGCACTGTAAGGGTTAAAACTGTACCCCTAAGAGTTCACAGCAGTGGCTAAGAAAATGAGATTGAGTGTTGGATATACCTTGGGTTGTGTCCTGCTTCTGGCATTTGCTAGGTAAGATGTTTCGGGCAGTACAGCCACCCAAAGACTCAGTTTTATAAGCTGCAAATTATAAATAATGCCTACTTTACATAGTTATTACAAAGATTAAAAGTTATAATGTGTGTGAATGTTTCATACAACCTCTGAAACATGAATATGCTCAGCAATAAGTAAGAGTGTTTTTGTTTCATTTTGTTTATAATCAGAGAGACTTACAGGCTAAAATACCGTGCAAAAAATGAAAATTTTGGCCATTAGAATGCTATTGTCTTGTGTATTTTGCATCTTTCGATCCAACAGATGAAATGAAATGCATTCCTATAGCTCCTTATATTTCATAAAGTTAATTTGAATAAGTAGATTAGAAAGTTGATTGCCTTAAGTAAGGCAAGCATTTTGGACAGTGCCTAGATCATACTAAGAACTTTGCCATCATCATCATTAAAATAGTCTATTTCATGTCTGACCTCTCAAACACATTCTTTAAAAAGTAATTTGCTTCACAGTCAATTTCTTACTTTGAAGAACAGTTTATCATTGCTTTCAAATATGCATGCTAATTTACAAATAAATAAATAAATTGGTAAATATGTCTAAGAAAGAATTTTTTAAATTCCATAATAGCAGCATCCAGAGACATACCCTCCTACCATGCTAGTATTTTCCTCTAGTTGTCTTCATATATTAATTCACATACTTATATTAATTGAAACTTTATTAACAAAAGTGCCTATTTACAGGTTTGCCTCCATTTTTACCATCTTTTATTCCATAAGCATTCTTCATGTCATTAAATATTTTTCAAAAAAGCATGTTTTGTAAACCCTGCAGAATATTCACACTTTATTTAATCATTATCCTACTATTGGAACAGTAAGTTGTTTCCAATTGTTTGTTATAATATATTCACTGAAGTTATGGTATTCTTGGACCTAAATCATTGTTGCATATCTGCTTATATCTTCAGGATAAAATCTATGAAATTTAATTAGTAAGGCAATGGATGTGAATGTTTTTAAATCTCTTATTTCATCTTATTAAAATTCTCTCTAGAAATGTTGTTCAGAACTCTAGTGGCTCTCCACTTCAATCAAAGTAAAAACCAAAAATCCTTATAAGGTCTACATATCCGGCCAACTATTAAAGCTCTGCCCTCCCTTTCACTACTTTCCTTCTCAATTATTCCACTGCAAGCACACATGGACTCCTGGCTGCTCTTTTTACAACAAGCATGTTTTAATCTCCCAGAGCCTTTGTTTTAGCTAGATCCTCTGTGTCGACTACTCTTCTCTCTGTAACCTTTTTGGAATCTAACATATCTCCAGCAATTTTTTCCTCAAATTTCACCTCCTCAATGAAGTATATCCTTAACACCTTATTTCTTCTGCAGTTTCCACCTTCAAAGTGCTGACTATATAATTTAACTATTTATTGTGTTATTTTGAATTGTCTGTCTCCTCACTCTAGAAGCTCTATATTGGTAGGGAATCAGAGAGACTTACAGGCTAAAATACCGTGCAAAAAATGAAAATTTTGGCCATTAGAATGCTATCAAGACGTCTTGTGTATTTTGCATCTTTTGTTCATTGATGCATTTGATTCAACTATAGTAGTCCCTTGTACACTGTAGGTGCTAAATATTTGTTGGATAAATGAACACACTGACTTATACTACCAGTAACTATATATGAGTCTATTATTCAACACTCCCACAAACCATATGTGTTTTCTTTTGTGTCTTTCATACTGATCATGCTTTCTCCCCATTTTCCCCAGTTGTGTTATTCTTTACTTTTGTACAGTATTCTAAGAGTTACTGGAAAGTTATCTTACAAATGATCAAATCTGTTTTCTCTAAAATTCATTTTGAAATTTACTGTTTTTAATGCCTTTTATATTGTGTATTTTTTGTATGTTTATGAATATTTATGTTTTTTTCAATTATCCCATGGCTAAAATAGCTGCCTTTTCATTTCTACTCTCCTCTCAACAAGATTTTTTGGTCTTGATCTTTTGTTTCATCAGTTTTAATTTTATGAAACCCTGAATTCTTTGAATTATATTACCAAGTCAAAGCAAACATTTTCCTTAAATTTGTTTCTTACTTTTACAATTACATTTTTAATAAAGTATGTCCTTCTGTTTCTTGAGTCCTCTGTTCTTTTTGTCTATGACTTGAGTACAGAGTTCTTTCATGGACATGTCTTTGGCTTTGTATTTCTGTTTACACATCCTTGAATGAAAAGAGATCCAGTCCTTCCTATCATTTTGCCATAAACAGGCATTTATCTTGGTTTCTATCCCTGTTTCCTGGTTACAAGTAACGGAGTTTCCTCTCAGGACTTAAGCTAGAGGACCACAGATGTACAGAGCCTCTAGCCAAAATCTGTGTATCTAGCAATAATTTTTCTAATGTGGCTACAGAATTGAGACAAGGGATTATCTGCTAGCTCTAACTGGAATTAAGAAAATTAAAATTTATTCCTCAGTAATTTAAACTAATACTTAGTTTCCTCTTGCCAAAAAGCCTGAATAAAAATTGAGATGTTTAAGAGAGTGCCACTCCCATGACTTTTCTGTTCACAAAATATTACTAGTCTGATTTCAAATTCTAGAAAAAGAATATTAGCATCTACCCATTAATATATTTCTTTATTACAAGAAACAGAATGCCCAAATGCATGAATGTATTACCAGATTAGTGGAATAGAAGCAGCACAACTATTTTTCTTCTTAGTAAAGATCCTGATCTCTGAAACAGAGAAAAGGATGTCTTCCCATCTCTTTCCCCAAATTTTATTTCCCTTTGGGACAAAACTGTTTTTCAGCTTCAATCACTGGTGGTGATTTTCATTTCATGTTGTCAAATCCATAATTAGTAAAAATTTTTCTTTGATTCTGTTTTCATGGCTGTGTATCTTAGCTTAAAAATCAATTTTTAGTTTTTAGTTTTTAATCAGTTTAGCTTAAAAATCAATTTGGTAAATGTAAAATAGGTAGCTAGTGGGAAACAGCTGCATAGCACAGGGAGATCAGCTCAGTGCTTTGTGACCACCTAGAGGGGTGGGATAGGGAGGGTGGGAAGCAGATGCAAGAGGGAGGAGATATGGGGATATATGTATATGAATACCTGATTCACTTTGTTATAAAGCAGAAACTAACACACCATTGTAAAGCAATTATACTCCAATAAAGATGTTAAAAAAAAATCTGGTAGAGTATATTGTTAGTGAGATGCCATCTTAAACTAAAAGGGCTATATAGATATTTATTCCAGCTTTCTTAATTCTCAATTTTGTATTATTATAGTAGTTTTTAAATTTGGGTATTACATTTTCAGTAATTTTTAGTTTGGGATCTCATAGTTTTTCTCTACATTTCACCCAATAGTAACTCTCATCTTCCTTTTTAAAAGTCATGTTTTCTTGTTTATTACAGAGGATTTCATGTTATCTTCTAAAACTATTGACTGATATATAATAAATTATTTTCAGAGGAATATTAGACTTCTTTTTTGGTGGAGAAATGTCTTAGTCCATTCAGGCTGCTATAACAAAATACCACAGGTTGGATAGTTTAGAAACAACAGAAATTCATTTCTCACAGTTCTGGAGGCTGCAAGTCCAAGATCAGGGTGCCAGAATAGCTGGGTGAGTGCCCTCTTCTGGGCCACAGACTTCTCAATGTAGCCTCACATAGTTCAAGGGACAAGTTACCTCTGTGGGACCTATTTTATAAAGGCACTAATCCCACTCACAGGGTCTCCACTCACATGACCTAGTCATCTCCCAAAGGCCTCCTTCCTAATACCATCACCTTGGGCATTAGGTTTTTAGCATATGAATATTTGAGGGGCACAAACATTTAGCCCATAGCAGGAGACAACGAGCAGAAACTCAAATGTGGAGGACCATATTCATATGCCTCCTAGATCCCATTTACTATGCCAGTACACCCAGACACTAGCAACTGAGGGTTGTGAGTACTGGCTGTTAATGGCTCACAGTTGCTACCTTCTCCAGAGAACTGACTTTGGAAATGACCACAAAGGGAGATTATGTCTCCTGATATCCATCATGGGGCAAGAGCAGAAGACAGACCACACTTAATGCCTGGCTGACACTGGAAACCAAAATGGTGAAATCTTGCCTCCAAGTGGCAATGTCTATAGAGATCTTGGTCATCTTACTTTAGATCTATTCCTAGGTATCTATAATGTTTATTGGTAGAAATAGAAATATAAAACATATATTAACCTTGAATCTAGTCACATTGTTAAATTCAATTTAAAAATATATATATATACATATACACACACACACACACACACATACATACATATACACACATACATATATATACACACACACATATATAGTGCCTAAATTATTTAATTGATATTTTCAGGACACTACACACAAAAAAACAAACAAAAAGAAAACCCCCAGAATACACATTCTTTCGAAGCACACAGCCAATGTAATACTCAACGGTAAACAACTGAAAGCCTTCCCGCTAAATCTGGAAGAAGACAAGGATGCCCACTTCTCTCCAACACAGTATTAGAAATCCTAGCCACAGCAATCAGAGAAGAAAAGAAGTAAAAGGTGTCCAAATTGGAAAGGAAGAGGTAAAATTGTCATTATATGCAGATGACATGATATTATATATAGAAAACTCTAAAGGACTCCACAAAAAAACTATTAGAACTGATAAACAAATTCAGCAAGGTAGCAGGGTACAAGATCAACATACAGAAATTGGTTACATTTCTTAAACTAACAATGAAATAACAGAAAGAGAAAGTTAAAAAAAAATATCCCTTTTAAAATTGCATCAAAAAGAAAAAAAATACTTGGGAATAAACCTGACCAAGGAGGTGAAAGACGTATGCTGAGAACTATAAAACTCCTGAGTCTTATTGTTTAAGCATAATGTATCTTTTATCTCTGACTGCTTTTTTGTCTCTTTTTAAATTTTTTTTTACTAGTTTTACTATGATGTTCCTAAGTGTTAATCTTTGTATTTACTCTGCTTAGGGTTATCAAAGCTTCTTGAATCTCTGGATTGGTATCTCAGCAGTTTGAAAAGTTTCTTTCTCATTATCTTTTTGAATACTGTTATTGACCCACTTACTTTCTATTACTCCCTTTTTACATTTATGTTAAAACTTTTCACTGGGTCCTATATGATTCTTACTATTTTTCCCCCTCTAATTTTCTTTTTCCCTCCACATTTTTCCAGTTGAACTATTTTTACTAACATAGCTTCCAGTTCACTAATCATCTGTTCTACACTAGCTAATTTGTTGAGTCTATTGAATTCTTAATTTTAGTTATTCTATTTTTCAGTTCCATTATTTCTAAATTCTTTTTTAATATATTAAACTTTTTTGATGAAATTCCTTATCTATTTTATTAAACATATTAATCATAGTTCTTTTAAAGTCCTTAGATGATAACTCCAGTATTTTGATACCTTATAGGTCTTTCTGTATAGTCCTTCTTTGTATGGTCTTGGTCATTTGGATCTATTTTCTATTATTCCTGCCAAATTTTGGAAATTGACATGAATTTTGGAAATTGACATGAAAAACTGTAGAGAGTCTGGGTGATGTAATAGACTAATTTTCTTCTGGCAGCATATCAACTCTGGGTGGCATCACCTTCATTAGTCTATTTCCAATTTACCATTAGTCTTAAGCTTATCCTTTTCTGGGTTCATAACTAAAAAGTCTTTAGTACTTACCAGTACCTCTCTTTCTCAGTGGGCTCTCAACTCCAATTTTTGTGTCTCTAGCTCATTAGAACTGCTGAAATATTTACTTACATTTTAGCCATTCAGTGACCTTTTGCATTTTACGTTTTCAGCATTTTGGCCTCCAGATGTTCAACCTAGGAACCAACAAATGCCTCAAGAGGAAATCACATGCAGAATTCATGACTTTTGTTTTTTTCTGGTTCTTTTCTCTGTGATCACCACCTCAAATTTTAGTTTCACTTGTTCAGTGAAATTTTTATATCCAGATTCAGCAAGCAGATCACTCACTACTCACCATTAAAATCAACAAATTCCCTGAGAAGAAAATTTAGGCATAAATACATAGTTCATCTACGTGTTTACATGATCTCTGATTATCTCTGATATCGTGGTTCATTAACCCTTACCTGCTATCTGTTCAAACAGATGCTTTTTTTTTCTTACCCAGCTTTGATAGCTATTCTTAGGAAATATGGAAGCCCAATACTAGTTACCTCACCATAACTGGTATATAAATATTCCAAACACCACTTTATGTTTAAATTCAACTCCTCTAAATCATGCATACAATTAGTTATGAAGATGAGATTCAAACGTGTGGTTTCATTTCATTTGTTTATTTGGTTAGTTATTTTTCATTTGAGCTATTTACATTAACAGTGTTTCTACTTCTATATGAGTTAACAATGGATATTTTTATAAACAAATAAACAGTGAACTGTTAAGAAACAAAAAGTTCCAGATAATATGCTGGACGACTAATTAAACACACTCTAAACCTGCATCTATAATTCTTGAGAAAGTAATATCCAAGTCTGCAATGGGGACTCCAAAAGCCTCCAATAACTCTATTAACTAAAATTCTTCAAGGAGAAAACTGATGTGTATGTTTCTGATATTTCCCTAACAGAATTACCTTTTAAAAATCAAATGACTTTTACTAAAAATTTTTTTCATTTTTTTTTTAAATTTATTTATTTTTGGCTGTGTTGGGTCTTCGTTGCTGTGCACAGGCTTTCTCTAGTTGTGGTGAGTGGGCTTCTCATAGCGGTGGCTTCTCTCGTTGTGGAGCACGGGCTCTAGGTGTGCGGGCTTCAGTAGTGTGGCTTGTGGGCTCAGTAGTTGTGGCTCATGGGCTCTAGAGCACAGGCTCAGTAGTTGTGGCGCACAAGCTCAGTTGCTCCACAGCATGCGGGATCTTCCCGGACCAGGGCTCGAACCCATGTCCCCTGCATTGGCAGGAGGATTCTTAACCACTGCGCCACCAGGGAAGCCGCTATAAATAATAATAATTATTATTATTTTTGTGGTACGCGGGCCTCTCACTGTTGTGGCCTCTCCTGTTGCGGAGCACAGGCTCCGGATGCGCAGGCTCAGCGGCCATGGCTCATGGGCCCAGCCACTCCGCGGCATGTGGGATCTTCCGGGACCGGGGCACGAACCCGTGTCCCCTGCATCGGCAGGCAGACTCTCAACCACTGCGCCACTAGGGAAGCCACCCCTATAATTTTTAGTTGTATAAATTTCCTTTATCAGAATCTCATTCTTAGAATACTTTTGTGACTTGAAGACTTTTTTCCTCATTGATAACAAATTTCTGTTGAAAGTATAAAATTTAAATGAGTATCAATCTGTGAAACCAGTATTTGTTCTATATTACATGAAGTATTTTTATGTTTCCTTTTTTCTGTTGTTTCATAAATAATCCATTCCATCAAAATTAATTTAAAAGTCTCTATAAGAACTATTTACAGTAAGAGGAAATTAAAAAGGAAATACTCATTCCTACTTGTTAAATTTTATATGACCATTTTTAATATATTTTTATGTGCTAAGTTTGGTGATAGTTATTTTGAATAATATAAACAACATTTCTCCCCAGAAGAATAGTATAATTTAATTGTGGTGGAAAAAAAAAAGAATAAATGGACAATATACTACTATTTACATCATGAGGGCTTAATGTAGATAAGCTGAAATTTTAAAAAATAAGGGATAACTTTTTGCATTTTATTGTATTTAGTATACTATGGCAGTTTAGGAAAGATAAATATTGGTGTAGGGTGAAGCACTTAAAGAATCTTATAGGAAGCTAGTTCAGATAAATTTTAAGATATTTGGACAGTTATAGAAAGAAAGAGATTGAATTCTCATATTTTCCGCTTCTTCTCAGCTAGAAAGAATAACTGATGCTCAGTAGTGAATTCAATAGAATCCAATCAGACATAGCATGTTGGAGGTGTAACAGCTGGCTGTTCATATGTAATATTTGATTGCTACATTACACATTAATTTATCAACATTCCAAAAATCAAATAATTTTTTCTATCTATATTGTAGGATCTATATATTATTCAACATTAATTGAAGGTACTAAATGGAGTTTCACTATGTTTACAATCTTTTGGAGGACTATCAGTCAAATAAACCTGAATACTGAATTGGATAGAATTTTTCCTTCCTCTTTCTGAGAATTAAATGAAAAAACAAACAACAAAAAAGTATAAAACAAGTGACAATCTAATTGGGCAAAGATGAGAGATATTGACTAAAATTTCTATCAATAATAGTTGTTAAGCAAATGTATTTTGATTTACCATTAAATCTTTAATAAAATTTTGATGTGCTGCTCATGAATAAGTCAATAATTTTTCAAGAAACTAAAGAAATTTAATTTTACATTCAATTATGTCATTTGAGTTACACAAATCACAGATTTATAGAATACTCCAGGTTGAAGGAATTTTGAAGATTATCTAATCTAGGGATGGCAAATGATTTTCACCTTGTATGTCAACTGTGACTTACTGGAAAAGAGACCAATGATCCTATAGCAATGTTTATCATTATCATAGGAAGGAAAAGTTATAGCATGTACATAACATTTCAGTTATACTTAATCTAATCGCCCCTACCTCCCTTTATGGAAATCTGAACACCAGGAGGCAAGTAAATGTTCAATCGTCCAATAGTTCACTTTTCTGGTAGAGCTAGAATAAAAATCCAGCTTTCTTCCCCACTGCATCATATTTCTCTTACACCACTTTTAGTCTTTGCTCTCAAAAAATTATTTTTAACTAACCCTTGTATGAATGAAATAAAACCCTTTTCTGTAAAATATAAATTAATCTTGGAAAGTTGGTAATGTTTTATATAGCAGGTCTAATTTATTCAGGACTTAGGTTCAAGCCTGATATCATTTTAGCCATGTTGCAAATAGCACCACATTTATATCTTTATTAATGATATTGTTCACAAAATGTATTTTGGAAGGAATAGAAATAATAACTAATCATATTTTTTGAAATCATAATTACAGTAGCTAAAAATAGCAATAAAATGCTCTTAATATAAAATTCTCTACTTTAAAATGTTATCTCCTCTGGAAGTCTTCTTTGACCATTTCAATCAGTTATTTTCCTCCATATCTGTCCTCCAAGAGTGCTTGGTTCATCTTTTCACCCAAGGCCTCCCCTAGAATACACGAGGTCTCATCTTTGATATATATATTTATGTGGATCCTTTTATATAAACTAGGGGCTGAGGCAGGGTCCCCATTTGTTCAGGACTAAGAGTGGTACTGGCTCTACCATAGGGGATTTTTGTTACAAATTTTTCCTCATTAAGGTAATGATTTTCTTTAAGGTCTATACTAATTTAACACTAAAATTTGCTTACCAAAAAGTTAGTAATAGGTTTTTCATTCTTTTTTGTATCCCTAACACTTGGTACAGTGCCTGAAATACAGTAGGCATCTAATAATTACTTATTAAATAAATATCTCCAAAAATTGATTAAATAAATATATCAAAGTCTCACTTACATATACCTTCCATCTCAAAGAAAAATTCCCAGCCAAAAATGGGTGTTCTTCCTCGACTTCCTTATAGAGTGAGGTTATACCTTTCATTTGACATTAATCTCTTTACTTCATTATACCTATTTATGTCATTATATCTCCTCTAAAATAATGCCAACTTCTTGAGGGTAGGATTCATGCCTAATAATCTATATATTTATCTGGCACAGGGTACTGTCAGTATTTGGAACACAATCAATGCCTGCTGAAAGAATAAATAATTACATGGAGAGGTGTGATTGGAGATAGTATTCTGCTTTCTTCTCCAACTGAGTCGCTGTGAAGCTCAAATGAAAACAAAAAGTCTATAGATGTGCTTTGTAATATATAATGTGTTATACAATTTTAAAAGATCAACATTGTTTTGATGATTTCTTCCATATATATATATGAAAGCACATGGCAGTTTTAGAGATCTTTGGTGCTCCACTATGGCTGTTGCTCAGAAGCTCCTGAATATTTCTTCCAATTCAACATAATGTGGGTTAGACATCTATCATGATTGATGGGTAGAGAAAAACTATTTGCTAATGGAAGCCATATTTAGCATAGGCTTCAGGATTCTTCAGCCAAATATTTTTATAAGACTCTTGAATCAAGCTGAGATTATGCAACATCTATCTAAGAAATGTTTTTGAATGCCTAGCATGTGCCAGGCAATATTAGGTAACAATATAGTGATAAACGAAATGGACATGGTCTTTGCCCTCAGGGAGTTTATTTTCCAAAATAATTTATCTCTAACAATATAGCTATACTTTTATAGTCTTCTGATTGGATCTCTTTTAAAAATTTTAAAACAGATATTTTAAACTTCTTTATTTCTTTACCTCTTTATAAGGTTTAGTGAGTGCTTTAAAAAGAAATATCGCTGTGAAGATTTCAGTAATCAAGTTTAACCTTTTGGATCCAACAGAATAATGCCCTTGTCACTCAGGGCTAAGTCATTAATATTACCTGGTTAGTAAATCTTTTGATTCTCGCTATCAAGAGGTCTAATTAATTTAGGTGGATTGGAATCAGTCAATAAGCGTGTATACAGCAAAGAGAAGTTGTGTGCCTTGCCCACCTACACTCTGTCTTACAACTTTGTGTCTAACTTAATGAGAGCTCTGAAATTTTGTGCCGTACACTAAACTAATAAAAGGAGGAAGCCGACAACTTTTGAGAAATATCTGGCTGATGATATAAGGCCAGAGTCCTTCAATGCTGTCAGTCTAATAAATTTCTGCACTAGTCTTCTGACTCAGCCAACCCAACAACCCCCAAGTTTCTCATCAAATATGCTGGATTTTTTCATATAAGCAGTACTCAACCAAGAAAAGTTACATATATATACACATATATACGTATATGTTACACATATATATGATTTAATATACTGTATGTTTTATAATATATATAGGTATGTCTTATATAATGTATATGCAACTTAAATAATATATTAACTGGTTGTGAAATGATAGTCCTCTAGTCCTGTCACTGTCCTCTCCTTTTTTCACATTGGCATATGAATGCTTTTTAGTCAAAGGAGTCCTACACAGTGATGCTGAGAAATACTGATCTGAATAGGCAACATAGCATTAAATAAAATGGTAAGAATTCCATATGCAGTTACTAAAATAACTCTGTGATAGGAACTTTCTTGAACCTGTTTCATCCATTTTATAGTGTTTTAGTAAGTCTGTTATCTTGGTAGCTTATGTGTCTACTGACCTGCTGAAATATTAGAGAGGTGAGGAAAATTGTTCTCCACAGATACCAAGAAAATAAAAATTTGAAACTGGAAGAAAGGATAAAAAACTGTCTCTCCCCTTAGGACTGGCATCAGCAAGAACACTGGTCTGTCCTTCATGCCTCTGAAAAGCGATTATGGTCCATGTTATCATCAAAAACCAATTCTTCTGGAAATAATCTCTTCTATGAGTTTTTTGACAACACATTCTTATAAATTTTTCCTACCTCTCACACCACCTGTTTTCAGTCTTTGGTAGGCACCTCTTCTGGCTATTCTTCAATTGTTATGTTTTAGACTATCTTTTACCTTTTTTTTCCCCCCCATCACTGATACATTCTCACAATAGTCTGATAAGTGATAAGCTTAATTAGTGAGTAGCTTAATTACCACTCAAATGTTGACAAGTTCCTAAATTTAGAGTTCCAGCCAATAACTTTCACAGAAAATTCAGATCTATGTTTTAAATGCTTACTAGCCTTTTACATGTGAATGTCTTACAAGTACCTCAGTCTAAATATCAAAAACTAACCCCGTTTCTCCCCACCCCATACCTCTTTCTTTCCTTGTAATTTCTATCTCTGTAAATGGCACTGATCATTGGATTGCCAGGTTAGAAACTGAGGCATGTACTTCTCTCTTTACCATGGCTCCACTGAATCCATCATCAACCCAGATCATTATAGCTCTTTAATATTTCTGAAATTCATCTAGTTCTTACAGTTTTATTCTTACCAGCCTAGCGCAGGTCATCATTATCTTTTATCTGGATTACATGTATTAATTTATCATTTTCTCTTCTAATCTACTCCATTCATCGGACTAGTCTTCTAAAATGCAAATATGTCAAGCCACATCCTTACTTAAAACCCCTCAAGGACTTCCCAGTACCCTCCAGGTAAAATCTAAGCTCTTTCCTCAGATGCTGTCATGAATTCACCGTTGCTGATTTCCCTTACCTTAGCTCTTTCATCTTTCCCTTTGAACTTCGGTAATATTCAATCTCTTGCCTCTCCCTGGAAGCATCATGCTAACACCAGTTCTATTTTCTCAAATTTTATATATGCCATTTTCTCTGCCTAAAAAGTTCTTCTTCTTTTGCCTTCTTTGCATGGATTTTTTTCAGGTAACACGTTTCAGGTAACAATTTAGATATAACATTTTTCTTGACCTATGTGTCTTGAGCTCCAAATCTCCAACTCTTATTCCCCCATCCATGCTCCCATAGCATCACTACTTTCTTCATAATAATTCTTATCAACTTGAACTGCAATTGTCGGGCCACTTCTCTGCCTTGCCCACTAGATGTTTAATTCCATGAAGACTAGGAGTATCGCATTACTGTTCGCTATTATAACTCCAGTACCTAGCATAGTGTCTATCACACAGTAAGCACTTGAAAGAAACATTTGTTTATTCCCCAATTTTTCTGTTGTTTCTTATTTACACATAATGGCAGACTTTTTGCCCTTTATAGACATATTTTCAGCCTATCCTTACTTTAATCAGTGTACCTGTTTTATCCAATTAGCATAATGGACTTTTGACTAAGATTTAATTTGAACAAACAACCATAAAATAAAATTTGCAATTTTCCCAGCTAAGAAGAAATACCAGAGCCTTATCTCCTAATACTTTCAGGGAAATATATCACTTTTTTAAGTCACTTTCCTCTCTTTTTTTCTGTACTTTACCATATAGTCTCTTGGCTACTTGTATGGTCCTCTAAGGACAGAATCTGATATTTATGCATCTTTTTATACCTCAAAGCGTATACCTATTGTACCTATTCTGCTCTGAATAAAAGTTTGTTCAATTTAATTGGACATAAAACCAGGGAACTACCAGCCCAATCTTTCATTAGAGAAGACACTTAGGATGATTCTCCAATTGGACCCTTCAGATGTACTCTCCATCTTGCTCTGTGTGTAGAGAGGCAGATCTCAATGGTCTCCGCTAACAAGATCCCTTGCCCTCTGGTTTCCAGTTGGGTTTAGCCAGTGAGAGGCCATGGCAGAAGACCAGAAGTAAGAAGAGTGAGCTAAGCATGTTTATTCCCTTGGGTCTCTCCATGCCAGGTCACCACTGAGTTCCAATAAATGCTTCCCCCATGGCTGCTTCAAGTCTGAGTCCCAGTGGCTGCTTACTGCTACAAGCATACACATACCCAGGATGTTGTGTCATTCTTGATTGTTTTTTTCAACTCTGCCCGTACCTTTATTAAATTATTCTCAGACTCCCCAGTCTGAATATGCTATTTTTTTCATGCCAAAACATGAATTGATAAACAGTTTTCCAATATATTCCCTGACCACACCCCTCCTCTACTTCCAGGTCTTCTCTCCATCCCCTTTGGATATGAATTGACTCATTTTTACCTTCAATATATTTTAAGACATACTCGGCCCACCTGGGCATAGGAAAGGGAAATTGTGAGCAATTAACAAGAAGGCAGTGACCCATTTCCATGGACTCATTAACCAGAATGGTCTAGCATGAAACTATAGGTGAGCCCAATCATAGGAAGAAGTCAACTCTGGGCCACATTTCATCTGAAATTTGCAATCTGTACTCAGCAGACATAATCTTATACTTTTCACTCTTGGTGCAGTTCTTGTCCATGAGGGTCTGCTGGTTCCTTTAAGTAATATTAGCCACTGTCAGCAAAGTTGCCACCCAGAGTGGAATAGCTCTCTAATGTAGTTACCCTTAGCTTTCTTTCTTGTTTGCAGACATTCTAGAGGCCATGGTCTTTTGTCCACCACCATGTGTTTTCATGAACTTGATTGTTTTCTGGATTTCACTGCTATGGCCAGATATTCACATCAGGGTAAACTGCCTATTTACAAAACTTTATATACTTTTATTTGAGGGACAACAGTACACAGATTAACTCATTGGTGGAACTTCAAATGACCTCTTTGTGCTCCAAGCAGAATGGCATGCAACAGAAGCATAACTGTTTTCTATATTTTGCAGGTTTGTAACTAGTCTATTATTTTGCTAAATTGATTGTAACATCTTGCATACTATTCTGTAGTTTCACCACTAATGCTGGCTGATGTGGTGTACTTGATGTTCTAGGTCGCTTTTAAATCTTCCCCCCCTTAAATTTTCTCTAAATGTCAGATAAATGTAAATCTCAAGTTTTCCTTAATTAATTCTTTGATGGGGTACCCAATCTTTATCACCATTTCCCAAAATAGAAACCATAGACAATTTCAATTTTGTAGATGTGTCTCACTTCTGTTAAACTGCAGTCTGAAATAGGTTATTGGACCTTCCTAATCTCTTTTCTCATTTTTAAATATAAATGAGATAAAGCCTAACCTAATGCCTGGCATAAGTGAGTACTGTGTAAGGTCAACAATGTACTTCAGGTCACTATAAAATTGGTTAGTTTTTATTCTATTTCTCCTTTGGATTTTCTCCAGTATCCAATACTATATACTTTCCTTGTTACAACAATCTCTTCCTTGGTTTTCATGACCTCATACTTTCTTCAATTTTCTCTGTCTCTCTGGTTATATCTTTTCAGTCTTGTTTCTAGACTCATCCTTTATAAGTTTTAAAGTACTGTCTTGTTTTTTCTTCCTTTAAACTAAGTGACCTCATCTTTGCCAAAAAACTTCCATTATCATTTATATGCCATAAGTCCCAAATTTTATCTCTAGCTCAGTCATCTCCTCTGAGCTCCAAATCCACATATCTGACCACCTACATGACATCTCCACTCAGATGTCTAAAAATTGAAACTTGTGATCTTAATCCCTAAACTTCATTTTCGTTCGATTGTTGGTCTCTCAATGTATGAAAACTAGATATATCCATTTCTTAAAACTTGGATATGTCCATGATACATCTATCTCATTCTCCAGAAGTCATCCATCTCCAAGTCCTACAGATTTCATTCCTCAAGTATCTTTTGAACCCACTGCTTTTTATCCATCCTGCTACAACTGTTTTAATCTAAATTTCTCATCTGGACTACTGAAAAAATGCACTATGCCCTCACACTTGAGTCAGAATATACTTTACAAAAAAACCTTGTCATATTGTGTCCCTGATTAAAGTAAATGAATGGTTTCCCACTAGTCTTAGAATAAAACAATTTCTCCTATTATGGACTCCTTTTACCTTTACCCCGTGCATTCTAGCCACCCTGGCCTTATTTTAGACCCTTGTATTCACCATGTTCCTTACTCCCAATCAGCTTTAACACATTATTCCTGCAGGTTCATGAAATGTTCTTCCGGAAAAGCTGCCACAATACCCCAGGCTCATTCAGGTTCCTTGGAAACATGCTTCCATATTTCTGTGGATATTTTTTTTCATAACATTTGATTCATTCATTTACCCATTCAACAATTATGGAGTTACTATGTTGTTGCAATAGGCCTTGCAGATAAGACAATGAATGAAAGAGAAGCTATTTCTGCTCTCACTGCATTGACAATTCTAGCTTCAGTAATTTGTAATTAGAGTTACAATTGTTTGTATTTATATTGAATTAATATCTGACTCTCTCAACAAACTATTGTCACCATGAGGATGGAGGCCTCTTTTTCCTCTCTGTCACAGTTATTTTGGCCTCACAAATTATTCTAATTCTAATAAACAAATTACTCTAAAACTTAGTGGTGCTAAACAAGTAATTGTCATTCCTTATCTTTCCTGGTTTCTGTGAATCAGGAGGTTGGACAGCAAAGACCTTAGCCAGAGGATCAAACACTGAGGACTTGAGTTATCGTAAGTCTCATATTGGATCATTGGTTTGGACTGTTGGCTGGGAATCTCAGTTCCAATGTTCCTGGACCTCTACATGTAAACTTTATGCCTACATGGATTCCACCAATGAACTTTCTGAGAGAGAGCCAGGTGGAGCTAGATCGCCTTATATGAGCGTCCCTTAGATGTCATGTAGTGTCACTTCTGCTGCATTTTACTGATTGAGGTAGTTGTGAAAGTTTGCTCAGGTTCAAGGTAGGGGTGCAGAGACACCCCCACACACCCACATCTCAGTGGGAAGAGTGTCAATCGCATCGTAGGAAAAGCATCGTGGAATAGAATATGCACACTTGTGCACACCACACATATTCATCTTTGGAAAATACAATTGTCCACACACATTATTATAATCTTATTACCTCATCTTGTATGTAGTCAGTGTTCATTAAAATCTATTGAATGGAGTAATTAATGGATGAAGTTAAGAGCCCAAATCATGAAGGCTAGAATGTGAAATGTCCTATGTAGAATACATTAGTTTATTCCCAGATATTTTTAAGTTGTTCTAAGGAGATGTGACCCAGCATACAATTCACTGGATTCCTGGCAACTCAGTCACTATTACATGTGAGTTTTTCTGTTATATAAGTATTGAAGCCTATGAACTAGAGAAAGGGTTAGAGATGGCTGGAAACTTCTCAAACCAGCTCCATCCCCACGAATTTGAATTGAAGACAGCATATAGTTTGATTCTTAATTGTGCCAGCTTCTTCCTACAGATATAAGAGATCATTGCTTTGGGGGATGAGTGGGTGGTGATTAGAAGAGGTTAATGCCAGTAAGTAGTATTTGGAATTGCCTCTGTCACTCAAGATTAGTTGAAACATCCATGCATCCCACAGGATAAGTCACCTGTTAACTATGGGATTTACAAGTGTCATTGAAACAATGGGCAATGTCTTCTCCCTTTTGTAGAGGAAGAGGGGACAAAAACAGAATTGGCAGTTCCTGCAACACTGAATTTACAGTCAACTAGAGCTAACCATACTATGGGATTCATAAGGATTTCTCAAATATATTGTTTCTAGGCTCTCTTGTGAGAAGCAACAGTAAAAAAGGGAAAAATTAAAATATTTATTCAAGGCTTTAGATTATTAGTTTTTACAGTACTCACATATGTGGAATATGTTCCTGTTTCCAGTTTATCGAGACTGTTACAATCTTGTCCTCTGGGTAAGTGGAGTGTTTCTATATTTGGGCAATATTTACTTCTCCTGTTTTATCTGTAGAAGTAAGAGATGATGACTTAACAAAACCCAGGCAGAGTCAGAGAACTGACTCTCATCTGGTTCTTTGGAGTCTAGTCTTTCCACTTCTCTAATGCAAACAGCAAACCAGTAATTGGCTGGACTAATCAGAAGTCAAAAGTCAAAATTTAGTACAGTAACTCATTCTCTTCCTCTTTATCTTTTACAAACACAGCAAGTGTGAGGGTGGGGAGACTTCTTCCCTCGTCAAATTCCTCCCAGCTATCTTAGGACAATCTTGATGGGTTTCCCCTGTTTGTGCAACCAGAGAATCTCTACTTGTTGTAAACCCAACAAAAGTAAATTAGAGCCCATTTAAACTAAAGGAGTCTCAGTAAAATTCAAAGACAGAAATATAACCAGCCTTCAGGAAGACACGGAACCAAGAACTGGGTAGTTGTCTCATTTGCTCCTATTCAATACATTTATCTGTTTCTTTCTGAAAATGATCTCTCTGTCCCCTCTCCTCTCTTTATTTCTTTCTCTCGCTCCCTCCCTCTATTCCCATATCAGCCTTCTATGTATGTATGCATGAATTTACTTATTTTGGTTTATGGCAGGTAAAAGGTGGCAGGATATGGCTGCCCCAGAACAACAATAAATAAAATTCACGTGTCCTTGTTAGAGTCACATAAAACTTAATTAGCCATCCTAATTAAGCTGTCTCTCAGTCACAATTCCAAAATCCTGGGAGAGAGATTTTTGTCAGCTAGTAATTTTTTTTCAAATTACCATGAATTTGTTACTCAGTCTACTGAGTGATTTGTGTAATTTGCATTTTTAGAAATGAAAAATTGAACAGAAAATATCAGACAGCAAGGCACATAGTAGATGTTTCACATACATATATGTGAGTATGTATACTTGGTACTGATGTAAAATGTACTATATGTCTGAGTCAAAAAGTTTGAAAAACACATTTACAGAACAATTTGGAGGAGATGTTTATGCCTAACTAATCGAATCATATATATCTTTGAAAAAGGAACTAAAATGCCTTATATACCTGGCTATGGGATTCCACCTCTGGGGAGAGGGTGTAGTACAGTTCTTAAAGAAGAGAAACATCACACACAGATGGTGCAGAAATCCCAGGAGTCATCCATGGCATCTGCTCTCAAACCTTGCCTCCAGAACCTAACCTCGGTGTGACCTTAGGCAAGATAATTAACTCTCTGGACCTCATGTTTATCATACTTTAAATGGGTTCTTAATAAATTTTACTTTCTGTCTCTTCTACAGATTTATTGTGGGTTTTCCATCAGATAATTCATACTCTGGGCACACTATAGCACAGAGTTTAAAATTTTTGCTCTTCTAATATTAGCCATAATTATTATTTATCATCATTACAATTATTACATTATTACAATAACTATTATTCCTATTGACAAACTGTACTAAAAGCATTAATATCACCTAGAGCCTGAAATACTATTAAGTTTCTTCTCTGGGTTGGAGGATCTCACTGCATGAATTTCGTACTTCAATATTAATCCTCTAAGAACTTCAAGTATTCTTCCCCCTGGTGTGGTACTAATCTTCCTCACACAGGTGACAAACAATAGAAACTTGCGCTTCTAAAATGTTACGGAGATTGTATTAAGACATCCCTATACTGATTTGTGCTCACTTTTTAATGTGTCATCCTTTCCTTAGGCCTTAGGATAAATCCACTGATTCTGGGTACTCTTAGATTCATATATCTTTAACCTCCAACAACTGTTTGAGCAAAATTTACCTGAATGAATTTATTCTCAATTCTTTTTTCTCAGGGAGTTCCTTTGTCTTCAAGTAACTAGACTGGAGAGTTTATACTCATAGTTTCAGGATATATCCAGGCATGACTGAATACAAAGGTGAACATAATATTCAACTTTAGGTCCTCAGATTGAGATTCCTAGTTACAAAGGCAACAAACAAGAGTAGGTGGGGCCACCTTTATGGGAATACAATTGTGTAGTCACACAGGGCCTTGAAATCAGAAAGGCTTTGTACTTGGTTTAACGCTCTGTTGTCACTGTCTCAGCAATTCTTAATGATTTTATCTTTAAACTTGAACCTTAAAAGTGAAATACAATAGAACACTAGAGCAGAGAGGATTCTTACAATCTGTGTGTCCCCTGTTCCTTGTCACCCCATTTGCATATAGCATTCATGATGCCCCATGAGGACAGAATTCCAATAGACTCAAAATGTGTGGTACTTCATTGAAACTCACAGAAGTGAAAGGTAAACCTGTTAAGCTTAGAACAGAGTAAGCAGGGGTGCTGATAGCCCTAAGAGGCCACACTTCATTTGAACCAGAACTTGCTCCAAATGTAGAAAGTAGAAAATGGCATCCTAAGAAATGAGTGACCAAGGAACCCTATCATATCCTTCCTACTCGTGTTACTTCCCTGTATTAGTCAGCTACTTAGGGCTAGGAAAGGGAAATATAGAGCAACAATTGTTCTTTTCCTTTCTGTCTTTCCTTACTTATCAACAATCCACAGATAGAAAGTACTGGTAGATGAGCATCAAGGAATTAAGGAACTTTATCAAGGAATAAAATTTAAAAGTTGAGTTAGTTTTGTGAAATGTTTCTACTGTTCGTAAGAACAAAACACATATGAATGTATGAGCTACAAAATGCAAATTATAAAACTTCAGAGAGTCCACATAAGAGTTACGCTTATATAATTGTATTTAAAACTGGCATTGCACAATATTAGGATGAATGGTAAAATCCATGCTAATAGTTTAACATTTTAATTTTTGTTTACTTAGGATCACATGTAACAGCCAATAATAAATGCCACCACAAATTGAGAGTGAGACCACGGAAGAAATAAACAATTTTTAGTACATTTAACATAATTTTTTTTCTGCTTTTTGTACAAGGGAACCCACATTTTCCTTTTGCACTGGGCCTTGCAAACTATGTATCTGGACCTAAGAGTAAAATCAATTAACTAAGAAATTTGATGTAGGAAATGTGAGCCATGTCTTGGCACTTAGTTTCCTTTTCTGAAGTGCTTTTTTTTTTTATCTAAAGCTACATAGTATTTTGTTTTTCTGGGCAACTGTGTTTCTCAGGAGATCTTAGTTAAAAAGAACAACTGTTTATTATTGAAATGTTTGTTTAGTTTCCCTGTTGACATGCATGGAAAGAAACACCACTCTCTCTCCATATTTATACTTTGTTTTGTTCCCTTCCCACTGGACCCCACCCCTACTACTTCACACTTAAATTTCATGGGTGATGACGAGTCAGATGGCATTTCTCGCCAAAGCTCCCTTGGGTATCCTCGCAGTTTAGATCACCTCCATTGCAGACAAAGCTGCTAGAAACACATGCAAAACTCAGTTCCCCTCAGAGTTATTCTGAGAACCTTAATTCACTTGAGAACCGGAGGATGGCAAAGAACTTCAGCCTACACTCCAACTTACAAAGCAGAGAAAAACACTGGCTTTTCTGTGATGACAGTCAGAGGAGAAGGCTGTCAGAAACAGCGTTATAGCATAGATGGTCAGAATATGACAACCTTCACACGTCCCAGGCAATACCATTTCCCTCTTGAGAGCGACAGTTTTCCTGAGGTGTGGTTAGAGGTGTAATGAGTGAAATGTAATGTGTGGAATTGCAAGGAAGAGGATGGGAATGTTGACATTGAACCAAATGATGAGACTGAGGAGGCCCACGAGGAGGAAACATATGGCCATGCATATGCATGGTGATTTGTCTCAGGAGCACATGTGGCTGGATGACAGGATGGCAAAGCTGGGGGAGAGCAGTCAGAATCAGTCCTAAAAACTGCTTACTTTTTACTGAGTGCTTCTCCACAGTGGGAAGATAGTGCTCAATTACATTAAAATTGATTTCTTCACTCTCACAAGCTGGGGAATATCTGGATCTGAATACGAGTACAAATAAAATGTATCGTGCTTTATACTTGATTTTGCATTGGAGAAGTTGAGTTCTTTATATATATATTTTAGATTTTCACCGATTTTTGCCATCTGTGTTCTTTTTGACTGAGCAATTCCCCATACATGTCTTTAAAAATAGATGATGATGATGATGATGATGTATATAGCATATTCATTTCATCTGTCTAGCTAGAAATCGCCTTATTGAAAATCTATAGGAGCATACAGTACTGTTTGAGCCATAACAATGAAGAGATCACATTGGTCTCAATATAGTGTAGCACTATTGGTGCTATAGGGGAGAAATGAAGTCTAAAACATTTAGTAAATGCCATCTTGATGTTACTTAGCCAATTAGCTTTGCTACGTGTGGAACAGGAAAATACAGGTGGACCTAGATGAACATCCTTTACAAAGGAGATAATTTGGTATCAGCAATAACTATAATAGAACTCACTACTTGTGAAGGACTTGAAGTGATGCGAGATGCTGTTGTGTACTTGATCTCGGAAACACTCCTTTTAGAGGTTGTTTCCCTGTAAATATAATTTAAAACATCATTCTCTATCTATAGCTCTAGAGTATACCTTCTGAAAACAGTACATATTAAAAATTGACAGTTATTTTTCAGGCAATTTGCTTTTCAGAAAGTTTGTCAAATTATAAGAACAACCAAATGAAATTTGAAGATTGGGAAATTTCACCTTTATTCTACTGTAAAATTCAAAATATTCCTTGCTATTTTTTATGTATGAAATGATTTTGTTGTATGCTGTGCTATAATTATGAGCTCTCTGGGACTATTTGGGGTATTATTGCTGAACACCTAATCCTTATTATACTACTGTCTCTAAAATGAAGAGCATGCATCTTCCAGTATTAATTTAAGGAATTCCAAATAATAATACTGGGGAAGGTGTGGACAAAAAGGAACCCTCCTACACTGTTGGTGGGAATGTAAATTGGTGCAGCCACTATGGACAACAATATGGAGCTTCCTTAAAAAAACTAAAAATAGGGCTTCCCTGGTGGCGCAGTGGTTGAGAGTCTGCCTGCCGATGCAGGGGACACGGGTTCGTGCCCTGGTCTGGGAAGATCCCACATGCCGTGGAGCGGCTGGGCCTGTGAGCCATGGCCGCTGAGCCTGTGCGTCTGGAGCCTGTGCTCCGCAACGGGAGAGGCCACAACAATGAGAGGCCCGCGTACTGAAAAAAATAAAAGAAAACTAAAAATAGAATTGCCATACGACCCAGCAATCACACTCCTGTGCATATATCTGGAGAAAACCATAATTAAAATATACATGCACCCAATGTTCATAGCAGTCCTATTTACAACAGCCAAGACATGGAAGCAACCTAAATGTCTGTTGACAGATTAATAGATAAAGAAGATGTGGTACATATATATAATGGAATATTACTCAGCCATAAAAAAGAATGAAATAATGCCATTTGCAGCAAGATGGATGGACCTAGATATTATCATACAAAATGAAGTAAATTAGACAGTGAAAGACAAATATCATATGATATTGCTTTGATATGGTCTTTAAAAATAAAAGATACAAATGAACTTATTTACAAAACAGAAAAAGACTCACAGGCATAGAAAACAAACGTAGAGTTACCAAAGGGGAAAGGGTGCGGGGTAGGGATAAATTAGGAGGTTGGGATTAACATATACACACTACTATATATGCAATAGATAACCAACAAGGACCTACTGTATAGCACAGGGAGCTCTACTCAATATTTTGTAATAACCTATAAGGGAAAAGAATCTGAAAAAGAATATACAATGTGCTGTATACCTGAAACAGGACATTGCAAATCAACTATACTTCAATTAAAAAATAAATAAGTAAATAAAAAGGTAGAAACTGCCTGAAAAATAATAATCACCATTTAAAGATTTAAAAAAAAGAATTCCATAGCACAGGGAGATCAGCTCAGTGCTTTGTGTCCACCTAGAGAGGTAGGATAGGGAGGGTGGGAGGGAGGGAGATGCAAGAGAAAAGAGATATGGGGACATATGTATATGTATAACTGATTTGGTTTGTTATAAAGCAGAAACTAACACACCATTGTAAAGCAATTATACTCCAATAAAGATGTTAAGAAATAAATAAATAAAATAAAATGTAAAAAAATAAAAAAGAATTCAACATCCAACAAAGGCTCAGAAGTAGAGAAAGTACAAAGTTAACTTTCGTTAAACAACTATTTATGGAAGAGCATAATTTTTGCAAGGTGCTTTTAGAGGTGCCACAGATGCAGTAATGAAGGAAACACTTCTTTCATAGCACTTACATTCTAGTGAGAGTACACAGGCAATAAGTCTATGAACAAATAAGCGTACAGATCATTTCAGACTAGAGTTCTGAAGAAAATAAAACAGGGTAATAGAGAATGACTATGTGTAGGGGCTTCTATAACTAGGGTGGGGATAAAAATCCTCTGAGCTGAAATTCAGCTAATGAGAAAGGAGCTGGCATGTGGGATCTAGGGAAAGCACTTCATACAGAGAGTAGGAAGTATGAAGAACTTAAGATGCAAATCACTTTAGAATGTTTGAGATTCAGAAGAAAGTTCAGGATGGTCAGAGCATAGTAAGCAAGACATTAAAAAGTAGGAGCGTAAGTCAAACAGGAGAAATCACAGAGTAGGAATCCGATCATACAAGGCCACAGCAATGTGTTTCAACTTCTCCTAGGGCATTATCCTGTTCTGAAATGTTTTATTCAATATATCTACATTTGCTTTGTCTTAAATCCTTTGGCTCCTCAAGGACAAGGCAGTGCCTTATTCGTCCTAATGAAATCCAGATATCAACTGTATTGCTCTATTCTTTGACATTTAAAAGAGTTTGGCTTAAAATACTCAAATATTAAGCAGTGAGAAAACCAATAGCTGTTGCAATCCCTTCAAAGATTTTTATGGAAGTAAGTTTACACCCACTGAATCAGTTTAATTTGAAAATTAATTAATTGAATTAGAAAATTTGAACATTAAGCAGGGCAAAACATTTAAAAAAGAAAAAATCCTCATAATTCCCATGTGATAATGATTAAAAGGTAACTTAAAGTCAGAGTTCCAATTTAATGCTGTAGTAATTGGATAAGCTTTTCAAGAATAAATAAATAGGCTATATTTTTTAAAAAATCTATCTACAGAATAAACATCATATCCTGATGAGAGTAGATTTTTCCAAATATTCAATGAACAGATAAAATAATCTGTATTTTATATAACCTGTTCAAGAGAATAGAAAAAAAGTGAAGATTTCCAAACTTACTTTGAGTTTAGTATGTGCAAGCTTAGTGACGAAGCCCAAAAGTGACTGTGCGAGAGAGTAAAAATATAGACAAATCTCACTTATAAACATATACACAAAATCTTAATTAAAATACTAAAAAGTAAATTCAGGAAATACATTTTTCAAAAGTCATAGCATGACCCAAAACTTATTAATGTAATTAGCCACATTAATAGATTAAAAAGAAGGGTAAAGTTCAATACTCAGCCATGAAAAGAAAACTTCTTAGCAAACTAGAAGTAGCAAAGTTTTCCTTAACCTGCTGAATTCAATTCACAGAATTCACTGAATATATCAGTTAACATTGAACTGGAAATTCTAGCCACTGCATTGTATAAGAATGGCTCTAAGGATAGCAAAGGAAGAAATATAATTGTCTTTATTCATGGATAGTTTAATTTTCTGCAGAGCATATTTGGAAATATCTATACAAACATCATTAAAAGCAAGTAAAAAAAATTAACTAAGGTTGTTTGTTTCATTACGATAAGATCAATATACAAAAACAAAGCTTTCCCACTTAATAATAACAAATGATTAGCAATCGTAATTTTTTATAAAGTATCCTCAGCAGCAATAAATAGCATAAAACCATTTTGTTCCTTGAAAAGACTATCATTATTGTGTGTGTTTCTGTGTATGTGTGACTGCATTGAAGCTATAGACCAGTTCAAATAATTGATATACGTATGATATTAATTATTCCAAGAACAAGAATATTCAAGAACATTGTCTCTATATGTTCAATAGTAATTAGTTTAATCCAATTGCCCTTTTCAGTTTGACAATTTCTAGTCTGAAATTCTGGGAAATTTTTTGTATTGTTTCTTTGATAATTTCCTTCCTTCTGTTCTCTTTCTTTATGGCACCTATTATTTATATGACAATTTCCTTTTCCCTTTTTCACCTTTTAAAAGTTTTGCTCTAACTTTGAGAATAATTTCTCTATATTTTCTAACACTTCTACTATTATTTTTATATTATCTTCATATTTATAATTTCCAAGAATCCTTTACTGTTTACTGAATATTCTTTTTTATAGCAACATGTTTCATAGATGCAATATATTCTCTATTTTTTCTGAGAATATTAATGATAGTATTTTAGAAGATTTGTTTTTAGTATCTTTTCCACCAAGCTGGTTTCTCTGGTTTATTTATTTTTGTCTAGTTCTTCCTTGTTAACTTTCCTATCTTGTATGAATATGTTTAGTTCTGTAGAAATGATTAAGAATTGGCAATTTTAAAATTGTGCTTTACAGCATGATAGAGATGTGTCATTTGTTTCTTGAGCTAGTCGGACATCTTTAGAGGAGTCCTCCAATCTCCATAATTTTGGAGAAAGAATTTGATTCCCAGTATGCAGGAGGTCAAATGGGGGTATAGATTTAATGGTCTCTATTTTTACCCTTCAGTATATATATTGTTATCTCATCTTCCTCTTTCTCAGGGCGGTTCCCCTGATCTCAACTATGCCTAGCATCATCAGTTCAAAGATGCTCTTAATTACTCTTTCAGTGTAGTAAATCCCTAGACATTACTGGCGCAGAGGAAAAGCAGTCACCTAACAAAGCAAAGGCAGAGTAAGGATCTAGAAATCTGTTTTTCAAACAGCTATAAAAACAGTAATACAAAATACAACTGCTAAATTGGAAAAATGTCATAATATAAATAATGAGAATAAAGTATCATATGATCTGTATAATTTAAGACCATTTATGGGAAAAAAAGTTCAGAAAATACTGAATATTTTGTCATATATATATGAAGAGAGAGCAAGAAAAAACACAAATTATGAAAATCTCCATGAGAATACCACACTGCTTCAAGAGAGCGATTATTTTCTCTCTGGAGAAAGTGCAGCATGGTACATTAAGAGACTTTGATCATATCTCTAAATGTATTTCTTTAAAATTATACTTACAAAAGTTTGCAGAGATAATAAATGAAAATAATATAATTGAACCCATGTTTTCTAGTACAAGTCCCTTGCTCTTTCTATTCAGCCATAGTCCTATCACTTGAAGAAATTCATGAAGTCAGAAGTGATAATTTTCCAGAGGCAAATATAGCAACTTTCTTAATGCTTTCATCGTCTGTGAATAAGATATTAAAATATCAACTCAGTTTGGAAAAAAAAGATCAAAACAATGTATTTGCTTTCATATGTGAAAAATATAACATTTATTAACTGAATGTTTTTCATTGGTTTCTTCCATGTTATGTAGATCCTATTTAAAACTGAGAATGATTCTCATACTTCTGTAATTTATTCCATATATCTCTCCAAAATTCTCTTTATCAGATTTTATGTGGCTGCTATCCGTGTGTGTGTGTGTGTGTGTGTGTGTGTGTGTGTGTGTGTGTTCATGAGTCAGGTAGCAAAGATCAGAGGCTGTACTGCATCAGTATTGTAAAGTGCGCATTCTAGGAGGAGATACAGAAATGCAGGAAAGCTCATCGTTTTGAAGAAATGATTCCCCAAGAGTCAGTCTTTCCAAGAGGTTTTCAATGAATTGCATAAATAACTCCTGTGAGTCCTAAAGCCTTCAGAATCTGTCCATAGGGGATGATTTGTTTGATTTTAAAAATCCATGATACCTTGCTACATTATCCTTTTAGTTCATTTCATTTATTATTCAAAGATTTAAAATTGATTAATAAACCGTGAATATTTGTGCATTCTCATCAACACGCTGGGGAAAGGGAGAACCTGGTCTGCCTCATCTCAAAAGAGATCTAAATATCTGCCTAAGAAGGAAAAGCAAAGCTGCTCACTTGTACAGCCAATGAGATACAGAGCTAGCTTGCTCTTATAAAACTGTAAAATATCATGCTATTGTCCATTCCATAACAATTCATTACCAGCTATCTTTAAGGCATTGATTTATTTCACGTTGCCTTATAAGTTTAACAACCTCAAGATTTACGCAGATTGTAGAATGTCCTTCTTGGCACACTGAGAAATTACATATCTATCAATCTTCACTCTTTAGAGTTACAAAATATTTATTTCTTCATCTGCATGATGAGTACTATGTCATCTTTAATGTCATACCACCCACAAAAGAGGGTGAAATATGCATCAGCATCCAATACTTCTGCTAATGCCAGCATGACACTGTGACAAGAAGAGAATTTGAAAGCTTCTGAAATGTAAATGTTAAGTGTTTACTAATAAAAGAAGTTAGCATTAACTCCAGGTGTGAGATGAGGAAAGTGCAATTATTTTCTACCCCTGTAAACAATGAAAAAAACCTATGAAGCAGATTTAGGTTTTACTCAAGTACACAAGTCCATGAGCACTGAGTATGTTTCCTAGCACAATTCTATGAAGGTATATCAATAAATTATTTGTAAAATAAATAAATGAGTAATTAATACAATGGAGCACTGCAAAGAGATCTATTATATTTTTTAAAATAAAGAGTTCCTAATTTCCAGGATTGCTTGCTTGCTTGCTTAATTCATTCGTTAAATGGTTGCTGAGTATCAGCTAGTTTCCTAATACCCTAATGACTAGATGTAAAATGGTAGACAAGATAGAAAGACATTGCTCTCTTGGTGCTTAGTGGGGTTTTTTTGGTGCTTAGTTTAATAAGAGAAAAATAATTCCCTGAAATTATAGCAAGAATTATGAGATCTCCAGACTTCTTTAAGCACATACCAGTGTCACCGAACCTAGTTTGGGATAAAGAAAGACCTCTCTATAGAAATGACATTAAAAACCTTCCTTTAAATGCTAGAGTAATGAACTGATTAAATGCTTAATATTTCTGTTTCATCTATATTTCTCAGAAAATGTAATTGCTCATATATCTTGCCAACTGAAAAAAATTAACTCATAAAGTTAAATTTCATTCATTATGAAATTTTTAAAATTCTCCTAAACCTTTTCTGCCTCTATCTTGTCATCTTTAAAGTGAAGAAAATAACACACATCAAGACACTTTTAAGGCATGTTCTAAGAAATATTGCTATGTAGGAATACTGAAATACTATCCCTAATACAAAGTATTCATTCTGAATGTACACCCAACTCAGGTGACAGTTATGATTTTTTAATTTTAATAAGATTTTACCTAGTTAATATACCTACAATATTATAATTTCAACATATAATCATTATAATATTGATATTATTCGTAAGATTTTTACCTTCCTTTAGCTTTTTCATACTGAGTATTCAAAACCCAGTGTATATATTACATTTTCAACACATCTCAATTTGGACTAACCACACATCAAGTGCTCAAGAGAACTCAAATAGTACAAAAGGTACTGAACAAAGAACAGGAATTCTTGTACCTAGACCTACAAGCTCCCTCCCCAGATGCACAACTATTAATGGTGTCTTGTGTATTCTCCCCAAAAATGTCTGTGCTTATGGCCTCGTAAGTTTTATATATGACTACAAATACACATACACATATACATATATGTGTACGTGCATATATGTATAACTATGTATATATGTATATATAATATATAAATGTAATAACATATATTATATATATCTATATCTTTCTGTAGATATATTGATTTAACATTGCCAACTTGTCGTGACTTTTTTTTTGTTATGAGACAATACATTGTGGTTTAAATGAACGCTAACACACAGAATGTAGATAATTGATAATTCTTCTTTGCCCCTCATCTTCAGTCTCCAATCCCCAGTTCCAGACAGTACCTTCTCTTGAAGGGACTTCTGTTATCAATTTGGAATGCCTTCTTCCAGGATCTCTCCATGTATTATAAATGTTTATACACCTCCCCAAGTGCATTTGTTAATATGACAACTTTATTAATCAAAATATTACTTTGTCTGAGTGATTTTATAATGGAAGATATATACACACACACACACACACACACATATATATATACACACACACACACATATATATGACTTAGGTCAAATGTAGGAAGTCTAGAAATAGGAAACAAGATTTATTAGTGATTTCATGAATTAGTCTTCAGTTTTTTTCCTAATGTAAAGAATAAATTTTTCTACAAAGACTCTGTGCCTTGCTAAGAAAAGTCAATATCTGAAAGGAACCTGAACTTGGTTTTTGTTAAGAAAGTATCATACTTGTGTAATTATCACACATTTGTGAAATTCAAGTACATATAGTCTCTTTCTTAGAGAAACTTCAAATAAACAAACAGCATACTTCAGAAGAGATAGTAAATATTACCCAATTAATGAATTTGCCATTAGTTTTAATTTTTTTAAAAAATATTTTGTCAATAGTTAGATTGGGTTTGATATTTTAAAGCATTAAGATTTAATTACTACCATTTTCCCCATTATTGATGCAGGTCATTGTATAATTTGATATTCTGAGATTTGCATGCAAGAAGATTATTGAGGAGTGTTCTAGGAACAGAATTCATGTGGTTGCCACTTTTAGTGCTATTCATACTTGTATAGATTCATATTTCTGTCTTGCTTACTTATCCATCTGACTAAAGAACTTTCTTTAACATTTCCTGTAGTGCAGGTCTTCTGGCAATGAATTCTTTCAGCTTTGTCTACAAAAGTTTTTATTTTATTTTCACGTATGAAAAAATATTTTTACTGGATACAAAATTCATGTTTAACATCTTTTTCCCTCAGTACATTAAAGAGGTTGCTCACTGTCTTCTTTTTTTTTTTTTGCGGTACGCGGGCCTCTCACCGCTGTGGCCTCTCCCGCTGCGGAGCACAGGCTCCGGAGACGCAGGCCCAGCGGCCCCGGCTCAAGGGCCCAGCCTCTCCGTGGCATGTGGGATCCTCGCGGATCGGGGCACGAACCCACATTGGCAGGCGGACTCTCAACCACTACGCCACCAGGGAAGCCCCTGCTCACTGTCTTCCTGATTGCATTGTTTTTGATGAGAAATCTGCCATCATACTTTTTTTTGATATTTTGTATTTACTAGTTTTTTCTATTTGCTTTAAAGATTTTCTCTTTATCACTGATTTTGAGTAATTTAGTATTGTGTACCTTGGTGTAGCTTTCTCGATGTTTTTTGTGCCTGGGGATTATTAAGCTTCTTGGTACTGTAAGTTTATAATTTTCATCAAATTTGGAAAAATTTTCTAGACCAACTTTTCCAAATATTTTTCTCCCTCTCACTCCTTTAGGGATTCCAAATATACATTAGGTCATTTGAAGTTATCCCACAGCTCCGTAATGTTCTCTTCAGTTTTGTTATGTCTTCAGATTCACTCATTTTTTTCTTCTACACTAATATGCTGTTAATCACATCCACTCATATATTGTGTATATTTCATCCCACACATTGTTCTCATCTCACCAAGTTTGACTTGGGTCTTTTTTATATCTTCTATAGCTCTATTTAATTTTTTAAACCTACAGAATATATCTATAATAACTGTTTTTAAAGTCCTAACCTGTTAATTCTAACATATGGCTTAGATCTGGAATGGTTTCAACTGGCTGTTTTTCTCCTCACTGTGGGTAATATTTTCTTATATATCAGGTAATCTTTGAATGCCAGACGTTACAAATTTTACTTTACTGGATGCTGAGTATTATTATATTCTTATAAATATTATTGAACTTTGTTCTGGGATGCAATTACTTAGAAATAGTTCGATTCCTTCATGTCTTGCTTAATGATTGTTAGTTCCTTCTGGAAAAATACTCATCCTAGAAATAATTATCCCCCACTAGTGAGGCAAGATCTGCCCAGTTCTCTGTGAATCATGAGATTTTTCAATCTGCCTGATGCAAATAGGCACTATTCCTGGTCCCGTGTGAATGCCAGACATTGCTACTCCTAATCCTCTTTGGTAGTCATTTCCCTAGTCTTGAAGCATTTTCCCACATGCATGTGCAACTGAATACTTGAGGGAAACCCTCTACAGATCTCTGGAATCCTCTTTCCACGTGTTCTCTCTGGTCATCTATCCTGTACTATAGCTGCCTTTGTCTGCCTGGATTCACAACTCTGTCTCCCTAACTCCTTAACTTAGGCTTCATATAGTTTTCTCCTCCATGTATGAGGGCTTTGATACTCTCTTAAATTAGTAATCTGGGGAATTTGTTCAGCTCACTTTATTTATTTTCCTTCTTTCAGGGTTCACTGTCCTTCATCCCTTCATGCCCAGTTTTAAAACTATTTTCAAATATTTTGTCTATTTCTTTATTTCTTGAACAATTATGATTTGAATTGAGAGATCCCAATGGCTTTCCCCCCAAAAATTAAGAAATATATTTTGGCTCTGAATTCCAAATGGGGTTGGAGAAATGAACTTTTTTTTTCCATGTCTGTTTTACAGGGAGGAAATACAACAAAATAATTACAAATAGGCACTGGATTTGTATCTTGGCTCCAGAAGTTTGAAAGAGTTAAAAAATCATTATGTGCCTTAATTTTCCCATGTATAAAGTAAAGAAATTAATACTACCTACTAGACAAGTTTTACTAAGTATTAAAGAAGTTAATATATGTTATGTTGTAAACACAGAGTTTTTAGAATGGAACCTGGCAAGTGGTAAGTTTGCTATAAAAGTTAATTATAGAAAACATTTTGAAGATACAATAGTTGAGATTTGCCTTTATAACAATATATTTAGTACAGTCACAACAAGCACGTGGGGCTTTCATCAAAATATGGCTAGATTTTATTGTGAATGTCCTATTATGAATATTAGATATTTAGTTGAGCACTTTAAAAAATATTTATTAGACCTTAAAATTTTTCTAATTTTAGTAAATTCCTATAAATAACACAGCAAAGCTACTAGTAATCAATATAAAACCAAACAACTATCAAGAAAGTAAGAAAAGAATTAAGACAATCCATTTGTTCTGGCAAACTTTTATTTCAATTAAATGTTCAGATTTCCTGAAGTCTACCCCCTGGTGCCACTGCTGATGGTGTAGGTGTTTAATTTCAACTCGAGAAGAAAATTGTCCTTTTCAGATCTTCCTATTTTGCTAACCAATTCCAGGTTTAATGTTCTATACTATTATGAAACTATTTCTCTACTTAAAATTCTGTAAAATCCCAGTGAAACAGAGTAAGAGCCCAAGCTATACCCATGATGATTTTCTCTAATCTCTCTTTGGTAAAGTAGCTCCGGATCATCAAGGTAACTTGAAGCAAAATGAAGAAAAGAATTTCCTGATTCCTGTGACCTTCTCTCCATCCCCTCTCCTTAGCAACTCTCACACAATTTGCACTACACTTCCAGACAAATAAATAAATAAAGCCACTGGTCAGCACTGGTACTGGTAAGGTAGGCTGGTAAAAGAGAATCAAGATTTATTGCATGTCTATTATGTGCCAGACTATTTTTTTAAATCATATATGATTTCTCTCCACCTCTCCACAATATCACTCTTTCATGACTCCCATTTTGCTGATATTCATTTTCTTTTTTTATAGGAGAAGTATTGGTGGCTCAGGTATTTGGCCCCATTGCTCATGATTACTTGATTAAGAAGTGAGAACTCAAATAATTTGGATAATAACAGGGACATTTATTGAGCATTATGTCAGTTAATTCTCTCGAAAACTCTATGCTGTATGTACTATTATCTACATGTCCCTTATAAAAACCTGAGGCTTAGGGAACTTACCCCAAGCTTATCAATAAAAAGCTAGAGGACTACCCTAAAACTGAGTACTTCAACTATTTACAACCTGTCATTCCTTATCTGTTAAACTTTAAGGCAATGCAGGTTTTTCACACTAAGTCTATACATAGCATATTATTAAGATAAACACAATGAGAAAAGTTCATTCTAAAAGGAAGCTAAGTTAATATTTGTGTTTTAAGGTTTAGTATTACATCTAATTTGGATTCTATGTGACAGGTCTTGGACAGCGGGCACTACCATGTTTTCTACCATTTAGGACTTCTAGAAGTTACGGGTGTCTAATCTAGGCGTCATCTAGAAGTAAAATAGACTCACTTTTGAAGGCATTGTTTAAGGAAGGGATTGGATCTGGGGTGCCAGAAGCAGTAGTGGGAAAGCTATATTTGGTCACTTCTCTCCTTCATTTTACCACACAGATATCCATACCAATGTAGAAACCAGAATAATCTTTTTCCTAAATTTTTTTTTCTTCTTAGCTTCACATTTTCCATCCCTCCTTCTAAAATGGTCTTAAATATACCAAAATTTCATTTCTGAATCACTAACAGTCAACTGGTATTTTCACCCTCCCCTTAGAAGGAGGGCAGTTTGCCAGTTTCATTTTCAATATGTTGCTAGTTTTAAGAATCTTTTTTCTCTCTCTTTCTCTTTGCCAAGAGAGAAAAGGAGGTGAGAAAAGAAGGGATCACCAGACAAATCACTATGGGCATGTTTTTTTCTGAAACGTCCCCTATAATTTTATGACATTTAAGTTTATATGATGAAGCATGATGTCTAAGGAAGGAGAACTATACATTGTAGTGTAAATCCTTCTGAATATAATAATTTGATATAATCTTACTACAATAATTGTTTGTCCCTTTGCTGGCTTGATAAAGAAATTCTAACACCTGTCTAACCACCAGTCTTACAAGCAATGAAAATCAAGGACCCTGGGGAGGAGTTTCACATGAGGATAATGATGTATACAATATTTTGAACAATCTTCTTTCTTTTTTTTTTTTTAAAGAGTGTTTTACAGTGATTATATTCCTTCTGGTCAGTCGGTGAAATTATTCTAAGTACAGACTACTTTTGGAAGAAGCAAGGTGGGCAGAGGAGCAATAGAAAGACTGGCACAAAGGGTAATTCAGAAAATATGAGCAGTGGGCCAGCAAAGAAACAGAACTGGGGAGTGTGGGAAGCAGGTGGACAGGCATCTTGGCCAAGGATGGGACAGGACATGAATCATGCCTCAGGCTTGATAAAACTGACTGCAAATAAACAATTGTCTCTTAAGCATAAGAAAAATAAACAGCAAAGGAAAATTTTTAATACCACAAATCAAATAGCCCCTGGATTTAAATATCAGTAACAGCAATAACGAGTTGGATTTTCTAAGGTTCCTTCTCCAAAAGCGCACCATGCTCATATGAGGATGTAGAAATTTAGCCTCGTGATATTCTAGTGGGTGCTATAGGCATATTTTAGTTTTGCAGGTGAGAAAATGGGAGGGGCTACAGTTGAAATCATCATGATTGCAACAGTGATTCTCAGTATTATAAGAGTGATGCCTTGCATACTCTGTGCAAAGCACTGTGCTAAATTCTTTGTAATCATGATCTCATTTAATATTTCAAATAACCCCACTGAGTTGGTATTATTCATTGCCCTGCAGAAAAGATGTTCAGTGTGGTTACAAACCCCACCTAGAGTCAGTAACTTCTAAGAGGTGAGGGCCAGATTTGAACCTAGATCTCTAAGATTGTGAAACATTATCGTCCACCAGTAGAGGACTTCCCTGGCGGTCCAATGGTTAGGATTCGGCACTTTCACTGCAGTGGCCTTCATGGTCGGGGAACTAAGATCCTACAAGCCACGAAGTGTGGTGAAGAAAAAAAAAAAAAAGCTAGGAAGAAGTGTTCCCAGTGAATGCCCTATGCGATGGTATACACTTGAGGTCACAGAGTGGACTGACCCACAGAATACTAATGTTCAGTCTGGGAATCTGTATTCAAGATGTAGAGCACCCCATATTTTCCCAAAGCAGCTGCAACATGCAGTGATGACCACACTGTGGAGAACAGGCTGTCACTCCCTTCATCAGCACAATGTGTCAGGAAAGATGAGTGGGGGCCGGCACAAGTGGTGGATGAAATGGAAGGGTGGTGAGTCATGCTCTCATCTTAACATCTAAAAATAATCGCAGCATATTAAAAGAACACATTTTCTTCCATAAAAATGAATAATTTTTTTTTACCTATATGCCTGTAATTTTCCGTTTCCAAACTGTATTCCATTGGCACTGAGATATATCCCTCGAAAATATTAACTATCATCCCAAGAAGCCAGGGAGCCAATTTAAATTGTGGCACCTACAAAGGCCATTGATAATGCAGGCTGAGCGATCAGTTGGTTGCCAGGGATGTCCTTTGAAATAACTTTAAGAGAAATGGGCATAGTTCAGAGGGCTTTTAGACACAGTTAGTATCTTTTGCCCACAAACTCACTCACCAGAGGTCTTTAGGAGGTAAAATAATTTTGTCCACCTCCATCAAAATCCACTTCTAGGCCCTCACATTCATATGAAAGAGAAGAAGACAGATTTCCCCATTCCTTGTAATCACAGCAATAAATCTGCCATTATTGAGGAGATCAAGCCCTGGGTAGTTTTTGAAGGGGCACCAAAGGGACAAAGGCACATGCCTGGGAGGATAAAAATACATCTAAGATCTGCATAGTGAATCACTGGTTATTTTTAAAACTGAAACTGAATTGATCTGAAACTTAGTTATCTGTGCACTACAGACATGGAAGTCATCTTGAATTTTTTGCTGACATCTGTGGAATTGGACAGAAAGAAAGAAAAATGTGATGTACCCAGTTTTTCTCCCATATCCCATGATTAGTGGTCAAAAATTGTGTTGATATTCTGACCAATTAAAGTCTCAAAAAGTATAGTTCTACCCCTGACACATCACCAATTGGTAACTTTGTCAAAATAGCTGCTTGGGAAATGTTCAATCAATAAAAGTGAATGTATTTGAATATGTGGAAAATGTCAGAACCTCGGGGAATAGGTAACAGGATACAGATGTTTGTTAATTAAGTTTACAAAGGCAGTAAAATTAATGAAGCCAGTATCTCATATATGTTGTTACTAAAGAAACAGCTGTCTCCCCCATTCTGACTTAATCTATCCATGTCCTACCCCCACAATAGTTGTCATGTTTTGTGAATATTTGCTTCATTTATAAACTTTAATCAATCTAAGGAGAATTTACCAAAAAAGTTATTAATAATTCACCCTAGGGAAAGCGACGGGTAATACACAAGAATATAGTTACAGGACCCCCTCAACCCACAACCAGCAAAAAAATGACTTCTCACCTACCTGATTTTTTGCCCCAGGGGTAGATAATGATGGCTTTCATTATGGATCATTGCATTCATTTGGCAACTCAGTTTTTATAGACTTTTGCTCTGAGTTATCAGATTCCCATTTTACTTTGGGAAAGTACACAGAGAAAGAGATAGGCAAGTGAAGAGAGTTATAACCCAATTGCTAAGATGCAGTGCCTCCTAGAATATGACTTTTTTAGACAAGAAAACAGAAAAGCAAAGAAATAACACATCACCCAAGGAATGATAGAAGCGGAGTACCTAGTTAAAATCACCATGTTATACTGCCATTGTCTAGTCATGCATCCAGATCAAAGAAACCATAGTGCCTTACTTAGACCTCATCAGGAGTATTGTGTCCATTTCAAGACATCATTACTTATCTGAAACACTAATTTGAACACCCTCAAAAAGGAGACTAGGGTGGTAACAAACTGAAATTCATTTCTTATTACTAATTCCAGCCATGCTTACATAAGAGGCTATTCTAAGGGCAATCCAAAGTAAAAGATGTGAGAATACTTTTTAAAAATATGGTATAATAAATCTCATCATTCTCAGGTCATCATTATTATTAATAATTATTTAAAAATATTTTATAGGTGAGTCTTATAAATTATATATCTTAATTTTAGTATTTTAGGTGAGATTATAATTATTGAACAGATATTGATTAGTTTCAGTTCTTAGGGAACTAATTCAAATCATTACTCTGAGTATTTGAATTTTACAACTCAGTTCCACTTTGGTCTAAAACCTGATTTTCTTCCTTCTCTCCTCAAATTCTTCCCTTCCATTCCAAGGCTCAGATCTCATTACAATTTTTCATGAAGAAAAATGGTAACACTAATCTATCCACCAAAGGAACTCAAATTTAGCTTGATGTTATTATTGTGACATGGTAACACTGTGAAATGATGATTCTATGAAAAGGTATCTCTAGCTACTATAGATAGGGCTTTTTCTGTTACCTCTTAGAAGGATGGCGATGATCGAAGTACATACTGTCAATGAAATGAGATCTTCCCGTACTTCCTAGTGGAGACTCCCCACTACTGGAAGTGTAGTAGGTGAGTAACTGTCTAAGGCACCCAATGAACCCTGGTATTCCTATAAGCATCTCAAAAATCTAGTAACTCCTCATTCCTTCCTCTAAACTCTAAACCTAAGGGTTTCCCAGTCTAGTAACTTGTACTATCTTTCACCTAGTGGTTCAGACCAAAAATCTTGAAGCCTCATTGGCTCCTCTCTTTCCCTCACACCTCATATTCAATCTTTCAAAAACCCTGTTAGCTCAAGCTTCCAAATATCCAACCACTTCTCATTCCCTCTACCATTTCCACCCTAGTCCAAGCAATCTGCATCTTCTGCCTAGATTTCTTCAGTATAGCCTACCGTTCCCCGCTCCTTCTCCTACACGGTTTATAGTATATTCTCCATTGCTGCCAGAGTAATGTTATTATATTTTAAGTCAGATCATGGCATTATTCTGCTCACAACCCTCCAACCCTCCGGAAGCTTTTTGTTATACCGGAAATAGAAGCTAGCATATTCACCAAGACCTAAAGAAGCTGAGAAATTCAATATTAGTAACGGCCTGAGCCTTACCCTCTTCCTACTCTGCTGATTGTAGGTGAGCTGATCCCTACAGGTTGCTCTTCACGGGTTCCATTCTCATCTCACTTCCAGTTCAATCCAGCTAATGGAAGGCATTGCCAAGAGACTGGAGGTCAGGGAAAGGAGAGTCTAGGATATTTCCTTCCCCTGGTAACTCTTCCAAGATACAGTGGCTATACCTCCCGCAGAGTACCCTTTACATGGTCCAGGCTTCTGCCAGGCCCTGGGATCTCTTGGCTAGCATGGCAGAGGTTCCTGCTGATACTAACCTCTGGTTTATCTCTGTCTCATTTGGCTCTCATCTAGGCCATCATCTATGTCAACTAATTCCCTGAGTTAATTTTCTTTTGCTGTAAATGAAGTTGTTATTTCTGTTTTACTGTTTAGACTTTGACAGATATGGGGCTTAACAAAATTAAGTTTTATGTCATGCTCATGTTCCAGGGAAAAATATGGTAGTAGTGGGCCCCTGCTCCTAGGTCTTCAGGTTCAAGATCCTTTGCTCTTGAAACTCTACCCATATCTATGTCTTTGAAGTCTCCTCCATTCAGTGATATATGGGAAAACAGCAAAAGGATGGAGGATTGGGTAAAGTAATTGTATGGACCAGGTCTGCAATTGTTTGAACATCATTTCTACCCATATTCAATTGGCCAGAACTTAGTCTACCCACATGACTGGCCACATATACCTATTTGTAAAGGAGGCTGGAAAACATAACGTAGCTCTACGCCTGGAAAGAACAGAAGAATACAGCTATTGTTGAATATTAACAGCTTCTTGCAGTGTTTCAGCCACCCTTTTCCCATATCACATGGCTTGCCAAATGGTAATAAATGCTGTAAAAGAGGGAAGTCATCTTTACACAGATGACTCAGGAAATACCATCAGATACCTCATAGAGTAAGGGAATAAGCTATGGGATACAGGAGAAGATTGCTCCAAACAGAGTGTGTTCAATGCAAAGGCCCTAAGGCAGGAATATGCTTGTGGATTCAAGAACCAGTAAGGAAACAGTATAGATGGCATCTACTTAGTATTTAATTTTTATTAAAAATCTCATTGAATCTTGTTTTCAATCTTCTTCACTATTTTTGGAATCAATAACTTTCTTCAAATTTTGGAAAACAGTTATCTTCTACAGTCAAAATTATGTACCAAGGCACACACATTCACAAAAATCTCACTCCCATTTCTTTCCATTCTGCTCTTGTCCCTTCTCTCCTACGAGTTACCTTTTTCATTAGTTTTGTTTTATTCAGCCACTGTGTCTTTTAAAAAATATAAGCAAATATATGTTTTGGTTTATACATGTGTATCTTTGTATACACACATATCAACATATGTATATATACAGTGAGAGCCATATTTCCCCTTTCTTATGCAAAAGGTAGTAATATTAAAGAACAAACTACTCTGGCAATCATTCCGTATCAGTATTCAGAGACGCACCCCCCTCCGCTTGTTACTTTTGCAGCTAATTAGTGCTCCAATGTGTGGATAAAGCAAAATCCAGTCAACAAGACACTTACTGCTGGTCCCTGGTGTTGCTGCCAGTCATTTGCTGCAATCTGAAGTAGAGTAGCCTTCTGTAAGTCACTTGCTTTTATCATTCTGTTTTATTTTTCTTGAAGCATGTATCACTACAACAGTTATCTTGATCATTGACTTGCTTATTTCCTGTCTTCCCACCCTGGTCTATAGGCACCATGAAGCCAGATATTTTGTTTGTTTTGCTATATCCGCATTACCTAGAACAGTGCCTGGCACTTGGTAGAAGCTCATTTGTTGAATGAATGTTTTCGTTCTGCCCCTTTAAAACACCCTAATTGTGGTTAATGATTTTTGAAAAGGAAGATGAGGAAGCAGCCCTTATTGTAAAAGGAGATAAGCTGCAAAGGCAGTGGTTTTCCATTTCATGGGTGGAAGAGATATCTTCTGCCAGACATAACTTAGCAACAAGCTAGGGCAGGCAATGTGTGGAGTGGGAGGAAGAGACCACTCAAGGAATGATTGAAGCAGAGTATCTTAATAATGTAGACCTGGAGTTTTGATTCTAATTCTGTTACTTACTAGCATATGACCTTTGACAAATTAGTTAACTTCTCTGACCTGTGGATTCTCTATCTATAAAACTGTAATAATAATAACTTCCTCATGGAATTGTTGTAAGGATTAAACAGGATAATCTACAGAAAGGGCTTAATGTAGCCCTTAGCACATCATAGGATACCAATGAATATTAACCATCACTGTCATTACCATTAGAGGAAAACAATATTTAAGCCCTTCTAGAATCTGGATTATACTTTGCTCTTGTCGAGGATATAGGGCCAGAATGTACTGATAACTAGACAATGAGCCAACATTTAGAGAACAAATACAAACCACAGAGCCAATAAGCACTGCAGATAAAGAAGCCAAATCTCAAAATGAGACCCTCCCCCAACCTGCTGCCCCTGTGCTCTTTATGACAGCAGAACAACAATAACGATAGCCACCTTATTTGCCAGACACCACATGCTAAATTTTTCACCACATGAAAAAATCAAGACAGTTCTAAGAAGTGGTTGCAGGGATGGGTTTTTCTTCCAAAAACAGCTGATAGATAGGGAAGCAATTTAGATAAAGTTCTGGTCTATGGTTGTCAAAAGTTTCTTAAAGGTTGCATTTCAACTAAAAAAGGATCCAAATTAAGGTTCTCCCTACCCTCACCTCCCTTTGCTAACACCCTTTCAAGGAGTGTTTTCTTCCTGCTCCTAAGAAAAAAAAAAATTGGATTTTAAAAATATTCTGAAGTTTTCATGCATAGTTGGAATTTGGGGCCAATGTGTCCAGACCAGCCAGCATTTTCTATAGTCATCAACAAAAGCAGGCACTGGGGATTCTGTGCTAGATGCTTACATGCAACATTTCATGCTGTCTAACAATGTTAAAAAATTACTTTTCAAATACCAGTGTTATTTGAAAGGGAGACCTGGTTAAGTCATTTATCAGCTACTAAGACCAAAATTTGTTTTTCACCCATCCCCAGCTGACTGTAGTCACATAAGTATATCTTAAGGGAAAAGAAATGAGCAATAGTAAATTTTGATATTCAATAAGGAAAGCGGGATCTGGAAAGTCTGATAATGATGGCTGTTTTGGAGGCCTGGGCTCTCAGGAGGACCACACTGGAAAGTCCCAAGTGACATTGTACTGGGAAATAGTAGGGCTGTAGGCCCTCAAGGGTGCTGGAATGTAATAGGGTGTCCGATATGAGAGGTTACAGATACCCCCTTTGCAGCTTTGTCCTGAGAGAGGTCATCACAGCTGTATGTAAATACCCTGCACTTGGGAGGCCTGTTCCCATGTATCTAACCTCATACACCCCCTCTTAAAAACAGTACAGCACAGGATAAAAGAGTTTCTGTCTGCAGTGTTTATATGGAATCTGCTAAAGCTGCAATGCTTGATTCATATTTAATCACCAGATAAAAGTCACTCTTGTAACTTCCAGTTATAGACAATGCCCCAAGTGAAAAAATTTAATGACTCGCTTTTTACTTTTACTAGGGGAACAAATGATTTTTAAATGTATATATGCACAATGGTCTCTGAGTGAAAAACTTAGGACCCACTGCTCTGATTACAAGATGCAACTCTTCTCAAACACAGGGTTTGATGAATGATGCAACATCACTGAGGAAGAGGTGGTAAGGAAAACCAGACAACAGTCAAGGAATCAAGCGAATAAAGGGAGAACACAGAGCAAATGGGCTCTATTGTCCCTGATTACAGGAAGAGATTCTACTGCTCTTGCACGCATCTGTTATGACTGCAGTTAGAACTGCAGAGTCCTAATGGCTTCTTTAAAACATTTTATTTAACACTGTATGTTCAAATACTTAATTAAATGTTTACTAGTAAACTGATGTCAGATGCTTAGAAATCTCACTTAATGTAATTAAAATATATATACTGTATGTTCAGGCAAATGTGCCTTGGCTTTGAGAATTCTTTAGATACTCATCAAAATCCGTATTTAGCATTCTAAGCATACTTTTTAAAGTAGTCTCTTGGTAGCAAGAAACTACTTCCATTTTTTAATGTCTCCCTAAAAGAGAGAAGAAAAGTTAGAGGAAACCAAAAAACATACAGTAAGGACCATGGAAATGTTGATTTTGTCTATATTCACTACTAGTGTTCTGTCTACACCTGGATGTCTCTCTTGGCATTTCCTGTGTAATTTCATTAGGACTTTCCCTTGCAGTCACTACAAGTGGGAATGTTACTTATCACCTCTGAATCTCTTGTATTATTGTATGACTAAGTACTTGTGTAAATGCTAACCCCTTCAATATACCACCAAAAAGCAATATTATAAAACATGGACATTACAATAAAAACCATGTCACATTTGTACTGAGCTTTTCATTGTTTTCTTCCTCCCTTTTAATTATTCAAGTAATGCAAGAATAGATTCTTTATGTAAAAAATTAAAACAAATTCCAGCAATAGGAAAAAAAGCAAAGGTCCTGAATTCTTTTATCCTCTTAATTCCTTCCCCAGAGCTGACTCTGCAGTTGTTTTGTTGTATATTTCTCTAGACTTTTTCCTTTATTTTACAAAAACAAAACAAACACATAAATGCACATACAATCTTAAATATACTGATAGCTTATTTTCTTTAATAGAGAAATAGAATCCAACTAGACATATTACTCTGTAATTCACTATTTTTACTTTCTAATATGACTAAGGATCTTTTTATATCACTACACATAACATCTACCCTATTCTTGCAGCTATACAATACAGATATACCAGAGTTTGTATTACTATTCATGAATTGATGAATTTAGATTATTTCCATTTTTTCCTATTAGTGAAAGTCCATGCAAATGACTAATTGTGAGCACATGTATAATTTTACAAGTAAGCACACTGGAATGTAACTGCTGGGTCAAAGACAATACTCATTTTTATCGTGGATAGGCATTATCATATTGGCCTTCCAAAAGGGCTGTACACACTTACATCTATTCCCCACATATTAGCCAACATTTGATATTGGTAATCATTTTTTAAATCTTATATTTTCTTTACTTTGCATTTTCCTAAGTATTACTGAAGTTGAAATTATTTCCATATGTTTTTTAGTCAATTACTTCTCCTGTGAGATGCTTGATCATGGGCTTTTGGAATATTTAGGTACTTCTCTGACTTTTCTTTTTAAAATTTGTTTTGAGGAAATTTTTTGTTCTGTAATCTGGATAGCTATGCTATGTTTTAATTTATTTTGGCAAATATTTTCCCAATGTACCACTTGTCTTTCATTATTTTTTATACTTTAGAAGATTTCTGATTTGTGAAGCAAAATTATCTTTCTTTATGCAATTTACAAATTCCTTAGGAAGGTCTTTATTCCAAGATTATAGCCATACTTCTCTGCATTTTCTGTTAACAATTTTTATTGAAGTATAACATATAGACAATTGAATTGAATTGAATAAGTCATTAAGTATACAGTTCAATAAATGATCACAAAATGAACATGACCATGTATCCACAAGCCAAGTTGTATCTTTGATAAAATAATTTATTAATTCTACTTACCTATAGATTCTTTGGGGACATTTTAATGTGTATAATCAGGTTTATGAACGAGTAGTCTTATTCATTCCTTTCCAGTCAGTGTATCTTTTACTTATTTTCTTGCCTTATTTCACTAGCAAGTTTATGCAGTACATGTGGAATATGAATGATAACAATGGGCATCTCCTTTCTCCTGCCTGAATTTAGGGGATAAATTTTCAATATCATTTCATTAAATAAGATATTTGCTGAAAGATACTCAGTATTAGATGGAGAAGTTTCCTTTTACTCTTAGTTTTCTATTTTTTAAAGTGTAAATTGATGATTTTTTGCTTGAGTGCTTCTTTTGAATCTTTTGAAATTATTATTACTTTTTCCTTTGTGCTATTAATGTGCCATCCCTTATATTAATTTTCAAACATTAAATCAACCTTGCATTCATGGAATCAATCCAATTTTGTCATAATTTAGTACCCCTCCAAACTTTAAAAGATACATTTCACTGGAATCCTCGAATATTCTGTTTAGAATTTTTTTATGTTTTTGTGTTTGAGGTGGATTATGATATCCTTTCTTGCAATGTTTTTATCAGGTTTTATATCAATATTATGCTGGCCTTATGAAATGACTCAGAAATTCATCTCAATTTTTTTATTTTCAGAAAGAGTTTATAAATATATGATTGTTTTTCTAAACTGGCCAAGCTATCTAAGTTTGGAATTTTATTTGTAGGAAGGTTTTAAATTACAGATTCAATTTCTTTAGCAGATAATAGTAATATTCAGATATTCTCTTTCTTCTTATGTCAGTTTTAGCAGGTTTTATTCTATCAGACATATGTTCATTTCCTCTAAATTTTTAAAACTGTGTTCATAAAATTGTTTATAATATCTTTCTTTTATTTTCTGTGTGATGTGTAATGTTATCTTTTTTCTCATTTTTGATATATTTGTAACAGGTCTTTTTTTGATTAGACTTACCAGGAGGTTAACCATTTTATTATATCATTTTTCAAGGAACCAACTTTTAGTTTATTGATTCTCTCTTTTGAACATTTTATCTCTATTTCATTAATTTCTATTCTTAATAATTTTTTCTCATCTTCTTCCATTGGTTTAATTTGATGTGCATTTTTTTTTAGGTTGATGTAAGATCCGAACATGTTATTCCATTGTATTATCTAGAAGTTAATTCTTTAATTTCCAAACATTTGTAGATCTTGTTATTATGTATAATTTAGTCACACTGTGTTAAGTCCTTGGATTTTACTATGATTTCAGCCCCAAGAAAGCTGTTGAGAATTGTTTCATGGTCCAGAATATGACCAATTATAGTAAATTCTATATGTGCTCTTAAAAGAATGTATATTCTGCAGAAGTTGGAAACAATGCTCTATATATGTCAATAAGGTCAAATTTGTTCATTGTGTTCAAATCCCCTATAAACTTAATTTTTCCCCATATTTCATTTAATACTATGAAAGCCTGTGGACATTTCACTCTATGATTATAGATTTCAGTTCTGTAAACTTTTGCTGTATATATATTTGCAGCTGTTTTCAGGTACACACAAAGTTAAAAATTATTAAATCTACTTTTTCTAATATTTGTACATTTATATCTGTATTATATTGGTTGGCATTTTCATCATATGTCTTTGCTGTTTACTTTTATTTCAATTTCTATTTACTCATATTTAAGATTTTATTTTTTAAAACAATATATAGGGTTTTAAGAATTCAAACAAACTTTGTCTTCTATTGGAGTATTTAACTCATTTACATGTGAATAATCATCTACACACATGTGCATACATATTTAAATCTACCATCTTACTATTTATGTGTACCACCTTTTTTCTGTCCTAATTTGCCTTTTTTAAGATTATGTAAGTAATTTTTCTTTAAATACTCTCTAGTTTACAGAATTTTATTTCTTTCTGTTCCCCTCTCCAAAGGGATGGCTATTTGATGTTACAATTTATTTCTCAATTGTACTGAAATGTCACTTATGCAATAAAATAAAACCTCATGTTCACAAAGACCTGTTTCTGAACTATTTATTCATTACGTAGAACTATACATCAATTCTTGAATCAGTACTACTACTTTAATTAGTTAAGTTCTTAATAGTTTGTTTTATATATATATATATATATATATATAAAACAAATGTATTAGGATTGACATATCTCTCTATATTGGCCAAAAAGTTCGTTTGGGTTTTTCCATAACATTGTACGGAAGAACCCAAACGAACTTTTTGGCCTACCCATTATCTATCCATCCATCCACCCACCATCAGTCGAGATTTTTATCCATTTGTGCAAACAGGTAGAAGGCTACTGTAATCTGGGAGACTTTTAGAAGTCAAGTCTATCAGGGAAAGTTTTCTTGAATAAATTGTTAGTTAATATCTTCCCTTATTTTCACTTTTCTCATTTTAGAACTATTCTCAATTAAGTATTTCATCCCCTAAATTGATTGTCTCCTTTTGTTATATTATCTCTTATTTCTAATTATCTAACACTGCCCCAGTCAGGGCCGCAGAGGGAAATAAGTATCATATTAGAATAATTCAAAGAGTTAATACAGAAAATGTTTACCATGAATAGTGCAGCACCCTGAATAGTTAAGAGTCAAACTATTACCACTTTTAGGCCCGAGGGAACAAAGAGGGGGTGGTTATTGAAATTCTTAAGAAAAGTATGTGTAAAGAATGCAGCTTTCAGGAGGAGCAATCTTTAGTTGAAGGTCAAAGCTATACAAGGCTGCCTCACTCTCCTCCTTCCTTGAATTTCTTGCTTGGCTTTGCATTGGCCACACACACACCTTAAAGGAGGGGGGCCGAGAGATCCCAATGAAGTTTTGCATACAGATTTGTTTCCTGAGGTAGAGACTACGGTGGAGAAATACCTGGAGGAACAAATGGTAGAAAACTGGCACAATTAATTTGTTTCAGAATTTTACTGTATTCCACTTTCTAGTGTTGCTGAGAAATCTGATGCTGTTCTAATTCCTCATCTTTTGTATGCAACTAGCTTTTCTTCTCTCTTTGGGTTTTTCTTTGCCATTTTTATGTATTTGACCTTCCAGATTGGTTTTCAAATATTCTTGGTAGTTTCATGAAAATCCTTTCAAGATTATGAGTAGAATTGCACTGTAAATGTTGATTGGAAAAAACTGACACCTTTATGATACAGGATATTTCCAGGTTGAAGCACAGCACACTATTCCTTTTTTAAAAAAATATACTCCAGTGTATTCTCTCTTAGATAAGAGAATTTCCTTTATATAATATGTGGTTTTTATCCTGGAAGTAATCTTGATTATGCTCATAAATGAGTTTGTGCTTTCTTTTTAATAGGTCTTCTACTACTTTAAAAATATCTTCTCAGTTTATTGATCTAATTAGATTTTTTAAAACTAAAAATTGATTCTACTTATTCTTATGTCAGCTCTTCCTAGAAAACTGTCCATTTCATCTGATTATTAAATTTAATGCTTTAAAGTTGTACACTGTATTTATTATAAGTACATTTTTTCTTAGTTGTTTATCAATAATTTCCCTTGTTTTTTGTAGTAGACTTGTCAATTTTTCAGCTTATTTGTCACTGTTAAAAACAGTTTTATTGATCAAATCTATTTTGTTATCACTTTATACTTTATTCTTTTAATTAAAAGAATTAAAAATTTCTATTTAACCTTTACAAAGTCCACCTTTATAAGTATTTTGGATTTATTTTATTGTTCTCCCATCCCTAATTTCTTGATTTAAATGCTTATTTCATTTTATAAAAATAAATGTTTATTTCTAACAAAGGCATTTATGGCTATAATTTTTCCTCTAATTATTTTGATCTCTTCCCAGATATTTAAAATGCTCTGTCCTCATTGTTACTCATTTCTAAATATTTTTTTATTTCAGTTTCATTTCTTTGTTGGCTTACTTAAAAGGTCTTTTTCTTTTTGTTTATTTTTTGCTATTTTAAAACTCAAGTATACATTTTATTCAGATTCCATGAGTATTTCTACTAATACTCTTTTAGGACATATTAGTAGATCCCACATTAAATTTAGTTGTCTCCTTAGTCTCGTCCAATCTGTGACAATTCCTTGGTCTTTCCTTGTCTTTCACAATCCTGACAACTGAGGGTTTGCTCAGTTATTCTGAGGAATATCTCTCAATCTGAGGACTCGTTTGAAAGTTTTTCATTATTAGACTGAAGTTACGCATTTTTGGAAAGGTAACACAAAAGTGATATTTTTTCTCCAGTGCATAGCAGGGGCCAGAAAATGTCAATATGTCATTTTACTAGTGACGGTAACATTAATCACTTCATTAAGGTGCTGTCTGTCAGGTTTCTCTACTATAAAACTACTCTTTTTCCTTTTGTAATTAATAGATATCCTGAGGGAGATACTTTGAATCTATACAAATATCCTATCTCTCCTCACACTTATGCTCCCTAATTTTACATTCCTTTGGTAGATCTTGCCTGATAATTATTACTATAAAGTTCTAATGAGATTTTCCATTTCCCTCATTCTACCTCTATTTTTTAATCGTATTTCATATTTAAGATAGCTGTCCCTTACCCCCCAATTATATTTGGTCAATTATTTATTTACATCAGCACAAAACCATGGATTTTTTTTATATTCTATGGGTTATAATCCAATATTCCTATTGTTAACTTCATTTCTCCAATTCTTTCAGCTTAGCCATTGGGAAAGATAGATCTTTGGCCATTGAGAGAGCTTTCTGACTTGTTCTATAACAATATCCAAAGGCGAAAAAAGTATCTAAATAGCTTTGAGGAAAATTTTTATTATACCTAAAATTTTATGCCATTCCATAATCATTAGTATGTGAGATAAAAGGAAAGTATTTGCTATAAAGTTCTCAAAATATATATCACCTAAGGTCATTTTCTAAATGTATTACTCAGGTATACTGAAAAGAACTGAAATAATGAGTTTGTCAGGGCTGTTGGTCAAGAATGTCAGTGAGCACTGAATAAGTTAACATGATAAAAGGAGTAAGTAACATAAATAATCATTTACAAGGTAGTAGTAATTTGTATTTGAAAGAAAAAAATAATCTGCATAGTTGCAAACCTGTAAGACAGAATAGGTTTGGCTGCGAACAAATAACTGAAAAATGCCTGGAGAAGGAAATCAAGATGGCTGAGTAAGAGAACCTGGAGCTCACCTCTCCCCATGAACACATCAAAAATACACCTATAGTGGAACAATTCTCACTAAAACTAACTGGAAACTGGTAGAAAGACCAGTAAAACCAAGGTTGTAAGAAAGATACACATGTAATCAGGTAGGAAGGGAAGAAAAGTGATCAGGTCAGGACCTGTGTCCTTGGGAGGAGATTCAGAGTAAAAGGGAGATTACATGGGCAGACACACACCCTGGGGAGTGAACAGGTTGAGAGGAGACAAGCCCCCCTTGGTGGGTTGTAGGACAGCTGGGACAAACAGAAGGGCTGGGGAAGGCTGGACTCCACTTGCAAGAAATGCATTTACTGGCTATCCCCTGAGGCAGGACAGAGACAAATCTGCTCTAGTGGGTGCCAGGTTCCCAGAGACTGCCCCACTGCATGCCCCAGCCCAAGCCAAGTGAAACTCCAGCCCCACTCACTCCACACTGCAGCATGGCACTGGATCTGGGGTGGCCATGACCAGGGAAAAGACTAGACCTATGGGAAACAGATGCAACCTGGTCCTAGGGAGGAGCCTGGGTGGGGTGGCAGTAGCTATTGCTGGTGCTTACTCAAGCAGTGCCTCAGAAGCTACCTAGATTTCTGACAGTAGCCGCTCCATCACACCTCACCTCCCCCATAGATGCAGAGAGATCACAAGGGCCCTGCCTGCCCTGCAGAGCAGTTCCATAACAGGGTGGGAGTCATGGAGGGTGGTGAGAGTGATGAGCTGTGAGAGACAAATGGGACTTGCTCATGAGGCAAGGTGGAGAGGTCTGCCCTAGCAGCTGCCAATTTCCTATGACAGCTTTGCTACGCACCCCTGAGCCAAGCGAACACTCTGCCCCCATTCATCCATGCCACCACACAGCACTGGGTCTGGAGCACCTACGACCAGAAAAAAGACTCAACCATGTGACAGAGAGGTAACTGGGTTGGTCCCAGGGTGGAGCCTGGATGGGGCGATAGCAGCCATTGCTGGCACTTACTCAAGCAGTACCTCAGAAACCACACAGATCTCTGATGGCAGCTGCCCCACCACAACTAACATCCTGATACACACTGAGGGTCCATGTCCCACCAGCTCTGTGGAGTGGTTCTACAATAGGGCAGGGACAGCAGAGGCAGGGGGCAGTGATCAGCTGTAAGAGATATAGGGGACTTGCACACAAGGTTGCATCTGAGTGGAGCTGCAGACACCTGCTGCACAGGCAGCACACTGAACCTCTATCTGCACATGGGCCCCACTTGCTTCAGCACTCCCCTCCCCTGGGGCAAAGGTCCCGGTGTGGGGAGAGGGAGAGACTCTCACTTAAAGGGAATAGAGCCAGGTCAGGATGACCCTCAAGGTTTCTGCTCAAGCAACTTGGGATAGACCCTGCTCCTGACAGGGTAGTAATAGCCACTGAGCAGAGACAAAGTCCCACCTCACACTGGGTGACAGCTCTAGCCCCTCCATCTATAGACTGACCCACTACCAAGGTGATGGCAGCCAGCACACCTTGAGGAAAGATGTGACTTTCATCCATGTCAAATCCAGTTCTCTCACCAAAGGCATTGGGCACACTGAGTCTGTATAGTAATGCTCCCACAAAAGAACAAGGTTAACTGTTTCACCTAAATTCACAGAGGCTGAAAAAGGCGAAAAGAAAAGGCAAAGGAACTATCTCAATTCAAAGAGCAAGAGAAAATAATGAAACAGAAAAAAACAATTTACCAGATGAAGAATTCAAAATATTAGTAATAAAAATGTTAACTGAGTTAGGGAAAAGAATTGCTCTAAACAGTAAACATTTTAACAAGGAGATACAAAACATAAAAATGACCCAATCAGAAATGAATAATTCAATAGCTGAAATTTTAAAAATATACTACAAAGAATGAATAGCAGACTAAGTGATACAGAAGAACTCATATGTGATCTGGAAGAGAGAATAATGGAAATCATCCAATCAAAGCAACAAAAAGAAAAAGAAATTTTTAAAAAATGAAAGCAATTTGAGAGATCTGTGGAATAACTTAAGCATTCCAACATTTGCTATTATAGGGATTCCAGAAGAAGAGAGAGAGAAGGGGATCAAAAATGTATTTGAGGAAATTATGGCTGAAAAATTCCCAAACCTGAAGAAAGAAAGAGATATTCAGGTACTGGAAGCACAGGGGGTTCCAAACAAAATGAACTCAAACAGACCTACACCAAGACACATCATAATTAAAATGGCAAAAATTAAAGAGAGAATTCTAAAGGCTGCATAAGGAAAACAAAAAGCCATATACAAAGGAAACCCCCTAAGGCTATCAACTGATTTCTTTGCAGAAATTTTGCAGCCAGAAGAGTGACATAATATGTTCAAAGTGCTGAAAGGGAAAAGCCTGCAACCTATGACACTCTACCCAGGAAGAATATCATTTAGAATAGAAGGAAAGATAAAGAACTTCTCAGATAAGCAAAAACTAAGAGTTCATCAATAATAAACTTACCTTAAAAGAAATGTTAAAGAGTTTTCTCTAGGTGGGAAAGAAGTAAGAATTATAAGAAAGAGAAAATTCCACTAGGAAAAGCAAGTATATAGTAAGGATTGATGATCAACCACTTAGATAAATCAGTACATAGATTAAAAGAAAAAAAATTATAAAAGCAACTATAACAACAATAAACAGCTAAGGGATGAGCATGAAGATGTAAAATATGATATCAAAAACACAAAATGGGGACTTCCCTGGTGGTGCAGTGTTTAAGAATCTGCCTGCCAATGCAGGGGACATGGTTTTGATCCCTGGTCCAGGAAGATCCCACATGCCGTGGAGCAACTAAGCCCATGGGCCACAACTACTGAGCCCTCATGCCACAACTACTGAAGCCCATGAGCCTAGAGGCCGTGCTCTGCAACAAGAGAAGCCACTGAAATGAGAAGCCCGTACACTGCAACGAAGAGTAGCCCCCGCTCGCCGCAACTAGCGAAAGCCTGCGCACAGAAACAAAGACCCAACACAGCCAAAAATAAATAAATAAACCACAAAATGAAGGGGAGAGGAGTAAAAATATACATTTTTCAGAATGATGACTAGTTTAAAACAGGTAGATAAAATTATAGGTCAATGTATATGAACCCCATGGCAACCACAAATCAAAAACCTACAGTAAATACACAAAAACTAAAAAGAAAGAGCACAAGCCTACTACTAAAGAAAATCATCAAGCCACAACGGAAGAAACAAAAAGTAGAAGAAATGGTCTGAGAACTATGAAAACAACCAGAAAAAAAAGTAATAAAATGGCAACAAGTACATACTTATCAATAATTATTTTAAGTATCAATGGACTAAATGCTCTGATCAAAAGACACAGGGAGGCTAACTGGATATAAAAAAATAAAAAACCAAAAACAAGACCCTTCAATATTCTGCAAAAGGAAGGATAAAAATCACATGGTCATCTCAATAAATGCAGAAAAAGCATTTGACAGAACTCAACATCCATTCTTGATAAAAACTCTCATCAAAGCGGGTAGAGAGGGAACATTATCTCAACATAATAAAGAACGTTTATGACAAATGCACAGCTAACATCATACTCAATGGTGAAATTCAGGAACAAGACAAGGATGCCGACTCTCACCACTTCTATTTATTTGGAAGTCCTAGCCACAACAATCAAACAAGAAAAACAAAAGGCACCCAAATTGGAAAGAAAGAAGTAAAACTGTCACTATTTGCAGATGACATGATACTTTAAAGTCTCCACCCAAAAAATTATTAGAACTAATAAATGGATTCAGCAGTTTCAGGGTACAAGATTAATATACAGAAACCAGTTTCTTTTCTATACACTAATAATGAACTATCAGAAAGAGAAAGTAAAAAAAAAAAATCCTGTTTAAAAATCACATCAAAAAGAATAAAATACCTAGGAATAAACTTAACCAAGGAGGTAAAAGACCTGTACTCTGAAAAAATAAAACATTGATGAAGGAAATTGAAGATGATACAAAGAAATAGAAAGATATCTTGTCCTCTTAGATTAGAATAATTAATATTGTTAAAATGGCCATGCAATCCCTATAAAAATACCCATGATGGTTTTCACAGAACAAATATCCTAAAATTCATATGGAACCACAAGACTCTGAATTGCCAAAGCAATTTGAGAAAAAAAGAACAAAGCTGGAGACATAACCCTTCCAGTCTTCAGACTACACTGTAAAGCTACAACAATCAAAAGCACATGGTATTGGCACAAAACAAACACATAGATCAATGGGACAAAATAGAGAACCCAGAAATAAATCCATGTACTTACAGTCAATTAATCCGCAACAAAGTAGGCAAGAATATACAATGAAGAAAAAATAATTTCTTCAATAAGTGGTGCTGGGAAAACTGGACAGCTTCATGTAAAATAATGAAATTAGAACATTTCCTCACCCCTTATATAAAATAAACTCAAAATGAATTAAAGTCCTAAATGTAGGGCTTGAAACCATAACACGCCTAGAAGAGAACACAGGCAGAACACTCTTTGATGTAAATCGTAACAATATTTTTTTTTGCATCTGTCTCCTAAGACAAAAGAAATAAAAGCAATAGTTTAAAAATGGGACTTAAGTTTAAAAGCTTTTGCATAACAAAGGAAATCATCAACAAAATGAAAAGATAACCTGTAGAATGGAAGAAAATATTTGCAAATGATATGACTGACAGGAGTTAATATCCAAAATATATAAACAGCTCATATAACTCAATATCAAAAAAGCAAACAACCCAATCAAAAAAACTGGCAGAAGATCTGAATAGACATTTTCCAAAGAATACATACAGATGGCTAACAGGCATATGAAAAGATGCTCAACATTGCTAATTAACAGAAAAAATGTAAATCAAATCAGCAGTGAAATATCACCTTACACCTGTCAGAATGGCTATCATCAAAAAGGCTACAAATAATAAGTGTTGGAGAGGATGTGAAGAAAAGGGAACATTCATACACTGTTGGTAAGAATGTAAATTGGTGTAGCCAGTTTGGAAAACAGTATGGAGGTTCCTCAAATAACTAAAAATAGAACTACCAATGACCCAGCAATTCCACTCCTGGGTGTGTATTTGGAAAAAAAGAAAACACTAATTCAAAAAGATACATGCACCCCAAGGTTTGTAGCAGCCCTATGTAGAATAGTCAAGATAAAGAAGTAACCCAAGTGCCCATCAACAGATAAATGAATAAAGAGGATGTGGTATACATGTATATATATGTGTGTGTATATATATATGGACACACACACATACACACACATACACACAATAGACTATTACTCAGCCACAAGAATGAAATTCTTCTATTTGCAGCAACATAGATGGACCTAGAGAATATTATGCTTAGTGAAACAAGTGAGACAGTGAAAGACAAATACTGTATGATATCACTTTTATGTGGAATATAAAAAATAATACAAATGAATGTATACGCAAAACAGAAACAGACTCACAGATATAGAAAACGACGTGGTGGTTACCAAAGGGGAGAGGGAAGAGGGGATGAGCAAATTAAGGGTATGGGATTAAGAGATACAAACTAGTATGTATAAAACAGATAAGCCTCAGGGATACATTGTATAGCAAAGGGAATTGAAGGCATTATCTTGTAATAACTTTTAATGAAGTATGATATGTAAAAGTACTGAAGCACAATACTATACACCTGAAACTAACATTATAAATCAACTATACTTCAATAAAGAAATTCTAAATTTCCCATTTTTAAATACTGGAAAGTCAAAAGCTACTGTTTTGTTTCTAATCTGAAGTTAGATAAATTTAATCATAACGATGTTAATTATAACATAAGGGTTGCCACCAGAACAATTAAAAACAGACTTTACCACCCCAACTTCCAAAGTATATTTTTTAAAAATTAAGAAACTAAAGAAAGGAAATAGAATCAATGTAAAACAAAAGGCAAAAAACAAAACAGCAGAAGAACATGAAATAAGCAGATTTCTAATAAACATAAACAGCAATTTCCACCATTATAAAGCATGATTTCTTGAAGTAGACCAAAATACTATATCTTGCTTTCCTACTTACACAGTTCTAAAAGAAAATAAAACTAGTCAAAAAAAAAAAAAAAGGATTCTTAAATGTGCATTAGACAATAATATGGAAACAAAAATTCAATAGATAAATCAGAATGTAATGCAAAGGGAAGATGACAATCATTTTAAATTGATACAAGCTACATCCAAAGTAAAGACCTGATTAATAAATATCTATATGCAAAATTAAAATAAAGCATTTTAAGATATAAAGCAAAAAATGTATTAGAGATGTAAATGACATTAATGGATATTTATGAAACCATTATCTGTATATAATAGAGAAAATACTCAAGTATATAAAGTATACATAACAGCCACACTTCTCAAAATCAAACTTTAATAGAAGTTCCCAGTGTGTTATAATGATATCAACCCTCCAGAAGAAATGTCATTATGTCACTTGTGGCTTTATTTATTCTTCATTGGAACATGTTGCTCCAGTTTCAGATATTAAATAAAATGCATAAAGGATAAGAATGATATGATTGATAAAGTAGAATTAATAGATGAAACCTAACACATACATATTTATTCTCCTAAGTATTCATGGAACACTTGAAAAATGCATCACGTGTGTAAAGGAAAATCCTCAGTAACTTCCACACAGATATAGGTGCTCTACCCAATAATAGTGAAGTATATTCCCTGTTGACCCTTGTACACAGTTTATTGTTTTTGATATCTCTGTGGAATATTTTCCAATGGGAACTTCTAGAATTGGCTGCCACTAGCAGAGTACTACAGTGTCAGCTTCTACTGCTCTCTCTTTCATTTGCACAAATACTAGCCTCGCACAAAGTTTTTCTCATATTCCAAATTGTGTTCATTGCTAAGAATGCAAATACCTCCTTTAAATTTTGAAGCTGGTTTGATTTGGGGTTTTGCGTCTGTGAGGCATGTTTGGACAATAAAAATACATGAAATTCAGAAAGAAATTTAGAATGGTGAGACAAATGGCCATTAAAGCATTACCATTTATAAATGAAGTTAGAAGTGAGGAATCTGTTAGAGGAGAGACAGCATCAACATGAACTTCATTGGTTATCAAGGAACTGAACATAAAAATGATACATTAATATGTAATCTTATGAAAGAAAACTGTAAATTGGTACTTTTATGCTTTGTTCATATAAGAAAGTGATATAAGCTTTTGGAATGCAATATAGAAATACCTATTAAATTTAAAATGTGCATACCTTTTTGACCTAACATTTCTGCTACATTCTTTATAAACACCCCACAATTGCAAAGAACTTTTCATTAATCATCCATAATAATGGTGAAAAATGGAAAGAACCTAAACATTCTTAAATTCTTAAACCTAAACAATGTTAGATCCATAAATGGATTATGATGTGACTATTAAAAACAATGAAAAGTTCCATATGTGTTGGCAGTGAAAGCTATCCAAGATATTATTACAAGGTGAAAAATAAAAACAGATGAAAACAAAAACCCACAAGCACTACAGGAACATAGTTAATACTGTATCATTTTGTTAAAATAGAGCAAATATAGTATATAAACATGTATATTTAAAAGGTGAACTAGTATACAAAAACTATTGACAATGTATATTTTAGAGAGGGAATGGTAAAGTAAATGGAAACTAGTATTTCTGTAATGTGATTTAGTGTAGCTTTGTGTTACTTTTTTAATCAATAAGAATATGAAAATTACTTTGAAAGAAAGATCAAAAGAAGTTAATGCTCTACAGTAGGGAAAATAAGATGACGGTGGTAATATTGCTTAAGAGTATATAATAAGAACTAGTCTTACCAGAGTCAGAGTCATGAAGTCTTCATTTGGTAGATAATGAAAAAAAAATTAAATGCTAAATTTAAAAAAAATTAAAAACCCTCCCCAGGTTCTCTATATGCCTGACTCCTTTATATTCTATAGATGTTGGCTTAGGTGCCACCTAAGAATTTTTCCCTGACCATCCTAGTTAACTTAGGTACCCTGATATACTCTTTATCCCAGGAGCTGTTTTATTTCCTTTATCATAATCTGTAGGATTTTTTGTTTATGTATTTTTTTCCAGTCTATCTCTTCCTATTTAGAATAGAAGTTTCAGTAAGGTGGGGACATAGTTTATCTTTTTCATCTTTGTGTCCCTAAAGGGTAGTGCTTCTTGCAAGGTACAAAATAAGCACTCAATATTACAATAAAAGAATGTATAGATGGGTGGTCAAGTGTTAAGGTGAAAGACATATGAGGATTTAATTGAATATGGTGAAACCTTGGTAATGGCACCATGCTGAACCCAGTTGGTCACACTAAAAACCTAGCACTTCTGCTTGATTCCTTTCTATTCCTGCCCTTGAAAGTCCAGCCCATCAGTAACCTTCTATCCTCAATACATCCCAAATCTCACTTCTTCTCTCTCTCACTACCACTGTCATTGATGTTACCATCAATTCATGGCCAAATTACTTTTAGGGCCTACTAATTCTTTTTTCTTGCATAAATCCTTCCAAAGTCTTTGATATGAATAAAACCCAAACTCCTGACCACCGTCAAGAAGGCCTTGTACAAATCTAATTCTGTCTATGACTCCAAGATCCTCATCAACTTACATTCTCTTCTATATCCACACCAAGTTCCAAGCGCCCTGGCCTTTCAGAATGAAGTGTCTGGTGCAGGGACCTTACAATTATTGCTCAAACCTTGTTTACCCTCCTCATATTCCTCCTTATGCTAACATTTTCTCACGGATCTCTAAAGAATTACCTCCTGTCACATTCACTCTCTAGCCTTTATTTACCTAAGTTTATTTTCTATACCGAATTTATTAATATATGAAATTATTTCTTTATTGGTTAACTTGTCTTGGGTTACCAGATATGAAGCTCCTCAAGATGAGGAACTTTGTCTTTCTTGTTCATCACCACATTCCTATAATCTAGATGATTTCTTGCTATAACTAGACAATATTTGTTCAAAGAATAATGAAATGAAACTCTTTGGATGGGAATATTTCTACCACTTTAAAAGTTATCATATTTCCAGTCATGTGTATTTTTTTCTTAGTTCCCTAACCAGGGATCAAACCCAGGCCCTGGTGGCAGTGAAAGCGAACAGTCCTAACCACTGGACCGCTAGGGAATTTCCTAAAGCTCATCTCTTAAGAAATTCTTCTCTTTTTTCTTAAACTAATAATTGCATCATTCTTTATCTCCTTTTCCAACTGCTCCTTTGTTGGGAAAGCTTTCTCTCACCTTCCTAATTAGGTCTATTGCACACTCAAAGCATCACATAACTTTCCATATAGCACTTAACTGAGTCTTTATTTACCTAATTTTTAAAAATAAGTTTTTCCCATGCTTATGTCCTTCACTAGATTTTAACTCTATGAGGACAGAGATAATATCTATTTTAGTTTACCATTTAATTCAAAGTGATTATCTTAACATCTGGCATATCTTAGGCACTCAACATTTCTTCAAAAATTAAATCACCCCAAGTGGCATTCCTCATTGTCTAGCATAAAATATATAAATATGTTTTTAGTAGTATAGATCTACATCTTAGGATTAAACTATCAATCAACAACATGAACCATACACATATTTATTTAATTGGTTGGTCTTTGGGTTCTTTATTTTTTTCCAAAGTAAAACTCTGGGAACATAAATCTGATTAACTGAAAGCCTCTTTTAATTGAATTCTATGTAAGTAAGGTTATTATTTCATGCAACCAAAGCTCATGGATTTACAAAAAGGATGAATTAGCTTTTTTCCTTCCATGTTGAATTCAATTCCTCTTCTTGAAGTACGTAATGAGCGCCATTATTGCACTTTATAAGAAATCTTTCATTCAGTTAACTAATGAAGAACCTCCCCTTCCTATCCCCTGTACATACCATTCCAGTCATCAAAATTTGTTTCTATAAGTATGCAAAATGCTTTTATAAATGAATTTCAACAATGGACACATATCTTTTTTGGTCCTCTTATATCCTAGCCATTGAAATATATTCTGTATATCCAAAATATAGTTTTTTATAAATGTAGCACTGGGAAAGGACAGTTGGTTAAACATTTTTCCATTTAGCCTTCATCTCACATTTAATGATTCATTTTTAGCAGTGTCAGCATTGAATATAGGAACATAAAGTTAAGTTCTCTCAAAAGGTTGACCGTTTTGTCATTTCCTGAAAGACTGAAGAAAACCAAACCCAGCTAGCCACACTCACTTTCTAGGTTGATAATATTTTTACTTGTACCTGAGTCTTCAAAGCCAACTGGGAACTCAGAGAAATCAAAATACTTAAAGAAATTAAAGATCCATTATCACTTTAAGTTGCTGAAGGACTTTAAGTTTTTAAAAATTTTTCAATCCAGAGAGGGCTTACTGATCTCTTACAAGCATTTCTTTGGTCTATCCTAGGAAATAAAGTCAATTAAAAATACAAAAATAGTTTGTTTTATAGCTATAAGCTCTTGTGTATTATAGCATTGTGTACAGTAGAAATAAGTGATTAAATCTAATTGTTCAAAGACTTTGGAAATGGCAACATACTCACGTAACTAGAGGAAGCTGTGAGGCATATCCTGAAATACTGGATATAGAGTCTCTATTTTTCATATCAAAACAGGAATATATAAAGTCAGCTTAAAGGGAGTGTTTATTCTAAGACAAAAAGTTAATTTGAAACTGAATCTGAAGATTTTATACCAACACACACACACACACACACACACACACACACACACACACCCCTACATATACACACATGTCCATATGTATATGTGTGTTCATCTTAGCAAGGAAAGGGGAGAAAAAGATTATGGTTAAAAATGCAAGCAGAGGGCTTCCCTGGAGGCACAGTGGTTGAGAGTCTGCCTGCCGATGCAGGGGACACGGGTTCGTGTCCCGGTCCGGGAAGATCCCACATGCCGCGGAGCGGCTAGGCCCGTGAGCCATGGCCGCTAAACCTGCACGTCTGGAGCCTGTGCTCTGCAACAGGAGAGGTCACAACAGTGAGAGGCCTGCGTACTGGGAAAAAAAAAAAAAATGCAAGCAGAGGGAAAAAAAAGGCAGAGAAATAAATTTCTGTGATTTCTACACATATCTAAGAAATGCCAAGTCCAGAGCTTGGTACTGAAGTCACAGTGGTAAATAAGAGAGATAATGGTCCTTGACCTCATGTAGCTCACTGCACATGTCTTTACCCCATCAGCCTTCCCTTTAAATAGGTACCTACTTCACAGAAAAATGTGCATGGAATCGTTCAGTTACAACTGAGACAAGCGCCCCAAAGAAGGCCTGGCTGCTAAGAGGGTTTATATATTAGTCAAACTTGACTAATCTGTATTTCAGAGGATGTTTTCTGAGAAAAATGAAATTCAGAGAACAGTGAATGATAAATGGTAGTTAAACTGACAAACGGGGTAGAAACATTGGGTAAAACAGTATCCTTTGTCAACAGAATGGCATCTTCAAAGGCCATGAAGTTGCAAGGGGTTTGCTGAGTTACAGGAACTGAAAAAAGGTAGAGCGTGTGGATCATCATAGGAAGCAAGGTAGGAGTGGCAGGAAATTAGAGGAGTGGTTAGGAACAAAAAACAGATGTTATACATTAATCTAAGAGTGATGGGTTTAAACAAAGAAATGACAGCTTCCTTGGTTGACAATACTCAAATCTGGTCCGTTGAGCAGGCATATTCCATGAGACCACCATTACCATTCCATAGCTAACTCCAGTGGCTTGGAATCCATGAGGATCAAAATAAATAATCCATGTAAAGTGCATACACTGTCCTTAATGCATAATATTTCCTCAATAAACAATAGCAACCAGAGAAATAATTGCATACGTTGTGGCAGACGGCTTCCTGGGAAGCCCTGAGTTGGAGATTAACATGCAAGACGTTTATTTGAGGTCCTCAGGATCCACACCTGGGGAGGGCAAGGGACAGGAAGGAAGCAGAGTTGGGCAGAGAGAAGTTGGGCAGATTCATCTTCAGCAAGTGTTGCAGCTGTCCCCACAGGGAAGCTGGGAAAACCCTCCAGAGTTAGCTCTCCCTGCGTCAAGGAGTCTGGACCTCTGGCCTCAGGGACCAACCAGTCATGGGATACAGGCTGTTCCATCAGAGGCAGCTCTCTCTAGCCTAGGGCGATTTCTGGAGAGGGTTAGCAGTTAAGAGCTGTCAGCAGTCATTCTCCCAGCAACTGCGGGCATAATTCCTTCAGTCCTGAAAAGGGGCCAGTGTGGCTCACAACAGTATCCTTTACATTGGTTGAAAGGAAAGACAATATGCCTGGCATTTCTCTTTTCCCTGGATTCCTCTCCAAATTCAGTCGTCTCACGAAGGACATTTCCCACAATTTAAAAAAAGATGCTTTGTCACACTTTCACTTCATTTTCCTCCCTATTCATCACAACTATTTTTTCTTCTTTATTCCTTCCATGTATATGTTTCTGGACTTGGTTTGCTACCATAATTTACACACAATGCAGAGATTATGTGTCCTTTTCAAAAATGTGCTTTTCTTAATAGCTTCTCACCCTTTTAACCACCTTGACAAACAGCCTCAGGATATTAAAAATGATACATTTTCACTTGGAGAGAAATATTTAAAATGTAATTTGAATAGGTAGTTAAGCATGTTTCCCTGAAGGTGTTATCATTTGACAATTTGATATTTTAATATCAAATGTAAGTCCTTGACATGGCCTGCCCTTTCCCCAGGAGATGCATAAAAATAACATGTGTATCTGAACAATTTCCTAGCTGGAGCAGGTTTTAGTTTGTGCCCCCAATTATAATTATCTTCACTGCATTGTAAAGAATATGTTGTACAACAAATTCTCTATTAACAATCACAATGTGTACAAATTATCTTCATCCCAGAACATCTCAAGGGGCCAGGCTGTTTGTATATGATAACAGCTCATTGAGATCCAAATTATGGAAAATTAAAAGAAATGAATAGGAAACATACTGCTACTTTACCACCAGTTTTTAAAACGTATGTGTTGCAATTCAAATGTAAAGTAGGCTCTTTGAAAGAATCTAGTCAGATAAAGAAGGAGGAGTGGGGGAGAAAGCCGGAGGAGGAGGGAAGGAATAGTACCAAGGGAAGTGTGAAGAGAAGTATCCTGATTTTTTGTCTCAGAAAAGAGAATTAGTGAATTAGAAAAATAAATAAATAAAGACCCTTTTATGCTATTAAGAATAATTAACAATTGGATAAATAAGATTTAAATTTTTAAAAATACATGAATAAACTGTAATACTTTTAGTATTCTAAAATTTAATTTTTAATGAACTACAAATTTTAAATACTGACACTAAAGTCTTTGCAGGTGAGGAAATCAACTCGATATTTAAGACACTGAGCTCCTAAGGTCCCCCTCCCTCATAATAAAGACATTAATTTCAATTTCCTTCTCAATTAACAAGGCCTTTATTTTTACACTAAATTTAAAAGTTAGAGTAAAATGACTGGATTTCACATATAACCAAGAAAGGATATGTAAATCAGATAAGTAACTCTGAGAAGTTACATGATGAGCTAAAGGCTATGTGAGTGGGAAAATTCCAATACAGGAGACAGAGAAATGTGGAGGAATGCTTACTAGTATTGGGCCAATCACTTTTCAGGACCCAGGGAATACAGTAATAAGATTTTCAAAAAATGAGCATGACATGAGAATGAGGCTAATGAGAAGAGGCAATACAGACAAACAGGTCTCTAAGTGTACTTTTTTTTTTACAAGGTGGAAAAACAAACAGCAGATAAATGATATGTCTTTCAGTGCTCAGGAAGATGAAGAGAGATGTTTTGGGAGGAAAATTATGTATGAGGCAAGATTCTTTCATTCGTAAGAGATAGGAAAACCTTCCATCTCCACACGATTAAACAAAAACAGGCCTTTAATATATTACGTAGCTCAAGATTCTTAGAAATAAGTGGCTTTAGGAGCAGCTGAATCCAGGTACTCAAAAGTCCTCATCAAGACTAAGACTTGTTCTTTTCATCTCTCGGCTATGCTTTGCGCTGTGTGGGCTTCCTTCTTAGCTTCATACTTCCTCTTGCTGGCAAAATAGATGTCAAGGCTTTTAATTTGCATTATACTCTCTTGGCAACTGCATGAGAAAGAACATTGCTTTTCTGTTCTTTTCATCAGAAGCCCCCAGTACTAGCTCTAAATGGACCAACTTGGATTAGTGTTCATCCCTAGGCAGAGGGAAGCCATTCCTGTGTGCAATGTTCATCCGGATCCCATAAACTGAGAGAATGAGAAAGTAGTACTTTCTCAAGGAAAAATCAGGGTGCAATCATCAGAAAATGGGACCAAAGAGTATCTGTTTACTACCAAAGGGAAGAATAAAATAATTAAATCTGAATCCAGTGAAGCCTATTTGGGAAGAAAGGGAGGTAAACATTAAGTACCACCTTTCCTAGCATTGACTCTATTCACTTTCATTCGGAAAAACTAGACCCAGATTTTTAGAAGGGAAGAAGTGTGCCTAGACAATATTTCTTCTCTTTTTTTCTTTCCTTTCTAACCAATCTGCAGATAAGTCTTGTAGATAATGCATGCTGATGGTTTGTATTTTGTATTTGATGCTTTAGTTGATTGTGTTGAAATTTTAAACTTCCAAGCAATGACACTGAGTGGCATTATACTTGCCTCCACCTATAAGCTGTGGAGGACGGGAAGCAAGCAGAGAGGCAAAGGAGATTACAATGAAAGCAGCTCTTTTGCCCCTTTCCTGTTTGCCTATTTCTGTTCCCCTCTAACCTTAAAAGGACCTAATTAAGGAATGTGATCACTAAGCAATTGAAACTAACTCACGACTTATGCTCTCCCGAATGCACACCATGCCTTGTCTAACCTGTTGATTCTTTTCCTAGATAAAAAGAAGACTAGCTCTCTTCCCCCAGTAGCCCCTCTAAGCAATGCTGCAGGCAGATCACTCAGGCTAGATAACATCTGAAGAGAAAGCCAGTCTGCACTCAATGGAGAGGCAGAACCCAACCTCCTGCCTTGATGATTCACTGAGATTCTTCCTCCTCCCCCCGCATTTTTCCCTTTAAAAACTGTCATGACTGAGGAGAATCTTCGGAGCTGGTCTCTGGACACAAGTCCACCGTCTCCCCAGATAGCCAGCTTTTCTGATTAAAGCAACCTTCTTTTCTAGGGACATTTGCCTCTAGAATTATTGGCATGTGAGCAGTGAGCAGTCGAACCTATGTTCGGTAGTTACAAGATACAAGAGCATAATAATGAGGGGCAATTGCAATTATCCTGAATTCCAGGCCACCTGAAAGGATAAGGGAAGAAAAGGAAGAAACAAAAAAGAAAAACAAAAGCACACAGTCTAATGTGCAAGAGAAAGTCATCATAATCCTTTCTTATGATAACTTTAATTAATGGCTTTGTGAGGTTGTAATTTTATTTTTTCCCAGTTAGCTCTCTAATATGCATTTAATTTGATAAAACAAGTGTCCTACACAACGAAATACTTCTGTTACTGAGATGTCTGTGAGGCACCTAGCCTAGACAGAGACAGACAATGTCTCCCCCCACTAACTTGATAAGGCTTGTTGACTTGATGCTACGTAAGGCAAAAATGTGTGATTCAGTTATGAAAAACATGAAAACAATTAAAAACAACAGTATCTTAAGGAGTAATAATAAATTAGGAACTGTTAATGAACAGGAATTTATTATAATTATTGACCATATCTTAATTTGTATGAATATAGGTGCCTCTAAGGTAAAGCTTCACTTGACAAGCTCAGTTAGAGTGACTTTCATAAGGGCAAGGAAGAATGTATTTGTCTAAACTGTATCTGGCATAATCAAATGATTAAATTGGATGTGAAAGAAAGGAAAAAAGTACACAGATAAACCTGTGAGACTGACTGCTATTATGGAGGACTGCAGGTCTGACATGAGAACAAAGTGTAGGTGGTGCCCAGTGATTCACTCACGAAAACAGTTGAGAGCAAGCAGGGAATAACATTTATAACCCTAGATGCACAGATGCCAATTTCCAGAGCAAGGGTAGTAAAGTAAACTTGAAATTTTGACATGTAATGATTTCTTTTATGAACTAATAAAATTATATACATATATTCATATATTTTTATATATACATAATTTTTATGTGTTGAGAATGATCTTCAGACTGAAAAAAAAGCATAACGAACATTATTGGTAAGAGGAACTTCCTATTATGTGTAGTTGGATGAATTATAGGAAAGCACCTGTTGAATTAAATGAGGCTACATTTCAGGCTACTAAAAAACCTGTGTTTGAAATTATTGTGCTGTTTTCGACGGTCTTGGTGCCACAAGGCTGCAAATAAACAGTGGTTCTTATTTTTTAAAAAGAACAGTAATTAGCTACATACAAACTTTAGACCTTAAAGCCTCAGGTGAATCTCAAGCACAATTTCATAATTATTAAAGAAGTGGGGCTCTCTGCTCTTCCCTCTTTGACAGACAGTTGCATCTTCTTGTGCAATACTGGCCCCATCCCTGAGACAGTCATGAAGGTCAGAGTAAATCGATTTGTCCACATTGGATGCCTGGTCGCCAGGATGCTTTTAACTCTGTCAAAATGGATATTGCACATCAATGACCCCTTCACTGACCTCAGCTACATGGTCTACATGCTCCAGTATGATTCCACCCATTGCAAGTTATGACACAATCAGGCTGAGAATGGGAAGCTTGTCATCAACGGAAGGCCCATCTTCATCTTCTAGGAGCAAGCTTCCACCCACATCAAATGGGGTGATGCTGGTGCTAAATACGTTGTAGAATCCACTGATGTCTTCACTAACTTGGACAAGGTTGGGGCTTATGAAAGGATGGAGCCAAAAGGGTCATCCTCATCTCTGTCCATTCTGCCGATGTCCGCATGTTTGGGCATAAATCATGAGAAGTATGACAATAACCTCAAGATTGTCAGCAATGACTCCTCTACCACCAACTGCTTGGGTCCTCTGGGCAAGGTCATCCATGATGACTTTGGCATGATGGAGGGATTCATGGCCACGGTCTATGCCATCACTGCCACCCAGAAGATCGCAGATGGCTCCTCTGGGAAGCTGTGGTATTATGGCTGTGGGGCTGCCCAGAAGACCATCATCCCTGCTTCTATGGGCACTGCTAAGGCTGTGGGCAAGGTCACCCCTGAGCTGAATTGGAAGCTCACTGGCATGGCCTCCCAGATCCCAAATCCCAGCTCCAATGAGTCAAGAATCTAACCTGTGGTCTGGAGAAAGCCACCAAATGTGATGACATTGAGAAAGAAGGTGGTGAAGCAGGCAATAGAGGGCCCCCTAAAGGACATCCTGGGTTACACTGAGGACGGGCTGCCTCCTGCGACTTTAACAGTGATACTCCCACTTTCACCTTTGATGCTGGGCTGGCACTGCCCTCGGTGGCTGCTCTGTCAAACACATTTCCTGTTATGACAATGGGTTTGGCTACAGCAAAAGGGTGGTGGGCTTTATGGTCCATATGGCTTCCAAGGAGTAAGAGATCCCTGGACCACCAGCCTCAGTGAAAACAAGATAAGGAAGAAAGAAGCCCTCAGTTCCTAAGGAGTTCTTGCCCCAACTCAATCCCCCAACACACTGAGAATATCCCATCCTCAACAGTTTCCATCCCAGAGCTCCTGAAGAAGAGGGAGAGGATTAGGGAGCCCTACCTGGTCATGTATCATCAATAAAGAACAATGTGCACAGTCAAAAAGGAAAGGAAAAAAAAAAAGAGATAGTCTGCGAACATTAGAAATGAAAGTGGAGATCCGCAGAAGTAGGAGGAGTTTATAAAGGATGAGTCAGGTCAGACTAGCTTCATTCTCCTTTGGACAAAAATTCTAAAGAGGTGGCTTATGTTCATCTGGATTAAGCAAGGCATTTGGCACAGTCAAAACAGAAACATAACCTGGATAATCGTACAGGGAAATAGATTCATAAGTAAGTGCCTAACAACCATATCAAAGATCCCAGTTACTGAACTGATTAATTCCTAGAGCACAATTTTCTATTGTTTATCAAAGGTCTCTCTTTTTTTTTTTCTTTCTTTTTAAAAATAGCTACCACACTTGAGCACCTACTATGTGTTAGGCATTGTGCTAATCCCCTGACATGAATTTTATCCCCACAATAACCAAAAAGATAGATAGTTTTCAAATTTTACATTACCTAAATTGAAAGATTGGTCCAAGGTCACCAAGCTATAGTCAGGAAGTACAAGCTTTTCAAATATGCAAATTACATGAAGCTGGAGAAAGAACAAATATGTTGGACTCTAGAATCGGGCTCTAAAAGAATCTAAACTCATTAGTACATCAGATTAAATATGAAATTCATAGGTATTTTATTTGTTAACAAGCTCATTCTGAGTCAGGAGTGTTGACGTGGCTGCTGAGAAAATGAAAAGATTCTGAGGTCTTACTGTAGGATAAGATTATCTGAAGAAAGGGAGGTGGCACGCTTGTTTTTTTCAGTATTTTCAGTTCCAAACTCTATACCTTAATATGGGGTGCATTGATCAGGATTTTTTCCTTGTTAATGACAGAGACTCCATATGCAAGAAAGGAATTTTTTGGCTTACAGGGCTGAGAAGAGTTTTCAGGTAACCTACAAACCTGGAGAAAGAGCTGCTAGAACCTTGACTTGAGGGATGGAAAACAGGGTCTCAGAGCGAATTTCTCATCTCTGCTTATCACTGCTCATTTTGCATGCTGGTCTTACCCTCTGTTATTTCATACAGGCCTTCACCACTGTCAGGGACCATTACTATCAAGAGTCTCAGCTTAGCTGTTACAGTGGAAAGAGAAAGCTTCTGGCCCTGTACCCTGACGGCAATCCCTGAGAAGAATTCTGTTTGGCCATGCTGTAGCCATATAGAAACCTTTGTCCGAATCACTACTGTCAGAGAGATGGGGTAATATGGTTGGCCATGATTTTGTCATATGATCACTTTCTTGGCCAGTGGCTGCCTAGGGTGTGGGGAAAAGCAGAATCTGTTACTAGAAGAAAGAGGATGAAGAGCTGGCTGAGCACATCACACTTGGTTTATTAACTTTGGACATGTTCCAAGAGGAACAGGGAAAGGGAAGAGAATAGAAACTGCACTACGAAGACCAGATGAAGAACCAGAGATAGTTACTCTTGAAAAAAGGAAAGTTCAGAGAAGACAAAAGGATTGCTAAAAAAAGAAAAAAGAAACAACGTCTACATAGTTCAAGGGACAGAATCTGAACATCCTCATTGGAAGAAGGATTTCATTTTTAAGATGTTTTCAACTTTATGATATTTTAACTTTCAAAGCCAAGAGCTGTCCAAGGTGTCTCTAGATGACATAGGAACTCTGTCATTTCCATTTTGAAGGCATAAGCTGTTTTACCACTTGACAGGGAAGTTGCAGATGTGTTATGAGTATCAGATGAATGGCTGGACTAAATTACTTTAAGTAAGAGAGAAGCAATGGCTAAACCTAGATTTTAAAGTCAAATATGAATATGAATCTAAGCTTTGGTACTTACTATTTATGTGAAGTTGGACAAACTGCCTACTCCCTTTAAGCTTCTTTTTTTTTTTTTTTTTTGTGGTACGCGGGCCTCTCACTGTCGTGGCCTCTCCCGTTGCGGAGCGCAGGCTCCGGACGCGCAGGCTCAGCGGCCATGCCTCATGGGCCCAGCCGCTCCGCGGCATGTGGGATCTTCCCGGGCCGGGACACGAACCCGTGCCCCCTGCATTGGCAGGCGGACTCTCAACCACTGCGCCACCAGGGAAGCCCTTAGCTTCATTTTTAAAATGGAGATTGTTATTATTACCTTGCAGGACTACTGTGAGTAGTGGCGATACCCTACAGAGAATTCCTTCTTCATTGGTAACTCTTAATAAATTATAGTTTGTGTATAAATATGCACACACACGTATATCCTGAGATTCTCTGACATCCTTTAAATATGGAAGCATGCCAAACCCAAACCATAATAAACCCTTACATATGCACAGATCATGGCTATGCAAGTACCTGTGTGTTTGGAATGAGAGAAAGACCAGGAATGCAAGGGCAGCTGAGTGCATATAGTAAGAACGTATCAAGAAAATGTATCAAGACTGTCCACCATCTTGGAATTTACTGTCCTGAAATCCTAGCATCCCTTTGGTAGCTTTCAGAAAATTTGGATTAGCAAATAGGATCTAAACATGTATTTCATGAGGATTAAATGAGATGATAAGTGCAAATTTGCTTAGAAAAATTCCTAGTACCCAAGGAATTTTATTACCTCTCAATAAAATTTTATTATTATTTTCATTAAAGGTTTATCATACAGTCTCCTTCTACTATAATATGAGCTTCTCAAGACACAATTCATGTCATATTAATCTTTTTCCCAAGACTTTAGTATAATGCCTGGTGCTTTCTAGGCACTTACATAAAAGATGGGAAAAAAAGGAGTTATGGTATCCAGGACTAAAAACACACGATGAGGCCACAAAATAAAAATTATGACACAAATTGGCGTGTGCATTTCCATGTGCAAGCTTGGAATAGACGTGAGAGAAATGAACTCTAATTGGTAATAGAAAAGGTGGAATACATGGAAAAACAAATGAGGACCAAAAAGGGTAGAGGTTCAGAGGATAAAACTAACAGGCAGAAGTATGGCATTCTAATTCCGTATGTTTCAGAGGCTGATATCTGTGTAACTCAAATCAGAAATATATTAATAATTCCATGAAGATGTTCACTTTCTATATTATATATCTGTGTCTGATGCCTTCAGGATTTAAGTTCCCATGATCAATTTCAGTTTGATATAACATTTTCATGTTCATTATGTCTGCTTTCTAAACCAGGGCCAAACTAACACCTAGTAGATATTTATGCCAGGCTTGATTCACTCAAATTAACTGCCTGGTCCCTGTAGACATTTTGTGTTTATCACTCTTGCTCTAAAGAAGGGCTTTCCAATGTTTTCTATGCCATGACACACATACAAAATGGTAACACTTTATTTGTAGAGCCATTGAGCTACTGGAAGAAGCTGCTAAGAGAATGTCCTCAGAGTTCCAGCTGCCCCAGGCCCTGCCCTGCTGCCCCCAGGTTGAGGGGAACAGTATTTCAGCAGACCTGTCACCAACTGGGGCTATTAGTGGGACAGGTCACCCCAGTTGGGAAGCTCTGCTCTCAACTCTCCCTGTAAAGAGATGGACAGAGCAGGTTTAATAGATTTGTTTATTCAATGTATAGGGTAGTTACACTTCTAGGCAATAAGACACATCAGTGAACAGGACAGAGTCCCTACTCCCTAGAAAATAGGCTGTAAGTGGCTAAGTGACCCAGTCAATTCTACAAGACTCAGGGGGCCAGGGCTAGACTCTGTATCCCCAGACACAACTCATAGTAATTGCCAAAGGAAGAAATGCTAGAGGGTTTATTCTATATAATTATATTTGTCATTCATGGTGAGGAAAGTGACTACCAAGTTCTCTAACTTAAAAGTTTGTCAATATGTGCTCTGCTAATTTGGAATGTGAGAGAAATTTTCTTGGTTAAAGTCTGAACTTGAAACTTTTCTCAGTTAATGAGTATGTTAAAAGAAAGAAAAAAAGATTGTTGGGGTCAGGACATCTCTGATACATGCAGGCTAATCTCTTTCTTGTGAGAACTTCAATATCGAATATCTACCATCATCTTTTGGTGTGGATGACATTCCTGCTCATGGTGGGATAGTAGAAGGGGGAGGTGATAGATTGTCACCAGCATTAACCAGGTGAGAAAGGATCCTGCTATCACTAAGATGAGATAAGCCTGGCAGAAAGCACACTTATACTGTTTAAGAAAGTAAAATTTTAATGCACATGATCGTTAATTACAGAAGCATCTTCAGTTTTCATTAAAGCTGGTCCCTGAGGATCTCTACTTGGGAACACTTTGTTAAATGACTTATTCAAATCACTGTATATATTTGAAAATAATAATCTAACTGCATTTATTTATTCAATGATTCAAACTTTTTCCTAATTTTTAAAGTGAACGGTGATGAATAAGATTATATAATTTTTATGTATTGAAGGCCTTCTCATATACCTGTGTGTGGGTCTGTGCAGATGCCTGTCCATCTAAGAAGCAATCATTTCCAAACATGATAACAGAGGGGCAAATGTAACTACTTTCACTGACCCTGGATTAGGTAGTTCATATTATTTCTATTACATTTTTATAAACCGTAGCAAGTCCCTTGCTAAAGAGGGTCAAAGACAGGCATGAAATGTGACTCAAAGCCCTCAAATATTCCAGACTTCATAAAAATTTAGAATTTACCAAAAAATCTCCTCATTCTTCAACTTACTTTTCAAATATTTAATTGTGATTTTAGTATAGCTACGTTAACTTAGGCTTCCCGCATGTAGATTGGAATTTAATGTGTCATAAATACCTCCAAAAGCTAAGCATTTGGATTAGGTAATGATGCATATAATTTTACTAATTAAGCACATTTTGGGTTTAATGCTAGATTAAAGTGTTAAGGGCTTCCCTGGTGGCGCAGTGGTTAAGAATCCGCCTGTCAATGCCCTGGTCTGGGAAATCCCACATGCCGTGGAGCAACTAAGCATATGCGCCACAACTACTGAGCCTGTGTACCACAACTACTGTGCCACGCACCCTAGAGCCCGTGCTCTGCTACAAGAGAAGTCACCACAATGAGAAGCCCATGCACCACAATGAAGAGTAGCCCTTGCTTGCCACAACTAGAGAAAGCCTGCACACAGCAACGAAGACCCAACACAGCCCAAAATTTTAAAAAATAAAGTGTTAAATTGCACAGAAGAACAGAATATCAAATCTGGGAAAAATCCACAATGACAAAGGGAGGTGAAGGATGGCCATTTGGGTTTTTTGCGTAGCCTTAAAAATATGGTCCACTTGTTTTGAAGCAAGAGTAAAGTTCTATCTGCTACATGGAAGGAGAACAGGATGGTTAGTTTTTGAGCGTCTGCCATGAGCCAAGACATGCTGTCAGGATCTCCACCAGTGCCTCTCAAATTATATTGTGCATCTCAAATCACCTGGGGACCTTGTTACAATACAGATTATGATCCAGAAGGCCTGGGGGATATGAGACAACATGACTTGGGCTGTGCACTCAAAGCTTCTCTCAATAAGCTCCCACTCAGTGCTGATGCTGATGGTCCTCAGACGCACACTTGGAGCAGCAAGCTTCTCCACGATTATGTGGTAGCATCTTCATTTTATACATGAGTAGAGGTTGGCAGAAAGGCATAGTGCTTAGACCAACATCTCTCAATTCTGCAGAATATTCAAACTCATAGTGGGGTTGATTTTAAAACAGCAGCTTTTTCTCTTATCCAGTATATTTGCACATCGCTAGAAGTCAATGAGCTGAAAACAGAAACGTGATGAGGAAACCCCTTCCAGGGATTTTTAAATACAGTGAACCCGATTTCTATTTTGGAGAAGAGTTTGAAAGGCTTCTCATATCATTTCAATTAGCCTGTGCTTTCTACTTTGCTCTTGTGAACATTTCTCCTGCTTCTAATGTAGTTGCTTCTTTTGAGTTGTGCCATTTAAGAAAATAAAAAGGAAAAAGAAATAATGACTTGAGAAAATGTGACTGAAGAAATTATGTTATTCTAAAAGCCACCTATAAAAGGCATAGAGCATGTGAGCTATACTTAACATGACTTAATTTTTCCTGACTCCATGGCGGAGTACAAGAGGGTGAAGCATCTGCTATGTTCCCTACCTAGATGTTCAGTAGCTGGAGGGTTGCCAAGGTAACCATAACTCTGGTTAGCATCAAAGTAAATAAGGACCCCCCAAATCCCTGAAATTTCACTTTCTGTGTTACCATGTCACTTGGAGCAATAGTAACACAGGCTTTCTCCTTCTACCCTCATCTTCCAACTAGCTTTTCCTACATCGCTACGTTTAATGATTAGTTTTTCAGGAAAGTGCATTACAAATAAGAAGCTTCCAAAATCCTTTAACCTGGGCAGGCAACAGGTCCCAGAAAGACAGCACTCTGCCCACAAAAGTGCTTCACTAAATAAACAGTATGCTTTGGCTGAGAAGTGGAGGTAGCAACACATGACAGGAAACAGAAGGGGCAAGTGCAGAACCTGGCTGCTGAGTACCAGGGTCTAGAGCGAACACATAATTAGGCAAATAAAACTCCAGATCAATAAACGCCGATTACTTCACTGTTTCTTATATTATCCAATAGGCAATAAGATGTTAAGAAACAAAATTCAGGGCAATGTGTATAATCCCTTAGACTGGGATTGTCTTTTCTGAGATTTGGCTTGGTTTGATTTAGTTTGGGTTTCACATTTACAGCTCTCAAACATCCCTCAGGATACGGCATTTAGGTCTCAAAAATATAATCCTGCCACATAGAAGGAATGCAGGGAATTTCCTAAAAAGTTATACTGGCTTTATTAAATGAGTATGCTGCTGTTCCCTCCATTAAAAATTAACAATCTTATAACAGAACATTTAGAGAATAGAAAAGTACCCAAAGCCATCTAGATTGCCAAAACACACTATTTTGATTTCTGCCTTTCTATTTGTTTTCTTTCTAAGCATTTTAACACGATTAAGATCTATTATTTACATAATGTTGAAACATGCTTTTTACCTAAAAATAAAGTATTTTTTATGTTGGATCTCTTCTCAAACATGCTTCATGACAATTTACTTAACCATTTCCTTACTACTGGATAGCTACATCATTTCAAAAATGTCCTCATTTTAAGGAAACACTGCATTGAATACTTTTGCATTTAAAGTTAAAGGGTTCCCCTTAACTTTGTATTTTTTTTTTCCTTTGTATGTATTACTAGAAGTAGAATTACTGAGCCAAAGGAAGTACCTATTAAGATTCTTCATAGGACTTATTTTTAACAACTCGTCGTTTTACATCCCATGAGTTTTGATTAAATGCATCACTGTATGTAGTAAAGTTTTTTTTTAATATATGAAAATTGAGGCAGCTTAGGATAGTTGTCAAGAGGACCAGACTTATATTCAAGTCTACCTAAATTCAAGAACATATGAATAGAAAGTTTTTAACCTTTCTTCCAGACGTTACCACAAAGATGGTATGACAAGAGTCTAGGACCCTAGGATATATAACTATTGCAATAAGGTCTATTAATTCCATTTTATAGAGGAAAAAATAAAAGTCAAAAAGAAAAAGGTTAAACAAGTGGTGAAATCTCCTGCCTCCCAGGTCAGGTGCTATTTCCAACACCCAGTGCTTCTGGCGTATGCATACAGACTTCAAACGTGGATTTTCTGATCTAAGCTTCCACAAACTATTTTGAAAACGCATGCTTTATGCGATTTAGTATTTAAGTTCACTAAGCTTTGATGAGATAAATAGTGCTTTCCTCTTGTCATGATGTCATTACCTACTCAGTGTACTTTTTCTCCTTTTTTTAGAATCATGTCATGTACATTCAATTCTCTAAATCCTATAATAAATGCTTTTTTTAACCTCATGTATGCTCTACTTCAACCTTTTATCATAAAAGCCTGTTTGTTCACCTTCTGACAGCTCTCCATAGCTCATCACCCTGCCGGCTGCAGCTAAACCACACAATTGTGTGAATTTCAATATATAGAAAAAGATGAAAGATAGAAAAAAATAATAGATAATGGATCCATGATAAATCAAAGAATTAACAAAAAGGGTCAAATTACCTGAAGTTCAAACTAAAAGACATCAAAGAGGGAAAGCCAAGTACTAAAATAAGAGATAATAGAAGATGATTAGGGGAAAAATCATAATAAAAGAGAGATAATAGTTTGTAACTAGGAAGAGAAATTGTAAAGAACTAGAAATAAATGGGTAAGATAGAATTAAAGGTATAATAATGAGAACTGAAAAATAATAGTGGATGTAGTGAGGGATAAAGCTGTCATATTATCCGACGAAGATGAGAATTGAGGGAATTGTTCCTGTGGGAAGTTTCCAAAGCCTTGGTCTGAGTTATTATATTCAGATGTGGAGCGGAGACTTGGGGATATGAAAGTCAAGTGGGATAACACTAAAACTAGGTAATTATAATGGTGGCAAGCCAGTCCTGTGTTTTAAAACAGTAGGACTGTAAGAAAAATCCTTAGGCTTCTTTTTCCATAAAGAAAAAGCATTCTACTCACACATTTATGATCTACCTCTCAATTCATCTTATGAAAACCAGACATTCTGGATCATAAATATCTTCATTGGAATATGGGTCAAGTGTGTGCACAGGTGTGTGCATCTTTCTCTCAAAATATCTTTACTAGAATTGTGTGCTCTAAGTTTTTTGTTCATGTCTGCCTCCTTCACTATTCTCCCAATGTTACTACTCATGTGCTTTCTTATGTAAAAATTTCATTGTGATTGGTCATTTGAGTACACAGGTTTTACAGTACAACTATATTTACAAAATTACGAAAATACATATATAAAGCAATAACATAGCCTGAATTTGATTTTTTGTAAATCCCAGAGGTATACAAGGTATTGCTTTTGCTTTATTATAACATGTGCTTTTTCAAAAATAAAAAAAAGACTTTCAAGTGTACTATGTTATTATGTGGCTGGGGGCTTACAGGATCCATGCTGTGAAACTGATCCAGTTGGAATGGACAACTGCATTTGAGCAAGAAACCAATGCAGTATCCTGGAGGTATTAAACTCTGCCCAGAATAGAATATATTCTTGGCTACAGTATAATGTGCAAGTTGGGAATAAAATACCATTACACTCTGTAAATGAACAGATGAATAAATGAGTTAATTAATTACTACTAATTTTCACACCTACCAAAGCTGGACTCGGTACACAAGCGATATTGTCAATAACCCTAAATTACTGAACTTCAGGAAAATCTCTGAGTATTACACATAAGTCCCCACAATAGCTGACATAGGAAATATACTCATCTATCTGTTCTTACCCAACAATATGATTGCAGTTCACAATGCAAGGCCATGTTCAATAATGCATTAATTTATGAGCATATGATATAGATGGTATTACATTTGGCTACTGAAGTAATATTACTCATGGAGCAACAATATCAACTTCATTACCTAAATGGTCTGTAAGATGGATTTAACTTAATCACCTATAAATAAAACAGAAAATGCCAAACACAGTTGAACTCAGCAAGACTTGAAAATATTTGTTCTTGTAAGAAGAAGACAGTTTGCTCTTTAACACAAATAATATTAAAAATTAATCTCTAAATGCTGGTCAATCAAAGATAACTAATGTAAGATGTAAATACTGGAAATGAGGAAGCAAGTTATTTATGAAAAATTTCAGTTGCTTCCCTACTAGAAATAAATTAAAATTTAGTAAAATAGCTACAAAATATACAAATTATGTGAAAATTGTTACATTAATCTATGAATGTTTCTCATTTTAAAAGTATAAAGGAAAATCACAGTATAGTTAACTATATAGGGGAATTTAAAATATGACAAAGATGGCATTATAAATAAATGAGTAAAAAATGAACAATTGAGCTTCCCTGGTGGCTCAGTGGTTGAGAGTCTGCCTGCCGATGCAGGGGACACGGGTTCGTGCCCCGGTCTGCGAAGACCCCACATGCCGCGGAGCAGCTAGGCCTGTGAGCCATGGCCACTGAGCCTGCGCGTCTGGAGCCTGTGCTCCGCAACGGGAGAGGCCACACAGTGAGAGGCCCGCGTACCGCAAAAAAAAAAAAAAGAACAATTGAAGATGAATATCTAGAAAATATAAAGCTGGATTATGCTACATTTTTACTTGGTCTCTCTCCATATTAAAAATTAAATACACAAGACTCCCTCTTGAAAGAGCACCGAAATCACAATTAACTGCTGAACAATCATTGACAAGAAGACACTGGAACTCACCAAAAAAGGTACCCCACATCCAAAGACAAAGGAGAAGCCACAATGAGACGGTAAGAGGGGCGCAATCACAATAAAACTGGAAAACAAATATACCACAGAAGTCCATCCACTGTAGTGAAGGATCTGAGCCCCATGCCAGCCTTCCCACCCTGGAGGTCCGGCAAGGGGAGCAGGAAGTCCCAGAGAATTAGACATTGAAGGCCAGCGGGATTTGATTGCAGGACTTCGACAGGCCTGGGGGAGACAGAGACTCCACTCTTGGAGGGTACACACAAAGCAGTGTGTGCACTGGGACCCAGGGGAAGGAGCAGTGACACCACAGGAGACTGAACCAGACCTATCTGCTAGTGTTGGGGGGTCTCCTACAGAGGTGGGGGGTGGCTGTACCTCACCATGGGAACAAGGACACTGGCAACAGAAGATCTGGGAAGTACTCCTTGGCATAAGTCCCCCTGGAGTCCATCATTAGCCCCACCAAAGAGCCTGTAGCCTCCAGTGTTGGGTTGCCTCGGGCCAAACAACCAACAGGGAGGGAACTCAGCCTCACCCATCAGCATAAAAGCAGACTGAAGTTTTACTGAGCTCTGTCCACAAGAGCCACACACAGCTCTACTCACCACCAATCCCTCCCATCAGGAAGCCTGGACAAGCCTCTTAGATAGCCTCATCCACCAGAAAGGAAGACAGCAGAAGCAAGAAGAACTACAATCTGGCAGCCTGCGGAATGAAAACCACATTCACAGAAAGATAAACAAAATGAAAAGGCAGAGGACTATGTACCAGATGAAGGAACAAGATAAAACCCCAGAAAAACAACTAAATGAAGTGGAAATAGGCAACCTTCCAGAAAAAGAATTCAGAATACTGATAGTGAAGATGACCCAGGACCTTGGATAAAGAATGGAGGCAAAGATCGAGAAGATGCAAGAAATGTTTAACAAAGACCTAGAAGAATTAAAGAACAAACACCTGGAAGAATTAAAGAAAAAACACTGGGAAGAATTAAAGAAAAAACAAAGAGAGATGAACAATACAATAACTGAAATGAAAAACACACTAGAAGGAACCAATAGGGGAATAACTGAGGCAGAAGAATGGATAAATGACCTGGAAGACAGAATGGTTGAATTCGCTGCCATGGAACAGAATAAAGAAAAAAGAATGAAAAGAATTTAGGACAGTCTCAGAGACCTCTGAGACAACATTAAACACACCAACATTCAAATTATAGGGGTCCCAGAAGAAAAAGAGAAAAAGAAAGGGTCTGAGAAAATATTTGAAGAGATTATAGTTGAAAACTTCCCTAATATGGGAAAGGAAAGAGTCAATCAAGTCCAGGAAGTGCAGAGAGTCCCATACAGGATAAATCCAAGGAGAAACATGCCAAGAAACATATTAATCAAACTATCAAAAATTAAATACAAAGAAAAAATATTAAAAGCAGCAAGGGAAAAGCAACAAATAACATACAATGTAAGCTCCATAAGGTTAACAGCTGATCTTTCAGCAGAAACTCTGCAAGCCAGAAGGGAGTGGCAGGACATATTTAAAGTGATGAAAGTGAAAAACCTGCAACCAAGATTACTCTACCCAGCAAGGATCTCATTCAGAGTCAACAGAGAAATTAAAACCTTTACAGACAAGCAAAAGCTAAGAGAATTCAGCACCACCAAACCAGCTTTACAACAAATGCTAAAGGAACTTCTCTAGGCAGTAAACACAAGAGAAGGAAAAGACCTATAAAAACGAACCAGAAGCATTAAGAAAATGGTAATAGCAACATACATATCGATAATTACCTTAAATGTGAATGGATTAAATGTCCAACAAAAAGACACAGGCTCGCTGAATGGATACAAAAACAAGACCCATATATATGCTGTCTACAAGAGACCCACTTCAGAACTAGGGACACATAAAGACTGAAAGTGAAGGGATGGAAAAAGATATTCCAGGCCAATGGCAATCAAAAAAAGCTGCAGTAGCAATACTCATATCAGATAAAATAGACTTTAAAATATAGGATGTTACAAGAGTCAAGGAAGGACACTACAAAATAATCGAGGGATGAATCCAAGAAGAAGATATAACAATTATAAATATATATGCACCGAAGATAGGAGCATCTCAATAAATAAGGCAAATGCTAATAGCTATAAAAGAGGAAACTGACAGTAACAAATGATAGTGGGGGACTTTAACAGCTCACTTACACCAAAGGGCAGATCATCCAGACAGAAAATTTATAAGGAAAAACAAGCTTTAAATGACAAAATAGACCAGGTAGATTAAATTGATATTTACAGGACATTCCATCTGAAAACAGCAGAATACACTTTCTACTCAAGTGCACATGGAACGTTCTCCAGGATAACACCTTGGGTCATAAATCAAGCCTCAGAAAATTTAAGAAAACTGAAATCATATCAAGCATCTTTTCCGACCACAATGCTATGAAATCAGAAATCAATTACAGGGAAAAAAATGTAAAAAACACAAATACATGAAGGCTAAACAATTCGTTACTAAATAACCAAGAGATCACTGAAGAAATCAAAGAGGAAATCAAAAAATACCTACAGACGAAAACACGACATCCAAACATATGGGATGCAGAAAAAGCAGTACTAAGAAGGAAGTTTATAGCAATACAATCCTACCTCAAGAAACAAGAAAAATCACAAATAAACAATTAACCTTACACCTAATGGAACTAGAGACAGAAGAAAAAACAAAACCCAAAGTTAGCAGAAGGAAAGAAATCATAAAGATCACGGCAGAAATAAATGAAATAGAAACAAAGAAAACAATAGCAAAGATCAATAAAACTACAAGCTGGGTCTTCAAGATAAACAAAATTGATAAACCTGTAGCCAGACTCATCAAGAAAAAGAGGGAGAGGACACAAATCAATAAGATTAGAAATGAAAAAGGAGAAGTTACAACAGAAACCGCAGAAATACAAAGCATCATAAGACACTACTACAAGCAGCTCTATGCCAATAAAATGGACAACCTGGAAGAAATGGACAAATTCTTAGAAAGGTGAAAGGTATAATCTTCCAAGACTGAACCAGGAAGAAATAGAAAATATGAACAGACAAAATCACAAGTAATGAAATTGAAACTGTGATTAAAAATCTTCCAACAAACAAAAGCCCAGGACCAGACAGCTTCACAGGTGAATTCTATCAAACATTTAGAGAAGAGCTACATTCATCCTCCTCAAGCTCTTCCAAAAAACTGCATAGGAAGGAATACTCCCAAACTCATTCTATGAGGCCACCATCACCCTGATACTAAAACCAGACAAAGATACTACAAAAATAGAATATTACAGACCAATATCACTGATGAATACAGATGCAAAAATCCTCAACAAAATACTAGCAAACAGATTCCAACAGCACATTAAAAGGATCATACACCATGATCAACTGGGATTTATCCCAGGGATGCAAGGATTCTTCAGTATATGCAAATCAATCAATGTGATACACCATATTAACGAACTGAAGAATAAAAACCATATGATCATCTCAATAGATGCAGAAAAAGCTTTCAACAAAATTCAACACACATTTATGATAAAAACTCTCTAGAAAGTGGGCATAGAGGGAACTTACCTGAACATAATACAAGCCATATGTGACAAACCCACAGCAAACATCATTCTGCATGATGAAAAACTGAAAGCATTTCCTCTAAGATCAGGAACAAGACAAGGATGTCCACTCTCACCACTATTAATCAACATAGTTTTGGAGGTCCTTACCATGGCAATCAGTGAAGAAAAAGAAATAAAAGGAATACAAATTGGAAAAGAAGAAGTAAAACTGTCACTGTTTGCAGATGACATGATACTATACATAGATAATCCTAAAGATGCCACCAGAAAACTACTAGAGCTAATCAATGAATTTGTTAAAGTTTCAGGATACAAAATTAATGATGCACAGAAATCTCTTGCATTTCTATACATTAACAATAAAAGATCAGAAAGAGAAATTAAGGAAACAATCCCATTCACTACTGCAATAAAAAGAATAAAATATCTAGAAATAAACCTACCTAAGGTGGTAAAAGACCTGTACTCAGAAAACTTTAAGACACTGATGAAAGAAATCAAAAATGACACAAACAGATGGAGAGATATACCATGTTCTTGAACTGGAAGAATCAATATTGTGAAAATGACTATACTACCCAAAGCAATCTACAGATTCAATGCAATCCCTATCAAATTACAAACGGCATTTTTTATGGAACTAGAACAAAAAATCTTAAAATTTGTATGGAGACACAAAAGACCCCGAATAGCCAAAGCAATCTTGAGGGGAAAAAAAATGGAGCTGAAGGAATTAGACCCCCTGACTTCAGACTATACTACAAAGCTATAGTAATCAAGACAATATGGTACTGGCACAAAAACAGAAATATAGATCAATGGAACAAGATAGAAAGCCCAGAGATAAACCCACACACATATGGTCAACTAATCTATGACAAATGGGGCAAGGATATACAATGGAGAAAAGGCAGTCTCTTCAATAAGTGGTGCTGGGAAAACTGGACAACTACATGTAAAAGAATGAAATTAGAACACTCCCAAACACCAGACACAGAAATAACTCAAAATGGATTAAAGACCTAAATGTAAGAGCAGACACTATAAAACTCTTAGAGGAAAACATAGGAAGAACACTCTTTGACATAAATAACAGCAAGATCTTTTGTGACCCACCTCCTAAAGTAATGGAAACAAAACCAAAAATAAACAAATGAGTCCTAATGAAACTTAAAAGCTTTCGCACAGCAAAGGAAATCATAAACAAGATGAAAAGACAACCCTCAGAATGGGAGAAAATATTTGCAAATGAATAAATGGACAAAGGATTAATCTCCAAATTATATAAACAGCTCATGCAGCTCAATATTAAAGAAACAAAGAACCCAATCCAAAAATGGTCAGAAGACCTAAATAGACATTTCTCCAAAGTGGACATGCAGAGGGCCAAGAGGTACATGAAAAGCTGCTGAACATCACTAATTATTAGAGAAATGCAAATCAAAACTACAATGAGGTATATCCTCACACTGGTTAGAATGGGAATCATCAGAAAATCTACAAACAACAAATGCTGGAGAGGGTGTGGAGAAAAGGGAACCTTCTTGCACTGTTGGTAGGAATGTAAATTGATACACCACTATGCAGAACAGTATGGAGGTTCCTTAAAAAACTAAAAATAGAATTACCATATGACCCAGCAATCCCACTACTGGGCATATACCCAGAGAAAACCATAATTCAAAGAGACACATGCACCCCAATGTTCATTGCAGCAGTATTTATAATAGCCAGGTCATGGAAGCAACCTAAATGCCCATCGACAGACAAATGGATAAAGAAGATGTGGTACATATATACAATGGAATATTAGTCAGCCATAAAAAGGAACGAAATTGGGTCATTTGTGGAGATGTGGATGGACCTAGAGTCTGTCATACAGAGGGAAGTAAGTCAGAAAGAAAAAAACAAATATCTCATATATGTGGAATCTAGAAAAATGGTACAGATGAACTGGTTTGCAAGGCAGAAATAGATACATAGATGTAGAGAACAAATGGACACCAAGGGGGGGACGTGGGGGGGGGGTATTGGTGGTGGGATGAATTGGGAGATTGGAATTGAAATATATACACTAATATGTATAATACAGGTAACTAATAAGAACCTGCTGTATAAACGAAATAAAATTCAAAAAATAAAATAAATAAAATGCAAAAAAAAACCTGCCCAGTAAAAAATAAATAAATAATTTAAAATTTTTAAAAATTAAGTACACAAAAAGTAAAACAAAATTGGCATTTAATGAAAATTTCAAGTGGTGGAGACCTTTCTAAACATGACATAGATGCCCCAAATCACAAAGGAAAAGGTGATATATATGACAGGATGAATATGAAAAACCAAACCAAACAAGATTACTCTGTTCAGCTGAAGACATCAGAATCAGCACTAAAATTCACATTACAAATGGGGGATATAGATTTAATACAGGTATATAGTTATAATATAGTTATAACATAGTTATAGATAGATATATATGGGTATAGATGTGCAGATATATAACAGACACATAGTTAATATTCATAATATAGAGGAGCCCTTATTATCCACATATCCAAAGAGAAACATATATAAGACTTTAAACAGAATCTTTGAAGAAGAAATATGAATGAATGTCCAGTACGAATTTTTAAATTTATTTACTTATTGAATTTTGGCTGCTTTGGGTCTTAATTGCTGCACGCAGGCTTTCTCTAGTTGCGGCAAGCAGGAGTTACCCTTCGCTGCAGTGCGCAGGCTTCCCATTGCAGTGGCTTCTCTCGTTGCTGAGCATGGGCTCTAGGTACACAGGCTTCAGTAGTTGTGGCTCATGGGCTTTGCTGCTCCACAGCATGTGGGATCTTCCCACACCAGGAATTGAACCCGTGTCCCCTGCATTGACAGGCAGACTTCCAACCACTGCACCACCAGGGAAGTCCCCAATACAAATTTTTAAAAGAAGTATCAGAATCACTGATAATCAGAGTCACTCAAATAAAAATTAAATCTATTAGACAGGTAATAACTAAATCAATTATAGTAACTAGAGTTTTGGGAAGTACATGGGAAAATGGACAATTTCATATCCTGTTGTCTATGTGTCAACTGGTAAAACCTATGCCTGGATAATAGTTTCTTAATATGTATCAAGATTTTGATCCAGAATTTATACTTCTAAATAATTATCACTAGTAGATAACTGATATACCATATAAAAATGCATGACAAGTGTGTTTAATATTTATAAAACCAAAACTTGCACACAGCTAAATGTTGATCCACAAAAGAAGGGCTTAATACAGGAATATTATCAAACAACACCTTATGAAGACTTTTTTTTTCTTTTTAACACAGATTTTATTGAAACATAATACTAATACAGAAAAGTACACAAATTATAAATGTATAAGTCAATAAATGTTCACAAAGTGAGCATATTTATATAGTCAGCACTACTAGATCAAGAAACAGACCATTACCCCAGAAGTCCTCATGGCCCCCTTCTAATCAAGGGTAACCAATATCCTGACTTCTTACAACACCATAGGTGAGTTCTATGTATCTTTGAAATTTAATAAATGGAATCATTTAGTAAATACTTTTGGTGTGTCTGGCTTCTTTTGCTTAGCATTACATTTGTGAGATGAATTCAGTGTAAGCATGTCATTTTTTCTTTCTTTTTTTTTTTTGAATTTATTTTTTTTTTATACAGCAGGTTCTTATTAGTCATCAATTTTATACACATCAGTGTATACATGTCAATCCCAATCTCCCAATTCATCACACCCCCACACCCACGCCCCACCGCTTTCCCCCCTTGGTGACCATACGTTTGTTCTCTACATCTGTGTCTTAATTTCTGTCCTGCAAACCAGTCCATCTGTACCATTTTTCTAGGTTCCACATATATGCATTAATATACAATATTAGTTTTTCTCTTTCTGACTTGCTTCACTCTGTATGACAGACTCTAGGTCCATCCACGTCTCCACAAATGACCCAATTTCGTTCCTTTTTATGGCTGAGTAATATTCCATTGTATATATGTACCACATCTTCTTCATCCATTCGTCTGTCTATGGGCATTTAGGTTGTTTCCATGACCTGGCTATCGTAAGTAGTGCTGCAATGAACATTGGGGTGCATGTGTCTTTTTGAATTATGGTTTTCTCCGGGTATATGCCCAGTAGTGGGATTTTGGGGTCATATGGTAATTCTGTTTTTGGTTTTTTAAGGAACCTCCATACTGTTCTCCATAGTGGCTGTATCAATTTACATTCCCAACAACAGTGAAAGAGGGTTCCCTTTTCTCCACACCCTCTCCAGCATTTGCTGCTTGTAGATTTTCTGATGATGCCCATTCTAACTGGTGTGAGGTGATACCTCATTGTAGTTTTGATTTGCATTTCTCTAATAATTAGTGATGTTGAGCAGCTTTTCATGTGCTTCTTGGCCATCTGTATGTCTTCTTTGGAGAACTGTCTATTTAGGTCTTCTGACCATTTTTGGATTGGGTTCTTTGTTTCTTTAATATTGAGCTGCGTGAGTTGTTTATATATTTTGGAGATTAATCCTTTTTCCATTGACTTGTTTGCAAATATTTTCTCCCATTTTGAGCATTGTCTTTTCGTCTTGTTTATGATTTCCTTTGCTGTGAAAAAGCTTTTAAGTTTCATTAGGACCCGTTTGTTTATTTTTGTTTTTATTTCCATTACTTTAGGAGGAGGGTCACAAAAGATCTTGCTGTTATTTATGTCAAAGAGTGTTCTTCCTATGTTTTCCTCTAAGAGTTTTATAGTGTCTGCTCTTACTTTTAGGTCTTTAATCCATTTTGAGTT